>NC_136060.1:467746696-468346696 GCF_964261635.1 Lissotriton helveticus | reverse complement strand
ATACATGTCTTCCCTTACCTAGACGACTGGCTCATAAAAGCAAGATCGTTAAAACAGTGTGTACAACACACAAAACAAACAATTCAAACACTGCACGACTTAGGGTTTACGATAAACTACACCAAGTCGCACCTAGAGCCTTCGCACGGTCATCAATATCTAGGAGCTACCATAGACACATCTACAGCTCTAGCGTATCCCAGTCAAGCCAGGATTCAAAGCATTCAGACCGTAGTCTCCATTTTTCCATGCCAGCACTCTCTCCAAGCCAGAGTGTTCATGAAACTAATAGGCATGATGGCGTTTTGCATCTTTATAGTTCCTCATGCAAGACTGCAAATGCGCCCACTACAGGAATGTCTGGCACATCAGTGGAATCTGGCTCAAGGTCAGCTCACAAACCTGGTGTTGGTAGACAGCCGTACATATCGCTCTCTGCAGTGGTGGAACACCAAAAACTTAACAAAGGGACGGCCGTTCCTAGATCCTGTTCCACAGATAGTGCTCACGACAGATGCATCCCTCACAGGATGGGGAAACCATCTCTTGCATTATACCACACAACGTCAGTGGAACAATCAACAGAAACAGTTCCACATCACCCATTTGGAGTTGCTAGCAATTTTCCTAGCACTCAAAACTTTTCAAGTACAAATAAAGAACAAAGCTGTCCTAGTCCGGACGGACAATATGACAGCCATGTACTATATACAAAAACAGGGGGGACACACTCTCTGCAACTGTCCCAGCTTGCACAGAACATTTGGAGATGGGCCATCCCTCAAAACATACACCTCACAGTAGAACACCTTCCAGGAATTCACAACCAGATAGCAGATCTGTTGAGTCGTCAGTCACAACAGATTCACGAATGGGAGTTGCACCCACAAGTTCTACAACCATTCTTCCAAATGTGGGGGCATCCACAGATAGACATGTTTTCCACGCATTAAAATGCAAAATGCCCAACCTTCGCCACCAGGTTCCCACACCCACGGTCGGAGGGGAATGCAATATGGATGAACTGGTCAGGCAGATTTGCGTACGCTTTTCCACCTCTCCCACTCATTCCGCTAGTAGTACACAAACTCAGACAACAGTAACAATAATAATAAATCCATATTTGTAAAGAGCACAATCGCCCGCAAGGGTCTCTAGGCGCTGCGGGCCGTCTGGAAGATTAAGCAAGCTATTGCCCAGAGTCACATGGTGCTGGGCTAATCTGCCGCCGGCCCCGGGGATCGAACCGTGATCCCCAGATTCCGGAGTCAGTCGCCCTAGCCGCGGCGCCACACCTCTTCACCTACAGTCTCTCAAACTAATACTAGTGGCCCCCACATGGGCACGTCAGCTGTGGTTGACCACGCTACTAGATCTCACTGGTTCCACATCAGAAATTACGGCTCACACCATCCCTGTTAACACATAACCATGGAGAAATAAGGCACCCAGAACCAAGCCAACTGAATTTGGCGATCTGGCTTCTGAAGTCCTAGAGTTTGGTTACTTAAATTCACCACCAGACTGTATGAATATAATTAGAGAAGCTAGATGACCCGCTACCAGAGCATGTTATGCTGCTAAGTGGAAAAGATTTGCAATATACTGTAACAATAATCACATTGATCCACTGGATGTTTCCATCCAAAATATAATTTGCTACCTTTTACACACCTGCATCTAGCAGCAATTGCAGCATATTTACAAAATAGGCAACATCTATCTCTCTTTAGAGTACCTGCAATAAAAGCATTTATGGAAGGATTAAAAAGAATAATCCCACCTATGTTACCACCTGCTCCAGTATGGAACCTAAATGTGGTCCTTACAAGACTCATGGGTCCCCCTTTTGAGCCTCCTCATAAGTGTGAACTGCAATTCCTTATATGGAAAACTGCCTTCCTTGTTGCCATCACCTCTCTCAGAAGAGTTAGTGAAATACAAGCATTCACAATAGAAGAACCATTTTTTCAAATACATCCTAACAAAGTGGTTCTTAGACCCAATCCTAAATTCCTACCAAAAGTGATTACTCCTTTTCACCTTAACCAATCAGTAGAGTTACCAGTGTTTTTTCAAAAACCGGACTCTGTTGCAGAAAGGGCTCTTCACACCTTAGATGTTAGACGAGCTCTACTATACTACACAGACAGGACTACATCCTTCAGAAAGACAAAACAACTATTTGTATCTTTCTCTCCCCCACACAAAGGCAATCCCATCTCTAAAGGAGGAATTGCCAGATGGATTGTAAAGTGTATTCAAATATGCTATCAAAAAGCTAAACATACACTAACAGTTCCTCCTAGAGCGCACTTCACTCGCAAACTAGGACCTTCTATGGCTTTCTTAGGAAACATTCCACTAGAGGACATATGCAAGGCAGCAACATGGTATACAATACACACCTTCACTAAACACTATTGTGTTGATGTGCAAGCCAAGCAGCAAGCTGCAGTGGGCCAAGCTGTCCTTAAAACACTTTTTCAGTATGCTGCAACGGATACAAGCGACCACCGCTAGGGGAGACACTGCTGCACAATCGTTGCTAAGTGTAGGATCTGCAGCTCATATGCCTCGAACGCAAAATGCTACTTACCAGTATGCCTCTGTTCTTGGCATGTAGAGCTGCAGAGTCCTACACGCCCTCACGCCTCCCCGGGATTTGTATCTGTTCCAGTACTCATCTTACTTAGATGCACATGCATGGACATCATTTCTCTTTACTTCTACTAACTCCATCATTTCCCATCATGGCGAAAAACAATCTCAGGAGGGAGTCGACCATGCGCAGTATTGTCCAAGGGAGGAGTCACCTATCTCGTGACTACAAAGGCTTCTTCCAAGAAGACAACCTGCAATCATCCGAGCCCAACACCAGGTGCTGATCTATTGCTAAGTGTAGGACTCTGCAGCTCTACATGCCAAGAACAGATGCATACTGGTAAGTAGCATTTTCCTTTCTATACACACACCACCACATTTGATTTAATGCTGCTATCACGAGCACCAACATAAAATCGACAATTTTTTCAGTTTCTAATAAAAAAAGTTTTCAGTTTACTTTCAGAAAATATCCATGTTACTTCTGTAGATAGCAATGCCCTTACCGTATATTGAAAAGATGACCTCTGGTTCTGTGTACTCTAGTATACCTAGGAGGTAAATAATTGGGATTGTTGATTAATTTCTCCTGTTTAATGACCTTTTCCTGTTTTTTTCCTTTTTCCTTAGGTATTATTGGACATAACAAGGCCATTGGAAAGTACATCACAACAATGATTTTTCTATATTTTGCCTGTCTCTTGCCTTGTATTGCATTTGGTTCCCTTAATGATGAGAGCACTAATGGTGCTATCGGTAAGAATATTTATTCAAGTTCATGAAAATATCTTGCATCAACGTTTTGTTATGCCAATTTTATAGTCTGAAAGCTAGGTGTGTGTGACCTCTACTCTGGAGTGTCCAATGATGGCACACATGCCTTGGATCTGTGAGAAGTTGGCCTGATATATAATGTTCACTATTCTAGTGAACACTTTGTATCAGTCCAAACAACCCTTATTGATGTCTGGTTGTAAGTCAACCTGATAGACCAGCTATCCTAGTAGCATGGACACGTGCAGTCTTTAGGCTAAACTCTAGAGGGCGTGTTAAGCCAGCTGTTTTACCATCACATTTACCCCTTGAACACCAAGTGAAAGGACACCACACAAGTTGTTATGAAAATAAACAGATATTTATTTATAACAAGTCTACCCTGAACTCTTTGAGTCAGGGAGCTAAGCACACAACAAAACTCTTACGAAAATACTTTAAGTCGCACAATTTACACAAATGCCCGAGGGGCACGAAAAACCATATACTAAACAAGTGGAATGCGAAATTACTAGCAGGTAAGTACTATTCTCATAGGCTTTAGAAGCGCTAGGACTGGACTACTGAACCTTTAGATTACGAGCAGGAGGCCTAGGGACGTCGTGTGCAGAGTGGGAACTCCCACGCGTAAGGCGGGAAAAAGTCTATGGAGGCCAGTAAAAGCAAAGTTAGTGTTTTCGGGCGAACCCGACTAGGTAGGTCAAAAACGAAAGTGGATCTAGACACTTAGAGAGTTGGTCTACGCTGGAGCACTGGAGTACTCGGTTTACCTAGCCCAGGGGCTGCGGCTGCATAGGGTTCAAATGTCGTCGGGTTTCTTCGTTGATGAACCAGGAGCCTGAAGAAAGAAGTTGCTGGCAGGCGACCAGTGAAGAAGTTCTTGGGGATCCAAGCCTGGATCGGGGAAGAGGAAGACCTGTAAGCAGAGGGGACCAAGTTCTGAATCACTAGCCAGTGATTTAGGTGGGCACCAGAGTGGCACCGGGCGAAGTCACCTCAACCAGGTGAGTGGGCGCTGCTGGGCTCTGCAGTCTCTCGGACCAGGAGGCGTTGTCGGCGACCAGGATGGAGGTGCGAGCTGTCCCACGAAGATATCTGCTGTCGACGTCGCTGGACCCAGGATTGGGGCAACAAGTCTTGGCAAATGCAAGCCCACGCGGTGGACTTAAAATGGCGTCTGGAGTGGACCAGGAGGGTCCGGGGTGCTCCTCTGTTGGAGGGGAGCAAGGGCCAGTCTGGAGCAACCAGACCAGCGGTGTTTGTCGTCGAAATTCGTCGTCAGAGGGCCACTAGCCAACGGGCAAGCGACCTGGACAACGCGGTGAGCAGCAAAGAGCAGAAGGGCCCCACGCAGATCTCGTGGATGCAGGGGAGCTGAACTTCGGTGCTGGAGCTGCTCAGGGTTGGGGCTTCTCTTACCCCAAAGCACTCGGTCGAGGGTCACTCGGGAGTCGTGCTGGTCAAGCGTCGTGCAGTCTTGGAAGATGGCCGGTCCCTCGAGGTCTCGTCACACCCACGAATCACAGCTGGGCTGATGATGCAGGTAGAGGTCAGAGGTGCCAGGGAAGCCGGTTCTCGTCGAGCTGGGCAGTCTTGATCCGGTGAGGAGACTTACAGCAGACCGCGATGCTTGGTTGGTGCCTGCTGCTGCAGGGTGACTACTCCTTAGTCACAAGGGAGAAATCTTAGGAAGAAGTCTTTAGTTCCTTTCGTGGAAAGTAGTTTCAGGATTCAAAGATTATCTAATTTGGAAGGGGGCCTGCTCCTACCTTTATCCTGCAAAAGGGGGCTGGCACGCGACTAAGTCCTGCCCTATGGGTGGGACTAGGAGGGGGGTGGTTACACCCCTCTCCTTTGGCGGGCTTTCCCCAGATCAGGGGCTGGAGTGCCCCTGGAACTGGTGCAAGCCGGCCTATGCACAGTGAGCACCGGGGTGCCACTTGCAGTCACCTTCCTCTAAAGCCCTGCCTACCTAGGATACACAAAATCCTGTCTGGGACGGTGCTGGCACCGCCCCTGGCAGGAAACCCTTTGTCCTTGCCTCCTGTGCTGGGAGGACTCCCAGCAGCAGGAGGGCAGACTTGTGTCTCGGTGGCAGCATCCATCTTGTGGAGCTGAGGCTATGTCTGACTTTAACCGGGGTTACAGGTTACATACATGTCGTGTCCCTCTAGAAGGGTGGAATGCTAACCCCATCGCCAGAATAGGCGAGGGGTTAGTATTCCAATTCGTATGACACCTTACTCGACATGTTTTGATAAAGCGATACCAGAGTTGGCATATAACCGCGAGGATTATAATGCACTTAAGAGTATATGGTATGCGTTATCATGGCACAGCTATTAGGACTTGGTTCCGCAAGCTGCAAACGGGCTCAGCTCATGCCAGAGCACCATTTCACATTATTCCAAGCACTCTGTCTTCAGGATTGATAAGGCCTGCCATAGGAGTGACTGATAGGAATATATGTGTCCATTTTTAGGGTTAGATATAGGAATACTATATCTAAAGCAAGGGGTGTTTACACCACCTTGCCCCAGCTGTCGTGCAGCCAGTTGTGTCAGATTTGGATGGCCAGCCTGGGGTGGCATAATACATGCTGCAGCCCCTGGTAGGCCCTGGGTACACCTATGCCCTGGGTAACTAAGGTACACTGTACAGGGACTGATAAGGTGACTCAGTATCCAATTAGATATGTACCTAAGGTACATGGAATCCATTTTACAGAGAGAGCAGTAGGCCTGGGGTCCTGAATAGCAGGGCCCCAGGTCAACTAAGTCAGAAATCCAGCAAAACACCAGGCAAAAAGTTGGGGGCAACCATAGTCAGGGATCTACCTTCCTACAGGATCTATCTTAGATAACTCAGACATAGACATCCACATAGTATAAACTGACATAAGGCCAATCTCGTAGAACATTCGACATCTTGAGTAGCAACATTGTGATACAGGCTCCCTTTCTTAAAAACCTGCATATGGAACACTGACATGTCTCTAAATCCCATTACGATGGCACATTGTTTAATATGATGTAGTCACTACAGTATATTTTGTTTGGGCATTGGCTTCTTGTACTTAGTGGTTCGTGACAGTTTTAAAAATAATGTAATGGCAAAAATGTAAATGTAAAAAAATTAAAAAATCATGAAAATGCAGTAACTCCTCCTCCATCATTATTGGTCTGAAAGTGTGGTCAATTGTATATGAATATCTGATGGAGACATCTAGCCGCAGATTGCTTACCTTGTGAATTCTCCTCAAGCGCCAGACTGGATCCGGAAAACGTTCCCAGCAATACCTTTGCACACCGGTGAAGGGCATCGTGCCACTCCATACTGATGTAGTCTCCGGACATGACGTCAACTGAGTCCATATAAGCCACCACCAATGCACTCATGTCAGTTTCTTCATTTTACACTCTACAACGTCAATCCAATGAGGCGTACCTCTGTTTTTGGCCTCCTTCCTCAACTTCTCATCGAGAACAGTGTGCCATCTATGCCTTATGGCTTTAAACCCTGCGGGTCGTGCACCCAGGAGATGTCGTCCCCAGACCCACATTTTGTGTATGTGGTGCTTGGGCATGCACCACGACCCAGAGGTAATACGTACCTTAGAATTACCCCCAGACGCCAGACTGGATCCCCCTGCGCATCGGTAGGCGTCATCGTGCGGCTTCGCATGCGCCGTTGGCGCCGAGATGACTTCGTCTGAGATACTTAGACGCACCCACATGCGCTGACGTCAGTTGTTTCTTTTTCCGCGGCAGCAAGCGCAGATCCTGGAAGAGCAAGTACCCCCAGTCACTTTTTGACTGCGTTTTTTTGAGGCCCTTTACCTTATCTTTTCGAGTCGATCGACTCCTGGTGTCGTGGGGATGCCCGGGTTCAAAAACTGTGGAGACTGTCACCGCATGATGTCAGTGACGGATCCATACTGTGTGTGTCTCTACTGCCTGGGGCACGACCCCAAGTCGTGCCCTGACTGCCGGGCCATGGCGCCGAAGACTTTGCTGGAGTTGCTTGAATTCCAATAGTCCGCTCCGTGCCGCTCAAGGTCCCGGTCCCGTGGGAGGTCGAGGGACCGGTCGCAGAGTCGTCACCATCATTCTTCTGGATCTAAGTCTTCACACTCCGGGTCAGGTAAGTCGAAGCATTCCAAGAAGAAGTTGAAGAAGCATCTTCGCTCTTCAACTTCCTTTCGCCCGTCGCGGCTGAGGGTGCGGTCGGTGCCACCCCCGCACTGGCATGCGGCTGAGGGTGCGGATGTTGCCACTCCAGAGGCTCCGGCAGAGCCTGTGCCGTCGCCCCCAGTCTACCCCCCTTTCCCGGGTGCGGTGGCAATGCCTACCCAGGTGCAAGTTTCTTGCTCCCTTGGCATGACTCATTAGGATGTCTGTGTAGGAGAGTGGGGTCTGCAATCCTATGGTCACCCCAGATTTTTGCTTTTTGCTTCACTGGTTTACGACTTTCCCTGGCTGTGGGCCTGCTAATCAGACCCACAGCCTCGCTGTTCTCTCTCTAAATTGACAACCATGTACGTTAGGTGCATTTACCAATTGGTACTGGGCCACCCTATCAGTCCCTGTACAGTGTACCTTAGGTACCCAGGGCATAGGTGTACCCAGAGGCCTACCAGGGGCTGAAGCATGTATTATGCCACCCCTGGCTGGCCATCTAAAACTGACACAACTGGACAGACCATATGTTGGTGAAAGCGATATGCCCTAGGATGGAACCCCTTTTTACATCTCATGATAGAATAGTTCCTAAACGGCATTGGAATAAACTTCATCTGGAGGATTTTTATCAGCTGTTAGAGGAGACACCGTTGGGCCCTCTTACTGATGTTGACCACGGATACGACTCCTTTTGTGAGTGGATCTCCCGGGCTCTGGACCTGCTGATCCCTGTGTCATGGTCCAAGTGCCGTCCAAAAGAGCCAAGCCCATGGTATGATGGTGCTTTGGCGTCTCTCAAAAGAGCCTGTAGACAGGCTGAGAGACTATGGAGAAAATCGTTTGGTCCTGTATTGAAAGCAAGTTATCTTGCTAAAACGAAAATCTACCATAGGGCGGTGTGTAGGACACGAGCAGCTTTTTATGCTCAAGAGTTTCAGAATAGTGTAAATCCTACGAAACTCATTTTTAAGGTATTAAAGGACCTAATGGCCAAGAGGACTACAGCGGTGGAGATATGCTCAGATCCGCATTGTGAGACTTTGGCCTCCTTTTTTCTTGAGAAAGTTCATGCCATCTATCGGAATTTCGTGATGGCCTCCTCTCCTCCTGATCGGGTCAGCTGTGTGCTTAGTGACAGTGAGTGCCTTACTATTTTGCCCTCTGTGTCTATGGAGGCTTTTGATTCGTTAAGCCTTAAAATTAAGTCAGGATCTCCGGCAGATCCGATGAAACCGGCTCAGCTTAAGATCATGGCGCCGCTATGCCGTACTCCGGTGCTTTCATTGATCAATCTGTCACTTTCATCTGGGATTGTTCCCATTAGGTGGAAGCAGGCCGTAGTCGCACCTATTTTGAAGAAGGCTACCCTTGACCCCCTTAAACCCGAGAACTACCGCCCCATTTCCTTGCTTCCTTGGGCCACGAAAATCGCTGAGGCCCATGTGAACGGCATCCTTACAGATCATCTCTCTAGGACTAACATTCTGGACCCTACGCAGAACGGATTCCGCCCGGGCCATAGTACGGAGACGGCCCTACTTTCTATGGTCGAGCATCTGCGGTCGGTGCTTGATGCGGGTCGGACGGCGGCACTTCTGCTATTAGATCTTAGTGCTGCGTTCGACACGGTCTCGCACAGGATCCTGCTGCAGCGACTTGAGGAAGTGGGTGTCACGGGCTCCGCCTTATGCTGGTTTCGATCCTTCCTGACGGAAAGATCATTCCAGGTTGCGATTCCGCCCGGCAAATCTAAATCTTACCCGTTAACCCTGGGGGTCCCACAGGGATCATCGCTGAGTCCCACTCTTTTCAATCTCTACGTGAGGCCGCTGGCTGCTGTCGTCAAGCAATGGGGCTTGACAATGGTCTCGTATGCTGATGACACGCAGCTGGCGGTCACGCTGAGTGGGGACTCAGATGTGGAGGCTCCCAGGTTCTGTGACGGGTTACGAGCAGTGGCTAACTGGATGAATTCCAACTGTCTCCAGTTAAATACCAAGAAGACTGAGGTTATGGTGATCGGTAAGCAGGTGGCCTTGTGGGGTGACAAGTGGTGGCCCTCTGAATTAGGTGTGACCCCTCTCCCAGCATCGGAGATAAAAAATCTAGGGGTGTGGCTGGACCCGAGACTCGGTTTCATCTGCCATACCAAGAAGGTGGCAGCTTCTTGCTATGGCATCATTAGAGGGCTCAGACCCATTCTTAAATTTTTTGATGCATCAACCAGGCAACTGGTGGTTCAAGCATCAGTGCTGTCCCGGCTGGATTATGCCAGCTCGCTGTTAGCAGGGGTCAATCAGGCTGAACTCACCCGGCTGCAGCGAGTTCAAAATGCTGCAGCCAGAGTGGTGGTTGGTCTGCAAAGGAGGTGTTCGGTTTCTAAATCTCTGCACTTGCTCCATTGGCTCCCCATACCCCAAAGGATTAAATTCAAGGTTCTTTGCCTGGCATTTAAAATCCTTAAAAGGTATGTGTGAGAAGTTGGCCTGATGTGCAGTGTTCACTATTCTAGTGATCACTATATATCAGTCCAAACAACCCTTATTGATGATTGGTTGTATGTCAACCTTATAGACCAGCTATCCTAGTAGCATGGATACGAGCAGTCTAAGGCTAAGACTCTAGAGGGCGTGTTAAGCCAGCTGTTTTACCATCACATTACCCCTTGAACACCCAGTGAAAGGACACCACACAAGTGTTATGAAAATAAACAATGTATTTATTAGAATCACAACAACCCTGTACTCTTTATGAGGACAGGGTGCTAAGCACACAACAAAACTCTTATGAAAATACTTAAGTTAGCACGTTATACACAAATGCCCGAGGGGCACGAAAAACCATATACTCTAAAAGTGGAATGCGAAATTACTAGCAGGTAAGTACAGTACTAATAGGCTTTGGAATCGCTAGGACTTGACTATAGAATCGTTAGATTACTTCTAGGAGGCCTAGGGGACTCGGGTGCAGAGTGTGCACTCTCACGCGGGATGCGGGACAAAGTCTATGGAGGCTAGTAAAGGCAAAGTTAGTGTTCACGGGCGAACCCGACCTGGTAGGGAGAAAACGACAGTGGATCCTGACCCTAGGATAGTGAGGCTATGCTGGGACACCGAAGTGCCGAAGTTACCTAGCCCAGGGGCTGCAGCTGCATAGGTCTGAAAAGACGTCGGGAATCTCGTTGCCGGACCAGGAGCCTGGAAGAAGGAAGTTGCTGGCAGGCGACCAGTGAAGAAAAGTTCGATGGATCCAAGCCTGGATCAAGGAAGAAGAAAACCTGAAAGCAGAGGGGACCAAGTTCTTGAATCACTAGCCAGTGATTAAGTGGGCACCAGGATGGCACCGGGCGAAGTCACCGCAGTCAGGTGAGTGGGCGCTGCTGGGCTCTGCAGTCTCTCGGACCAGGAGGCGTTGTCGGCGACCAGGATGGAGGTGCGAGCTGTCCCACGAAGGTTCTTGCTGTCGACGTCGCTGGACCCAGGATTGGGCAACAAGTCTTGGCAAATGCAAGGCCCACGCGGTGGACCTAAAATGGCGTCTTAGCCGGACCAGGAGAGTCCAGGGTACGTCTCTGATGGAGGGAAGCAAGGGCCAGTCTGGAGCAACCAGACTAGCAGCAGTGTTGTCGTCGGGCGTCGTTCGGAAGGCCACAAGCCAGCGGGCTAGTAGCCAAACAACGCGGTGAGCAGCTGAAAGCAGAAGGGCCCCACGCCGATCGTGGAGATGCTGGGGGGCTGCTCTTCGGTGCTGGAGCTGCTCAGGGTGGGGGCTTCTCGGACCCCAAAGCACTCACCAGGAATTTACTCGGTGGGCTTGCTGTGCAGAAGTCGTGCAGTCTTGAAGATGGCCGGTCCCTCGAGGTCTCGTCACACCCACGAATCTCAGCGTGACTGATGATGTAGGTAGAGGTCAGAGGTGCCAGGGAAGCCAGTTCTCGTCGAGCTGGGCAGTCTTGATCCGGAGGAGAGACTTGCAGCAGACCGCAGTGTTCTGAAGATGGTGCCTGCGGATGCAGGGTGACTACTCCTTAGTCACAAGGGAGAAATCTTAGGAAGAAGTCTTGAGTTCCTTTCGTGGAAAGTAGTTTCAGGATTCAAAGATGATCTGAGTTGGAAGGGGGCCAGTTCCTACCTTTATCCTGTGAAAAGGGGCTGGCACGCGACTAAGTCCTGCCCTAGGGGTGGGACTAGGAGGGGGGTGGTTACACCCACTTCCTTGGCGGGCTTTTCCCCAGCACAGGGTCTGGAGTGACCCTGGAACTGGTTCCAGCCAGCCTATGCACAGTGAGCACCGGGGTGCCACGTGCAGTCACCTTCCTCTGAAGCCCTGCCTACCTACAATACACAAACCCTTGTCTGGGACGGTGCTGGCACCGCCCCTGGCAGGAAACCCTTTGTCCTTATCTCCTGCTCTGGGAGGACTCCCAGCAGCAGGAGGGCAGACTTGTGTCTCGGTGGCAGCATCCATTTTGTGGATGCTAAGGCTCTGTCTGACTTTAACCGGGGTTAGGGGTTACATACATGTCGTGTCCCTCTAGAAGGGTGGAATGCTAACCCCGTCGCCAGAATTGGCGAGGGGTTAGTATTCCAATTCGTATGACACCTTACTCGACATGTTTTGATAAAGCGATACCAGAGTTGGCATATAACCGCGAGGATTATAATGCACTTAAGAGTATATGGTATGCGATATCATGGAAACGGCTAAGGGATGGATCCCGAAAGCCGCAGACAGGCTCAGCTCATGCCAGAGCACCATCTCACACGATTCCAAGCACTCTGCCTTCAGGATTGTTAAGGCCTGCCATAGGAGTGACTGATAGGAGATCTGTGTGTCCATTTTAGGGTTAGATATAGGTATACTATATCTAAAGCAAGGGGTGAGTACACCACCTTGCCCCAGCTGTCGTGCAGCCAGTTGTGTCAGTTTAGATAGTCAGCCCAGGGGTGGCATAATACATGCTTCAGCCCCTGGGAGACTTCTGGGTACCTCAGCCCTGGGTACAGGGACTTAGAGAGGGCCCAGTGCCAATTCAGTACCTGAGTACAATTTGGATAGAGAGAACAGCTAGGCTGTGGGTCTGATTAGCAGGCCCACAGCCAGGGAAAGTCGTAAACCAGTGCAGCAAAAAGCAAAAATCTGGGTGATCATAGGATTGCAGACCCTACTCTCCTACAGTATGTCTCCTCAAATCTTGGATAACTTGCTGACACCGTATGTTCCCCCGCGTACCCTTAGATCTTTAGGTCAGAATCTGGCGGTGGTTCCTCGTTTCAGACTGGCCCGAGCGGTTGGTCGCTCTTTCCGTGTGCGAGCGGCTATGTGGTGGAATTCTCTCCCTCCACACATCCGGGCGATTGACGACCTTCTTCAGTTTAGACAGGCTGTCAAGACTTTTTTATTTGTTTAGTTTTCTGATCTTTTTTCTTTCTTTTCTGATTCTTTTAGTGTTGTGTTGTCTGCCTCGTCAAAGCGCCAGGACGCCCCTTCGCTGGGGCAGCTGTGCGCGGTACAAATAAACATAACATAACACAAGTGGCTGCATGACAGCTGGGGCAAGGTGGTGTAATCACCCTTTACTATAGATATAGTATACCTATATCTAACCCTAAAATGGACACATATATTCCTATCAGTCACTCCTATGGCAGGCCTTATCAATCCTGAAGGCAGAGTGCTTGGAATTATGTGAGATGGTTCTCTGGCGTGAGCTGAGCCCGTCTGCAGCTTGTGGAACCAAGTCCTAATAGCTGTTCCATGATAACGCGACCACACTGATACATTACCATAAGAATCAGAGAATACCCTGAGAGAGTACCAACAAGTGTTGCAACAAATACTGGATCATGCACTAGCTATGAAGTGGATCAGTCAAAAAACACATGCATTTTTCATGTTGAAGTATCCCAGAAGACCGCAACTGTACATGTTACCTAAAATTCACAAGTACCTCAACAATCCTCCCTTCAGACCCATTGTCTCCGCTTGTGGGTCCATCTCGGAACCGATTGGAAAGTTTATTGACAAATTTTTGCAACCGATTGTTCAAAATTGCGGGACATATATTAAGGATACCACGTCCTTTCTCAATTTGCCTAAAACCGTGTCTTTACAATCGGAGTTCACATATTGGCTGTGCACGATAGTTGTCACGGCGTTGTACACATCCATCCCTCAATACGAGGGCATCGAAGCACTAGTGGTCTTTATTGAACAGTGAGTTTGAAGAATTTCAAAAATTGTTGATATTGGAACTAATGCAATTCGCATTATACCACAGCTATTTTGAATGGAAAGGACAATTTTTTAACCAATGCAATGCACCTCGATGGGTTTTGGGGGGGCACCCTCATACGCCAACATCTTTATGCACAAATTTGAGACTGATCACATCCTTAACAATCAAACATGGACTGAAGGATTAATCATGTTTAAACGCTATATAGATGACATTTTTGTAATCTGGCGAAGATCAAAAGAACAATTGGAAATGAACATCGAGACATTAAACTACCACAATGAAAGAATCAAGTTTACACATACCATCGCCAAAGATTCTATAGCGTTCTTGGATGTACAAGTCACAATAGCTAACAATGCCTTCACAACTAAAGTGTTCACGAAACCAACCGATAGAAATGCGAACTTGCTTTTCCAAAGCTTCCACCCGGATTCACTCAAAAAACACCTTCCTACATCCCAATATATCAGATTGAAAAGAATCACGTCATGTGATGAAGATCTGCGAACATCATTAATGGCTCAAACTGCCAAGTATGAATGCAGAGGATATCCACAACACATTCTACAAACCTCCTTGGATAAAATCCCAAAACCTAACAGAGACACTTTACTCCAACCTAAAGCAACATTTTTGGAAAAGAAAACTATCTGCGTGATGAAATATTCGACCGAATCCAGCAAAATCAAACGCATAGTCAACAAACATTGGCATCTAATCCAAACTGAACCGGATTTGAAAGACTTATACAGTAACAAAGTAACATTTGCATTTCAAAGATCCAAAAATCTGAAAGAGTTACGAAACGCACCTAAGAAGGGGAACCAGAAATGGAAAGGGATGTCAAAATGTTTAAATTGCATACATTGCAACAACGTGATCACGGGAAAAACCTTCACACATCCTACCAAAGGTCACCCCATTGATCTGTATCATTCCAGCACCTGTGACACTTCAAATTGCATTTACGCAATTAAATGCCCATGTGGTAAAATCTATGTCGGGCAAACCGAACGGAAAATAAAAGTGCATATTACGGAGCACAAAAGTAATATCAGATTGGGGAATGTCAAATCTACACTAGCTTGCCATTGGAAAGAAGCTGGTCATCAGATCTCCCAATTAAGATTAACGGTTCTCGACTATCACACAACGCCCAGACATGGATCCTTTAAAACAGACTCAGAGCAGAATTCTACTGGATCAAAAAATTGAACTCTGTACATCCAGTTGGTTTAAATGATCGGATTGAACATTCTTGCTTTTTATGATCCAACTACTGTACCGCATTGGTTTTTGACTAATACTGTTCCCCATTATTTTCATCACTTACAGCGTTCATGGTCCTGTTCTTTCATCCTGACTTGTCTATACTGATATCCGCTTCGTGTTGTCAAATCACTGTGACCTTCCATATCCCATTTTCTCATTTCTGTATCACGTTCTGGTATATTGCATTTTTGCAGTAATTTCCGCTGTTGTGTTTACTTTAACTAATACATACTCGTAATTGTCACACTTCCTGACGATGAAGTTATGACACTCACATCACGTGTTAGGGGCTTTTGCTTGCACACACTGTATTATTGGCCTATAGTGCCGATCACATGACCGGGATACAGCCTATTACTCGCGGCTTTGTTTCACCGCGTACACTCGAAAGATTCCTTGCAGACGCGGCGGCGTCCGTTTTCTCGTAAGTGCATGATCACTGTTTCTTCTTATGGTTTCTTGGTATTTGGGTCTTCGCTTTTCTTTCTCTTTGTTTACGCACACTGATACAGATACCATAGTCGTAATGCATGTTGACTGTGCAGCCCATACCTCCGGTACCTTATAGTTGACACGCGGGTTCCTGTAGAATATCGGTGCTCTGTTTCTTCATCTCGGGTACAGCACTTTTCTTTTTTTCCATCACTTGGGTATTGATTGGGTTAACACGGCCGGTCTATCAGCACGCTTGTGTGTATCATGTGGCCATTAACATACGGAGTGACTAATTGGGTCCTGTTTGTCCCTTTTTGCAGACCCCTGACGAAGGGTCACTGTTGTATGACCCAAAATGCATTGGGTGGATTATAATTGAGTTTCAACTGTGAAAACAGCGACATAAGAATGTTATTATGCACGCTAAGAAGCTTCACTTGATTTATGTTCCAAGCAACAATTGAAACCTTTCACGTTGTGGAATAAAAATTCAAGAACTTTGATTAGAAACCCTTGTGTTTCGTAGTTGATTTAGCGCTCAGCCTAGAGGATAGGTTATCCTACCCTCAACATTCGACATTTGATCAAAGGCACGGCTTGACTCCGTGCGACGACTTGAGCAAAGTTAACTTGAGCCTCAGCATCACAAAATGGATGCTGCCACCACAGACACAAGTCTGACCTCCTGCTGCTGGGAGTCCTTCCTGCGAGGGAGGCTTGGACTAAGGATTTCCTGCCTTGGGAGGTGCTAGCACCACCCCGGACAGGATTTTGTGTATTGGGTAGGACAGGCCTGAAAGGAATGAGACATGCCTGGGGCACACAAGGTGTCCTGTGCATACACCGGTTCAAACCAGTTGCTGGGGCATCCCTGCTCCAGCTCTGGTGGGAAACCGGATAAAGGATAGGGGGTGTAGCCACCCCCCTTCCTGGTCCCACCCAGGGGAGGGACCTAGTCAGTAGTGCAGCCCCCTTTAGGAGAATAAAGGTAGAAGCTGGTCCCATTCCAAATTGGATTATCCTGAACAATTCTACAAGAAGAAACTCTGGACTTCGATGTTCTGTCCACCCTGCAACTGCAGGCACCATCAAGCGTCCAGCGGCTTCCCTTTGTCGTCTTCCCTCGAGGATCCAGACTTCAGAGCCCGACGAGACCCGGATTCCCAGACCTCTCCGACCTCAACTCACATCTGCAGCAAAGCTGAGACCCGTGGGTGCGACGAGACACGTGGGACCGGCCATCTTGAAAGAACCTGCACTTCGCTTCCAGCACGACTCCCGAGGTAAACTCGACCAAGTGCTTTGGGGATTGAGAAGCCCCAGCCCCGAGCAGCCCCTGCACCGAAGATCAGCCCTCTAACTTCCACGAGATCTGCACGGGGCCCTTCTGCTTGTTTGCTGCTCGACGCATTGTCTGGTCACTTGCCGGCTGGCTAGTGGCCTCCTAGACGACGAACCTTTGAATCTTCACTGCTGGTCTGGTTGCTCCAGACTGGCCCTTGCTCCCTTCCAAAAGAGGGGCACCCCGGACTCTCCTAGTCCGCACCAGATGTCTTTTCCACTCACCGCGTGGGTTTCCTTTGCCAAGGCCTGTTGACTCCAATTCCGGATCCGACCCCGCCGACAGCGAGAGCCTGCGTGGGACAGCTCTTGCCTCCATCCTGGTTGTCGAAGACACCTCCTGGTCCACGTGGCTGCAGAGTCAAGCGTCCACTCTTCACCTGATCGCGACAACAGCACCTGGTTCCTTCCTGGTTCCACACCGGTCACTGGCTAGTGACTTTGAACACTGTCCCCTCTGCTTTCAGGTCCTCTTCTTCACCGATCCACCCTTGGATCGCACCGGACATCTTCCTCCTGGTCGCCTGCGGCATCTTTTCTTCCAGGCTCCATAGACTTCAACGCGAGAACCCGACACACTTTGACACCTATGCACCCGCAGCCCGTGGGTGAGGTAACAAGAGCATTTCGGTGCTCAAGGGTAGTTTAACTGTCCTAGTGTCCAGTTCCACAGTCGTTTTAGTCCTAACTAGTCAGGATTGTCCGTACTCACCTTTTAACTTGAACTGTACTGTCCATAGACGTTGTTACGCATCTCGCGTGTGAGTTCACACTCTGCACACGCGTCCCGTGGGCCTCCTATTACTTACCTAAGGTGAAGATAGCGTAGTCCTAGCGAACCTCCAGCCTCTGGACAGCTCCATTCCTTTTATCGACTTTCACATTCCACTTACTTAGTATATGGTTTGTCGTGCCCCTAGGGCACCATTGTAATTTTGTGTAACTTGTCGTATTTTTCCTAAGAGATTGTCATGTGCTTAGCCCTCTGATCTCATAAAGAGTTCAGAGGTGTTTGTTATTAATAAATATACTGTTTATTTTCATAACAACCTGTGTGGTGTCCTTTCATCTGGTATTCAAGGGGTTATATTGTGGTAAAACAGCTGGCTTCACATGCCAAAAGAGTTTAGCCTAAGACTGCTTTGTCCATGCTACCATTAGGATAGCTGGTCTATAAGGTTGACTTACAACCAATCACCATAAGGGTTGTTTGGACTGGTACAAGGTGATCACTAGAACTAGTGAGCATCATATATCAGGCCAACTTCTCACAGTCTGGACCCGCAGGTGCGCCTGCTGGCCCGACTGGGGGGTCCTGCTTCGCCATCTCCGGCGGCTCCGGGGCCACAGGTCCCCCAAGAATCCGGGATTGGATCCCGATCGATGCCGGTCGACCTCGTGACACCTCCACCGGCGCCGATCTCCCTGGCACTGCTTCTGACGTCTCCCGCTTCTCGGGACGACGTCGGCCCCCTGGTTCATCCCTACCCTGACACGGTGCCGGATCGCCGTTGCCCGATCGACATTGCCCGGCGCCGATGGGCCCTTTTGTGCCCTGTGTCCCTCCTCCCTATTTTGAGCCTGTTGCACAGACTTCGGTGGAAGGGGAGGGGTCTGAGGACTCTCTAGCACAGGACTCTGCGTATGATCAGGAAGTCCTCCTAGTCCGACCTTTCAGGCCCACCAGACGCCATTCGGTGGACGAATACGCCATCTCCACCACTGGTACAACATCATTCCGGACAAGTGGGTGCTGCAAATTGTCCAAAGTGGCTACTCCCTCCGTGACAACCCCTCCAGCCACCTCAGTACCATCACATTTCAGGAGATCACTTGGAGCGTCTCCAGCAGGAAGTTACGGCCCTCTTGGCCAAGGGGGCCATGGAGCGCGTTCCGACGCCAGATTTGGTTGTGGTTTTTGTTCTCACTACTTTCTGGTTCCAAAGAAGGACAAGGGCCTGCATCCTATCTTAGACCTTTGGAACGTCAATCGCTTCCCCCGGAAGAAGTTCAAAATGCTCACACTTGCTCAGGTCTCGTCTGCCCTAGACCCGCAAGACTGGACAGTGGTGTTGGACTTGCAGGACGCCTATTTCCATATGCCCGTCCTGCCTGCCCACAGACGGTAGCTGCGATTCACAGTAGGCGACGAGCATTTTCAGTTCACCGTGCTCCCCTTTGGCCTTACCAGCCCCGTCGGTGTTCACAAAAGTGATGGCCGTTGTCGCCGCTAATCTGCCCAGATCAGGGGTTTCAGTCTTCCCCTATCTCAACGACTGGCTGTTGAAGGCAGGCTCGCCCCAGGCAGTTGTCTCCCACCTCCAGACTACGGCCGTCCTCCTGCATTCGCTGGGGTTCTCAATCAATGTGCCAAGTCGCACCGGATTCCTTCACAGAAACTCCTTTTCATCGGAGCGGTTCTGGACTCGGCACAGTTTCGGGTTTATCCTCCCGAGGAGCGAGTCCGGGACATTCAGGCTACGATTCTGATCTTCCAGCCTCTGTTACGGGTTTCGGTCAGGATGACGCTTCGACTACTGGGTCTGATGGCCTCCTGCATCCTGCTGGTGGATCATGCCAGATGGCATATGCGGGCTCTGCAGTGGGACCTGCAGCTCCAGTGGGCACAGCACCAGTGCAACCTGTCCGATCACATCTAGATCTCGTAGGGCACTGCAAGGCAATTGCTGTGGTGGCTCACAAATCGCGATTGGGTCAGTGGCAGATCCCTCTCCCTTCCCCAACCGGAATATACAGTTGTGATGAACGTGTCCCTTCTGGATTGGGGCGGCCACATGGCGGAGGCGGAGAGCATAGTCCTCTGGTCTCTGGTGGAATCCAAGCTCCGCATGAACCTTCTGGAGCTTCGGGCGTTCCGGCTTGCAATGAAGGCATTCCTTCCTTCTCTCGTGGAGAGGGTAGTGCAGGAGTTCACCGACAACACCACCGCCATGTGGTACTGCGACAAACAGGGCGGGGTGGGGTCGTGGACCCTTTGTCAAGAGTTTAAGTGTAATATATTATGCATAGTTAATTAAAACCATTGCAATGCATATTACAAGATTCCTAAAACATCATTATTTAAAACCATTAAAATAGATCATAAAATTGGAAATTCATTACGGTTTACACCAAAGATAACTGAATACGACTGGTCAAAACACACTTTTTACATTGAGTGGTGAGCAATTCTGATCCCCTTATTGGATTTCCCGTCCTGTTCAGCTATGTACTATTTTTGCCGCTAGCGTTTTGCTTATCACAAAGGTGAACCTTTGGTGCTAGACGGACGTGTGCAGTGAATTTGTCCTTACGTACTATTGTCCGTCTGCTTATCGGCCTGAGTCTGTGGTATTATCCCCCGATTTTGGCAGTCTTGGCATTCTTTGCTCAGCCGTTGCGAGACATTTCACATAGCTTCAGTTTAGTGTTTAACGGATTCAGGCAGGCGAGCACCGCTTGCCTTCTGGTGCTTGTAGGAAGGTGGATACCCGACTATGGTTACCCCAGATTTTTTCCTTGTGTTTAGCTGGTTTTCGACTTAGTTGGCCTGGGGTCCTGCTAATCAGGGCCCCAGGCTATCTGCTCTCACTGTAAAATGGACTCCATGTACTCCATGTATATCTCCAATTGGATATTGGGTCACCTTATGAGCCCCTGTATAGTGTACCATAGGTACCCAGGGCATAGGTGCATCCAAGGCCTATCAGGGGCTGCAGCATATCTTTTGCCACCCCTGGCTGGCCATCCAAACTGACACAACTGGCTGATCACTGAGCCTGGGCAAGGTCGTGTAATCACCCCTTGCTTAGATATAGTATACCTATATCTAACCTTATATCTAGACACATATACACCTATAAGTCACTCCTATGGCAGGCCTTAACAATACTGAAGGCAGAGTGCTTGGTTATATGTGAGATGGTGCTCTAGCATGAGCTGAGCCTGTCTGCAGCTTTCGAACCATGTCCTTATAGCTGTTCTAGGATATAGCCATACCATATGCTCTTAAGTGCATTATGAACCTCGCGGTTAAATGCTAACTTTGGTTTGGTTTTATCAAAACATGTCGTGTAAGGTGTCATACGCTTTGGAATACTACCCCCTCGCCAATTCGGGTGAGGGGGTAGCATTCCACCCTTCTAGAGGGAGAAGACATGTTGTTGCTGACTATCCAGGTTAAAAGTTAACCAGAGCCCCAGCGTCACAAAATGGACGCTGCTGCCACAGACACAAGTCTGACCCCCTGCTCCTGGGAGTCCTTCCAGTCATGGAGGTTTGGACAATAGGTTTCCTGCCTGGGGAGGTGCGAGCACCACCCCAGACAGGACTTTGTCTATTGGGACAGGGAGGGGTGAATAGAATGAGACACTGCCTGGAGCACCCTAGGTGCTCCATGCATACCCCGGTTCAAACCGGTTGCTGGGGCACTCCAGCCCCAGCTCTGGCGCGAAACTGGACAAAGGAAAGGGGGTGAATCCACCCCCCTTCCTTGTCCCACCCATAGGAGGGACCTAGAAAGTAATCCAGCCCCTTTTAGTTGTATAAAGGTAGGAGCTGAGTCCTGAGACTTTAGATTAATCCTGAATTGAAACTTGACACGAAACTCTGGACCTTCGACATTCTGCTGAAGCTGAAGACTGAAGAATCTCCCTTGTGGCCAAGGATTGACAACCCTGGGCAACCAGGCACCATCCTTCAAATCAACGGCTTGCTTTGTCGACGTTCCCGCGGGAACCCGCACACAGAGCCTGACAAGAGCCAGACTTCCAGACCTCTCTGACCCTCTCTTCACGACTGCAGCATAGCTGGGATCCGTGGAGGCGACGAGACACGTGGGACCGGACATCTTCAAAAGTCTGCAAGTTGCTACCTGTGCAGCTCCTGAGGCACCCTCGAAGCTGTGCACTGGGGATTGAGAAGCCCCACTCCCGAGCATCATCTGCAACGAAGATCAGCCCCCCCCCACACTCCACAAGTCCTGCGTGGGGCCCTTCTGCCTTTGTTCTGCTCGACGCGTTGTCCGGTCGCTAGCCCGCTGGCTGGAAGCCTCTGCGACGACAATCCTTTTGAATTACACCGCTGGTCTGGTTGCTCCAGACTGGCCCCTGCTTCCCTGAAAAGGTGAAGCCCCTCAGACCTTGCTGGTCTGCACCGGATGCCTTCTTTGAATCCTGCGTGGGTTGCCTTTGCCAAGGCTTGTTGACTCTAATCTGGAAGTCGACTCCTCCATCCGCGAGATCCTGCGTGTGACAGCTCGCATCCAGCTCCTGGTCGTCCTCGACGCCTCCTGGTCCGCTTGGCTGAAGAGACAAGCTTCAAGACAGCACCTGATTGCTCCTCGACGTCGTCTGGTTCCTTCCTGGTTCCACCCGGTCACTGGCTAGTGACCCAGACTCTGTCCCCTCAGCTTTCAGGTCCTCTTCATCCTAGATCCACCCTTGGATCCACCCAGACATCTTCCTCCTGGTCGCCTGCAGCATCTTTCTCCAGGTCTCCATAGGATCCAATTACGAAACCAGACACATCTTCACACCTATGCACCTGCCGTCCGTGGGTGAGTACTTCGGTGCTCCCAAGGGTATTGACTATCCAAGTGTCTAAGTTTTTAGTTGTTTCCTCCTTGCTAAACCGGAAGTGTCCTAAATCCTTTTAAATCTGACTTCTAAGTTCCCATTGACTTTGCATTGAATCCCGCGTGTGTGTAAAGACACTGTACGCGTTGCCTGTGGGCCTCCTACTCCTAAACTATTGTTCAGATAGTGTAGCCCCAGCGATTCCCAAGGCCTTTCCTTTCTCGTGACATGGTACTTATACCATTTTCTTAGTATATGGTTTGCTTCGCCCCTAGGGCCTAACCGTAAATTGTGCAACTTAACGTATGATAACTAAGTGTCTTGTTATGTGCTTTGGCCTCTGACCTCATAAAGAGTTCAGAGGAGTGTGTTGAGAATAAATACATATATATTTTTTCTATATATCCTGTGTGGTGTCCTTTCATTTGGTATTCAAGGGGTTACATATGGTAAAACAGCTGGCTTTACACGTCCTCAAGAGTCTTTTAGCCTAAGACTGCTCTGTCCATGCTACCACTAGTATAGCAGGTCTATAAGGTTAACTTTACCACCACCAGCATAAGGGTTGATTGGACTAGTGCAAGGTGATCACTAGAATAGTGAACATCATATACCAGGTCAACTTCCCACAGTACTGATCCCTTTTTGCTTGAATTGATCTTTAAGAAGCAGTTGTTGCAGTACTAAACATAAGCAGATAATGTGAAGAATATCACCATTCTTTGAATTGCATAGCATGCAGGCTTCATTTCAGTCTTTCCTGAGCCATGGCGGTAGGTGCTCTGTACTTGGCAGAATCCCTAGTCTGTATTTTAAGAGCTTCATTTTTGTGGCTTTCGGGTAACCCTGGTTGAAATATATTTGTGGTGTTAGCGATTTATGAGAATTAAGGGTCATCCATGTATGCAATCTTTTTGAGAATAGTGCCTTATCCTCCAGTAAGGAGAGTGATTTAACATTTTTCCAGACTAGTTTTTTTAAAGTGCTGTGCCCAAGTTGTGTGTCTTAGAGCACCAAGAGTTTGGTGCCTTCCAATGCTGCTTGCAGGTAAGTTCTTGCCTTAGAAGCATCCCTGCTTTGTATATCCTGCCATAGCAGAGAGTTTAATGTATCTGTAGTGGCGCTTCTAAGTTTGTGCCAGCAAAATGATGTATGTATGCCCCGTACCTGGCTAGAACTTGCTTTTGCAGGCCGAAATTTAGTCTTATTTGAGCTGGAGAGGTGTAAAGCGGGAGCGAGAACATTGTTCTGTAAGGCTTGACCTGTGTGCTATCCAGGTCTTTGGAGTCTCTTCCCTGCATAACCTCGCTGCCATAGGTAATCGAGGGAAGCAGCTTCGCCTGGATTACTTTAAAAAAGGGGGTCAGAGTCTGACCCATCAGTTGGGTTGCCTGGATTTTCATCGTCCAGGTGATCAGTGAACCTCTCCTTTTTATTTCCTGCTTCTGGTGCGCAAAAGCGCCTTCTCTGTCGAAGATGACTCCCAGATATTTGTACTCGCAAGCTGGTTCAATTTTTAAACCACCAAGAAACCAGCTCTTCTGTTTTTTGATGGTGTTAATTGACAAGATGCTCTGTGCCTCTGGGCTTCGCTGGAACATCACAGCATGTCCCTGGTGGTTCAACACCTGGCAGGTTCCCTGAATGCCTGCGCGGACGAATTAAGCCGCCAGTGCATGATGGATCACGAATGGCGTCTGACCTCGGACGAAGCGCAAGGTCTCTTTCAGCAATAGGGAGAGCCTTGGTTAGATCTATTCGCCACCGAAGAGAACGTGCAATGTCATCATTTCTGCGCGTTGTAATTTCCAAGGCGGCGCTGTTCTAGCGCAGTTGCGGTCTTTTGTCTGCCTTTCGCCTATACCACTTCTGCCCAGAGTGCTGAAGAAGATCAAACGCGACCAGCCCCAAGTCATCCTTGTGGCTCCGGACTGGGCTAGAAGAGTATGGTATCTACTCCTTATGAGCATCGATCCCCCTATCCGTCTGCCTCTTCGTGAGGATCTTCTGTCGCAGCAGCTGGGGACGGTTCTCCACCCGAACCTGTCCTGTCTTCACCTCCTTTCGTGGAGATTGAGCGGCAGCAGTTGGAGTCTTTCGACCTGCCTCCTGAGGTCTGTAATGTTACTTTGGCAGCCAGGCATCCCTCCACTAAGACGGTATTCGCCTGCAGGTGGAATAAGTTTGTGGCATGGTGGACAGCAAAGGCTGTGGATCCCCTTTCCGCACCTATATCAGAGGTTCTTCTTTTTCTTCTCTCTTTGGCCCAACAGGGCTCTGTTGTGGGCACTATCAAAGGCTATCTCTCGGCCATTTCCGCCTTTCTAAGGCTTCCAGATCAGCCTTCCC
This sequence comes from Lissotriton helveticus, assembly GCF_964261635.1. Lineage (NCBI taxonomy): Eukaryota > Metazoa > Chordata > Amphibia > Caudata > Salamandridae > Lissotriton > Lissotriton helveticus. Next base: position 468,321,923 of record NC_136060.1, on the reverse strand, counting down.
TTTTGAAGTCCCCTGTTGTTAATAGATTCTTGAAAGGCATCACGCACATGTTTCCTCCTGTTTCTTTTGTTATGCCTCGGTGGGACTTGAATCTCGTTCTTACTTTTCTGATGTGTGCTCCCTTTGAGCCACTTCACAGTTGCCCTCTTCGTCTCCACCGTCTAAAGACTGCTTTCCTGGTTGCCATCACCTCTGCCAGACGGGTGAGTGAGCTCCAGGCTCTCTTCTAAGCCTCCTTTTCTCTCTGTCCATCTGGACAAAGTTGATCTAAGGACTCGTCCTTCTTTTCTGCCAAAGGTTGTCACTGCCTTTCACATCGGGCACACCATCACTTGGCCCACCTTCTTTCCTCCTCCGCATCCCTCAAAAGAGGGAGAAGCGCCACCGCCTGGACCCAAAACGTGAAGTCTCTTTCTGGACCGCACACAATAGTTCCGGGTGGATGACCAGCTCTTTGTTGGCTACATGGGCGCTAAGGAAGGTTGGGCTGTGCACAAGCGGACCATCTCACGGTGGGTCGTTCTGTGCATAAAGAGTTGTGACTCCTTAGCTAAAAAGGAGCCTCTGGTGGGGTTGCGTGCCCATTCCATTCGGGCCACGGCGGCTACTACTGCCCTGGGTCGGGGAGTCCCCTTGCAGGACATCTGTCAGGCAGCTACGTGGGCCTCGCTGCACACGTTCGCTAGACACTACTGCCTGGACTGCCAAGTCCGGAGAGATGGCTTTTTCAGCCGTTCTGTTCTCCAGGACTTCCTGGTGTGATCAATGGTTTGCAGACCCACCACAGGGGTTGGTATTGCTTGGGTATCTATTCAAAGGTAAGGAATCTAACACTAACCTTGCTGCCATATTGGGGGTCAGAGGCGTTTAGCGCACCAGTCCTGGGATGAGTCCCGCCCTCCCTCCTACTTAAATCGCTCGCTGCGCGCGCGCCCAGATCAGTGACTGACAACTCCTCTGAGGCGGAAGCCGGGGGACTAGACAGCCACATTTTTTAAATGATATATTTTAGTTTTCCTTTGTTGCGCCTGTTACAACTTGCTTGCTTATTTCATTTTAAACTTTGCCACTTACCCTCTTGCCTCACCGCATTCAGAGCCCGCTCCACGCGCAGACGATTAGGAGCTGACGCGTTGGAGGCATGGCTTGCCGCCATATTGGGGGTCAGAGGCGTTTAGCGCACCAGTGCTGGGATGAGTCCCACCCTCCTCCACCCCTATATAAGTAACATCAATTCCCGTCAGCGCAGCGGGCACGCTGGCGGCGCGCCAAAGGCAAGCCCGTCCACGCCAGTCCAGCGCCGAGCACCAGGACCCCTGGTCATTTTCCCTCAGACCGTCAGACCAAGAGAGTTTATAACCGTGAGTTGTTGCTGAGTCTTAAACGGGGGGGGGGGGGGCGGAGGAGAATTGCATTTGTATAAAACCAGACAAGAATATGTTGACAGGACTTATTTTCTGCCCAGCATGCTCATCTTGTCCACCTGCAATTCTATGTAGACCAATCAGGGCATTCATCAGGTCCTACAATACCAGGGGGGACAAGGAGGAGAATACAATCAACTGTATACTTATCAATGTCAGGTCCCTGGTCAAACACAGCACGGAATGCGCAGAACTGATCAAGGATAAAAAGGCAAAAATCGCATTCATTACGGAGACCTGGACAGATGCGGCCTCTGGACTGGATGTAGTTAATGCAACGCCCCCAGGCTACCTTAGCCGTGTTCTGGATAGAACCGGTAAAAGAGGAGGAGGGCTTGCTATTATTTATCATGCCTCTATCCAGGGATCATTTCAGGCGGTGTCCTCACAGACGTGTGAGGCACTGGGATTTAAGTTATCAATATCAAATCACTAAACCTTCCAGGGCTGCCTCATGTATGGACCACCCGGGTCCAGGTCTCAGTTCCTTGAAACAGTGGGCACTTTCTCGGACGAAGCCCTGTGTACCAAATCCGTCACCGCACTAGGAGATTTTAATTTCCACTTAGAAGGTAGCTCAGATCTGGGCACTCTAGCTCTGGTTGAAGCAATGCGGGGGGCAGGACTAACTCAGGTGGTAAGGGGAGCCACGCATACAGTAGGGCACACTTTGGATGGCATTTTTACGAATAATCCGGAATTACATTTCGCCCACACTGAGTCCATGGCCTGGTCAGATCACTCAGTTGTGCTATTTAACATCCAAACGCCCCGGCTGGATAGGGCCAGGCAGGATAGGAAGTCAGCCAAGCTGTACAGACCCTGGAAAGAGCTTGAAGGAAGGGCACTGGAGGACCGGCTCACATCCTCTATGATCACTCTGCCTGCAGATGTAAATGAAGCCGCAGAGAAGTACACAGACTGGATAGATCGAGCATGTACTGTCTTAGCTCAGCCTAAACTTTGTCACCCCACTCGCACAGTACCATCTGCTCCCTGGTTCACCTATGAGTTACGAGAATATAAGGTGATATGTAAAAAACTAGAGCGCGTTTGGCGTACGGAGTACCTTCAGGCAGACAAAATTAAGCTCAAAGCCAGTCAAAAGATCTATAAAGAAATGATTAGGAAGGCTAAAGGCACGTATTTTACTGATCGGATTGAGGGAGCCAAGAACTCTACTAGGGAACTCTTTCACACAGTCGCCAGTTTGGTCACCCCCAAGTCAGTAATCGTTCCTCCAAGTTTGGAACTTTGTGAGACTCTCGCCAAGTTCTTTTTAAATAAAGTGGAACTGATCTTCTCGGCATTGGAGCATCAAGTGGGGTTGACTATTCTTGAAGGGACACACAGGACCCCTTTGGTCAATCCACATGAGGCAAAACTCTCTGGGTTCCGTCCGGTGAACTCGGAAGACATTAAAAAAATTGCTCCTTGCAACGAAATCAGGCTCGCCTCAAGATCCCTGTCCAGCCTCAGTGGCACAGCTGGCAGCTATCCCTATATCGTGTACTCTCGCGTACCTATTCAACCAGATGTTTGACATCGGAGAATATCCAACATGCTGGAAACAAGTATCGATTGCCCCACTCTTTAAAAAACCGACACTCTATATTTCAGACCCCAATAGTTATCGGCCCATAGCTAGGCTACCACTCCCAGCCAAACTTATCGAGAAGGTCCTGAATGCACAGCTCTGTGCTTTCCTCAGGACCTCTGTGTTTGGACAAAGCCCAACATGGGTTCAGGGAAGGTCACAGTACCGAGACTGCCCTGATCAAATCTACGGAAGAGATTAGGAAGACGCTGGATGCAGGAGGATGGGCAGCTCTGGTATGAATGAATGAATGAATAATAATTTATAACGCGCAACTTTGCCCGAAGGCATCAAGGCGCCTATCAAAAAGAATCATAAAAGGCAGATCCCAAAACTAAGGATAAGCTTTGGCAAAGAGCCATGTCTTCAAGGCCTTTCTGAAAGCCTGCATCGATGGCAGGGACCTAATTTCCCAGGGTAAAGCATTCCACCATCTAGGAGCAAGACTGGAGAAAGCCCTGCCTCCCCATTTAGCTCTTCGGACTCGAGGGACTGATAGAAAAAGCTTCTTGGAAGAACGGAGGTTTCTAGAAGAGCATATGGAACCAACAGTTCTTTTAATCCTCCCATCTCTTTTCTGGTCAAAGCCCCATAAATCAGACAGAGAACCTTAAAGGAAATCCTAGCTTCAGTCGGAAGCCAGTGCAAGGATTTCCTAGCGACAGTGGCTGATGACCTCCTAGGCATGTCCAGCAAAATCTTAGCCGCGGCATTCTGCACAGTTTGTAGTCGCTGTAAAAAGCACTTATTTATTCCTGCATATAAGGCATTGCAGTAATCAAGCCGCGAGGCTATTAATGCAACCACAATTTGCTTCCGGGCTTGCAGGGATAAATAGTGCTTAATCTTCCGCAGGATCTTGATAATGCCCCAACAAGTGGAGATTGTCCTATTCACTTGTTGTCTCATCGCAAGGGCCGGGTCAATCATGACCCCCAGATTTCGGGCCAAAAGCGTGGGTACAGGGCAAGTCCCCAGAGAAGAAGGCCACCATTCCGAGGACCAGATGTCATCCTTCCCGCCGAACACTAGGATCTCTGTCTTCTCGCCATTCAGCCTCAATGAATTGTCAATCATCCATTGGGCAACTGCCTCCATACAGTGTCTAAAATTGGAGGCAGAAGAGCTGACAGATTGGGCGAGAGACAGCAGGATCTGGGTGTCATCGGCGTAGGAAACTACCTCCATCCCAAACGATCTAATAAGCCTGGCCAGTGGGGTCACATAGATGTTAAAAAGGGTCGGGCTTAACGCCGACCCCTGTGGGACCCCACACTGCACCGGCTTGGATGGAGATAGGAACTCCCCCAACTTCACTCTCTGTTCCCTCTGGTCAAGGAAAGAGGCCAGCAGACTAAGGGCTGGCCCCTCCACCCCTATCTCCCTCAGCCGAGATAACACCAAGGGAGACAGGCTATCAAAAGCAGCCGTAAGATCTAACAGGATAAGGAGGGTGCTCGTGCCCTTATCTACGGTAGTGCTGATGTTACCAAGCACTATGGTAAGGGCCGGTCCCGTGCTATGGCCCCTCCGAAATCCGTGCTGCGAATGATCCAAAAGACCAGAGGATTCCAGAAAGGATGCAAGATGCTGGTTAAGATGGGTTTCCAGCATCTTTGCAGGAGCTGGGAGCTGCGAAATGGGGCGAAAGTTTTTAAGAACCTCCGGGTCCAGGGTAGGCTTTTTCAAGAGGGGTTTAACCACCGCTCTCTTCCACTGAGAGGGAAAGATGCCATCCCGCATTGCCCTGTTCATAATCTCCAGTAGAGGGGGCAGGAGAGTATCCTTACACTGTTTGAGAAGTTTAAGAGGGCAAGGGTCAAGAGGAGACCCCGATCTAGTCTTAGTCAAGAGGACATCCAGTTCCGGTAGGGAAAGGGGGGGGAAACTAGACAAGCAAGCCAGAGCAGAAGGTCCAGTAGCTATTAAAGAGGGAATAACTTGAGAGGAGGAGGGAGTTATTAAAGCCCTTTGTGATTCTAAGGCCGAGACAATCTCAACATTTTTTGTGTGAAAATACAGGGCAATATCATCACAAAGCTGCTGAGTGCAAGTGACGGGGTCCGGAGTCTGCAGGGTAATCAGCGAGTCCAAGATCTGAAACAGCTCTTTCGGCGAAGTAAGAGCGGTAGGTAGTAAGACTCGAGAAATACTCCTGCTTTGCTCTCATGACCTCAGCCTTATAACCCCTCAACTAAATGTTATGGGTTTCCCTATCCTGTAAATCCCAGCTGGCCCTCCAAAGTCGTTCCTGCTTCCTACAACCCTTTCTTAGAAGTCTTAATGACTCCGAGAACCAGGGGGCCGATGGTATTTTTCTGGCAGAATAGCGTAGGGAGGCAGGTGCAAGTTCATCCACAGCTAATGTAATGGCGCTTTCCAACTTACATACCACTGAACACACATCCTCGTCCATAGAGATGGCCGTAATGGGAATTAGGGGAGCCAGCGAGTCATTGGTTATCCTCTTAAAATTGCGTCTAGATTCCATTTTACTAGGGCCCTTCGGAATGTTGTTTATAGAAGTAACCTCCAGTTTCAAGGGGACTGCAAAATGATCCGACCAGGTGAGCGGGATAGGGGCACGACAGTCAACCGACTATCATTCGAGAAAACTCCATCCAGTGTATGACCCGCCTGGTGGGTAGAGCCCTTAAATAACTGCTGCAGGCCGCAAGCAGATAGAGTATCAAGGAGAGAGAGGGTTTCACTCGCCTCTAGGTTTTCTAAATGGAAGTTCATATCTCCTAATACCGTTACATGCTCACTACCAAAATATGGTTCTAAGATACTGAGCAGGTGCTGTCCAGAATCTGCTCTAGGCCCATGAGGTCTGTATATAAGAATGCCCGTGAATGGAATAGCATATGATGCATTAATCGAAAGTACTCGAGGTACTCCTTGATCTTTCCGCGGCCTAGACACGGTCCACCATAGTATTCTGGTGGATCGTTTAGAAGGCTGCAGAATGCAGGGGACGGCCCTGAGTATTTTGAAATCTTTCCTTGCCGATAGGGTTCAGGTGGTGGCCCTGGGAGATTTTGAATCTAGACCTTTCAAACTCCCAGGGGGGGGGGGGGTCCCACAGGGCTCCTCCCTTAGCCCCACCCTATTTAATATTTGTCTCTTCCCTCGCCCCGGTGATTCGGTCATTTGGATTTGAATTAACATCTTACGCAGATGATACGCAGATTGTGGTATCTCTGCTCCCGGGGAGAGAAGAAGGAATAGCCGCCAGGTTCCAGGACTGCATGATTGCGGTGAGCTCGTGGGTGGCAGGTAACTGCCTAAAATTGAATTCCTCTAAAACCGAGGTTCTACTCTTTGGTGCTGAAGTTAGTTTCTGGAGCCCTAAATGGTGGCCCGACGATATGGGAGGCCCCCCCCCCATCCCGGCAACGAAGGTAAAGAACCTGGGAGTTCTTATTGACAGCCAACTATCCTTCAAACCTCAAGTCAATGCATTAACCTCCTCCATTTACTGGATTATGAAAACTATTAGGAAGGTTCTCCCCTTCCTATCAGACAGTAGCAGGAAAACGGTGGTGACAGCACTTATGCTGTCCCGCCTTGATTACTGCAATAGTCTTTTCCTGGAAGCCCAGCAGGGGCTGCTTAATAAACTGCAGGTGCTGCAAAACGCGGCTGTTCGACTGGATATTCTAAGGTAAGGAATCTAACACTAACTACTGTTTCTTATAGATATATCGTTACCGAAGGTAAGTAACTTGTGCATTAACACCAGTTGCTTCATGCAAGCACACAGTTAACTGATTGCCTCCGCATTTAAACCTTCTTTTCACAATTTTATTTTAGGATCAGTTTTATATAACGCCAACATCACCCGAAGATACAGGAGCGCTTTATATTGCCACTAATTAATACACAATATATTGCCTTTCTCAAAAAACAAGCCATAACACTTTCACAGAGTTTCTTTAACTTGTAGTGCACAACCAGGCTAAAACGTACCCCAAAAAAATCAAACTTATTATTACACATAGGTGCAACCTATTACATTTGCCAATGCTTTTTCTATGTCTCCTTTTTAGGTCTTGCATAGGCAGGGCATGCGCTGCGTCTACGAAGCATCAAGTAATCAGTATTACTAAAACTCCACCCATTGCATTTCTCTGTTTAGTCACTTACCATTGGTGAAATCTGGCATTACTCTTCTGAACTCGCTCTTTGTTGGCTAGTGGTCTGACATGTCATTTCCGTTTTCTTCCGTTTCTGGAGGAAGCTGCATCGATCAACTACTGATTACTTGCGCTGCAGGGCGGCATCTTTTAATGTAGGCACTACTTTATTGTTTTTTTTTTCATTGTGCCTGGTTCGCGCCCCTCGCTCCTTGTTGTTCTCTGTAGGCTGAGGTCCTCCAGCCTGTACAAGGAGCCGCGCCGTCTCTGCTGCTCCAGCTGCCTACTCTTGCACTTTGACTCGCACTCCTTGTCTGACTTTTGCTCGTTGCACATACAGTCTGCATCTAGGAAGCGGCGGTGGATCATTGTGGGAGACCTGGAGGTCCCTCCTGGTGCTCGCGGCAGGGGCAGTCGTGAGTGGGGCAGCCGCACATGGCCATGGACTCCCGGGTCGACCGGCCTTCTGACTGCTGTGCATTAATTGGGGTAGAGTTTGAAATCTTGCTGGGCATTGTGTTTCTTTAAGACTTTTTTTCTGATGAGGCTTGTTGCATTTATTCTTATATCTCCACATTTCCCGTGCATGCGTAAGTACCTCATCTAGCCCTGTTTTTACGTCAGTTTGGACCTTGTAGTTTTGTCTTTCTGACTTGAGTAACAGGATATGAATCAGATTGCAGGGCTTGGTGAGCTTCCCACGCCTGACATGGGACAGTCTGGTTGCCCCAGTATTGGAACTTTCATAGATTCCCATGCTTTTGTATCATTCCCTGTCGTCGGAATGGCAGTCTCGGTAACAAAAATAACATAGCAGTAGGTACAAAAGAGAAAGAAAAAGGCCTAGGCCTCATTCCCTTTTGTAGCACATCCTCCTCTTTGTGTAAAAGAGACCAAACTAGGCTTCAGCCAATCACAAGAGCCTCACCCATTAGACCCTCCTGAAGGAACCTCAGGGCCTCAGATTTTCTACTGCACGTTGTGCTAGGGAGTCTCCTTTAAGCTCTGCTAAACAACTACTCTTCAGAAGTTTTCTTCAGGTTTTTTCTTCAGGTTTTTCTTCAGATAGTTAGCTGATCCTTCCAGGATGTCAGACAAGGAAAAGAAGGCCCTTTTCAAGCCATGTTCCACCTGTGGCAAGAAAAGACTATTCATTGAGGATAAGCATAAAAACTGCATCTATTACCTCTATCCTTATCACAAGGCTGCGGACTGTAAGATCTGCCGCACCTTTTCAACCAAGACCCTTCGGGACCGTGAGGGTGGGCTTCTGACATGGCTCCAGAAGTTGAAGTCCAGGAAGGATACTGTCTACAGTAACAGTGAGGACTCTGCATCTGCGTCTTCAACAAGAAGGTCAGTCAAAAGGGGTAGGGGTTCCCCTTCTTCTGTGGAGCATCCTTCTAAGGCCTCAAAAAAGACCCCCAGAGAGTCTGAGAGCCAGGGTCCAGGCGAATCTCCTCACCATGGTCAAAAGGAGAGTGTAGGACCATCTACGCCTTCTAAGGTTTTAATGATTGATCCAGCCTTCAAGAAACCCTCTTCCCAATCTTCTGGCAAGTCTGACAGAAGTTCCAAGTCATCGACGATGAAGGCGTCGTCGACGGAGGCTCTGTCGACGAAGAAAAATAAGTCTAAACTGGAACTGGGTCCGTCGACGGGACAATCTACGATGACTGGATCGTTGACGAGAATGGAATCGTCGCCGACAGCTGCAATAGGGTCGACTAGGTAGTCGCCGACGACTGCATCGTCGACGAGGATGTCGACGATGGCAGCGGTGTTGACGACGAGGGCGACGTCGAAGAGTTAGTCGCAGTGGCGTAGACGAGGGCCTCGACAACATTGACGACGGCTGGGATGTCGACAGTCTCGTCGTCGTCGACGCCTATCTTGTCGTCGAGTGTTCTTGGGTCGACGATGCATATTCCGTCGACGAAGCCGACGACGGCTGCATTTTCAGTACCATCGATTTTGCCATCGCAGAAGAGAATTACTATTTCAATGACCAGAATTACACCGGACATGACATCTCCCAGGAGGGTAACCCCCATGCCACCAGCTTTGCTGTTTGATGAGGATGAGTCAGAATGTGATGATCAGGACTCTTATGGCTACGCTGACAGTCCTCAACTTCTGGTCAAGTGCCAGGAGACTGATTCTGAAGGAAGGTATGACCAAGAAGGTGGTTATCATTGTGAGAAGTTGGCCTGATATATAGTGCTCACTATTCTAGTGATCACTTTGTATCATACCAAACAACCCTTATTGATGATTGGTTGTAAGTCAACCTGATAGACAAGCTATCCTAGTAGCATGGATACATGCAGTCTTTAGGCTAAACTCTAGAGGGCGTGTTAAGCCAGCTGTTTTACCATCACATTTACCCCTTGAACACCAAGTGAAAGGACACCACACAAGTTGTTATGAAAATAAAGTATATTTATTTATAACAGTACTACCCTGAACTCTTTGAGTCAGGGAGCTGAGCACAACACAAAACCCTTAAAGAAATACTGAAAGTCGCACAATTTACACAAATGCCCGAGGGGCACGAAAAACCATATGCTACAAAAGTGGAATGCGAAATTACTAGCAGGTAAGTACTACTCTCATAGACTTTAGAAACGCTGGGCCTACAATGCTGAACCCTTAGATTAAAAGCAGGAGGCTTAGGGACGTCGTGTGCAGAGTGGGAACTCTCACGCGTAATGCGGGACAAAGTCTATGGATACTAGTAAAAGCAAAAGTTAGTGTTCTCGGGCGAACCCGACTAGGTAGGTCAAAAACGAAAGTGGATCTAGACACTTAGAGAGTTGCTCTACGCTGGAGCACCGGGGTACTCGGTTTACCTAGCCCAGGGGCTGCGGCTGCATAGGCTTCAAGTGTCGTCGGGTTTCTTCGTTGACGAACCAGGAGCCTGAAGTGGAAGTTGCTGGCAGGCGACCAGTGAAGATGTTCCGGGCCGATCCAAGGACTGGATCAGCTGAAGGATACCTGTAAGCAGAGGGGACCAAGTTCTGAATCACTAGCCAGTGATTAGGTGGGCACCAGGATGGCACCGGACGAGGTCACTCAGCCAGGTGAAGAGGTGACACTGGATTCTGCTGCTGCACGGACCAGGGCGCTGATGTCGACCAGGCTGGAGGTCTGCGAGCTGTCCCACGTCGGATGTCTGCTGCTGGCGATGCTGGATCCGTTGAAGGAGGCAACAAGCCTTGGCTCAGGCAAGTCCACGTGGAGACACAAAATGGCGTCTGGGGTGGACCAGGAGGGTCCGAGGAAGTTCCCCTCCAAGAGGAGACAAGGGCCAGTCTAGAGGAGCTAGACCAGCGGTGAAACAAACGTAGGACGTCGTCTGGAGGGTCACTAGCCAACGGGCAAGTGACCGGACAACGTGGCAAGCAACACAGAAGCAAAAGGGCCCCACGCAGATCTGGTGGATGCTGGGGGGCTGGGCTTTGGTGCTCGTGCTGCTTGGGGTTGGGGCTTCTCTTACCCCAGTGCACCCACTCGAGTGTCCCTCGGTGGTCGTGCTGGTTCTGATGATCGCCGGGTCCTCTGGTCTCGTCGCACCTACGATTCTCAGCTGTGCTCTAGAGGCAGGTTGAGGTCAGAGAGGGCAGGGAGTCCGGGTCTCGTCGAGCTGGGCAGTCTGGTTCCGGAGGAAGGACGTTTCAGCAAACCGCAAGATACTTAGGTGGTGCCTGCTGCTGCAGGGTGACTACTCCTTAGTCACAAGGGAGAAATCTTGAGAAGAAGTCTTGAGTTCCTTTCGTGGAAAGTAGTTTCAGGATTCAAAGATGATCTAATCTAGAAGGGGGCCTGCTCCTACCTTTATCCTGAGAAAGGGGGCTGGCACGCGACTAAGTCCTGCCCTATGGGTGGGACTAGGAGGGGGGTGGTTACACCCCTCTCCTTTGTCCGGTCTCTCCCCAGCTCAGGGGCTGGTGTGCCCCAGGAACTGGTTTGAGCCGGCATATGCACAATGAGCACCGGGGTGCCACTTGCAGTCACCTTCCTTTCAGCCCTGCCGACCTGGGATACACAAAATCCTGTCTGGGATGGTGCTAGCACCGCCCCTGACAGGAAACCCTTTGTCCAGGCCTCCGTTTGCTGGAAGGACTCCCAGCAGCAGGAGGGCAGACTGGTGTCTCGGTGGCAGCATCCTATTTGTGGAGCTGAGGCTGTGTTTAACTTTAACCGGGGATACAGCTACCAACATGTCTTCTCCCTCTAGAGGGGTGGAATGCTACCCCCGTCGCCAGAACTGGCGAGGGGGTAGTATTCCAAAGCGTATGACACCTTACACGACATGTTTAGATAATGTCAGACCAAAGTTACCATAACCGCGAGGATTATAAGGCACTAGAGTATATGGTCTGACGCTATCATGGAAAAGGCTAAGGGGTAGATCCCGAAGGCCGCAGACAGGCTCAGCTCATGCCAGAGCACTATCTCACACGATTCCAAGCACTCTGCCTCCAGGATTGTTAAGGCCTGCCATAGGAGTGACTGATAGGAGATCTGTGTGCCCATTTTAGGTTTAGATATAGGTATACTATATCTAAAGCAAAGGGTGATTACACCACCTTACCCCAGCTGTCAAGCAGCCAGTTGTGTCTGTTTAGTTAGTCAGGCCAGGGGTGGCATAATACATGCTGCAGCCCCTGGGAGACTTCTGGGTGCATCTCTGCCCTGGGTACAGGGACTTGGAGAGGGCCCAGTGCCAATTCAGTACCTGGGTACAATTTGGAATAGAGAGAACAGCTAGGCTGTGGGTCTGATTCGCAGGCCCACAGCCAGGGAAAGTCGTAAACCAGTGAAGCAAAAAGCAAAAATCTGGGTGATCATAGGATTGCAGACCCTACTCTCCTACAATCATCATTCTGCCCAACCACAGCAACATTCAGGTCAAGAAATGGTTTCGGTACCATCTTCTTTCCTGCAGGACCTGCACAGGATGCTGCAGGATTACAAATCTAAAGCTGCAGGGCCTGCTCTGTCTCCAGTTCCGCAATCCATGCCTATCCCGGCGCTTGCCTCAACGGCTGTTACTGAAATACCAGCTCAGGTGTCTCCTCAGCCACAGGCATCGATTCCACAAGAGCCTTCCAGACCAGCAGACACCCATGATTATTCCTCGGATGAGGATCATAATTCGGATGATGGAGCTGATCAAGCTTCTGAATGGGATGAATACATCATTCCGGACCCTCCATCTCCATGTCCGGATCCGGTGGAAACCCCGCCAGCAGATTTAGTAGGATTTCATCAGCTGATGGAAAGAGCGACTGGCAGATTCAAGTTGGCGATGCCTGCGGTGGCCTCTGAATGTTTTTTGTATGATTTCAAGGAACCTTATAGGAAGAGGACAAGGTCCATTCCAATAGTGCAACATCTGTGGGATGAAGGCCTTAAGGCAATAAAAAATCCAGCAACGGTGGTCCCTGTACTACTGCGTCTAGATAAAAAGTACAAAGCGCCTGATGATGGTCCAGCTGCCTTGACGGGCCACCCAAGACCGGACTCAGTAATTTCTCAAGCGGCACAGAGAAAATTCCGCAACCCCTCTGCTACTTTAACAACTGCTCCAGACAAGGAAGGAAGGAGATTGGACAATGCCGGGAAGAGATTCTCTTCAATGGTGAGTCTTCTGGTGCGGGCAGCTAATGCCCTAGCAATATTGGGCAGATACGACCGCCAGCTATGGTGTGATGTCGCACCGTTCCTGGATCAGCTCCCTCCAGAATCAAAAGTAGAAACAAAAAAGGTCTTACAAGAAGGGGGGGGCGACATCAATGGAAGTCATTGACTGTGCCATGGACATTGCCATGACGGCGTTTCGTTCTTAGGCTGGAGCTGCAGTCCTTCGTCGCCAGGGGTGGCTGAAGGCGACCTGGTTTCGACCCGAGATCCAAAATAAGATCCTGGATCTTCCTTTTGATGGAGAAGCACTATTCGGGAAATTGATTGACGACACTCTTCAAGACATCAAAAACGACACTGAGACCGCCAGATCTTTGGGTACGCTTCAGTACCGCAAAACTCCTTTTAGAGGGTCCAGAGGCAAAAGTACAAACTACAGAGGATCTTACCAACAACAGAGATACTCATCCTACGGCTCAGGTTCGCAACAATACCGCCAGCCTTATCAACAAAGGCAGGGCCAATCCTCCAATTACTCCAGGCCTAACAGAGGAAAGCAGGCTCACTAGGGACGTGATACGTCCAAGCGACAATTGCGGCCTTCTGGCTCTTCCTACTGTACCCTCCTCCAGGAAGTCATCAGTGGGAGGCAGGGTATCCCAATACCTTCAAAATTGGTCCAAGATAACATTGGACCGTTGGGTGCTCAACATCATTCTAAAGGGCCATACCTTAGAATTCACACAAATTCCACCACCCAAGCCCCCTGCAGCCATTCCATCAAAACACTTGCGTCTTCTGCGGCTCGAAGTTAATCAAATGCTCCTGAAGGGGGCTATAGAGCCGGTTCCCTCCGACCAAAAAGGACAGGGATTCTATTCCAGGTTCTTCCTGGTAAGGAAGACGCTAGAGAAATGGCGCCCCATTTTAGATCTCATTGAGCTCAACACCTATCTCATCTCACTGTCTTTCCGGATGGTCTCTCTTCAAGACATCCTGCAGCTGATCAATCCGGGGCCACGCTCGATCTCGAAGATGCGTACTTTCATGTACCGATTCACCCAGCACACAGAAGGTTTCTACGATTTACGGTAGCCAAGAGCCACTTTCAATTCAAGGTTTTACCCTTAGGTCTTCGCTCAGCCCCGAGGATCTTCACGAAGGTGCTGGCGCCAGTAGCGGCATTCCTGCGAAGGAATAATTTTCAAGTCTTCCCTTACCTGAACGACTGGTTGCTGAAGTCCTCGTCCAGGGGAGCAGCGCGGGACGCTGTTCAGACATGTACAAACCTGTTTCAAAATCTAGGACTCACTTTAAACAAAGACAAATCATCTCTGGTCCCATCCAGGAAGGCACGTTTCCTGGGAACCATCCTGACCTCAAAACTCTCAAAAGCTTTTCCAACCCAAGAAAGGCGGGAAAAACTGCAGACCATGGCTCTGGACTTACGAAAAAGAAGGTGTCTTTCAGTACGCTGCTACAAATCTCTGCTGGGGGTAATTTCGTCATGTATACCTTTGATTCCTCACTGCAGACTGCGAATGCGTCCTCTTCAGGAGCAACTGGACATGCAATGGAAACAGATTCATGGATCATTCGACGACAAGGTGACCGTCACTCCGACAATGAAAAGAGCGGCCCTGTGGTGGACAGACCAGAGAAACTTGTCCCAAGGTCTATCCTTCATAAGCGATCCGTCTCCTCAAGTAGTGACAACGGATGCGTCGTTGGATGATTGGGGAGCGGTGATGCAAGACCTGCATGTCAGTGGCCATTTGTCTCCTCAAGGTCATCGGCTCCACATCAATCTCTTGGAGCTAAGAGCAATAAAACTGTCTCTACAAGCCTTTCTCCCTCGCCTAAGAGGTTCGCAAGTTCTCATCAGGACGGACAACACCACGGCCATGCATTACGTGAACAAGGACGGAGTAACCAGGTCTCTCCCATTGTCGCAGGAAACTCAAGAGATCTGGGAATGGGCGATCCTTCGAGGGATGTCGCTGCAGGCAGAACACTTGCCAGGAATTCTAAACGAGAATGCAGACAGACTGAGCAGGTTATCCTCAGTCAGTCACGAGTGGGAGCCAAACCAGCGAGTTCTGGAAGAGGTCTTCCGCCAGTGGGGCAGACCTGCAATAGATCTCTTTGCCACGCCGACCAACAAGAAATGCCGGTCTTATGCAAGCAGGCTTCACCACAGAGGATCATTGGGGAATGCGCTTTCGATAGCCTGGTCTAGGACATTTGTCTACGCCTTTCCCCCCATCCCACTAATCCCGAGGCTTATCAGGAAGATCAAAGCAGAGCTCTGTCCAGTGTTTCCCACAGACCTTTTGTTGACTCCTTCCAGGTGGAGTTTTGTCGCGCCAAGTAGTCCGCTCCTCTGAGGTGAGTGACCCAGTTGATCCATCCTTTGAAGGTAGTTTTGATAGTGGCATGTAACTAGGTAAAAGTTTAACGTCAGAGCAGTTATGTAGAGTAAGGTAGGACAAATGTAGGTAAAAGGTCGTGCAGCTTCCTAGGCCTATATTGGGATACATTGCGGCTCATAACACCTTATTTAGCCACCTTTCTGCAGATCTACATATTTGGGCTGGAGAAAGCAGTAAGCAATAGTTATAGGGTTGGAATGCACTTTGGAGTCTGTACAAACCTACTAACTTGCATGTTTTAAGTGTTTTCACCAGCTCTTCTCTAATGTTTTCCCATACTGAGAGAGGTTGGAAGTTTGCTCCTAACAAGATCAGAAGTAAATCTTCCAGGGTTTGGAAAAAAGTGGTTGGAGGGGAAGTGAACTTGTAAACGCTCTACATTCTAGGAGTACGATTTCCTGGTCTATTTCCGTGAATTCATGAAATACGTAAATCTGCACTAATGCGAAGACATGGAACATGGGTGTACTTTTGTGATTTTCTTTAGGAATTTAGCCCCAATTAGGTCTAGCATCAACCGAAACCTTTTGTTTTTATTAAAATTCTCTCTATCCATCTGTCAGCTGGCTTCAATCTGAGTGATAGCATTCTGCTTTTTTACAAGGAGCATATCGACACACACAATAATTTTGTTCAGTGCCATGAACTACTGTGGCAATGTCTGCTTTTTGAGACTAAAACATACTTTAGTTTTTGCCACTGTTTGTTACAGTGGTGAGGGCACGACAGCTCTTACAACAATAAAGTTTTACGAAAGCCATGTCATAAGTCACGCATTGACAAAACCAAAAGACTAACTACCAATGTCGGACCTATTTGGCTATGCCGGTGCTTGTTTATTTCCATGTTTCCCATAAGGTTGTTGAAATTGATTACACAGCTTTTCCATTCTGAATATTGTTGGGGAAATACTAGCATGCATCAACACATTTTAATAAATGATGCTTTTGAAAAATGTTACCTAAAATTTCACAGAAGTTTTGCAAAACAATTGTTTGCCTAAATGCATTTTTTTGTGAAAATTTTATTTTGAAACCACAGAATCATCAATTTTGCTTCCATGCTGCTTTACATATTTACATCTAATCAGAGAGCATTCTAGGAGTAGTATACGTAGCCTCATATTGGTGATCTTTGGAAACGTGTGTACACATTTTATTTTACTGGAACTATTGTCAGTAGTTCAGTCCGAGCTTACAACATTTATTTAGAGCACTCACCCTAATAATAAAGGCTTTGCATTAATCAGCCATAAATACAAATTTGACCAGCATTAACATATGGACAAGTATTACCTCAGCTGCAAAAAATTCCATTCTCTGCTGCATAATGTGGTACTGTAACCTGGCAGCCAAAGGGTTTGTGCTGCAAGGGGTTAAAGCTACATGTCCCAAGGACAAAATAGACATATAAACGTATTGTCCTTGACCCAAAACAATATATCCTTGGTGTCCTGCCATAGGAATTACACACACCTGATGCTGTGAAGTTTTGTTATGCATTTTTTATATTTAAAGTAAAATAGTAATGTTTATTTTTCTAGATGTGCAGAAGACTATTGTTGGTCAGTGCATCGGTGGAGTTGTTTATGCACTGTTTTCTGGACAACCATTAGTTGTACTTTTAACTACAGCCCCGCTGGCTTTATATATTAATCGTAAGTTCTGAAACTCATTTTTTTTCTTTAATTTTGACAGCACTACATTTCAGTGAATATGATTATCTATGAAAGTTGAAATTTTAAGTGTTGTTTTCTTATGAATCTTATTTGCTTTTGCTTTGCGGATTTGTAACGCAATTAGGGTTAAAGGTTGCTAAGTGCCTTGCATGTGCCTTCTGTCTAATAAAGCATATCGTGTAGAGTAAAAGTAAGTGAAACTGTTACCAATATTAACACGATCTTGTGCCAGTAATGTATTTGAGATTTAAAATCGTTTAGCAATTTCTAGCTCCAGTGTGAGTTCAAATAATGTGTATTGAGGCCACATAATATTTATTTTCCTGACATAGTTCATAATTCAATGTTCAGTTTACAGATTCTGTGCGTTATTTTTATGGTTTGTATCTGTTATTTATAAGGCGATATTAGGCCATGCGCTTCAGTGTTCTTTCCAAGTGGGTGACTGATTTGCTTTGCATTGGAAATGGCAATAAGGGTAGTTGGGTTGCAAGACTAGACAATAAAGGCCATAAAATAACTACTGCTTTGGATGAATTGAGTATACGAGGACTGAGGCCTATACATTGCATCTGTGCTTTTGGATAATCTGATATCTTTGTCAGAATGAGCGGTTCATAAGAGTTGATATATAATCATATATAATGGTAGTCTATCAGATGGATAATTTTGCTCCTGAATGCCCATATTATTTTGTCTTTTTGTATATTTAGAGTTGTTATAACATCAGACATGCAAAACCTCTTCAAAACAGTGTATATGAAGGTAAAAATGCAGCCTAATAGGCTTACATTAAGAATAGAGAAAAAGTGGCCTGACAATATAAGAACATGCAAAGCCCTCCTACACACAATGCATTTGTACTGGCAGGTGCCTCACAAAGCCTTTTATAATGGATGAAAGTTCTTAAATAATATTATTATGGATACATCTGCCAGTGGATTCCTCACCTTGTGAATATCCCCCTGCGTACCAGTGGATTCCTCACCTTGTGAATATCCCCCTGCGTCAGCAACATGCGGAAATTCTTTTGTAGCTCTTCACGCCGACGTGGACGACGTCACAGAACGCACAGCTTCGTGCGCGCGGCTCCGCTGACGTCACTGACTCCATAATAGGACTCCGTCGGCGTGATGACTTCCGTTCCCCTTTTTCTGTGTCGTCGACGCTAACTGTTTTCGAGGGATCCTCTGTAGCTATTGAGTAAGTCTGTTATTGTTTGTTGCTTTCAGCGTTTTCTTGTTTCTTTGCCTCCTGTCAAGATGTCCTCGAAGAAGACCGGATTCAAGCTGTGCGGAGAATGCGGGAAAATGATGTCAATCAATCACGGACCCGCATGAAGATTGCGTATGGTGCCTGTCCTTAGACTATGATGTTCAGGGGTGTCCATGCTGCAAGAAGATGAACCCCAAGGCCCTTCGTGAAAGAGAGGCGAAGCACCTGGTTGCCAAGATGAAGGGTAAAAAGGACAAGAAGAGTTCGAAGTCGAAATCCCCTTCGAGGTCGCCTTCGAGGTCGTCATCGGGGCATGCTTCCAGGTCTACAAAAAAGCAGTCTGCCTACTGCGGAGTGCAAGTCAAAATTATTAACAGAAGTCCTCCACTCTCCATCTTCTGTGGTAGAGCCTATGCTTCCTTTTAATGAATCTTTGACAGAGTCAATCTTGGAGGTGTGGAATAGGCCGCTTACAGCTCCAGCAGTTTCGAAAGCTGTCGCAAGAAGATATAGGGTGGCTCCTGGAGACCCAGACTTTTTATCTTCTCTTCCTTTACCAGAACACTTGGTGGTACAGGCAGCCTGCTCCAAAAAATCTGCAGGTGCTTTCCCTCAGGTGCCTGGAGACAAAGATTCTAAAAAGCAAGACCAAGCAGCAAAGAAAGGTTTTTCTTCAGCGAGCATGGCTCTCAAATCGACGAATGCCACATGCCTCTTGGGGCGTTACATCCATGCTCTGATGTATTCTGTGAAACAGTTGGTCCCTAAGATTCCAGAGGAGGACAGGCAGAATTTTAATGAGGTGCTTGCTGATACTCAAGCAGCTGCTCTGCAAGTCATCCAGAGTGGGTTGGACACGACTGACTCTGTGGCGAGAGTCATGGGGTCTTCTATTGCCAGCAGAAGAGCAGCTTGGCTGAAGTCTTCCGAATTCTCTGCTGATGTCCAGGCTGCCTTAATGGATCTGCCTTTTGATGGCTCGGGCCTTTTTGGGAAAAATGGCTGACGCGTTGGAGAGATTCAAAGATGGCAGAGCAACATCCAGGTCTTTGGGTCTACAGTCCAGAGGTACTGTAGGTAAAAGGTATAGCGGATTTGGAAGGTCCTCCTTTCGAGCCCACAAGCAGTCTCAACAGCAAAATCCGCTGTACAAATCGTACAGGGGCAGACAGAGCTCATCCTCGGACGTCAAGCTTCCTCCTCTTCCCACCCCCCTCCTACCTCAGTAAAGCAGCCCTAGATCCGCCATTCATGCGGGTCCTGTGGTGGGTCGGCTTACCTATTTTCTACGAGATTGGGAATCGGTCACATCGGACCTTTGGGTTCTCAATCTCGTGCAAAATGGGTATGCTCTTCCTTTTCGGGAATTCCCTCCGAATTACCCTCCTTGCCAAGAGTTTTGCTCAGAGGACCACCTGCTACTTCTGCAGGAGAAAGTCCTGGCGTTACTTAGAAAAGGTGCGATAGAGGTGGTTCCAGAGCAGGAAAGGGGTCAGGGAGGCTAATTCCGGTATTTCCTGATCCCCAAGAAGGATGGCAGAGTTCGTCCAATCCTGTACAAATTGGGCTTTTCGATAAATTTGCCCAACACTGACCTGGTGCCCTCCCAACGCAACCTGTTCATAGGTGCTGTACTGGATACAACTGAGTGTCGGGCATTCCCTCCTCCTCAAAGGATTCGCGAAATATAGGAAATGATTCCTTTATTTTACAATGGAGCGGTCGTTCCAGTCCTGAAGGTCCTTCGTCTGCTCGGTCTGATGGCTTCCTACATTCTGCTGGTCAACCATGCACGCTGGCACATGAGGGCACTCCAGTGGTGCCTCCACACACAGTGGTATCAATACAACAGAGATCTCAGGGAGTCTGTAAAGATCACAAGAGAAGCTGCAGCGGATCTGTCTTGGTGGGGCGTGGAAGGCAATGTGTCTCAAGGAAAACCTTTTCAACTGCCTCCGTCGGTGGCCACAGTGATAACGGATGCTTCCACCCTAGGGTGGGGTGCTCATCTGGGGGATCTGGAGATCAAGGGTCTTTGGTCTCCAGAGGAAAGGTTGCTCCACATCAACCTTCTGGAATTGCGGGCGATTCGTTTGGCACTCAAAGATCTGCTTTCATGGTTACCTCGACTTTTTGCTGGTGTTACTCTGTTTTTCTGACTAGTCTTAATAGGATTCTGCTAATCAGGACCCCAGTCACTGTGCTCTCTCCCTAAACTGGACTATGGTAAGGGCTTATGTACCATACTAATTGGCTATTTTTGTACCTTTCTAAGTCCCTAGTATATGGTACTAGGGTACCCACGGAATAGGTACACTAGAGGACTCCATGGGCTGCGGAATGTATTATGCCACCCGTGAGAGACCACTCAAACTGTGACTACAGGTCTGCCATTGCAGCCTGTGTGAGCTGGTGCTAGCACCACTCACCACAGATGTAGGATTCCTTACATCTCAGGTCACTGCACTTAAAACCTATAACTCACCCCTAAGGTAGGCCTTTCAATCCTGAAAGCTTGGTTAGAAGTGTGAGGGTGCCCTGCATGAGCAGGAGACCTACTACAAACCTAGCAATCGATTCCCCAGGCTTTGTAAGTGCAGTGAGCCATTTTATACATATAGTGGATATCAAGTCAATTACGAGATGTCTAACTATATATTGGCTGATCCGAAACCGGTCATGTTTAGTATCAAAACATGTTGGAATCCTTGGATGTAGGATTCCATGTACTGGTGCCACCCTTCCACTGTCCAACTGCAAACTACTGCTGCTGCTGACCGCAGACACAATGTTGCCCTCCTGCTACTGAGCTGAGCTCGAACAGGGGAAGGTAGAACAATGTTTCCTGTCGCAGGGAGGTGCAACCACCTCTCAGACAGGGCTTAGTGTTTTGGGCTGGGGCATTTCGAACACTTAAAGACCGTCACTCACCCCCTGGTCACCAGCAGACTTGACTACGGCAACTCACTCCATGCGAAATAAACAAAAACCTTACCCGCAAGCTGCAGAACAACCAGAACGCCGCCGCAAGACTGGTCCTCAACCTGCCAAGACATTGCCACATCTCCCAGCACCAGCGCACACTCCACTGGCTCCCCTTCAAGATGCTCACACACACAAGGCCCTCCACGACACCGGACCAGCATACCTGAACATCTGACTCAAATTCCCCACGCCCCAAAGCACCCTACGATCAGCCCATCTCTCCTATGCCATGGTCCCCCGCACTTGAAAGACCAGATCGGGAGGCTGCTCCTTCTCCTTTCTCGCGGCCTGAGTAGGAGCTCTCTTGCAAGAGCTCTAGGGTAAGGGATCACTGCATCGGACAATATCCCTCGTTATACCCACCATCCACCCGTTTCCCTCGACCTACAAGCCTCACTACAAGCAACTGGATTGGCATTAAGAAAAGAAAAATATTTTCCACTTACCTGGACGAAGCTCTACACAGATACGACCGGGACCTTCCTGCCTCATCGACCCCCTCCTGGCTGGGCACCTCGAGTATGCAGGCCCCACGGGCTTCTCCTTCCAGGACTTCTCTACCTTGCCGTTTGCGCTGGAGACCCGACGCTCCTCCTGGCCTCTGACCGCCCAACGATTAATCCGCCTGCAGGGGTCCGGCCTGGATGGCCACGGAGACCTTAACATCGGGTCTGTGCTCTCTGCTCACAGGCTGTGTGTGCTGGGCACCCCGTCGCACCAGGGATGCAGCTCTGTACCGATGAGCCGCACTGAAGTTTTTCCCCTACTCCATGCCGCCTCCCTGCTGATAAATGTGCCGCTTGTTTCTCTCCTCCAGCGGGAGGCCAACGATTGACCTGTGACGGCCGACCCAGCTGTTGGTTTGTGAAGATCTCCATCGGCCCACAGCGGCAGCATCTTCCTCATCGCCGCCGAGCGCCTGGGAGTGCACGGCTCATCTCCGCTTCCTCCGAGTGCCTGTGATCTGCTAGGCGCCTTGGAACGTTCCAGCGCTGCCGCTCCTCCTGTGGCTTGCCCAGTTTGCCGCCCAGCTCTCCATGCCCAGTTCACTGCCACGATGCTGGATTCTGATGACCCGACTGCCCGACCAACATCTGATTGTGCGATGACCCCCCCACCGGATAAAATTGCTGTTGGTGTGTTCCCACAACGACACAAGGTGAGACCTGCCTCTCTCGCGCTGCCTTGTCCCAGCTCAGCGCTTCGTAACCGGCATTGCTCCCGCTTCTCCCTAACACGCCTCCGCTCACTTAACTTTGTGAGTTAGGACTCGCGAGATCGGCTGACTGGATTCCGAACGGAGATTGCAGGCTGAGCTTTGGAACTCAGCACCGGCACCAAGTGAGGCCTTCATTGCCAAGTCCTGAAATGCCTTAGTTATTTAGGTAATTGATTGTTTAACTTGAGAGAAGACACTTTCTGGGAGCTCTGATTTTAAATTGGGGGTTTAATATTTATAGTGGCAGGGCAGGGTGGAATTCAGGAGCGAAGCAGCGCTGACATCAATGGAGTAGTAGCAGCTGCACCGAAATTGCGTGATCCAACTAGCCTTACAAAAGCCAAGATCTGACGACTTCGAGGCCCCTCAAGATGGACGCGTTGCTATTAGAATAACAGCACCACTTTTCAACAGAAACACTCCTGATCTATTTTTCCTTTGAATTTTAAACTGCTCCCTTCCTTAGCCTGGAACTCCACCTTGTGGCCTAATCCTGAACTTCGTCCCCCTATGTTTATTTATCCTACATGTCCTGTTAATTTTTCGATCAGCCCCTCATATGCTTTTTATGGTTTTGACTTTTGATGTTTCTAACTAGCGCCAGTTATTATATGTCTTATATGATTTTTACCCCTATAGTTATCTTCCACTGCACTATGGCCCATGACCTCGTTTTGTGTATCTGTGCCGTGATTGTTTGTTTCGCTGGACTGTTTTTAACAATGCACCCAACTTGAGAATATGTGCAGTCTAATGACCCGGTACTTTTGGTCCTGAACCTAGCGATCCTCACCCTGTGTAGCTTTGTGGGGATTGATTGTTTGCTTTGCTGGGGATATTTCAACATCGCTTTAATATTGCTTCCCCCATATGTAGCGGTGATGTGATTTATTTGTTTCGCTGGACTTTCTTCTGCTCACTTCCTTCGTATTTTACTTAACTCATATTCTCTTGACTCTGGCCCCTTTCTCTCATATCATCTCACATTCCCTTTCTTTTCCTATTCCGAATCCTCCCCTTACCCTTTCCCAGCACCGCGTCCTTCCGCTCCTCCCTTTCCAAGTCTCTCTCTCCACAGCCTCAACCCACTGCCCTCCCTTGACTACTCACGTGACTATCTGATTCTCCTCTCCCCTACATTTTCCTTTGCCCAATATGCCTCCTCTCAATATACCTTCCCCCTCCCCGGACCTTTCTTTATCTAAACATGGTCCCAACTCCTAGTCCATTCCGTACCCCCCCAATCTTTCTAAAAACACTAGAAAAAAACTCACACAACCTCCTCATTCCAAATCCTGAAACACTTATTGTTGACAACTACTACAGCCCTTCCGCCTCCATTAAAACGAATTACATCTTCTACTCCAAACGCCCCTCTAAATGGAAAAGCATTTTCAAACAACAACTCCCAGTCACTAAAACCTCCAAAATACCCCATGGCCACAAACTTGCCACCACTCCTCTCCAACCTTTTGTGGGGAAATCAACATCTCCATTTTTAAAACTGGTAACATCCTCATCCAAGCGGCCGTACCCCATCTTAACACCTTCGAACTCCATTTCAGATCCTTGGCCATCCAACTTTCCAATTCCACCAACAGCCTCCCATACTCTCTACCTCCGCTCTCCCCACCGACCCCACTTCTCCCACCCCACTTCAGCCTCACACCTTCTGAATCACACTACCCCCCCACCCTTCTCCTCCCAACTCATCCTCTCCCTCCCTGAACTACACTCTTCCCATTATCCCCCCTCACTCCTACACCAATCCACAACTGTACCTCCTTGCTATCTCCAAACTTCTCATCCTCAAAGGTCTCATCTCCCCCCTACCCCGACATGCCACTCCTTCTCCCCTTCAACTACAGCCGTCCCTGCTCTCCTGCCTGCATCGGCTCATCTCCTCCTCAGAACAGGCCTCCTGCCTGCATCTGCTCACTGCCTCCTCAGAGCAGACCCCCCCTCTGCAGCTAACTCTGAACCCCATTTGTCCTCCTCCCCCCACACCCTATTTACCCCCTCACTCTTATCTCAAACTACCTTCGCAACATCGAACTTAACCTCTCCACTCTTACCAGAGATCTCTCTCGTCTCAGGAACAATGTCCTCAACCTCAAATACAGAGACCTCCCTCCCCGAAGAAACACCGCCAGCCCTAGTCTAATAAACCCCACCACATCCAAACCGTGGAAAACAACTCCCTTGCTTTGCAGGGCTCAAAGACCACTCCGCACTACCTGCACCCTCTCTCACCATGAGATTTCCGACCTTCAAAATTCCTACCCTCCATACTCATCAACCATGAACACGCCTCCCCCCATCTCAAGCATCCCCGTCATATTTCCCTCTATTGTTCCAGAATCCTACTACTTTAGCGGAGATACCTCTATATTATAGTTGTTGAGGGGTTTTCATATTTTACCTTGATATGACGAAATATTTCATATATACACACATACACACACAAATTGCAGGCTGCTTTGAATAGGATTAACTACTTCTAAACTATCTTAATTCAGATGTATTGTGCTCTGCATAATGTTACCAGTTTGATAATAGAGCATTACCAAGTACACCAAAAAGCGACTTTGACAGAGACGTAGCTGAGATTGTGGCTTGTTGAGAAATGTCCCTTGCTGATATTTGTAGGGCAACAATGTGGCGGTCCATTTTCATGTTCACAAGAAACAATTATTTGTACTTAGATGGCAAGAGTCAGTGATGGGTCAGCCTGCTCTGAAGATAATTCAATTTCTTTTGTTAGCTAACTGATTTCGGTGCGTAAGAAGGAGGTTTACCTTTTTGTCACTTCTAGCTTGGGATGAATTTGCTACTCTACATACTATGGTTTCACTATCAAGCTCCTAGGATGCCAAATGTACAATTAATAACTTGCAATACTGTTTCTTGTACATCAAAATGTCCATTGAGCACACTACCCAACTCTGCCAGGTGCAGGAATCCATACAAATCTTTCTAAAACGACTTAAGTGAAGCAAATACTAGTGCAGAGTATGATGGGTATGGAAGCTGTTGGACTTCTTCAACGTTTGTGTAAAACCATAGGAGCAACACTAGATATAGCCCTGTTAATTAAAACATAACAGTATGGTTCAAAATTAATGTAAAACATATTGAGCAAGACATTCTGTATCTTTCAATATACAATAAATGTGGCAACATGTAAAGTCATTACTAGATCAGAGAATTGATCAAGAAAATGATTAATGTATATGTGTATGAGACTTCGAGCACAAATGGGCCAAACTGAGAAGGTGGACACATGAATGGTGTAAAAAGATAAATATATGGTAGATCAGAAATGTGGTCAGGAAGAAAAAGGAAAAGTGACAGACAAAACCATACAATGATTTACATAGCATAGTTCGATAAGTAAAGTCTGTAATATACAGTTGTTTATGCTGTATAGTGCACGTTTTATTAAAAACTTCATTGTAGCCTCAAGTATCTACAGAGTTTTGACGCACCAGGCCATCATCGGGACAAGAACAAATTAACAGAGTACTGTCGTAGCTTTGTCACTATTACAAAGGGATAATGAGAATGCAAAATAGAATTATATTTAGCATGTGTTCACATGGTAAAAAGACAGAATAGTTACCTTAGTCTTAAAGAAAAGTATCTAATATCTGAAGGGAGAAAGATAAAGGAATGAATATAGAAGGCATACACAAGTGAATTGTAGAGACCGATATCAGTTCCTCTGAAAACACGTGTGTACGAAGTCACACCTATGATAACCCACAAAGCAGAGGGAATAAATCCACTCTGCAAAGGCCATAACAATCAATCTAAATTGCTTGAAAGATCAGGAAAAGGGTTTAAGGATACTATGTAAATGGGGGAAAAAAATTAATACCCATAGTGCAGTGTAGTAATGTGCCCCTTTTTGCTTGTTTACCCCCCACATTTTGCCTGACATTTGATGTAACCTGACTTGATGTGCCCTGGGCCGAAGCCAATCAGGTTCCCAGGGCCTGTGTTCTTTCCCAAGACTGTACCTTTTTACCCACAATTGACAAATCTCTGGCCACAGGTAAGCCCCTTGTAAAAGGTACCATGGGTACCCAGGACACTATGACCAGGGAAGGCCTCGAAGGGTTGCAGCAAGTATTGCACCACCCTTTAGAGGCCCTGTACCTTAACACCCACACACTGCCATTGCAGGCTGCGTGATTTGGTGCAGAGAAAAGTGAAGAGTCGGCATGGCACACATCCCTATATGGTATGCCTGCAACCCACTGCCTAAAGCCTAGGTACGTCACCCCTCTAGTAATAATCCACATTTGTGAAGCGCACAATCACCCGTAAGGGTCTCTAGGCGCTGGGGGCCGTCTGGAAGATTAAGCAAGCTATTGCCCAGAGTCACAGGGTGCTGGGCTAATCTGCCGCCGGTGCCAGGGATCGAACCGTGATCCCCAGATTCCAGAGTCAGTCGCCCTAGCCGCGGCGCCACACCTCTTCCAGGTGCACTAGTCCTAAGGTGAGGGTACAGTGCGTAGCCCAGTACCTCTAGTGTCTGAACCCCTTCTTAGACATTGTAATTGTAGTAAAAATATAAAGAGTATCTTGTCTGGGAGTTGGCCATTACAAACTCCACAGCTCCAAAATGGCTTCACTAAAAACTGGGAAGTTTAATGTAAAATGCACTCAGAGGGCATCTTAGAGATGACCCCTGAAAATCAACCAGTCCCGGTGTGGCCTCTGAATGGCAGACCCCCATTTGCCACCACCAGACAGGTTTCTGGACCCCTGGGTTGAGAGCCTCAGCTCTTTGGGTCCAGAAACAAAGGCAATCCTGGGTAGATGTCATGCCTCCTCCCCCACGATGGGCTGGGTCCAAGAAAGGGGAAACTTCAAAGGCCTACCAGCTTTGGAAGCTGTCCTGCCTTTTGCTGCCCCCAGCAACTGGCTCCCACCGGTTCTGGTCAACCTATATTGCAACTAAAATTACGACTGCAATTCCTTGAATAGTCTTGCATTTGAGAGTATATTTTACTTACCTGTGCCAAGTCCTACTTGGTTCTAAAAGAAAACCTAAGTACACCTTTTTTATACTAACTAATTGGTCTGGATTCTGTGTCTGAATGTGTATAATTGGTCCTTAATTGAGTGAATATAATACATTTTTAAGACGCCCTCTGGATAAGCCAAACTGCTGGCTGACACTTCTACAAGGACAGATGTTAATTCCTACATAATTTAGCTTCTGCTATACCTCTGGGGAATCCCTTGGCTCTGTGCACACTATACCTCACTTTGGTTTAGTATATACAGAGCCAGCTTTCTACATGCAGCATGGGCACCTGCTGGGAATCGTGGAAGAAATCCATTGTTGGGTTAAGTTAGAACAATGCAAATACCATCATTCAGGAGCAACATTGAATCATAAGAAACCAGGATGGGGTGCCAAAAAATTAACTAGCCATTACAGATTTCTGGGGTAACCCATATAAATTCGAAAGACCTGAGTAAAGTGCGATACAGAAAACAGTGGTCCTAACGGCCACTAAGGATGGAAAAAAATCAATTAGATTATCCTAATTCAGCATTCTGTGAACGCAAAATCAGAGGAATAAAAATATAGAACACCACCACACAGTATTATTCATTTTATATTGATGCTTCACAATAATCCTCTACTATTTACATATAATGGTCTCTCCAGGGACCATAACAAATGTGCTCAAAGAAAAGTGCTTGTGTGTGAAATATAAACTAGGAAAGAAAAGGTGAGGCCCTTAACGTTTACAATTTTGTTTTGAAATAGCCTGCGTGTAATTCATTTTATGCAATCAAAATATATGTCCGCTCAAGAGTTTGCCCTGTCCTGGAGAACACCTGCTATTGAGGCTCCAACTGACCATCCCTGCCCCCTTCGACATTTTATTAAATGCCTGGATTGTTTAATTTGGCCATAGAGCGAGAATGCAGATTCAACACAAAGACCTATTTTGAGCGGAGTCCAATCCCAGCTCCCTACCGAAGATGACGAAGAACAGCCACATGCTACACCGGAAGCCAGCCTCTCTCCGTTTACATGCATAGCTCAATATTCCTAGAGTTCAGAGATGTAAATCTTTCTCAAGACTGTAGAGAAATTTTGGCTAAAGCAAGAGCTGAATCAACAAGCAAGACGCACAGGTTAAAATGGAAGAGATTCTGCTCATGATATGAATTTAACCTGTATCCCTTGGAAGCCTCACCTGGGCAGATTCTACCCTACCTGCTCTCTCACAAGCCAGATCAGGACTGGTACATGCATCTGTGAAAGTTCACCTAGCTGCAACTTCAAGGTACAGATGCGCCGCACATAGTCTCTCTCTCGTGCTCTCTCTATCTTTCTCTCTCCCTTCAATGAGAATAGTCAAACAATTCATGAAGGGGTTGTTCGGAGCTTTCCCTCAAGTAAGGGCTCCACCCCCAGAATGGCATCTCCGCAACTGGCTCCCACCGGTTCTTCTAATGAAACCTTCATTCGAGCCCATTCACATGGCAGAACCTAGGTGCTAAGTCGCCACTTGAATCTATTGCACTGTTCTAGAACCCCCACATCGGAGCAACATAGGAGAGTGGTCTGGGATACCACAGGGCTGCACAATCAGTAGAGTTGGAAGTCCTATATGTGGTCAAGTTTGTGTAGACAAAGGTATGGGTGTATGCTTGTTCCTGAGGATGCCACACCCGCCAAGCGTCGTACAACCCCAGTGAATCCACTTAAGACACAAAGGCCCTAGATAAATTGCAAAAGTTGCGCAAGAGGGCAGTGACTGGTTCCATGACATCATTACTGTCCCTCCCCTCCCCCCAATGAGTTGTACCCCTATGATAGTGCAGCAATGACTTCGGTGAGTTCTTTTAAGGTTTGATTAGGTAAGTGGGGAGGGATGTATACACTTAAGATATCGTATGGTTTCCCCTTTAGTGTCCCTACTACCCTCACATATTGGCCATGGGCATCGTGGATGATTTGAGTGACCATGAAGAGAAGAGAATCACTGCCTTCCTGGAACCCCTACTAAAATTAGAGAGAGAGGTTACTGTCATAACCGAACCTACGCAGAAAAGGACCTCTAGTGCCCCCGAGATAAGTCTCCTGTAGCAGTGCAACTGCTTTTTGGTGGCGTTTAAAGAATCTAAGGACCACTGTGCATTTAATGTGATCCAGGAGGCCTTTGAATTTCTATTAGAGAATACTAAATTCAGCCATCGGGGATGTGAAAATAGTCAATGGATGGCGAATGTGTCTGCCACTCAGGCTGCGAGAAAAGAGTGTGAAGCATATGAGGAAGCAGTCATGACAAAAGAATAGAAAACCTGTGAAACAAAAAACCCGGGATCCCCACCCAACACTTCCACTCCAGAAGCATCTGTCGCCCAACTCACCTCAAGACATGTGAAACACATAACCTTGTATTTGAGGTGGACCTCCTATGTAGGATCTATCAATCTGCAATTGAAGTACCCCCTGGGCCCAGTGCCGTTAATGGAGATGAACCGTCTGGAATTTTACAGCTAACCCACGTGGGTGCCTCCTCTTCAAGGGAGGAGGGTATGGGGGAGGGGGGAATCTGGGAGTGAGTCATCAGCTGTTTGGGACTGGTCATTCTCAATGTTCGAGGATTTAGGAGAGCTCCTACGCAGCCCCTGGGCTTAGGGCACCGGTGGCTCTGAGAACTGGCAGTATTTTGGGCTGGTGATTCCCGGCCCACCTCGGTAGTAGGACCTGGGGGCTCATACAATTGGAGGGACTTCTGCATGATCGCCCACTCCTCCTCTGAGGTATAACAAAAGTGGGAGCTCAGGCGCGACGGGGAGAACAGTATGCATTGAAGAGACATCGTTCTGAGCTTATGCTCATCAGTGTCAAATGATTTATGCTGTTATTGGTAGCTTTTGTGTAGTCCGGTAAAAACGTGACATAAGTTGTTCAAAGGAAAGTCTCAAAAGTTCAGTATCTCAGTCTTGGAAGTTCAGTATCTTGGCGAAGAGAGGGTGAGGAGGCACTGCCCCTAAAGGGTGCTTCTGCGCCAGGGCTCGGTGCGCCCAATCAACCTCAAACCAGTTCGAAATCGTTCCTTCAGCAATCCAGGACTTGATCTGGTTTTCCACAGAAGTTTCAGGTTGTGGGGTTTAAAACCCCCTTGGGGAACCTCACATATCACAGTTGGCTGCGTTAGGAGTGATCCTCGGCGTCCTCTATCATGGTTTCAAGGACGCGAACAGTAGATAATGATGAGTTTACTTATGCCTTTAGGTCCCTCGAGTCGTCTTCGAAGGTGGACACTCTGCCCTCCATCCCAGTAACTTTCCCACCCACATTTCGAAGATCTTCACAGAGGAGCACCACATCAGACCCAACTTCACAAATCCGATTGCCTCTTGGGAGGTTTGTATGGCCTGTAGGATTTGGGCCACATCAGTGGCTTCAGGAGGTTATGAACCCAAACCACCGGTTGTCTGTTTGGCAGAGTTGGAAGAGCAGGTCTGTCTTGGATTGTGCCCCCTGTTGGTGGGGGCTCTGTCCTTCCTCTTCGGTGGAGCAAGTAGGGAGCCATAGGACCTCCATCCATTACAGGAGGAAGATAAGTGAACAGGTTTACACAAGTGGGATCGGGGGAAGTGCAGCGGTCTGAGCATAGCTCTATACAGGTGAAAGTTCAGTAATTCTGGAGGGGAGAGCCAGCAGTCTCAGATCTCAGCCTGCTTGCCCAGAGATCTAGGTGGGGCAGTACGAGCAGCCAACGTATAATTTCACCTGTAAGGGAGGTCTCCAATAGGATTTAAACAGCGGGACCTTAGGCAAGGGGTGGAACGCCTCCGGATTTACCACCCCCTTAAGTTATTGTAGTCTGCAGGGTTTGAATGAATGAATAAATGAAATGGCATGTTCGAGGTATATGAGCTGCAGATTGTACACTATGCAAAGATCGCCATCTGGTGTTGGGCTCGGATGCTTGCACTTTGTTGTTGTTTTGGAAGAGTCTTTTGTAGTCACGAGATAGTTGACTCCTCCCTTGGACGAAAGTGCGCATGGGCATCGACTCCATCCTCATATAGTTTTTTCCGCCATCAGGTTCGGATGTAACGTTTGCGGTCCGATTCAGTACCGTATGTTCGAGGCATGTGGGCTGCTGAATTTATATCTTTGCATAGATCGCCGCCTAGTGTTGGGTCCGGATGATTGCACATTGTTGTCCTGGAAGAGTCTTCGAAGTATCACGAGATAGGTGGCTCCTCCCTTGGACTACAGTGCGCATGGGCATCCTCTCCATCCTCAGATTGTTTTTTTCCGCCATTGGGTTCGGATGTACTTTCTTAACTCACGTCGGAATATCTGTAAAAACTTTTTCACAAGGCGAAAAGGCCTTCGGGGCGTCGGTATTGTCTTTCGTTCGGTGCCTCTTACTTGTTCCAGTTCTTCGAGCAGGACGTCGAAGGCAGATTGCCTTTTCGACACCAAAGGCCCCATCCGCGATCGACGATGGAACGGAGTCCATTCAAACGATGTCCCGTTTGCAACTCCAAATACCCTCACATCGATGTGCACCCGGTGTGCAATAAATGCCTATCACCGGACTACGACAAGGCCAGTTGCATGGCCTGTTCTCGATTCAGATCGAAGAAAACGCTTAGGCTTCGGCGTGCCACACGACAGTCGGCACGGGAGTCGGCGCCCGAACCGGAGGACATCTTCCAGGCTAACGACCCAGAGGGTGTAGTAGAAGAAGATCCTGATCAACAGTCGGATCCCGCGTCTGAGCAGAACTCGAACTATGATGAGGACGATGAGGAGATCTACGTCCATGATGAAGACATCGTAGAGGTAGGAGACGACGCACAAGCCATCTGAGCCGTCGGCGACGACTCAAGCGATGAGCAAGGCCCAACCGCAGTAGCGGGGCCCATTAAAGACTCTGTACCTTCCAAGGCTCAGGTCGAGGCATCGCCGGAAGGCCTTAGCAAAGATCATCCACGTTCTGTAGCCCCGCTTCCAGGCCCGGCTAAGAACATTTCAAAGGAGCCATCGGTCAGTCAACCACAATGAGTGGGAAAATCGAAACCGAAAACTACAGACACTAAATCGAAACCGAAACTGGTGAAAACAGTCATCGGCTCGACTTCGGAACCGATCAAGTCCAAAAGTGTCATCGACCCCTTGGGGTCGCAAGGAGGTGTCGACCCAAAGAACGGAGCGCCTAAGCCCGTCTCTACAGTCAAGCACGTCACGCTCACGTCTTCGACGTCTGGGTCCAAAGATGGAGACGCTACCAAAGGACTTAAGGCTCAAAAGACCCTCGATCCGACGCTTCGGAAGCCACTAATGGTCAAGGCCTTCGAGTCAAAAACAAAACTCGACCCCAAAGAACGTATTGCGTCGAAGCAAAGGAGCGTACCTGCTACGCACCAACATCTCGAGTCGACGCCTGGCCATAAGCAACATGCTGAACATTCGAAAACAGTCGGGTCGAAAACGACGCCTCCCTCGAAGGTCAGTCCGTCTTCCACGCTTACGGCGCCCATAAAGTACGTACTGCCCCCAACCGCACGGCCTAAGGCGGTGCAGCTCCAAAAGGGCACCGACACATCCAAATCATTGTCGGTAGCCTCAACAAAGGAGCCCATGGAGGAGGACGTTCTGTTCCAGCCGCCATCCTATGACAATCAGTCGAAACTATTCATCGACTCCGAAACAGGGAGACTCACAATTTATAAACGGAAAATCATTCCAGAATATCCTATGGAGTCATACAAGATACCACTCAAAAAGAAAAGGGACTCTGCCACCTCACCTGCTCTTTTTGAACCTATACAGTCCTTTGGACAAGACTGTGCCTCTTCTCCCACACATGCCACTGAGGATGTTGAGGAAGGGTACAATGAAGAACAATTTAATTATCCTATTGACACGGATCAAGAGGAGTCCCAACCATGGACCGATTCTGTTGACCCTGATGAGCCACACACCGCGCCTGACGCTCAGTCCTATGCGGTCAAGACATCACCAACTGAGGATACTGCTGCGTTTAACGCATTAATTGAGAGGGCAGCCCTTAACCATCATAGGTTATTTATTGCACCTATACAGATGCAATCTGGCCTATAGTTCCATCAGGATACATTTAGCTGCAATGGCAGCTTATCTTCAGAACAGACAGCACCTTTCCCTTTTCAAAGTGCCTGCCATTAAAGCTTTTATGGAAGGTCTCAAGAGGGTAATTCCTCCAAGACACCCACCTTCGCCTGTCTGGAATCTAAACATAGTTCTCACCAGACTAATGGGTCCACCCTTTGAACCTCTTCACTCTAGTGAAATACAATTTCTGACATGGAAAGTAGCCTTTCTAGTGGCGATCACATCGCTTACAAGGGTTAGTGAGCTGCAAGCCCCACTATTCAGGAGCCTTTCATTCAGATTGATGCTAATAGGGTAGTGCTGCGTACCAACCCTAAATTTCTGCCTAAAGTGGTGTCACAGTTCCACATTAACCAAACAATTGAACTGCCAGTATTCTTCCCCAATCCTGATTCGGTGGCAGACAGGGCACTGCACACACTTGATGTTAAACGAGCTCTCCTGTATTACATAGACAGGACTAAAGATTTCAGGAAAACTAAGCAACTGTTTGTTGCATTCTCTCCACAGCACAAAGGCAACCCAATTTCAAAATCAGGTATAGCCAGATGGATTGTTAAGTGCATACAGATCTGTTATCAATAGGCTAAACGTACATTAACAGTTCCCCCACGAGCGCATTCCACACGCAAGTTAGGGGCATCCATGGCTTTCCTAGGTAACATTCGTCTAGAGGATATATGTAGAGCAGCCACATGGACCACCATACACACATTCACCAAACACTACTGTGTGGATGTACACTCCAAACAGCAAGCTACTGTAGGTCAGGCTGTTCTCAAAACTCTTTTTCAGACTGCTGCAGCTGGCACGGGCAACCGCCGCTAAGGAGGAAACTGCTATTTATTCTATGCAAAGATATAAATTCAGCAGCCCACATGCCTCAAACGGAATATGCTACTTACCAGTATGCATCTGTTCTTGGCATGTAGGGCTGCTGACATTTATATCGCCGGCCCTCCTCCCCGGTGCCTGTCGCAGCTGTAGCACTCAGAATTAATCTCTAGCATGGACATCTCATACTGTATCATACTCCATCCCTGCCACAATGGCGAAAAACAATCTGAGGATGGAGAGGATGCCCATGCACACTGTAGTCCAAGGGAGGAGCCACCTATCTCGTGATACTTGGAAAACTCTTCCAGGACAACAATGTGCAATCATCCGGACCCAACACTAGGCGGCGATCTATGCAAAGATATAAATGTCAGCAGCCCTACATGCCAAGAACAGATGCATACTGGTAAGCATTCCTTCCAAACCCTTTCTATGCCAAAAGCTATCTACACCTCGACGGTATTGTTTTTGAGCGCGTGATCTTCGACGAGCATCGCAACTACTCTATTCTGGTCGTCGACGCGGGCCGCTGGGCCTATCGACGCCATTGGGGCCTAAAGCCTCAATTAATAAAATGCCCCCAGTGTGGAGTGAAATTCCCACACAGTGACCATCACAAGGTCTGTAACCTGTGTCTCTCGCCAGAGCACAACAAGAACAATTGCTAGGCCTGCGCCCCTTTTTGATCCAAGAAAACCATCCGTGATCGTCTGGCCTAATGACACATCATGCTGCAGCGAGCAACTCCGGCACCAGTGGACATCTTCGATGAAGGCCCCGATATTCCGGAGGAAGTTTCTGAGGATCTGGAAATTGTGTCCGTAGCAGGCGGCTCCGACACCACATCACTCCTGGTCAACGAATGAGTACAACTGCCCCTACCCCATCTCCACCCGAAAAAAGAAGACCCTGGTCAAAACTTTCCTGCTGGCCCTAGTCGCGACCGAAAACAACCTTCAGAAGCCCCGCCCTCGGGCTCCGCTCTGAAGATAAAGGACAAGCCTTCCGGTAGCTCGGGACCGAGCAACCCACATATTAGTGTCCCGCAGGCGCCTTCGGCACCGAAGACGGGAGAGCAACCTACTCCCAAAAAGAAATCGATACCAACCACCTCCACGCCGAAACACTCTGATCCGAAACCAAAATCTTCGGAACCGAAAAACATTTCCGGCTCTATAGCCAAGCCAGAGGACCCAAAACAACGTCCTAAGGCCTTGAAGCACAAATCCAAACCCTGCTTGGTTCTGAAAAAATCGACACCAAAAGCGGTCATTGAAGAGTAAGAACTTGTACGACCGGATCCTGTCGATCCCCAGCAGATAAAACTCTATATAGACCCCAAAACTGGACATGTGGCTACTATTCCACCCAACAAGAGGAAGTTGGACACTTCAGATACTCCTGTAGTGCCTGTAAAAAAAAAAGACCACTTCACCTATAAGACCCTCTTCTCCTGTTATTCCTCCTCAGCCTGTTCTTCCCCCTAAGACTGTCTCTCTTCCAGAGCCTCCAACCCTCCCACCTTATTCACCACCACATAATGATGATGATGATGATAATTATTTAGGGGGTAGGGAAGGAAAAAACTTTTTAGACTGGCTGTAGACACCACTCTAGAGAAGATGAAAAAGGACACGAGACTGCTAAATCCATGGGAGCATTACAGTCCCCATCCACACGTGGGTCCTTTCGTCGCTCCTTCTATAGAGGAGCATCTTAAATCATTGCAACAGACACCGCCTCCTCTTCATACAAATCCACCATGCAAACATCCCCCAACGGAGGATATTTTAAGGGCAGATATAGAAGACATAACAAAGGGAGAGGATGAGGCAACAGCAACACTCGTGCCTCCCCCACTAATAAACAGTGACTTCCATCCACTGCCCCCAGACCATTCCACTTCAGTTGGGGGAAGACTCTCACAGTTCCTACCTGCCTGGAATTCCATCACAACAGAGAAGTGGGTGAGACAAATTATCCAGTATGGTTACTGCTTGGAACTTAAAGCAACCCCACCCACCATCGCACCCAAACAGCGTCCAATGAACACCTCACGCAAGCATGCAATAGAACCAGTTCCCTTACAGCATCAAGGGACAGGGGTTTATTCACTGTGTTTACTAATACCCAAAAAGAATGGCACCCTAAGGCCAATACTCAACCTCAGACCCCTCAATCTCTATATAGTCAGATCATTTTCATATATTCACTCTCCGACAGCTCCTCCCACTCCTGAAACAAGGCGACTTCCTTGCCACACTAGATCTCAAGGACGCTTATTTCCACATTCCGATACACCCTGCTCACAGGAAGTATTTAAGATTCATAGTGGACGCACAACACTATCAGTTCAAAGTCCTTCCATTCGGCGTGACCACCGCACCCAGAGTGTTGACAAAGTGCCTGGCGGTGGTAGCAGCACACTTAAGAAGACAACAAATCCATGTCTTCCCATATCTCGACGACTGGCTAATAAAAGCCAAGTCACTAAACCAGTGTGTTCATCACACTCATCAAACCATCCAACTGCTACACAACTTGGGATTCACACTGAACTACCCCAAGTCAAATCTTCAGCCCTCCCACATACATTGGTATCTAGGCGCCACAGTAGACACCTCCAGAGCTCTGGCATATCCCAATCCAGCCAGGATAGCCAGTATGCAAACACTAATCAGCAGATTTCAACTACAGCATTCTCTCCCAGCAAGGGTATTCATGCAGCTCATAGGAATGATGGCCTCTTGCATTTTTATTGTACCTTGTGCAAGACTTCAGATACGCCCCTTACAAGACTGTCTAGCACGTCAGTGGAACCAGACGATCCACTGACGTGCTAGACTGGTGTTGGTGGACAACCGCACACATCGCTCTCTGCAGTTGTGGAATACACAAAACCTGTCCAAGGGGTGGTTGTTCCTAGAGCCGGTTCCACAAATAGTGCTAACAGCAGACGCATCACTCACCGGCTGGGGAGCCCATCTCCTAAACCACACAATTAAAGGCAGATGGACCACTCAACAAAAAGTGCTCCACATCAATCACCTAGAATTACTAGTAATATTTCTAGCATTAGTCATTCCAAGTACATCTACAGCACAAAACTGTCCTAGTCTGGACGGACAACATAACAGCCATGTATTACATTCAAAAACAAGGAGGCACACATTCTTTGCTGCTGTTCCAGCTTGCACAAAACATTTGGAGATGGGCCATTCCACAAACCCTATACCTTCTAGCAGAACATATTCCAGGGGTTGTCAATCAGATTACAGATCTGCTAAGTCGACATACACAGCAGATACACGAATGAGAACTTCATCCCCAAGTTCTTCAACCATTTTTCCAAATGTCCGCCACACACGCAAATGCAAAATGCCCAACCTTCGCCGCCAGGTTTCCCCACCCGTTGTCCAAAGGCAATGCGATATGGATGAACTGATCAGGCAGATTTGTATACTCTTTTCCGCCACTCCCACTGATTCCACTAGTACTTCTTGAGCTCGGCTAGTGGTACTTGACTAGGTTCTGGCGCCACAAGGGAATGTTCACCTTTCCTAATTCTAGGTCAATGTTTTTATGAAATAAATACGGTGCTACAAGGAGAAGAGAACCACATTCCCTCTTCTAGTTCGGCAAGAGCCACAAAATGCTTAATGCTCCTTAGCACACGTTTTGTATTGTAGTTTCAGCAATATACATGTTTCCACCATACACCAGTCATACATTCATAAGAAATTTCAGTTCCTTTTTATTCAGGGTTTATTCAGGGTTGTCGTTGGTGTTTTATTTCTGGAGACGTCACAGCCGACACGTGTTTCGTCGTTGAGGGAATGTAACCCACGACTTTCTCAAGGCTGTTCTCCGAAATGTCGTTCTTTATTTGTTGAGGTGATAATTCCAACCCTCAAAGGGGTTCTGTTTGGGGACTTTGTTCGTAGTTGGCAGGTTCATCAATGTTGTAACCGGAGTGTCTTATCAGTTTAAACAGCTTTTCGCTGTAGTTCTCGAGTTTAAAGTTCCGTCCCCGCTGCCGTTTCTATGGTGCAGGACTGCAAATAAAGAACGACATTTCGGAGAATAGCCTTGAGAAAGTCGTGGGTTACATTCCCTCAACGATGAAACACGTGTCGGCTGTGACGTCTCCAGAAATAAAACAACACCAACGACAACCCTGAATAAAAAGGAACAGAAATTTCTTATGAATGTATGACTGGTGTATGGTGGAAACACATGTATATTGCTGAAACTACAATACAAAACGTGTGCTAGTGATTCCACTAGTAGTACGCAAGCTCAGACAACTGTCTCTCAAAATGATCTTGGTGGCTCCCACATGGGCACGCCAACCGTGGTTCACAACACTACTGGAACTCTCAATAGTTCCACATCAAAAACTACGCCTCTCCCCAACATTGCTAATGCAGAACCATGGAGAGATCAGGCACCCCGATCCTGGAGGCATCACGAGAAGCCAAGAGGGGGGTGTTAGGGATACAAAACAAATGTCAGATTCTTGAGGGGCAGTCCAGGGCATCGGAGTGGCTAGAAGTCACTGGAGGAAAGCCCCTCATCCAAGGGCCACAAGGGTCAACTAATGAGTTCCGGGTGCCATGCCTGGCCATCACGTCACCCGGCTTGTTGAGCACAGCATCCAGGAGCCGCGCACAAGTCCAAGAACGGGGATTAGGCCCAACGAGAAATCGTGTCTACAACAAATGTTGGGTCCATGGGAGCCACGTTGCTTTGTTGTCTCCCCCGTGTAGGGAAGTGGGTTTCTGTTGCAGCAACTCCCGCCACACACACTTTGTGCCTGATAACTGATGCACTTTTCCTTGGTGTGCCCTGGGTCCCTGACAATCAGGTTCCCAGGGCCTGTGTTATTTTCCCAAAAACGAACCCAATTGGCATCTCTGGCCACATGTCAGCCCCTGGTAAATGGTATCCTAGGTACCCAGGGCACTGTGGCCAGAGAAAGCTCCTAAGGGCTGCAGCACTTATTGTGTCCATGTACCATGACACAGACACCCTGCCTGTGCAGGCTGAGTGTCTTGGTGCAGAACAAAACGTCGACATGGCACACATGCCGTGCCCACAACACACTGTCCTGGCATACCTCAGTCACCCCTCTAGCTGGGTGCCCTATGTCAGTGGTGTGGGTACGGGTGCATGAGCCCTGTACCCCTACAGCGCCCAGGTCTATTCCTGAGCACTGTAAGTGCAGTGCTGCCATTAAGAGTATATGGTGCTGGGAGGCCGTCATCACAACTCCACAGCACCATGATGGCTACACTGAAGACTGAGAAGTTTGGTATCAAACTTCTCAGCACATTAAATTCACACTGATGCTAGTGTGGGATTTAATGTAAAATGCAGGACAGAGGGCAACTTAGAGTTGCCCCCTGAAACTAACCCACAACCTGTGTCCTGACTGA
Source organism: Lissotriton helveticus (assembly GCF_964261635.1). Classification (NCBI taxonomy): domain Eukaryota; kingdom Metazoa; phylum Chordata; class Amphibia; order Caudata; family Salamandridae; genus Lissotriton; species Lissotriton helveticus. The sequence goes on along the minus strand of NC_136060.1, from coordinate 468,282,152 downwards.
GAGGCTGCCACCCAGCAGACATGCTGCTGGACCCCTGTGTAGAGATCCGTCCGCTCTCGTGGGCCTGCAACAGTGCAAACCTTGGGGCGAGGGGCTAGGCCTCCACCCCAAGGATGGGCAGGGGGAGCTACAAAGGCATGCCACCTTTGTGAGCTTCTCCAGGCCACTTGCTGTACTCAGCAACTGGCCCCCACCGGTTTTGACCCCCACTCTGGCGGGAATACAGGTGGGAAAACCTAAGTGAGGGAAGGGGGAGTGCCAGCCTCCGGTGGGGGAGGCGAGGTGAAGCACAACTCTGGACTCTCGCCATCTTGAGGATGGGGAGCCCTACCCAATCAGAAACAGGCTCCTGCCCCTCTCCCACAGGAAAGTGGCAGGATAAGTGGTGTACTCACCCCAGGGAAGGGACCCATTGGTCACTGACCTTTTCGTACCTGTAACACCCCTAAATTTATTATCTAGGGGCACCCTGAACCTTCCTCTCTCAGATCCCAATTCCGAAACAAAAAGAAAGACCTGCCGTGCAGCTGCTAACAAGAGGACAACACCAACTGACTTGACCCCAGCCCTACAGGCCTGTCGACCCTCGAACCTGCTTCTGCTAAATCCCGGCGTCTCTTGTGGTCAGCAACCTAAAAAAACATGAGGACCTGACTGCCTTGCTCATCCAAAGACTGGGTCTCCCACGAGCAATGGTTCTGCTCAAACAGCAACAACCCCTGGTGCCAGCCAGGAACCGCGAATCCAGCACACACTGCACCCGCCGAGCCCGGCCTGTGCCTGAGTGGACAAAGACCACACGGACATCCCCCTGGCGACTGTGACCATGAATCCAGCCCCAAGGACCCTCCTTGACGCTCCTGGAGATGGCTGCAGCCTCACAAGCAGGGACCCTTCCAAACGTGACTGGCTGAGGGTAAGATTTCCCGACACCAAAAGACACCCCAACGCCCCATGGCCCCCTGTGCCCAACTCCTGGGTGGCTACCTAACCTACAGCTTCCCAACTTACCTCTCGAAGTGGTGGTCGCACCTGAAGAATCTCCATCCCCGAGCCTGCTGCCTTTGTTCAACTTCAAGCTTTCCCATTGAAATACATTGGGCGCCCGATGGCCCAAAAGCACCCAGCCCGCCGAGTGCCACTGGGAATGCAGCATCTGTCCTATCCTGCTTCCCCACTTGCCCTGTGTAAGTGACCCGGAGCCCAGCTCCCACAGCCGCGTGTCCTGCTTGCTAGCAGCCTCTAACCAAAGGCCCCCTACCCGCCATAGGCTAACATTGGGCTACTCACTCTCCACCCGGCTGCCCCTATTCCGCTGAGGGTGTAACGACTGTACCTACCTGACCCTCAGAACCTTAACTCTGCCAGTTGAGTACTTACTCAAAGACCGATAACTTGATTTTCTCCATAGGGTTACATTGGCTGGTTTTCACCTGGAAATTCTTCTTCCAAGTGTCGAGTTTTTCAACTTTGAAATATTCCTTAAAAATCACCCGATCAACGAAAACGGAATTACTCACCTGCTATCAGGAGAGATCCCAGTGCTGTTTCTTTGAGCCCAGCATTGACCCTAAAAAGTAATTACAACTGTGATTTTCCGATGACCTGATTTCCTCCCATAGGATAACATTGCCTGGTTTTTGCCAGAATTCTTTAGTGGCGATTTTCAAAACATACAAATATACTTTAAAAATCGCCTGTGTACCAAAACGATTTCTTTCAACTGTTTACAGGAAATGCACCAGCGCTGAATCCAGGATCCAGCCCTGAGTAAGAAAAAAATTTGTAAAGTGGTTTTATTGCACTTACTTAAAACTTCCCATTGAACTCCATGTTATATTGTGTTTAAATTGTGTTGAATTTTGCAACAACTGTATCTATTGCATTCAAAAGCCAACTGCTATTTGAAAGTATTCAATTGCAACATCGCATTCTGAGAGTTTTTTTTATACCGACTTGTGGTTCTAAAAATAAAATAACAATATATTTTTATATACAAAACAATTGGCCTAGAGTTCAGTTCTTGAGTGTGTGAGACCATTTGCTGACTGATTGTGTACAACAAATGCTTTACACTGTCCTCTGATACTGCCTTACTGCTCGACCAAGCTACCACTTTATAGAGTAAGGTTATATCTAACTTTAGCCTCTGCCAAACCTCTGGGGACTGTGGACTCTGTGCACTCTGTACCTTTCTTTGGTGCAGTGTATACAGAGCCACTTTCTTACATCCCGCTCAACCCCCGGGGCCCCCTCATGTGCGTAGGTTCATCCCAGGGGGAGAGAGGCAAGGCCGCTGCTCCACAATTGTCACATGAGCCGCAAGCAGCAGTCATGCATAGCGGGCGACTCGATGAAGCCAGGTAGATCTGGAGCTGCACAGCTTCCCACAGAGAGTCCTAAGCCTTCCAAAACCAGTCACCAGTGTCTCCTTCTATGCTGAATGGGTGCACACCTACCAGGAGGGTCTCATGCAGTCTGAGGAGGCGGTGGCCACTTCTTAGCTCTCGTGGGAAGGCGCCATCATGAGTGCAAGTTCCATGCCACTCCACCCCCTTTAGGTAGCCACAATCCTGGGGCAGCAAGCACCCAGAGCCAATACAGGTCCCCCAGAAAGTCTAGGATCGGTACATGGCAGGATATGAGGGCCGGGTTGTCTGATTCAATCTGGGGGTGGTGGAGCTCAAAGAAGTGTCATTAAGATGCGTCCGCCATCTTGGCTGCTCTTGCCATGGCCCCCTGAGTCTGATACTTTTGTGGACTCTCTGAATGTCTTTTCACAGTCTTTATCTGGTATTTCTCTGTTAAATAACTTGGTGCCCTCAGTTTTATCAACTAAAAGTATTCTTTGTACCCAAATAGCAAGCCTTTGCAGCCTAGTTGGGTTCTAGTGAGTTCCCCGTGAGTTAATTCCTGTATTGCCCTGTCTTTGTGGTGTTTTTTTTTTTTCAGAACCTTTATTGAGTCACCAAAGTGTACACAGCTCCCTGCCTACAACCCGGAAGACGGCGGCAATCAGACATTTCTCCCTAAGTACACAGCTGTTGGGCCAACAACCACAGAGGGCAGGCAGCGTTTAAGTCTTCGTCAAAAATTCCTCAGAATGCATCATTCGGTTTACACAATTCAGTAAGGGAAATCAGAATACATAGCATAAAGATGACAAAAATCAGCCTCAATCATTGTCAGTCAGCAAAGGCTTACAGGCAGCACCCCCCTTTTCTCAAGAGTCTCGCCCCTGTGCCAATGCATGATAGCGCAGTATTTCCCTCGCAGTAACTCTCTGCAATGTGAGTGGAGGTATCAAAGATCTGCAAAGGATAAGCTATTCTGTTTGGAGGTCTGCTCCTCTCAGTCTGAGCCAGTCTACAAATGGGGACCATATATCCGCAGGCCTAGAGCCACCCGGCATCTGCTCCCAATAGCCCTCGAGCTGGTCTTTGCAAAATGTGACTGCCTTTATCCAGAGCGCCACCGCAGGCGGCCGCCTCTTCCACCAGTGTATTGCTACCTGTCTTTTAGCCATCAGCAGCAGCATCGCAGCAAGTTTAAGTTTCTGCACCGGTATGTCTCTCACATATCCCAGTAATGCCAGCATAATCGATCTTTCTACGGCAGTGCCTATTATATTCTCAACATGCGTAAATATGTCCTCCCAATATTGTGACACCTCGGGACAGCCCCAAGCCATGTGTGTAAAGTTGGCATTGTGTGCATTGCACCTCCAACATCTATCATAGTCACGTAGCTCCATTCGGTGCATCTGTGTGGGTGGGTGTGCGGTATAGACGGTGTAAATAATTAAAGTGAATTAGCCGGAGCCTATAGTTCGGTGACAAATGCTCCAGCTGGGTGCAACAGTAGCTCAATTGTTCCTCCGTGATGTCTATAGCAGCCTCCTCAATCCAAGCCTCCCGCGACTTGGGACTAGTGAGTGGGTTTTTATTTTTGTGTGATGCTATATATGCGAGTGACAAGCTTACGGGGCGAAGCATTAGCTAGGACATTCTCTAACGCTGGCAGTATTGGTGGTTCGTTAGGGAAATCACCATAAGTGGCTTTGCAGGCTGCTCTAATTTGGTAGTAGAGCAAGGTGTCAGATGCCGTGGGGGCCTCCGAGTTACACATAGCCTGTAGTGACAAAACTTTTCTGCCGGGTACAGGTCCCCCCCCCCTTGTGTAAGTTGTGGGCCTGCACTCTTCTCGCTATCGCTTCATCTACAAAAGGTGTGATTAATGGGTTCCCTTTCAAGAACATTGATGGGGAATATAGTGTTTTGATATGTGCTCTCTTTGCTATCTTTCCCCAAGCCCATCTTACACTTTCAACGGTGTCTACGTCCTGATGTGGGTGTCTGTATGGCTTAAAAATCGCCGTGTTGAGGGGGAGAGGAGCAATCCTGTCTATCTCAATCGCTACATGCGGCTGGTAGGGAACAGGGTGCTGCCAATAATGCAGGAACTGGGCCTGCGCGCTATACGCATATAATTCGAAATCTGGGGCCCCCAGGCCTCCCTGTGCGAAGGGCAGTGTCAGCACCTGCCAGGAGACTCGCGGTTGTTTACCCGCCCAAACCAGGGCCAAGACCGCTGTGCGCAGGCGTTTGAAAAAATGCGAGTTCAGTGGTATGGGCAAGTTTACAAAAAGGTATAGTAATTTAGGGAGGATTATCATCTTAGCAATGGCTATGCGCCCCGTCAGGGACAATGGGAGGTTCTTCCATCTCACCACCCTGCTCTCTATCCACTCCATCGCTCTGCCATAGTTCAATGTCCACAGCTCCTGCAGCGTGCGGCTTAACTGGACGCCCAGATATCGCACTTCCTCAGTTGTCCAGGTGATTGGAAATTTGGAAGTAAATAGAGCTGTGTCGTCAGTCAATGGGATCATTGTCGATTTGGCCCAGTTAACCTGTATGCCTGTTAGGCCACCGTATCTAATGAATTCACGCATTATTGTATCAAAGTTGTCTCGTGGGTTGTTTAGATAGACCGTAATGTCATCTGCGTACTGTGAGATGATGATACCGCGCGTAGTGAACCCTATGCTTCTGCTGGCATGTTGCTGTCTGAGTTTGGCCGCCAGAGGCTCCGTTGCAATGGAGAAAAGTAGAGGGGACAGTGGGCACCCCTCTCTAGTGCCTCTGGTTATTTTGATGGGCTCGGATGTACGCCCATTTACACGGACTCTGGCAGTAGGCCTAGTGTACAGTATCTGAATTTGCTGTATGAATAGAGGGCTAAAACCTAGACGGCACAGCAAGGTAAAGAGGAAGTCCCATTCCAGGGAGTCAAACGCCTTCGTGGCATCTAACCGGGCAGCCGTCGCCTGCACATGTGGAGCCAGATAATGTAGCATCCCGAAAAAGGTTCTCAAATTGTGTACAGTAGACCTGCCTGAAACAAAGCCCGATTGATCTGTCAGAGCAATTTGTGGCACCATAGGCGTTAATCTATCCGCGAGCAGTTTAGCATAGATCTTTGCATCAAGATTTATAAGGGACAGTGGACGGTACGAGTCCATCTTAGCAGGGTCCTTATCTGGTTTCAAGATCGGTATGATTGTTGATTCTCGGACAGTGGGCGATAGCACTCCAGTTTCCAGTGCCTCTTGGTACATATGTTGCAGCCAAGGAGCCAGTATGTCAGCATATTCCTTATAAAAGGCTGCTGTCAGGCCATCTGCCCCTGGGGCCTTATCGCCCGGCATGGCACTAATATTCTTTTTTATATCCTCCACTGTGAACGGCTGCTCCATGTACTGTCGCGCACCGTTATTAAACCACGCAAGGCATATCTCGTCAAAGTAGTTCGCCAAATCAGCCTGCGACGGGGACACTTTAGAGGTATAGAGCTCAGAATAGTCCCCAGCAAACTCCTCCAGTATGTTCGGAGGCGTGCGCAGTACCCTACCTTCAGGCGTGTGTATTTCAGCACTATAAGAGTTGCTCCTAGGCGTGCGGAGCAGGTGTGCAAGCGTCCTGCCAGGCCTGTCACTTTCGCCATACCTCCTTGCCTGCGCGTGTTCATGTAAATACACTACCTCCCTCTCAGCCTCGGTTTGATATTCAGTGAGTTTGTCCCTTATATTTGCCACCGTGTGGTGTGATGGCCTATCTACCTGCTGTTTCTCAAGGTCCTTAATCTCTCTCTCCAGCCTATGTAAGGTGTTTCGAATATCACGTAATACCCCAGTCTTTAAAGCTATGCAGTCTCCCCGTGTCACAGCCTTGAAGGCCTCCCATATCAGCCCAGGTGGGTCTACCGAGCCTTCGTTGAGCGTGAAGTAATCCTCCATCTTAGCTCTGAGGCCTTCCCGGAAAACCTGATCTCGCAGGGCTCCAGTCGGTAATCTCCATGTAAAAGGCTGCGTATATGTTGGGGGTACTCTAATATTAATCTGTGTGGGGGCGTGCACATCGGATGTATGGCCCTCCAGGAATCCGTCAGAAGGAGATCTTCAATTATTTCGTGTAATAGTTCAGCTGTTTTAGGGTGGTGAGTGCGAGATGTCAAGTTCCGCAGAGAGAGGAACGTTAAAGTCTCCTCCCACATAATTGATATGGGTCCCAGTTTTTGTAGCTCGTGCCACACTATTCGGAAAAAGTCGGGGCTGTCAGTGTTTGGGCCATATATGTTTACTAGCGCGATAGCCTATAATTGTGTTATGTGTGCGCCAGTGCAGACCCCTTCTCAAAATTATCGCCACTCCCCTGGAGTAGTGAGAGTACCCAGGAGCAGCAATCACCTCCCACCGCTTGTTCCTGAGAGTGGTAGGGTCGGTTCCTAGCAGGTGCGTTTCCTGTAAAAAGCAGATATCAATCCCGTGCCTCGTTAAATATGAGTGTGTAAGTCTGATTTTCCTACGGTCATTGAGGCCCCGCACGTTCCACGTGAGGCATCTTAATGTGTTTGCGATATGTGTATCATTGTTCCCTGCCATCCAAACAGGTGAAGAAAACAGCAATAAAAATACCAACTATGGCCGGCGACTTCCGCCAGAGCTGCAACTGTAGTATAGTCATAATGTCTTTCATCCCTAGGGTCCCGTGCTTTGCAGACGTCAGGCCTGTACCAGAAGTCTCAATGTGACCACTCACAAGGTCCACTTTTGTTATCGTACATGGTGACTCAGAACTAAACTGTAATGCAAGTATCAAACACTTTCTCCCCCCCACCCCCACCAACCTCCCAACCAGGTTGAGCATCCCATCCTCCCCCCACCCCCGCTGAACCCCAATTCGAAATAGAATACCAATCATAGGGAATCATCCCAGTGGGTGCAATGGTTGCCCGGCATACACCCCTGCACTCTTGGCAGGGCGGCCAAGCAGCAATCGGCAACTAACATCTCTCCTCCCAAATCAAGAAGCAGTCTACAGTGTATATTCAAATGACGGTTTATCCTGGTGTCATGACGGAAACCTTTGTGTATATCAATGCTCGGCAAACGGCTCTCGTACCAGCAGCTTCAGACTACCAACTGCAACCAACAATGTATATCTCCCCTCACATGACCATAAACAATCAACAATTAGTGTTCGCATGACAGTCTATTCCGGCAGCATTATGCAGCCAGATTGTTCATAGGGCAATCAAGTGTCCGCTCTCTTACCAGCCATCGATTTCCAGCTACACCGGGCGGTCAATTCCTTTATCTTAATCGCCGGCAGTCAGGCCTACTCGACATCACTTAGGATGTCTGGTTCATCTGCGCCAGTCTGTCTTTGTTGCGCTTTATGGTCCTTGGCCATCTGTTTCGCAAAGGTGAAAGCAGCTTTTGCATCGGTGAAATAGGTGGGTTTCCCGGGGCCCTGCACCCTCAGCTTCGCCGGGTATATTAGGGAATACCGCGTTCCGATTTGTTGGAAGATCTTCTTGGCGGGTAGAAACTCGCACCTTGCCGCTTGCACCTGCACCGTGAAATCCGGGTACATCACTATCGCATTCCCCTGATACTGGAGGGTTCCTTTCTCACGAGCGAGGCGGAGTATCTTGTCGCGATCTCTGTAATTTAAGACTCTCGCCAAGATCGGTCTCGGAGGAGCTCCCGACTTAGGCCTCGGGCCCAGTGTCCTATGCGCTCGTTCAATTAGAAACATTGGAGAGAGATCAGGTCCGAATAGGTCTTTCATCATACCTTCTACAAAGAGTTCCATGTTGGGTATGTTGGAGGATTCCACCACGCCCGTAATGCGAATGTTATTTCTGCGCGAGCGTGCTTCTAAATCCTCATTCTTTTGTTGTATGAGGTCCAGTATCTTATCCATGCCTCTTAGATTCTTCTCCACCTCTGTCTGGTCCTCCTCAGCTTCCGTAATTCGCGTCTCTAGAACGGTCACTCGGCCTTCTTGCTTAGTCATTCTCTGGGTAATTTGGTCCATTCTCCCGCCAGGGCGTTCATCTTAGAGTCTATCCCCTGCAGGCCGGCCTTCAGTTCCTGGAACATCGTCTTGATATCCTCCGCAGGGAGTCGTTCTGTCGCATCTCCTCCAGCGTGTTGGCGCTCCTCCTCCTCAGCCCCCGCAGTCTTTGCCCCTTTTTTCCCCCCGGCTCCTTCGAAGTTTATGCGAGGTTGGCGTGCGTCCCGTTTCCCCATGGCGACAAGGTAGCTTCAGCGGTGTCAATGTAGCCTATGTCTACAACCAGGCAGGGGCACCACGCTTTCTCTCAACAGCAGGAGCAATAGATCCAAAAGGTCAGTATTGCAGTTAATTTAGAGTTCCCAGTTCGCGCGCCACCACGCTCACAGCAGTGCACCAGAAGCAGGATGCGGTATAGCTGTCTTTATGGGGCGTCCGACGCCGTCCAGGTCACATGCGATACGCAAGTGGAGCCCAAGTGTGAGAATTCGCTGCGTGGCCGCTCTCAGGGGTATCTGCGTACGGCCACTGCGCCTAGAGGACTCCGTACTCCTTCAGCTGTTTAACCCTATCTTCAGAACCTGTACAACCACCACGTGGGCAGGGCCTATGCAGGGCTTAAGTATCCAGGCACAAGCCGAGTAGCGGCTCAATTTTATTTATTTATTTATGCATTTTTATATAGCGCAGACTTTACCTGAAGGTGTCAGAGCGCTTCACAATAGGAACAGAACTGATACATGAGAACATTACAAGTGAACAAAATACAAAAGCAAACGTTACATTAGATGAAGTAAAAATGACAATTGTGAGCCGACAAAATACAAGAGGTAGCAAACGGTGCATTACAAAAGTGACAATCGTGAACCAACAAAATAAGAGGTAGCAAACGGTGCATTACAGAGGGAAAAAGTGACGTGTGCAGGTTACAAAAGCGTACAACGTAAACATAGAGGTATAATACTGCAATATATGGAGGACACTCAAGCACAAGAAGAAACGTTACGTAGGCACTGGTGGCACTTGTGCAGATATCGAAAATAAACAAATGTAAGAGGTAGAAAACAGTGTGTTGCTAGAGAAAGTGACGGGTACATGTTACACACGAGTACCAAACACAGGTAGAAAGATAATACTGCACTAAATGGCAGATTCTCAGACCACAAGAACACACTGGGAAGACACTTCCATAGTCATGTAAAGTAGATTATTCTATAATGGAAGGGCTTCCTTCAGATAATAGAGAGGGCATGGATTACATTTGGAAGTGTCTTTGAAGGAGGAGAACTTTGAGGTTAGTTTTGAAGGCCTGGGAGGAGGTGGTGGTCCGGAGCTGCGGCGGAAGGGAGTTCCAGATTCTCACCGCGTTGCCTGAAAAGGATTGTGCCATCGTTCTTTCCTTCTTGAAAGTGGGAGGTTCAAGCAGAATTTTTTCCGCATTTCGTGATGGTCTAGAGCCTCCAGAGAGTTTCAGTTTATTCACCAGGTAGCGAGGAGAGGAGGAGTACAAGGCTTTGTAGGTGATGCAAGCAGTCTTGTAGATGGCTCTAGCCTCGATTAGAAGCCAGCGGAGGGTGGATAACATTGGTGTGATATGGTCGTTTCTTTTGGCCCCGTAGATGTAACGAGCTGCTGAATGGAAGACCGATTTAAGGGGGGGACAGGTGGGATTTGGGGAGGCCAGTAAGAAGAGAATTGCAGTAGTCAAGCCTGGAGAGGACCAGCGATTGCACCAGGGTTATAAGGTCCTGCTCCGGGAAGAAGCGACGGATTCCCCAAAGAAGACTCAGATGGTAACGAGCAGACTTTGCAATGGAATTGATGTGGGGGGTTAGATTGAGTTTTTTGTCGAATATGACACCCAGGGATTTTGCGCTGTCGTCAATGATGGGTTTAGTGTTCAGTAGATTCAACTGATCCATCCATGATTGCACCGGGGGAGGAGAGATTGAAGAGGAGAAGAGGAGGAATTCTGTTTTGGAGGGATTCAAAATCAGTTGATGAGTAAACATCCAGTTATGAATGGAGTCGAGAGTAGAGCTTAGGATAGAGAGATCGTGAGTGGAGGCAACCTTGAGGTAGATTTGAGTGTCGTCAGTATAAAGATGATAGTGGATCCCGGATTTACTTAGGAGATTTCCTAGTGGTTCTGAATAGAGATTGAACAATGTAGGTGCAAGTATAGAGCCTTGAGGAACACCTTGACCTACCGCCACAGGAGATGAAAGATTGTTCGCTATTTTGATCATTTGGGATCTATCAGAGGAAGGAGGCAAACCATTTAAGCACAGTGCCCTCCATGCCCATTCTCTGTTTAAGAATGTTGAGGAGGGTGTTGTGATTGACAGTGTCAAAGGCTGCAGAAAGGTCAAGGAGAATTAGAAGACAGGACCCCCACCCCCCCCCCCCCCCCGAGTCGAGGATCCTCGGCGCGTCATCAACCACTTGTAATAGGGCTGTTTCAGTGCTGCAGTTTTGAATGAAGCCAGACTGGAAATTGTCAAGAAGCTCATTGTCCTTGACATGACGAGAGAGTTGTTTCGCTACCCATCTTTCTGTAATCTTCGCAAGAAAGGGTCAGTTAGTGATGGGGGGAAGTTGTTGAGGTCGGACGCATCAGCAGTTGGTTTTTTAAGAAGCGGGGTGACCTGCCCCGTTTTGAAGGAGACAGGAAGGGAGCCTTGATAGAGGGAGAGGTTGACCAAAGTGGTCCAGTAGGTGAGGGAAAGGGTATAAATGGCACTGGGGATGGGGTCCAGATGATGGTTGGAGGGCTTTGTTTCGCGGATGCACTTGAGAAGGGCATCTTCAAATATGGGGTCAAAGTTTTGCAAAATGGATAAGGATTTGGACTCCTCTGGAGGGGTAGGATGAGCGACCTGATCCACAAGTGACTTCACTTTTTCGTTGAAGAATATAGCGAAATCCGCTGCTCTCTTTGCAGAATCCTCCAACTTGGAGGATGGGGGAGAGCAGTCAGGAATCTTGATGAGATCGAATAGTTTTTTGGGTCTGTTTTTGGCTGAGTCGAGGAGGGTTTTGAAGTGCGCCGCTTTCCCAAGGAAGATGTGTTTGTGGTACTTGGATCTTGCGGAGCGAAGCGTCGACAAGTTATCGGTGGAGGGCACTTGCCTCCATTGTTTCTCTAGGAATCTTAGTTGCTTCCTTTCTTCATAGAGGGATTTATTGAACCAAGGTACTGAGGGGGTGGGCATTAACCTTTTGCTTTTGAGTGGAGCGACGTTATTAATTTCATCTGCAAGAACTGTGAGGCATTGGGAGGTGAGATCGTCAACATCTAGGTTCGGGTCTAGCCTTGGAAGTGATAACAAAGCTGAGTCACAGAGGGGACCGACATCAATGTTTTTAACATCACGGAACCAGGAGATAGCCCTCTTGGGTTGGCCAAGTGTTACCGAGTGTGATAGTTGGATAGAGAATGGGATGAGGAGGTGGTCAGACCAGTCTACATGATTAGGGGTAGTGATGGAAAGCATGCCTGCTTTAGAAATAACAAGGTCCAAGATTGAGCCCTTAGAGTGTGTTGATTCTGAGCAGTGTTGGATGAGATCATTTATAGAGAGGAAGGTGGCCAGGGAGATTGCGGGAGAGTCTTGCGGAGTGCCCCAGTGGAGGTTGAAGTCACCCACGAAGGTCTGATTGTCACTTTGCGAGTATTGGTCACTGATGAAGTCAGTGAGTTCCTCCAAAAACGAAGGGCCACTACGAGGCGGGCGGTAAATGACATGGAATCTAAGGGGTGAACGGTGGTGCACTTGTAACTCAAGAGAAAGGCATTCAAAGGTGTGGAAGGAGCTGATAGGAGAGGCCTTAAGTTGAAGGGAGTTTCTAAAGATGACTGCAACACCTCCCCCTGTGCTGTCAGTTCTGTCATTCCTAAGTATAGAATAGCCTGTAGGTAATAGGAGATCAAACATAGAATGTGAGGTATCTTTGAACCAGGTCTCTGTGAGGAAGAGCATGTCAATATTGTGGTGGGTGATGGTATCGGAGATTTCAAGTTTGTGTTTTACTGCAGATCTGCAGTTGTGGAGCAGACAGCGCAGCCCTGTCAGGACTGTTTTGGTGACGGGGGCACTTGGGCTCTGGAGGGTGATCGGGATGTTGTGCTTATGTGGGGGTGCTCGGGAGGGTTTAGGTGGATGCTTGGTTCTGACAGAGGCGATGGTTGGAATCGTGTAGATAGTAGGGTTGCTAGGGTATGCAGATTGAGGAAGGGCGGCGTTCAAATGCTTGTGCGAGTTAACAAAGTTTGCAGACGACTGATTGAGCTTGGCGAAATTGAGGAGAGGGGGCGAGGTGCATCTCGTGGGAAGTTGGGAAGGAGAGGGGGTGCAAGAAAAGGTGGAAATCTTAGAGCTTAGAAGTGAAATTGAAACTGTAAGCTGGGAGATGGAGGTGATAAGGGAACCTAGCTTATTTTCCAGCGAGAGTAATGCAGAGCACGGAAGGTTGGGTCGAGCGATGGAAACAGGGGGGGGTGGAATTGGTGGTGGACAGCAGGGAGAGGTGGGGGGATAGGAGGTGAGTTGGGGTGCAGTGTTCAAAAGTGGGGACAAGTGGAGGTTGAGAGCGGGAGTTAATGAATCGGAGTATAGGGGAGCGTTGTCTTTGTTGGTGTTAAAGGAAGGAGAGGAATTAGGGATAACTTTAGGGGGAGAAGGGCACAGAACACAGCGGTAAGGAAGAAGGAGAGGGGAGGACTGTGTGGAGTCATGGGAATGAAGGAGGTTTGGGAGGAAAAGAGGAGAGGTGGTGGTGGAGGGCATGTCAGGTAGGAGAGGAGGCTGTGAGGGAACGGGCATCTGGCGGAGTGGGGGGGGGTTGAGAGAAAGGTAAGTTGGGGAACGGAAGTGGTACTGTTGGACCCAAGGGAGGGAAATGGGCAGGGTTACCAGGGGGGGAAAGGGAGTAGCATAACATTGCTGGAGGAGTGGGAGGGAGGCGAGAGATGCAGTGGGATTGTGGAGAAATCCGGGTGAATAACTAGGGGGGGGAGGTGGACAGGAGGTATGGAAGAAGGGATAAGGGGAGCGTAGGGAAAGTTCACTGGGGGAGAAGGTTGGAGGAGAGGTGGACTAAAAAGGGGGGTCACTGGAAGGAAAATGAGGGAGGAGAAGAGATTGGAGTACCGGGATGATACAGATTGGACGAGGAGCGCATTAGCTAGCGGTGAGGCTGAAGTGAAGTGGGAGGGGGCATACTGTGAGGGGGGCGGAATAGGAGAGGTCACAGGGGAGGGGCAGAGAAGAGGGCCGACCTGTGATTCTTGAGAGTGCAGCCAATTGGAGTGAAGGGGGGTCAGGGGAGGAGAGTAATGGGTGGAGCTAGTAGGAGAGTCGGGGGAAACCCCGGTCGCAGAGGAGGGGAGTAGGGAGGGGAAGAGGTGGTCAAAAAGCGAGAGACAGGTGTCATTGCCTTGGATCATGACCGTACCGTTGTTATAGAGTGAGATAGTGAGGTAACCATTGAAGCGAGCAGAGGGGGAAATTTCTGATAGATACATCTGCCGTGTGGATACCTCACCTTGTGAATATCCCCTTGCGTCAGCAACATTCGGAAATTCTTTTCTCGCGCCGACGTGGATCCGGACGTCACAGAGGCACGGCATCGCTCGCGACTCCGCAGACGTCACCGACGCCTATAATAGGCCCACGCCGGCGTGATGACATCAGTTCCCTTTTTTCCGCGTCGTCGACGCTAACGGTTTTCTGGGATCGTACTGTAGCTTCATAGTAACTTTGTTACTGTTATTCTATTATTACTGTATCTATCTCTATTTTTTTCGAGATGTCGTCGAAGAAGACTGGCTTTAAGGCTTGTGGTGAATGTGGCAAGACAATGTCTATTACCGACCCACATGAATGCTGTGTCTGGTGCCTGAGTTCCGACCATGACGTCGAGGATTGTCCTTGCTGTAAGAAGATGACCCCGAAGGCCCTACGAGAGAGGGAGACGGAACTCCTCGTGGCAAAACTGAAGAATAAGAAGGTTAAAAAGACTTCGAAGTCTCGATCTCGACTTCGTTCGAGATCTTGATCGAGGTCGCGCTCGAGTCATCTTCGGCTCATGTTTCGAGGTCTTCGAGGAAAAAAAACAAGAAGAGGAGCCATGAGTCATGTCATCACTCAGGAAAGGACTCTGGTTCGAGACCGAAGTCGCAGGTCAAGCTTCTTAGTAAGGAAGTGGAGATTTCGGCGTCGGAGGATCATGACTCTGTTGGTGAGGCTTCACATCCGAATTCACCCGAGTCACCGAAGCAGGTCCATTCTCCAGATCCGTCCAATCCTTCTGGTCAGGAGGATGAAGGTGAGGAGCAGGGGGCTGGTGAAGTCGAAGTTCCGGTGCCTGCGGGTTCGTCGACCCCGGTTCCCGGACTCGATGAAGAGGTCGACGTCGTATCGACTCCGCCTCCTCGGGAAATGCCCGGAGGACCGTATCCAGAATTTCTGGCTCCAGGTCAGGATCCTTCACAATTCCTGAACGCCATGCCTGGTGTTTATTCCAGGGCGATGTTCCCGTCTGGTGCACCTGTTGGTCCCACGGGTCCTATGGCTTTCAACTTGGGTGTTCCCCAGGCTTATGCTCCTGCTCCCTTCATGCCTTTTATGCCGGCTCTACCACCGCATTGGCGTTTTCCGACACCTCCTGTGTCGTCGACGCCGAGGCGTACGACGCCGACTCAGTCGACGCCGGTTCCATCGACGCCGGTGCCTACGACTCCGAAGCAGGATTCTGCTCGACCTCGTACAAAACGACCTCATCCGACTTCGGGTTCGACGCCGGCCCCGGCCCCGTCGGAGTCGATTCCGAATCCTTCGACTTCTATCGTGAAGGAAAGATCTCGGAGAGAAGCCCAGAGACTTCTGGAGGAAGATCAAGGTCATTATGCAGAAATGGAGGAAGAAGAGTTACAGGATTCTTAAGATCCTTTTGAGGACCTGGATGAAGCCAGTGGGCTTGAACTCTCTCCTGAGTGGGATTTGGCCTCAGTATCAAATGTGCCTTCAAAGGATGTGGTACCTTATCACACTGTCATCAAAAAGGCGGCAAGTTTGTTGAATATTACTCTGCCCACTGCTGATTATAAGCCGAATCTTCTGACTGAGGTTCTTCATTCACCCTCCTCTATTATTGAACCAATGTTGCCCTTTAATGATGCGTTGACTGAACCCATCTATGAGGTTTGGAAGAAGCCTTTGTCTGCTCCTGCAGTTTCTAGAACAGTGGCGAGGAGATAGAGTTGCACCTGGTGACCCTGAATTTTTGTCAACACACCCCCCTGCCTGAGAGTTTGGTTGTGCAGGCTGCCTGCTCGAAGAGGTCTGCTGGTACTTTTCCACAGGTTCCTGGGGATAAAGAATCCAGAAAGCAGGATCAAACTGCCAAGAAGGTCTTCTCAGCCAGTATGGCGTTAAAGTCAACCAACGCAACGTGTCTGATGGGAAGGTATATCCATGCCTTGATGGATTCTGTCAAACAGTTGATTCCGAAAATCCCTGAGGACGACAAAGGATTTTCAGGAGGTGATATCGGACACTCAGGCAGCTGCGAGACAGGTGATTCAGAGTGGTCTGGACACTGCTGATTCAGTGGCAAGGGTCATGGGATCTTCCGAAGCCACTAGGAGGGCCGCATGGCTTAAAACTTCGGAGTTCTCTACAGGCGTTCAGTCTGTTTTGATGGATTTACCTTTTGATGGTTCAGGATTTTTTGGCAAGAAAGCTGATGCTGCCTTGGAGCGTTTTAAGGATAGTAGGGCCACTGCGAAATCTTTAGGCCTTCAGTCCAGGGGTACTACTGGAAGGCGCTTCAGAGGATTTGGCAGATCTTCCTTTCGTTCCTACAGACCATCTCAGCAGCAGCCACAGCAACAGCAAAATACGCTGTACAAATCATACAGGGGCAGGCAAAGAGCCCGTCCTAGAGGCCGTCAGGCTTCCTCCTCCTCTTCCTCTTCCTCCCCTTCCCAGCCCCCTGCCAACGCAGCAAAGCAGCCCTAGATCCGCCATTCCGGATCATGTGGTCCCAGTAGGGGGCCGGCTTACCCATTTTCTACAAGATTGGGAATTAATTACATCGGATCTTTGGGTTCTCAATCTTGTAGAGAGTGGGTATGCTCTTCCCTTTCGGGAATTTCCCCCAAATTACCCTCCTTGCCAGGGTTATTGTTCGGAGGACCATCTGCTTTTCTTGCAGGAAGAAGTCCTGGCACTGTTTCGAAAAGGTGCGATAGAGGTGGTTCCAGAGCAGGAAAGGGGTCAGGGGTGCTACTCACGGTATTTCCTGATTCTCAAAAAGGATGGCAGGCTTCGGCCAATTCTGGATCTCAGGATCTTGACCCTTTACCTGAAACAGGAAAAGTTCAAGATGCTCACTCTTTCACAGGTTCTTCAAGCGCTGCTGGAAGAAGACTGGATGGTGTCAATCGACTTGCAGGATGCGTATTTTCATATTCCCATCTTGAAGTCGCACAGAAAGTATCTCCGTTTTACGGTTGGGTCACAACACTACCAGTTTGCGGTCCTTCCGTTTGGCCTTACTACTGCGCCTCGAGTCTTCACCAAGGTGATGGCAGTGGTGGCAGCTCATCTCAGGAGGTCGGGGATACCTGTATTCCCGTATCTGGACGACTGGCTGATCAAAGCGGCGTTGCCGGAGAAGGTGCTCCATCATCTGCAGGAGACAACTCAGTTGTTGCACAGGTTGGGTTTTTCGATAAATGTACCCAAGTCTCACCTGGTGCCCTCCCAGCGCAACCTGTTCATAGGTGCTGTGCTGGACACAACTGTATGTCGTGCATTCCCTCCACCTCAAAGGATTCGCGACATACAGGAAATGATTCCTTTATTTTTCAATGGAGCGGTCATTCCAGTCCTGAAGGTTCTTCGCCTGCTCAGTCTGATGGCTTCTTGCTTTCGGTTGGTCAATCATGCACGCTGGCACATGAGGGCACTCCAGTGGTGCCTCCGCAGGTAGTGGTATCAGCACAACGGAGATCTCAGGGAGTCAGTGAGGATCTCCAGAGAAGCTGCAGCGGATCTATCTTGGTGGAGCGTGGAAGGCAATCTGTCGCAAGGAAACCCTTTTCAACTTCCTCCATCGGTGGCCACAGTGATAACGGATGCATCCACTCTCGGGTGGGGTGCTCATCTGGGAGACCTGGAGGTCAAAGGTCTTTGGTCTCCAGAGGAAAGGTTGTTTCACATCAACCTTCTAGAGTTGCGGGCGATACGTCTGGCACTCAAGGCCTTCCTCCCTTCCCTTCGCAGTCGGTCAGTGCAGGTCCTGACGGACAACACGACCGCGATGTGGTACATCAACAAGCAGGGAGGAGTGGGGTCGTAGTGTCTCTGCAGAGAGGCTCTGCGCCTCTGGTCCTGGGTTCAGGACCATCAGATTTGTCTGATGGCAAATCATCTGGCCGGGGTTCAGAACGTTCGTGCAGACAGTCTTAGTCGGCAGTTCTCTGCCGATCACGAGTGGAGGCTTCACCCGGAGGTGGTTCGCGACATCTTTCTGATGTGGGGGACTCCTCGGGTGGACCTGTTCGCTACTCGCGAGAATGCTCACTGCCTGTCATTCTGCAGTCTCCAGTATCCGATGCAAGGAGCCTTGGGGGACGCGTTTCAGTTGAGTTGGAACTCGCAACTCCTTTACGCGTTTCCTCCCATACCTTTGATTCCTCGGGTTCTGAGGAAAATTCGCCAAGACCGGGCCCAAGTTATATTGATCGCCCCGGATTGGCCAAGAAGGGTGTGGTACTCAGACCTTCTCCACCTCTCCTCTCACCCGCCGCTCCGTCTCCCTCACAGGGCAGATCTCCTCTCCCAGATGGAGGGGCAGGTTCTACACCCCCACCTCCAGACCTTACACCTTCATGCCTGGAGATTGAACGGGGCAACCTGATCTCTTTTTCTCTCCCGCCTGATGTAGTGGATGTCATTTTGTCAGCCAGGCTTGACTCCACTAAATCCATCTATTCTTATAGGTGGTCAAAGTTTGTTACTTGGTGCAGGGAGAAGTCTATAGACCCTTTGAGAGCCCATTTATCTGATGTTCTCCTGTTTGCCCTTTCTCTGGCGCAACAGGGGCTTGCTGTTACCACAGTGAAGGGCTATCTTTCAGCGCTGTCGGCTTTTATCTGTTTGCCTGACCAGCCTTCATTTTTTAAATCTCCTGTGGTTTTAAGGTTTTTGAAGGGCCTTACAAATAAGTTCCCTCCTACTCTTTTTATTGTGCCTCAGTGGGACTTAAATCTTGTATCGACTTTTTTGATGGGTGCTCCCTTTGAGCCTCTTCACAAATGTCCTATGAGGCTTCTTACTCTCAAAACGGTATTCCTCGTTGCTATAACCTCGGCAAGGAGGGTAAGTGAGCTTCAGGCTCTTAGTCACAAGCCCCCTTTCTTGACCATTCATGCTGATCGAATGGTTCTTAGGACCAGGGCTGCTTTTCTGCCAAAGGTGGTAACTCCTTTCCACCTTGGTCAATCCATTACCCTTCCTACCTTTTATCCTCCCCCACATCCTTCCGAGGAGGAGGAGAGATTTCACCGTCTGGACCCCAAGAGGGCGGTGTCTTTTTACCTGGACAGGACTAAAGACTGTCGAGTGGATGACCAGCTTTTCATTGGCTTTGCTGGCTGCAAGAGAGGAAGAGCGGTCCATAAGAGGACTTTGTCAAGATGGATCGTCCTCTGTATTAAGATCTGCTACTCTTTGGCCGGTAAGGAACCACCAGAGGGTATAAGGGCTCATTCTACTAGAGCGAAGTCTTCGACTTCAGCTTTGGCTAGAGGTGTGCCTGTAGAGGATATTTGTAGAGCGGCAACTTGGTCTTCCCTCCACATATTCGCGAAGCATTACTGCTTGGATTCCGAAGTGAGGAGGGACGGTCACTTTGCACGCTCTGTCCTCCAGGATTTCCTGGTATAGAAGAGTGGACACCCTCCTCCGGGAGTGGGGACTGCTGTGGGACTCTATTCACAAGGTGAGGAATCCAGACGGCAGATGTATCTATCAGAAGAACAAGTTACTTACCTTCGGTAACGCTTTTCCTGGTAGATACAATATCTGCCTTTGGATTCCTCACTGACCCACCCGCCTCCCCGTTGTCCACTCTTCTATTCCAGAGTTTCTGTTATATATTTGTTTATTTCAAATGTTTTTTTGCATTTGCTTCACACTGTGTGTGTGTTACCTTGATATTTGTACTGCTTATACTGTGTATATATCTACTGTCATTGGTCCGTCCGTGTGCCTAGAAGGCACGGAAAAAAGGGCGGAACTGATGTCATCACGCCGGCGTGGGCCTATTATAGGCGTCGGTGACGTCAGCGGAGTCGCGAGCGATGCCGTGCCTCTGTGACGTCCGGATCCACGTCGGCGCGAGGCTACAAAAAGAATTTCCGAATGTTGCTGACGCAAGGGGATATTCACAAGGTGAGGAATCCACAGGCAGATATTTTATCTACCAGAAAAAGCGTTACCGAAGGTAAGTAACTTGTTCTTTTAGCTTTTTCCCATGAGGGTTAGAGGAGGAGGAGGTGACGTTAAGGGACTTGTACAAGCTGGTGGACCATGAGGGGGTGTCGTGAGTGAAGAAAATGAAATCATTTATGGCTCAATATGGCTGAGTCCCCAGGAGAAATCTATGAGGGCTCCCACTGTGCAGACGGGGGTTTTAGAAATGTGCCTCAGCTTGCAAGCCCGCTTCCAGCTCTCGGTTCTAAACTCGCCTCGGTGCCGTTTTCCCTCGGGCAGACTCGCACCCGAGCAACGTGTCTTGAGGTACTGGGTTTTTCAGAACCGGTACTTAACCGGTAACCCAGCGGTGTCAGGGAATACACACCCAAAGACCTCGAGTCCTTTTCCTGATTCAGACCACAGAAACTCAAAGTCTTCTAGGTGAAGTCAAAGATTAGTTTATTGGCTGCAACCAAGGTAACAAGTGTCCTAGAAGTACAACACGGGGAAGTATATTCTCAGGAGACTGCTCAAGTTTACAAAGTCAGGCTTCTCTTCTTATACACAGTTTTAGGCTTCAGGCAAAACATTCTTGGTTGTAAAGTAAATCGTTAACATATTTCTAATACAAAGGAAAAGCAGAGTCATGATGACATGTCCATATTTCACTTTCTGCTGCCTACAACAAATCATCCGGCAAGGGCCAACATTTCATCAGATATCGCTGGACCCCCAATAAAAACGGGCACCTCCCCATCATAAAGTAAGTGAAGCAAAAGAGTAAAGACAGATGTGAGCAAGATACGGCAGGTGTGTGCGCAATGAGGAGGTTTATGGCCGGCTGAGCCCTGATGCTATCTTGCTTGGCCACTGGAGAGGAACTGACCTAACAGGTCCGGCCTGGGGCAATGGTTCCAACTTGCACAAGTCATGGAAAAGTCGATCAAGGTGTACGTGTCCTTCTGGGGTCGAATCCAGCTGGTTTATAAGCCTATGTGAAGGGCAACTCACAAAATGGCTGCCATACACAAAATGGAAGTTGAGGGTTCTGAACGAGAGTGACGATTTCAAAGTGGAATCGTCACTTGAATATGCTGAAAATACCTGTACAGGACGTACTAGTCATTCTCGGTCTTTTGGTACTAAATTCGTCAATTTACGATGAAGTTTTATTCTCAAGTGCAGACACATTACACGAGTCCAGAATTTTCAGTACTACAGGCTCCGCTCTCCCCCCAGCCGCTACGGCGCCCCGTCGCTGCCGGTGTCTCACCGGGGGGGGGGGGGGGGCCTTGCGTGTCTGCCGCCACAAGCGGGACAGTTGGAGCCCCAGCAGGGCCTGGGCGCCTTACCACGCACCGTCGCCTGGGCCTGCGATCCAGCGACGTCCTTTGCCGGTCGGGTCTCCTCCCATTTCAGGCCCCGGCTCGCTCGTCTGCTACAGGCCTCAGCTTCAGACCGAAGCCAGTCTCGCCGCTGCGCTGTCTCTGCTGGCAGATCCCAGCTCCGATCGGCCAGCAACTCGCGCCAGGTGTCCACCAGGTATTCCCACACAGGTCAGGGGGGGGGGGGGAGATCCGCTGCCCAGTTCCTGGATAAATGTCGGATTAATGAGCTTGGCCCGCGGAGCCGCTCTAGTAGACGACCATTCCGCTGCACGGTCAAGCCACGCCCATAGTCTGTCTCAGTGATGCTAAATCCTCTTTTGCGTTCAAAATACTTCATTTCCCCTAATTTGAGGATATATGAATTCACCCAACATTTCCCCCTCTGCCATTGTTGAAAAGCTTCTGTTCTGTTGGCCGATGTAAATTATGGGTTTTCAGGTACTCTTTTTAGCAGTACTGCTATGTATGTATTTTGGGGTCTCTTAGATCTGTGTAACTGACAGATCCCACACTCACTTCCAGCTAGTACCTTTTCCTTGGGAAACAACTTGTTCGAGGCATATGGGCTGCAGATGGTACATTTATGAATAGATCGCCATCTGGTGTTGGGCTCGGATGATTGCACTTGTTTTTCTCCTGGAGAAGTCTGTCGTCACGAGATCGATGACTCCTCCTTTGGGTGCTAGTGCGCATGGGCATCGGCTCCATCCTTAGATTGTTTTTTTCCGCCATCGGGTTTGGATGAGGATCGAAGCGCTCCGGATCGACTTAGACAAAGAAGGTTATATTCGGCGCATATTCCCTTTCCAATTCGACGGTATTGTTATCGAACGCGGCTACACTTCCATTTAGACGCGTTTCGACATCAATAACAAGATTTCCAACTGCTACGTCGACGAGACCAAGAAGCCCATCTCGACGTAGCCCAGCCCAGAGTCCATGGAAAGGACTCCATTCAAAAAATGTCCAACGTGTGGTGCTAAGTTTCCACACAAGGACCTACACGAGGTGTGCAACCTCTGCTTGTCCCCTGAACACGAATCCAGGGACTGTGAAGCCTGTGCGGCATTCTCCTCCAAGTCGACGATTAGAAACCGTCGAGCCCGAAGACACAAGGTATCGAGAATGCAGTCACAAGCAATCCCGGAGCTGTTCGAGGACCAGCATCCCGGAGGAGGAAGAAGAGGACGACGAGGCGGGGTCACAAGCGGACGAGTCCGACGTCGAGGAAATCGACGTTCATCAAACCGTGAGTGACGACGTCGCCTTACCAAAGAACAGACCCCGCACGGTGTCGACCCCGCCCTCGAGCCCGGTCAGACAACCGAAGAAAGTTTCAGACGCCTCGCCTTCGGGCCCGGCAACGAAACCGAAACACTCGGCCTCCCACCATGGTGGATCCGAAAAACGGCCCACCTCGACATCGACACCGAAGCTCCATACAAAGGAAAGCTCGAAGTCGAAACAGTCCATGTCGAAACAGAGACATGCTTCGACGTCGAAGATAACCTCGACACCGAAGACATCTTCGACACCGAAAACATCGGATTCGAATAAATTCTCGGTGCCGAAAATACAAATGGACAGTCAGAAGAAAAGACACCTTTCGGACCCAAAAACTTCGGTACCGACACAGGAGTATCAAACAGATCCTAAACAAAAGACTCTGTTTATTGATCCACAAACTGGCAAGGTAGCGACAGAACTACCTAAAAAGAGGAAGAATGAACAGTCGGACGACAAAACTCCTCCTAAGAAGAGAACAATGTGGACGAATACAACTCCTCCCCTTTCTCCACAACCTAGAGACACACCCTCTTCTCCTCTTCCTCACACTAGGCCAGCTACTCCTTTACGCCCATCTACACCCATAACACATGTAGAAAGTGATACAGGAGGGGGAGAACATCCTAGGGATGATGAAGACACAATCCCAGAGGATGAAGATCCATGGAAACAATATAATGTAGGGTCAGATAACGAACCTGACCTGTATCCCTCAAAACCTTCACCACCTGACGATAATACTGGTTTTGCACAACTGATTAGTAGGGCAGCAAAATACCACAAGGTAGACCTACATGCAGAACCTCAAATAGAGGATTTCCTGTTAGAAACACTACCTGCTGCACAAAGAACATCAGGGACACTACCAATGCTTAAGGGCCTCCTCAATCACACATCAGAGATAATCAAAGACCCGGTGAGGGCTAGGGTATTAAACCCAAGAATTGATAAAAAATATAAGGCAGCTCCAAAAGACCCAATATTTATCAAGGGACAAATTCCTCTAGACTCACTAGTGGTCACAAACGCTCGCAAGAGAGCAAACTCTTTAACTACAGGAGAAGCTCCACTTCCTGACAAAGAGTCTAAGCTAATAGATGCCTCCGGCAAGAGAGTAGCATCCCAAGCGGCAAACAGCTGGCGCATAGCTAATACGCAAGCGCTACTTGCACGGTATGACAGAGCTCATTATGATGAATTAGAAAAACTCATCACGCATCTCCCTAAAGAACACCTAAAGAAGGCAGATCAACTCATACAGGAAGGAAAGATAATAACTAATACTTCCATTAAGTGCGCCCTAGACACAGCAGACACTGCAGCAAGATCCATAAACACAAGCATCATGCTAAGGAGACATGCATGGCTCAGAGTTTCAGGGTTCAAACAAGAGGTACAAACATCATTACTGAACCAACATTTTGATGAGAAAACACTTTTCGGCTCGGGGACAGACGAGGCCTTAGAAAAGATGAAAAAAGATACGGAAACGGCTAAATCAATGGGAGCATTGCAACAGCCAACCCAAAGAGGTTCCTTTCGTAGGTCCACCTATAGAGGCGGATCCAAAAATACAGGTACAAGCCAGCAACCAACCTCTTTTACACCGACATCACCCAGAGGTAATTCTAGAGGTAGCTACAGAGGTAACAACAACAAGGGTAGAGGTCGCGGAAACAACAACAACCGCAACTCTCCAACCCCAAAGCAGTGACTTCATACAGCTCCCCCCAGACCATATAACACCGGTTGGGGGACGCCTATCACAGTTCCTACCCGTCTGGGAAAACATCACATCAGACAGGTGGGTGAGACAAATTATCCAACATGGTTATTGCCTGGAACTCACAGCTACCCCACCAAACATCCCCCCCAAACAGCGTCCAATGAGACAAGATCACCTGACACTGTTAAAACAAGAAGTACTATCCCTGCTAGAAAAGCATGCCATAGAGAAGGTTCCACAACACCAACAAGGAACAGGAGTATACTCCCTATACTTCCTGATCCCCAAAAAAGACGGGTCTCCAAGGCCAATACTAGACCTAAGACCTCTCAATGCATACATAAATTCGGAACATTTTCACATGGTCACGCTCCAACAAGTACTTCCTTTACTGAAGAAAGGGGACTTTCTTTCTACACTGGATCTAAAAGACGCTTACTGTCATATCCCTATTCACAAAGCCCACAGGAAATACCTCAGGTTTGTCATAGAAGGACAACATTATCAGTTCAAAGTCCTTCCGTTTGGTGTCACAACCGCACCAAGGGTGTTCACAAAATGCCTAGCAGTGGTTGCAGCTCACCTAAGAAGACAACAAATACATGTCTTCCCCTACTTGGACGACTGGCTAATAAAAGCCAAGTCACAACAAGAATGTCTTCAAAACACACAAAAGACAATTCTGCTGCTACACCAGCTAGGGTTTACGGTGAACTACACAGTCACACCTGCAACCAAGCAAAGTTCAACAATATCTAGGGGCTACTATAGACACAGAAAAAGCCAAAGTATACCCGAATCCAGTCAGGATCCAAACCATGCTTACAGTCATTCAAAGATTCCAACCACAACACTCACTAACAGGGAGAGTGTTCATGCAACTATTAGGGATGATGTCATCCTACATACTGCTAATACCATATGCAAAACTACAGATGCGTCCGCTACAAGAATGCTTTCAGGCTCAAGGACAGATTACAGATCTGGTGTTGGTAGACGACCGCACACACCGCTCTCTGAAGTGGTGGAACACAACAAACATTGCCAAGGGGCGGTCGTTCCTAGAACCAATTCCACAGGTGATAATAACAGCGGATGCTTCGCTCACCGGATGGGGAGCGCATATGGAGAAATATACAGTGCAAGGAAGATGGAGTGTGCAGGAAAAAAGACTGCACATCAATCATCTAGAACTACTAGCAGTGTTTCTAGCATTGAAAGCCTTTCAAATGCATGTTATCAACAAAGCAGTCCTGATCAGAACAGACATGACAGCAAGTATTATATTAAAAAACAGGGGGGGACGCACTCTCTCCAACTATCCAGACTAGCGCAGGAAATCTGGAGATGGGCCATTCCTTAAAACATCTATCTATTAGCCGAACACCTACCAGGATTTCAAAATCAGATAGCAGACATCTTAAGCAGACAGTCAGAACAAATACACGAATGGGAACTGCACCAACAAATACTGCAGCCATTCTTCCAAAGATGGGGACAACCAGAGATAGATCTCTTTGCCACTCATCAGAACGCAAAATGCCAAAACTTCGCATCCAGGTACCCACACCACCTGTCGCAGGTCAATGCGTTATGGATAAATTGGTCCAACAAATTTGCATACGCTTTTCCCCCTCTCCCACTAATCCCATTAGTGGTCCGAAAGCTGCAACAACACTCAATGACCATGATGTATTCTTGTAAAGCGCACTGTTACTCCATCTCGGAGTGTCCTGGCGCTGTATACCGCTGGGGAACCCGTCCTGGCTTTTCCCTGTGAGATGGTCCCTCCTGGGCACCCCCAAGGTGAAGCCAGGCATCCTCGGCGCTGATAGGGCCGTTGTGGAGATTAAGCAAGCTATTGCCCAGAGTTGCAGAGTGGGACCCATGGTTAGCTTAGGCACCTAGGCGAGAATTATCGAGTCCGCGGACATTGACCCAAGACCCTGCCGCGACGGGAATTGAACCCTGGTCCCGGGCCGACCTCTGCTTCAGGGTCTGCCACTTCTAACCAGTGAGCCACACTTCTCCACACTGATACTAGTAGCACCCACGTGGGCACGACAACCGTGGTTTACCACGCTCCTGCAACTCTCACAGGTGCCACACCAAAAGCTAAGAATTTTACCCATGCACCTTACACAGAACCATGGAGAAATAATGCACCCAGATCCCAAACAACTGAACCTAGCGATCTGGCTCCTGAAATCCTAGAATTTGGATACTTAGATCTACCCCCAAATTGTATGGAGATCATTAAGCAAGCGAGACGTCCTACCACCAGAGCATGCTACGCAGCTAAGTGGAAGAGGTTTGCTGTATACTGTGAATGAAATTCCAAATTGTGGGGTGGGTCTTGAGCACACCTGTTATTGAATGTTTGTTTTGAGCTTGTGGTTTTTGTTGAAGTTATTGTCCTTCTTATGCGTGCTGCTTGGTAACTCTGGGCTGCCTGACCCTGAGCCTGTCAAAACTATTGGGGATTGGTTGTAACACTATCACAACCATACCAGGCGCACAGCCAATGATTACGTTGTTTCCCCCTTTGCAAAAAAATGTTTGTCTTCAAAACATGTATTATGTGTAAAGAAACACATCATGTTCAAACAAAGTGAATGAATTAATATATAATTTGAAGCAATTTATGTGCAATAAGGTCTCAGAATAAAGATGAGAATTAAGTACTAGTTTGAATCAGAATTTTTTTTTGCAAAGGGGGAAACAACGTAATCATTGGCTGTGCGCCTGGTATGGTTGTGATAGTGTTACAACCAATCCCCAATTGCTGTACACTGTACCAGTAATAACATCAACCCTCTGGACGTATCAACAAAAGAGATTATTTGCTATTTACTACACTTACAGCAATGTAATCTGGCGTACACATCTATCAGAGTACATCTAGCAGCTATAGCAGCGTACCTACAAAACAGGCAACACCTATCCCTGTTTAAAGTGCCAGCAATCAAAGCCTTCATGGAAGGCCTTAAAAGAGTCATTCCGCCAAGATTACCACCTTCCCCGGTCTGGAATCTCAACATAGTACTCACCAGACTAATGGGACCACCTTTCGAACCTATGCATAGGTGTGAAATACAATTCCTTACATGGAAGGTGGCCTTCCTTATAGCCATTACCTCCCTCAGGAGAGTAAGCGAATTACAGGCATTGACCATACAAGAACCATTCCTACAGTTACACCAGAATAAAGTGGTTCTTAGAACAAACCCAAAGTTCTTGCCTAAAGTAATTTCAGCATTTCACATCAATCAACCAGTGGAACTACCAGTCTTTTTCCCAAAACCACAGACGGTAGCAGAAAGGGCCCTACACACATTAGATGTCAAAAGGGCAATATTGTACTACATTGAAAGGACACAAAATTTCAGGAAAACTAAACAACTATTTGTAGCGTTTTCCCCAACACATAAGGGCAATCCTATCTCTAAAGCGGGCATCGCCAGATGGATTGTAAGATTTATACAAATATGTTACATAAAAGCAAAGAGAACGTTAGCTGTTCCTCCTAGAGCTCATTCTACACGTAAGCTAGGAGCATCTATGGCATTCTTAGGAAACATTCCCCTAGATGACATATGCAGAGCAGCAACTTGGTCTACACCACATACCTTCACAAAACGCTACTGTGTTGATGTGCAGGCTACACAACAAGCCAGAGTGGGCCAAGCTGTATTAAAAACTTTATTTCAAACGGTTGCGACAGACACGGGTGACCACCGCTAGGGAGGTAACAGCTGTATAATCTATTCATAAATGTACCATCTGCAGCCCATATGCCTCGAACGGAATATGCTACTTACCAGTATGCATCTGTTCTTGGCATAGAGGGCTGCAGAGTGGTACATGCCCTCCCTGCCTCCCCGGAAACCTGTGTCTGTCCCAACATTATCTTATTTAGATACACTTACATGGGCATCTCTTTCTGTATTCTATTACACTACTCCATCTAACCCTACTATGGCAAAACAATCTAAGGATGGAGCCGATGCCCATGCGCACTAGCACCCAAAGGAGGAGTCATCGATCTCGTGACGACAAAGACTTCTCCAGGAGAAAAACAAGTGCAATCATCCGAGCCCAACACCAGATGGCGATCTATTCATAAATGTACCACTCTGCAGCCCTCTATGCCAAGAACAGATGCATACTGGTAAGTAGCATATTCCTTTTCAGTTTCGCATGCAGTCTATTCTACCACCATTCTATAATGAGCCAGCATCTATGGGCACACTAGCCCCTCCTTTTCTCTAGCAGATTTTGTACCTTTTGCACTGATACATGGTTTCTTACCCTCTCATATGAAGGACAGGTGGTTTCAAGGCAGGGATTACATTCTTTCTTTTGGGATGGTTGTGGCAGGGTCTGAAATTTGATAGGTATCAACACAAAGGGAAACAACTTCCACAGTCCCCTGAGTTCAGGGATCTAGTGTTTCACAGATGTCCCTCCTGGCGTACGGGGTCACTGCTTTCTCACTACACAGGGGTGATGACCTGTTTGGCTCTGTGATTCGCTCCCCTGGCATACGAAAGTCAGATTTTCCCTGCACAGGTCAACGACTCCATTGGTGTAGCAGCCGTCTCCTCACACCTTGCTAAGAGTCCACTCCACAGGATTCACCACTGGACCTCACTCACTCCAAAGCTCTCCTCTTCAAAGGGTACACTGATCTTGGCGAGCAGGCAGGTGCTGGTGCTCCAGGGCAGGTGTCTTAGATTCCTTGTTTGATGTCACAGAGTTTACAGAATGCCACAATACACAAATCTCTCTGGTGAGATTACTCTTCCTCCTCATGTTTCACCGTGCAGCCCAGCAGAGTCTGTCATGTACTGTACTAGTCACAGGCACACATACTCAGCACATGCATACAACATACATGCAGTGTTGTATTATTACTTTATTAAACCACACAGGCACATATATACCTTACACTTGTACACCACAGATACACCCTCACAGCTCATCAAACTGATGTAGGCCAAGGGTGAGTTCCAGCAGAGGAACTTTAACTGAGTGAGCCTGTAGACCTCACTCCAGTGACACAGTTAAAAAATTACTTTTTTACTCTTACTCATTACTACATGGTGTTCTGCCACCAGTGCACTTGTTCTGCTTTACTCCTGGTAAAGGCAGTAATGTTTCTCCACTGTGAAGGTAGCGTTTTGTGTGCCACTCCCGATCCAACAAGACTGCAATCCATGAGATGGGCCTATGTTGATGTGCACAGGCATGACCCATATTTGTCTACGACAGCAAAAAATCAGCATTAGGAATTAAGCTAGAGGTACAGTTGGGGCACTCCGAGCAGGGGTGTTACGTCCATTATCATGTGGAGGACTTTTCTGTCCCTACACCGCCCACCTTTGGCGGTTAGGGGAGCCAGCTTTCTCCTACCTCAACAACTTAGTTTTGTAGGTGGGCTTGCCACAGTCCATTGTACACCACCTCCAGGAGACAGTGAATCTGCTCACCTCCTTGGTGTTCTCAATTATCCATAGCCACACCTGACTCCTTCACAGAGGCAGCCTTTTAATAGGAGCTGTTGTGAGCACGGACATTTGGGCTATGATATTGTGTTTCAGCCTCCTTCCTGGATTTCTGAGAGCATTTGTCTGAGGCTTCTTTGCCTGTTGGTCTCCTGAATCCTGCTTGTCCACTTAGCCAGGTGGCATATGCATGTTTTACAGTGGGATCTGAAGTCTGTGGACCCAGTACCAAGGAAACCTGTTGGCTGTCTTGCAGGTTGCAGAGTAGACTACACAAGATATGTAGTAGTGGCTGTTCAACCACACCCTTCCGCTCCTTTCCCTCTCAGAGTCGCCTCTCTGCCACAAAACCGCCTCCATATCAA
The DNA here is from genome assembly GCF_964261635.1 of Lissotriton helveticus. NCBI lineage: Eukaryota > Metazoa > Chordata > Amphibia > Caudata > Salamandridae > Lissotriton > Lissotriton helveticus. The sequence goes on along the minus strand of NC_136060.1, from coordinate 468,252,027 downwards.
TCTATTAGAGTAGCTGGCTGTTTGCCTGTTGTTGACGTTCTGCCTACCTTCCATCAAGTAGAAGCTGGTACAGGTTATCACTGACAACACCACAACCATGTGGTACTTAAACAAGCAGTGTGGAGTAGTGTCCTGGGTCCTGTGCCAGGAGGCTCTAAGCCTGTGGAGGTTGCTGGACCGTGAGGACATTTCCCTATTTGAGGCCCACCTGGCAGGATAATTACACACCAGGTTGGACAAGCTCAGCTGGAGGTACTTGGCAGATCATAAATTGCATCTACACCCCAAGGTAGCAAATGGTGTCTTAATGAGAAGACTCCTGGTTAGATTTTTTTTATCATCGTCAAGAATTTGCAGAGTGCAAACCTTTCTCCATTGGCATTTCCATGAAATTAGACCTAGCTGATGCTTTTGGACTGGGGTAAAACACAGAATTCCTGTATGGCTTTCACCACCTCTCCTACTCGAGTTCTGAAGATCTGAATGGCCAGACCCAAGTCATTCTAGTGGCCCCGGATTGAGCATAGAAAGTACGGTATCCATAAGTTCTGTTGATCTTGTGTCACAGCAGTAGTGTAGAGTAGTGTGCTCTACCCGGACTCATGGAGTCTACACCTCCATGTGTGGAGATTAAGCATCAACAGTTGATGATTGACTTGACTGAAGTTGTGGGTGTCATCCGGTTGATAGGCACCCTTCCACAAAGTCTGTTTGCACCAGGCTCTAGGACAACTTTGTTGCCTGTTTTGGAGTCCACAGGACACAATCCTGCAAGCCAAGCTGTCGGGTATCTTATTTTTTGTTTTTCTTTTGCCCAGTAAGAACTTGGGGTGGCACTATTCAAGGTTAGTTATCGGGCCTTGTGGTCTTTCTGATTTTACCAGCCCGAGTGTCCTTGTTCAAACCACCTGTCGTGATGTGGTTTAATGAAAGTTTAGCACACATGTTCGCTCCCAAACCTTTTGTGATGCCACGGTGGAAACTTAATTTGGTCCAGATGTTTCACCTGTTTATTGCCTTTGGCCAACGTACTGCTGCTGTTGCATCTTCCGACTCTACAGACTGTCTTCATCACAGGAGTCACTTCAGTTTGTCATATGAGTGAGCTCCAGGCTTGGTGTAGCCTCCTTACACCACCTTCCCCCCCCCCCGCCCCCCCCAAACTAGCGTTGAGGACTAGGACAGCATTTTTGCCCTAAGTCGTGCCTCCTTTTCACATATTCTGCTACGCGTTTCCCCTCAAAACAACAGGAGAGACTCCATCATCAGGGCCTTAAAGAGCCTTCTACTTTTACATGGATTGCACCAAAGACGATAGGGTAGGTTATCACTTTTATGTGGAGTTCTCTGGGGTGAAAAGATCAGGCTGAGCAGAAAAGGGCTTTGTCAAAGGTAACAGTTCTTTTCACTAAGGTGTGCTATGCATAGGGAAATTAGCAGCCTCTGGAAAGACTGAGGGCTGAGGCCTGCAGGGCCAAGTCTGCTACCACTGTTTTGGCAAACAGAGTGCCTATTCTTGACATCTGTCAGTGCACCTGTTATCAAGCCACTACTGCCTTGATAGCCAGGTCCCACAGGAAGAGCATTTTTCCTGTTCAGTCCTGTAGGACCTTTTGGTCGGAGCCCACTCTACAGACTCTCCACCTTAGGAGGTTCTGCTTTGGTATCTATTCTAAAGGTGAGGAATCAGCAATTAGTAGTAGTCTTCAGAAGAACAAGGTACTGATTTTCGAGAGTGCTCTCTACGAGGCATGTGTGCTGTAGATACACATGCTTTGCATACTCCCGCAATCTAGTGTTGGGTTTGATGATTGCATGTTTTTCTTCGAAGAAGTCTTTCCTAGTCACGAGTTAAGATCACTTCTTTCGGTGACAGTGTGCATGGTCATCGACTCAATTGTTAAATAGTTTTTTCCGCCATCTGTTTCGGACGTGTATTGCTGCGCTCCGGTTCAAAACCATCCTCCGGTTCCCTTCGACGCAAAGTCCTCTCTACCCTCGACTGCATTGATTTGTGCGCGTTTCCCATTTCTCCGCTTATCGTTTCGGGTAACGGAATCTACTTTTCGATTGGAAAGCTTCGTCGACGGCCTTTGGGCCTAACCGCATCGGGTCAGCTCTGTCGATGGATCGGACGCCGTTCAAATTCTGCTCTCAGTGCCACGCGAAGTATCCGCGCACTGACTCACACAAAGTGTTAACTTGTTCTTCTCTCCAGAGCACAAAGAAGATGACTGCGATGCTTGCACATCATTTCGATTGAAGAAAACTCCTTACGATCGCCGGGCTCGATATCGAGAGATGCAGCGTCAAAGCATTGAAGACACGCCGGGCATCTTAGGTGAAGACTCCGGTCAAGAAGATGTTGGTGCATCAGTGTCAGAGGAGGAAGAAGCCTTCTCCATGCAGGACTCCGATTCGGAGCTCAAGATAGACCTCGACGCTGAAGAACTGCAGCAGTAATGAGGTGATGTAAATACCGAAGACCCCTTCCCCCACGAACTCACCCACAAAAAGCATAAGGCTTCGGCACCACCTTGAAACAGCCTCTCAGAGCTGAAATCTTCCGTATAGAAATGCCAGCCCATGCCGGCACTGAAAACACCGGTGCCGAAACCAAAAGATGTCCCTTAGGATCCGGATTTAGACATTGTTCCACCCAAAAAGGATCTCAAGCAAGAGACTGTATATTAACCCCTTCCATGCTCATGACGAGCTCAGCTCGTCATGCAGTACACTGCTTGTGTGCTCATGACGAGCTGAGCTTGTGATGAATAAAGGAATTCAAAGATCTTCAGCACTAGGGATGAATTGCTGTAGCATTCAAGGTGTTAATCCTGAAACAGGTCGTATTCATACTAAACTACCTCAAACACAAGCTTCCGGATGAGGACCCTCATTATAAGATTTCTTCAAAAAAGAAGTCTGTTGCTACCAGTCCTTTTCATCCACCACCCTCCTCTCCACCTTCAAATCCTTTACAAATCATACCTCCGGATTCTACACAATTGATCCTCCAGTAGATATTGACCCAGACCTTTACCCTGCCTAGCTATCTCCTCCAGATGATAATGTATCCTATCAAGAATTCATTGCCAGGGCTGCACAATATCATGGGGTGGCACAGCACAAAGAGTAATTAGAGGAGGATTTTTTGTTCGAGACTTTAGGATCCACACATAGGTCGTCACAAACATTTTGAATGCTTAAGGGCAGGATGGGACATGCTGACAATTTTTAGAATCAATCATTTTTATTTTGTGGAATACATGAGCAAAGTACACAGCTTCATGCCTACATCTCAAGGCCGGCAGACAGATGGTTATGATTATCAGATTCACAACCCGAAGACCAGGCATGGGAGCCTCAATTGTAACACAGAGAGACAAGACAAACAAACCCCCATCCCATCCCCTGACCCCACCCCCCACCCTCCTCTGCATCAGTTCCATCTCAAGATATCGTCCCTGAATGACAGGCCTAGTGTGCTTGCGTGCCTGTAGAGTGCTGATGAACTCTGAGTACTGGGTGGCGCCCAGGGGTTTTATTGGCAGTAGTCAAAGAATCTGTAAGTGCTTCGAGCATGTCACTTCTCATATATCTTTGGTCAATAATGGTGAAAAGGGTGCCCACAACTTTTGAAAATCCTTGCCTTTCTCCTCCACGCTGAGCGACAGGCGCTCCATCGCTAACAGATGCCATAAGCGGCGTATCCATGTTAAAACATCTGGTATTGTGGGCGTTCCCCATAGGAAATGACTTGACGGGCCACCAGCAGCAATTTGCCTACCTCTGAGAGAACGCAGCGGGAACACCTTTGGGTGAGAGAGCCCTCGCAGAGTGTATTCTGGGGCGCAGGGAAGCTCTATCTGGAATGCAGCATCAATGTCATCTTGGATTTGGGACCAATAACTCTCCAATTTCGGGCAGTGCCATAATAAATGAGCTAGTGTGCCAGTAGATCCGCAACCCCTCCAGCATAGATCCGTTTTGTTCTTGTCCCAACTGTGATCTCTATCAGGGGTGTAGAACCAATATGCGAAGGCCGTAAAAGCAGATTCCTCCCCTGCAGTATTATGTGCAGTGTGGTGTGCTCTGTACATGACCTGTTCCCATTCTTTGGGTGACAGGGGCCTGCCCACTTCCGTTTCCCATCGCACCTGTGCTTTGGTACGCAGACCCGATGTGGTCCCCATAAGCATGGAGTACAACTCCGAGATAAGTCTTTTGTCATCCAATTTGCGTACTAACCACTTTTCAAAGGCCGTCAAAGGCCTAGACATGCGGGAATAATTATCGGTGGACGTCACCCAATGCGAGACCTGTTTATATGAGAAAGTGTCCTTAGCCGGAAGGTCATAGTCCTGTCGCAGTTGCGCGCAGGGTATCAGCCCCTCCAAATAAGAGGGATCCGAATTGCTTGCACCCCTCTTCCCTCCATCTGTGAAACACTACCGACTTCTGCCCCGGGGGAAATTCAGGATTATCAACAATGGAAGTCATGGGCGATGAGAACGACGTCCACCCTCTTTTCAGTGCCACTCTGTCCCAGACTCTAAGGGTAGGCGACGTGACCTGCGAGGAAGAACCGTGATCTGTGTTAACGGGGTAACTAAAACTCCCTCCAAACATTGGCTCCAGCAACTGACTGGTCCATAAAGTTCCAATGTTAACTGGATGTAGGTCTGTTCCATTCCACTGCGTAGCAGAGACACGCTGCTTGGTAGTAGCAGTCTATGCTCGGGAGGCCCAGACCCCCACTGCGCCTTCGAGCGATTCATTTGCAAAAAGAGAGCCGAGGCTTCTTCCCCTCCCACGAAAACAGTTTGATTAGCTCCTGTAACATGTGAAAGAAACACGTTAGTTCGATTCCTTACCTTAGAATAACCCCCAGGCGTCAGACTGGATCCGGAAAGTTTTCGCAGCAGTACCCCTGCCCGTCGGTAGGCATAGTCTGCAGCTCCGTGTCAGTCGTCTGCGTCGTGATCGCTGGGATGACATCGCTGGAGTACTTAGACGCCGCCGTCGCGCGCTGACGTCAGTTCGTCTTTTTCCCACGCCAGCAAGCGCAGATCCAGGAAGAGCGTACCCTTAGTAATTTTTTTACTAACTTTTTGGACATTTTTTGTTAATCTTTTTCGAGTCAACTCGACTCCTTGTGCCGGTAGGGATGCCCGGTTTCAAGCCGTGTGACGCCTGTCACCGACTGATGTCAGTTACTGACCCCAACCGCCGTTGTCTCTGTTTAGGGGCCGACCACGACGACAATTCTTGCCCCAACTGCCGGGCCTGGACGTCGAAGGCTAGGTGGGAGCGTTCCCGTAAGCTACTCGAGCTCAGTCAGTCGGCTCAGCGCTGCTCGAGGTCCCGGTCGAGGAGAAAGTAGAGTGACCGGTCGCGGACCTGGAGTCATCACCCATCGTCTGGCTCCAAGTCCTCGCACTCCGGTAAGACGAGGCATGGCAAAAAGGTCGAAGAAACACCATCGTTCTTCGACCTCCCCTCGCCGGCGCGTGACTTTGCCGAGGGTTCGGGTGGCGCCACCCTCGCGGCTCCGGCGTAGCCCGCGCAGTCGCATCCAGCCCCACACCCTCTGGTCCCTGGGCTCAATGCTACTCCGGAGCAGATTCGAGACTTCCTCGTGGCCATCAGGACTCTTTCTGCCGTCTGGCCCTGCCAGCGTGCTTTCGGGCCCCCGGGTCCTACTGGGGGTCCTAGCCCTGTGTTGTCGGCGGCTACGGCCCCATGGGCTCCAGGCCTGGATCCCGGTCGACACCGGTTGACCTCACGACTCCCCCCGCCTGCGCCGACCCCCTCAGAGCCACCATCGGTGGCGTCCTCGGGCGACGCCGGCCCCGGTTTCAGCCCGTCTCCGACGCTGAGTGGTGAGTTGTTCACCTACTCCCCAACTCGGTCATTTCTGCCTGTTTACCAGGACACAGATGAAGGGGAAGACTAGGAGGGGTCTGAGGACCCTCTGGCACAACAGTGCCAGTTAAGTCAGGACTGGGAAGATGAGCTAGGGGAGGCCAGTGGTCTAGACACTGGTTTTCTCTCTCCTCCTTCCGTGGCTACGGAGGAGGGAGCTACTTATGCTGTGGTGCTGCGCAAGGCGGCCAAGGCCTTGGGCCTTAAGCTCCCTGCAGCGGCTGTGAGGACTACCCTCCTCACCGAGGTGCTTCAACCGCCAGTTAGCTCTTCGGAGCCTCTGCTTCAGTTTAATGAGGCCCTCGCTGACGTTCTGATGGGCACTTGGTCCAAGCCCACCACAGTCCCCCCCCCCCCCCTGTGGATCAGAACGTGGACCGGTGCCACCGCCCAGCTCCGGGCGATCCCTGCTCTCTGTCCACCCACCCCTAAGAGTCTGGTTATCCAGGCCTCCACGTCCCAAACCGCCTTCCCAACCGCACCTCCGGACCGGGAATCCAAAAGGCTGGAACAGTTTGCCAAGAAACTGTTTACCTCCCTCAGTCTAGGATTGTGGTCCATTAATACCGCGTGCCTTTTGGACTCTCTGTGGGATACGGTGGCAGACGTGCTGCCCCAGAGTCCAGAGGAGGCCAGGACATGGCTCTCCCAGGCTCTTACTGAGGGGCGGGATGCAGCACGGTACTCTATTCGATGTGGACTTGACTTCACGGACTCGCTGGGCAGAGCGATTGCAACGACGGTGGCGATTCGTCTTCACGCCTAGCTGAGGTCCACAAACTTTTCAGGGGATGTCCAGAGCACTCTCATGGCATGCCTCTTGATGAGTCGCCTCGGTCTACGGCCTATTTCTTGGGGTTGTCGGCCCAGCGCCAGCAAGCTTCTGCTTTTCGCTCCTTTCGTGGCCACGGAAGGGGCACCCCCACGCGTTCGTCCAGCACAGGCTGCAGAACCAACCTCAATGTGGTGGCGGACATGCATTCCCCCGTGGCGGAGCGGGGGAACAGAGAGCCGGCAATCCACGTCCCCTTCCGCAGCATCTACCTCAAAGCCTTCCTAGTCTGAGCTTTCAGGCCCATTCCACGCCAGTGAGAGGCAGAGTTTGCCATCACCTGCTCCACTGGCGTACCATCACTTCAGACAGGTGGGTGCGGCAAATCGTCCAAAGGGGCTACTCCACCCCTTCGAGGCGACCCCCTCCAGCCATGCCACCGCTGTACCACCGCATGTTGGGGGATCACTTGCAACTTCTGCAGGAGGAAGTTACGGTCCTCTTGGCCAAGGGGGCCATCAAGCGCCTTCCTGGCCCAGAAGTAAGACAGGGTTGTTACTCACATTACTTTCTGGTTCCCAAGAAGGGCAAAGGGGGCCTGCGCCCTATCTTGGACCTCAGGAGCGTCAACCTCTTCCTCCAGAAGGAGAAGTTTGAGATGCGGACGTTAGCTCTGGTTTTGGCTGCTCTAGACCCTGAAGACTGGAGGGTAGCGTTGGAATTGCAGGACGCTTATTTCCATATTCCCGGCCCATCGGCGTTACCTGCGGTTCACTGTAGACCACAAGCACTTTCAGTTTACTGTGCTCCCCTTCAGCCTCCCCTCGGGTGTTCACAAAAGTCATGGCGGTGGTCGCAGCTCATGTGCGCAGATTAGGGGTTTCTGTCGTCCCCTATCTTAACGACTGGTTGTTGAAGGGGGGCTCGCCCCAGACAGTCGTCTCCCACCTCCAGACTACGGCCGACCTGCATTCGCTGGTGTTCTCCATCAACGTGCCGAAGTCGCACCTGAGTCCGTCCCAGAAGCTCCTCTTTATCGGAGCGGTTCTGGACTCGGCGCAGTTTTGGGTTTATCCTCCCGAGCAGCGGGTTTGGGATATTCAGGCTCTGATTCAGATCTTTCAGCCTTTATCCCAAGTTTCGGTCAGGATGGCCCTACGGCTGCTGGGTCTGATGGCCTCCTGCATCCTGCTGGTACATCACGCCAGGTGGCGGATGCAGGCTCTGCAGTGGGACCTGAAGTTCCAGTGGGCACAACATCAGGGCAATCTGTCCAACCACGTCCTGATCTCGGTGGGCACTGCACGGCAGTTGCAGTGTTGGCTCACGGACCGCGATTGGGTCAGTAGCAGATCCCTACCCCAACCGGAGTACACCGTGGTGACAGATGCTTCCCTCCTGGGATGGGGGGTCCACATGGGAGAGGCGGAGCTCAGAGGCCTCTGGTCTCCGGCGGAGTCCCGGCTCCATATCAACCTTCTGGAGCGGCAGGCGATCCGACTTGCACTGAAGGCATTCCTTCCCTCTGTCCGGGGAAAGTGTAGTGCAGGTGTTCACGGACACCACCGCCATGTGGTACTGCAACAAACAGGGCTGGGTGGGGTCGTGGACCCTTTGTCCGGAGGCTCTGTGCCTCTAGACATGGCTGGAACATCAGGGCATCACCCTGGTGGTTCAACACGTGGCAGGTTCTCTGAACGCCAGGGCAGACAAACTCAGCCGTCGGTGCATGATGGATCACGAGTGGCGTCTGATCTTGGGCGTGGCGCAAGGTCTCTTTCAGCTTTGGGGAGAGCCTTGGTTCGATCTATTCGCCACCGAAGAGAACGCGCAATGTCATCAGTACTGCGCTTTGGCATTTCCAAGGCGGCACTCGCTCGGAGACGCTTTTCGTCGCGAGTGGAGTTGCGGTCTGTTATACGCCTTTCCGCCTATACCACTTCTGCCCAGAGTGCTAAAGAAGTTCAGGCGCGACTGGGCCCAAGTCATCCTTGTGGCTCCGGACTGGGCATGAAGATACTGGTATCCCGAGCTACTCAGTCTATCAATCGATCCCCCGATACGACTGCCTCTTTTGGAGGATCTTCTGTCGCAGCAGCAGGGGGCGGTCCTCCACCCGAACCTGTCCAGCCTCCACCTACATGCTTGGAGATTGAGGGGCGACAGTTGATGCCATTTGACTTGCCTCCTGAAGTCTGTGATGTCATTCTGGCAGCCAGGCGTCACTCCACAAAAACGGCATACACCTGCAGTAGAACAAATTTGTGGCATGGTGGCAAAGGCTGTGAATCCCCTTTTCGCCCCTCTTTCTGAGGTTCTCCTCTTTCTTCTTTCCCTGGCCCAGCAGGGCTCTGCTCTGGGCACCATCAAGGGATATCTTTCTGCTGTTTCAGCCTTCTTAAGGCTTCCTGATCAGCCTTCTCTTTTCAAGTCCCCTGTTGTAAATAGATTCTTGAAAGGCATTACTCAAATGTTCCCCCTGTTCCCTTCGCAATGCCTCAGTGGGACTTGAATCTGATGTTAACCTATCTGATGTGTGCTGCTCCCTTTGAGCCACTCCTTAACTGTCCTCTTCGTCTTCTGACTCTCAAGACTGCTTTCCTGGTTGCAATCACCTCTGCCAGAAGAATGAGTGAGCTCCAGGCTCTTCTAAGCCTCCTTTCCTCTCTGTCCATCCGGACAAAGTTGTTCTGAGGACTCATCCTTTTTCTCTACCCAAGGTGGTTACTTCCTTTCACATCGAATCTGATAGACTACTAGCAGCAGATTCCTTCATGTAAAATTTTCCCCAGGCTTGAGACTGGATCCGGAAACTTTTTTGCCACAGCATCCCTGTGCACCGGGGCAACATCATGTGACTCCGCCCAGGCGTCGTCTGCGTACGTGACGTCAGCGAGGTCACATAGGACTCGCCCCTTCGCGTCCACGTCAGTTTTTTCTTTTTCCGCGTGCAACGCGGATTGGTCCTTGCTCTGGCCTCTTTAGGGCCCCTTTTTCTTCCATTTCTTTTTGGTGGAACAGTGTGTGAATGTCTTCGGGCTTCAAAACTTGCACGTTTAGTGGGCGTCTTATGCCTGCTATGGACCCACACCTCATTTGTATGTGGTGTTTGGCGGAGGATCACGGCACCTCTGATTGTGTGGCCTGTCAACAGTTGAAGCCGAAGTCGTGGCGGGAGCGCCGGATGAAACCTCTCTCAATGCGTCCAGTTGAGGAAATGGAGGTGTGATTGATTCTTTGCATGACTGACTAGGTGTGTGAGTAACTCCATGGATGAGTGACAGTCTGTGAGTGTCTGTTTACACTGAGTGTATCTAAGGTTATATTAGAGTCTGAAGAGGTTCATCGTATTATCACATGAATGATGTCATCAGTGCTGTCATCAGTGCTGTCATCAGTGCTGTCATCAGTGCTGTCATCAGTGCTGTCATCAGTGCTGTCATCAGTGCTGTCATCAGTGCTGTCATCAGTGCTGTCATCAGTGCTGTCATCAGTGCTGTCATCAGTGCTGTCATCAGTGCTGTCATCAGAGATGTCATCTGAGATGTCATCTGAGATGTCATCTGAGATGTCATCTGAGATGTCATTTGAGATGTCATTTGAGATGTCATTTGAGATGTCATTTGAGATGTCATTTGAGATGTCATTTGAGATGTCATTTGTGATGTCACTGACCATGTCATGAATGATGTAATATGTGACATGATCAGCAGTGGATTGCGGGTGCGCGATATATAGTTAGTGCAAATAACTATATATGCAAATTTTAATGGTTTTGTGTGAGTAAAATAAGGTTTTGTAAATGCTAATTCCTAACTATATAACACACACTCACACGCTCACACGCTCTCACACGCTCTCACACGCTCTCACACGCTCTCACACGCTCACACGCTCACACACACGCTCTGGGGTTCCCGCACGTGGGCGGGAGTATTCAATGCTTATGACTGAGTATCCCAGGAGAAGAGAACCAGAGGTAAGTAACTTATACTTATTTCCTTCTCCCCCACCTCTCTGTTCTATAGAGTGGTCTCTTTTTGTCACCTAAAAAGATCCCAAATTAGACATCTGTTCACTGGTGCTGATAATAGTTTTGTTCTCTGCGCCTGAAGGCACAGAAAGTACGAGAAACTGAAGTTGGCGGGCTGTGTTAATAATTTTTTGAGACTCCCCTCCGTCGCTTTTGGGGAAAAGTGAAGCCAGTGCGGATCCTCACGGTGCCACCTAGCAGCGTGCAGCAGCATCGCTGTGAAATCCTCTTGATCTAGTCTGGTGTCTAGGAAATGTTCTAAAGGGGAATATTCACCAGAAAGAGCATTATCAAAGAGAAATGTTTGTCTTGTTCTCGCCCCATTAGGAATTAAGTAGTATCTGCTCACATGTGGGTTTTGTTCCTCATGGGCATGAAGATTCCTCCTCTATCCACTGGTTCCCAAAGGGAAGTGTTACCAAGCCTGCTCTGCCTACTAATTTAGATAATCTCTCTCAACGATCACAGTGCATCACTTCAGCATGTTTTTTGACTAACAGAATTTAGGATCATTGTCATGAAGTTGCGTCCGATGTGCTGTGACAAATTATGCAGTAAAGCAAATATTCATGTGTAATATGTTTTGTGGCAGATATTTGTGCTATTAGACTGGTCGAACAGATTAATTAGTCTTCTACTGCTTGATTCATTCCTTCAGCTCACCAAGTTATTCAGCAAAGGCCAAGGATTATCAGTAGTGCCTAAAGTAAGCAATAACTCCCCAACAGTGTACGCCATTCCACACCTAGCTTTACCTTGCCAAATCTGCAGAAGACACTAGTCAAACCATCTCACAGCCACCCACGCAACATAGCCTTTAGCTATGCAACTTTAAAACCATATTTGCCAAAATGTACATACAATGGCCAACAGTTCAATCTCATAAACAATTCTGCAGTCCATGCACAATGCTCGTCTTTAATCATCACTCAGTAATATATCGAACAGTCCAAACTATTGTTTACAAACCGAACACCTCAGTTTCCTCTACTCCAGTTAGTAAAATCATTCTAGACCAATACAGGAGGGGATTACAAGCATTACCTTGCTCCTGTTTAGAGAAGGCCCTTGGGGATGTCTTGACATGCTCCTCTGATACCTTGATGAACTGGACGGAGGGGGCTCTGCTGCCTCTATTCATTCAATCACCAGACAGTTGGAGCACTGTTTGGAGTGCATTAGAGAAACCTAGACAGTTGAGAGTTTGTTGCACTGCACGGTGGGGTGAAGTTGCCTGAAGATGTATAACCTATTGTTGAGTTTAGCAGATCATTCTATCGTTTAGAAGAATCTAAAGGGTAAAAAATGTAGCGATTGAGAGAGGAAGAAGAAAAAGATAATATTGTCTCTGGATAGTAGCCGTTATGACGCCTTTTCCATAGATCAGGACATAGCAGAACTGTTAAAGTGACTAAGGGAACCAGTCCACCACATTGTTTGGAAGGATGCAGTTCCCACTATTACTCATGAGGGCAAACACAAATGTAACAAGTTGTCAAAAAAAATCCTGAGTATTTTCTGGTTTAAACATCTGGTACCACTTTAAATCCGATTCCAGAAGGTCATTTAATTATGCATAGTTGAAACTCACTGTGAAACTATAGGGAGTCTGCCGCAGAAGCTAATAACTGAAAGATAATCTGGAAGGTAGTTTTCCAATCCCATGTACAGGGCCAACAGCAAAGTCCTTCCCAGTTGGTGCTAACAGTCTTCTTTGCAGGAGCAGTTTAAAGGTTTGCACCCGTTGCTAATTGATAGGCTTCAAGCCAAAAGATCTTTAAATACATTTATTTTCAAACAATGACTAAAGATGCAGCACTCAATTCCGTACTTTGTTTTGTAGTCAAAGGCAGTGAAAAAATTCAAGCGTGAAATTAGTTCGCCAGTCGTAACTCCCAAACTTTGAATGTGTGGCTGTTAAGATTTCATATTTAATTGTTCTAGGCCTGCTTTTCTTGCCCAAAAATGATCTGAGAATGAAGAATATATTTTAACCTTAACGATGCGTACCAAACGTGGCAGTTTAGAAGCTGAGGGCATCCAGTCTATAGGTGATAATCTTTATTTAGATATGACAGATATCTTTAAAAGAAAATTACAAAATTCACATTGTATACAAACTATTAAAATAAAAGAAAACAAGGCGATCAATTAGACGATCGTAATAAAAATAGAGATCTTCCACATCCTGGACCTCCTAATTCCATAACATTTTAAAAGAAAGAAGAAAAAACAATTTTTAAAACGTAATGTAAAAAAACTATTCACTCCATTTTTGTTACACTGACAGTCAGTGGTATTGTGCATATAAAAGACAAACCAGTGTTCTTAGAGGTACCACTCGATGTGTTGGCCAGTCAAGTTAAAAAAAAAACCATGATGTTCTTTTCATTTCATCTTCCCTTTTTTTCTTTGGGGATGTGGAGGAAATATATTAGATGATTTAAACAAAATAAGGGGGAAGCATTAGCAGGACCTCTTTTGCATAAAGTTACGATATGCTTGCTGAATAAAAATTATTAATCCTATGTTTAAATCTGTATTTTCGGGGTTCAGAGCCACGATGATTGCTTGCCTACAGGTCCGAACACCCAGCCTGTTCCATTCAGCTTTGAGTTTGCACCTGTGTTGGGAATTAAGGGCTGGGCAAAGGCAGACCACGTGCAACAGAGTTTCAGCTGTCTTGCCGCACCGTCTACAGGTTAGGTTTTCCACCGTACGTCGCCAGGGGGGCAGATCTTGCAAAAATCGCCAGTCACCCATTCTAATAGCCATAAGGCTGCGTTTTAAATACAGTGAGTATGTGCAAGACAGGTAAGTGGGGGGTGGCTAACCGTCTGTAAGAATTTACAAGAGCCCAAGCATGACTGCGTTTGGAAAAGAGGGCTTTGTCCGTAATGAGTGAACTCCTTCTCACACATTTTTAAATACCGGTTTTGAATGCTGTCTGGCTGGGGTTAAGGGCCCATAAGTCACTCGCCGACATTTGATGAATAGAGTCCTTAAAAAGGCGACCAAACGCACCTCCTGGATTTTTCTGGGTGATTTCTAGCCAGACTAAGGATTCTAGTGTGCCTAGGTCCGCTTGTCTCAGTTTATGACAAAAGTTTAAGTATGCGCCGATGTTAGAGGCCTCATAATTTAATAACCCCAGCTCTAATCTTATCTGTGCTGCAGATGCGGAATTTGGCAGATGGAGGACCTGGTTATAGATTTTATTCGTGTGTTGATTTAAGACAGTGTTCAGTTTGCCCCTAAATATCTCTATGCCGTATGATAGGGTAGGGCCAATTTTTGCTCTCAGGACTTCCAAAAGTGGCGAGAGAGTTGGGCCAGAGAGATTTTTCGTATGCTTGGCTAGTGACACCCCAAGGGTCAAGGCTTTAACTGCGATCTCGTTGCGCTATTTAATGAGATTACCCCTAGAGTCCAGGTGAACACCTAGATATTTGTACGAGTGACCTGTAACAAGACTTGTGTTGTTATATGACCACCCACCACCGACATGCCGTTTCCTTCCAAAGGGGACAAATTGGGTTTTCTTTAAATTAAACTCTAGTTGGTTCGTGATCGTGTAACTAAGTAGTTTGTCAAGGAGCCTTTGCAGCCCGACCCTAGTGAGGCTACAAAGAACCAGGTCATCGGCATATAAAAGGTTACTTAGTGCCGTGCCTCCCACCTTTGGGGGATGACTATTTGTTTCATCCAGTGTCATAGACAAATCCGCTATAAACAGGTTAAAAAGGAGGGGGGCCAGCACGCATCCCTGCTTCACACATCTAGTTGTCATGATTTTCCGCGAGAGATGCGTGCCGGACCCCAACTTCACCCGGACCCAGGTACAAGAGTGAAGTTGAATGATTGCCTCCAGTAGTTTATCAGGGATCCCCCATTTTCTTAGCTGTTCCCATAAAGCCGCCCTTGGGACCCTGTCAAACGCGGTTTTGAAGTCGACAAGGCAGCAAAGCACTGACCTAGATGTTGAGTGCTTTGTCGACAATAGTTGACAATGCTAATAGGTTGGTCCTAGTCCCGGAGTTGGCACTAAAACCTGTTTGGTTCATCGGTATCAGTTTGTGTTCCTTTGCCCATAGCCTCAACTCCTCCAAGAGGAGACCTGCATAATGCTTAGCCTCAATGTCCAAAAGAGCAATGAGTCTATAATTGTTGGGGGAGGCACGGGATCCTGATTTATAGATTGGGTGGATTATTGCACCCCGCCATGAGTCCGGGATTGTTGCAGTTCTTAAAGCATATTTAAAAAGATTTGTTAGCGGCCCTGACCAGAGAGCTGTGTCCGATTTAAACAGGCTCTGTGGCAAGCCATTTGGGCCCGGTGCTCCGTCTGATCTTGCTTTTGACACAGCTGAGGCAACCCTTTCTTGCGGCATCTGAAGATCCTCGCTGACAGAGTGTAAACACTCAGTGGATATGCTCCGCATGTTACTAAAATCAGTCTCGATATCTCTTGGGGGGCTGCTTCCTGTAGCACCTGAATATTCTGGTGATCTAAAGTGGTCAGTGAGGAAAGTTGCCCAGTCTGATTCTTGGATGTTTGCCGACCCGAAGCTCGATGTGCTCGGGTTGGAGTGGTTAATTAGGGCCCAGAATTTTCTTGAATTTCGGCTCTTGCTCTCCCACACTAATTTACACCAGAATTGATTTTCGTGCGTCTGTTTGTCTTTGGTAATCGCCAGCCTGAATGACTTTTGGGCTGCTTGATACATTTTTAGGAGCTCACTATTCCCCGGAGATTTTGCAAGTAGCAGCAGGGCATTGTTTTTGGCTTTCTTAAGTGACTTTGACTGTTTTGAAAGTATGAAATGGCGAGGCGGGATTGTCCTTTGGGCCTGCTGTTTTGCTGGGAAAAGATTGATTAGGTGTGAGCAAAGCATCGTCCATGCCGCAATCGGAGAGGCGTCCTGATCGATTCCACCTCTTATAAGGTCCGTGCTTACATGTAGAATATTCGGACTAATGTCCTCACTCCATCTGAGGCGCTTTAGATTTTCAGTGTATGTCCCCCTGCAGGTTGGAGGTGCAGTTTTGTGGTTCACTGGGTTTGTGTTGAGGGATATGACCTAGGCCGATGGTCGCTTTCGGTTCGTGGGTGGATACCAAAACTGACCAGACAGTGGAGCAGGGCTGAGTTACAGATGGTATAATCCAAATAGGATTGTTTATTGACATTTTCCAGGACCAGTTTGGAGGGGTATCACCCACCGACCTTCCATTCATTACAAGATAGCCTGCACTGTAAAATCGCATCACACAGAGTTCACCCAGACCGCAGTAGGCTTGGTTGGGCGGTTTGGTTTGTATCGCAGCCTCAGTCAAAGAAAATAAGACAGGCCCTTCAGTTTCTGCTGGTTTTACTTGGAATAGGTTGGTATTGAAATCCCCCGTGACAATACAATCTGAATTGGGTTGTTCCGCGGCTAGGTCACTCATAATTTTCGTTAGACATACCAGGTGATCTTTTTTTTGTACGTGTGCTTGGGTTTATGTACACGTTTAGGAGAAAAAGTGAATGTTGTTTCCGCCATTAATTGATTTTGACCCCAAGTAGCCAGTCTTCATCAAGATTTAATCGTGTGATTGGGCCTTTTAAATTGTTTGATATGTCCATTGACAGGCCACCTTTAGAGTGACCATAACGGCTGTCCCTGAGTGCTGGTTTCCATAGTTCAATATAGCCGATGACAGGGCAGCCTTGTGTGGCCCAAGTTTCCTGCAGGGCTATTACTGCATGCTCACATATAAAGGAATAGGTGTCTGGATTCCTAATTTTCTGCTGAAGGCCGCTGATGTTCCAAGAACACATTAAAAAGGTGGAATCTGCTTGTGGATTAAGCACAGTCTATAAAAAAGAAACAATCTGATTAAGAGTGTACCTGGTGTCCCAAGGCATACATCCGGTGGGAGGTTCAGGTTGGGCCAGGTGTGATCTACAAAAGAGATATGAAAATGTTGAAAGTTATGCATATTCTGCAATGAGACACCAGAAATTACTGTGTATTTATTGGATGTGGAAATAAAAGCCTTCCACAGAACCTGTGATGAAGCGTGGGTCCTGTAAAAAAAAAACCATCACACAGCCAAACTATAACTGATCCCTTTTCCTTGCCTTTATATCATTAATCAACAGTCCATTAAAGTCAGGATTCAGTTCATAGCAGAAAACTGATGGTTCTTCCTGGATTTTATATATTGAGTGGCCGTGATCACTCTGAAACTTTCATTTCCAGCTTCCCCCTCTCTTCGTTTATTCCTTTTCTCCATCTATTGACAGATAGCATTTTTAACTATTTTATGTACTAGTCGTATTTAGGCTATTTTTTTGTATCGTCATAGCTGATACAAGATCCTACAAATGGTATAAATCCACTACATGCTTCTGTTAACATTACTAAAGGTTCATGAATATAAAAAAAATTTAGGGTTCTTTTCCTGAGGTACTTTTTTTAAATCAGTGTACATGTGTCACTTCATCACTCAAGTGCCGGGTGTAGTTCATCGGTTGCATTGTGCACCATCCACACACGCCAATACAAGTACTTTAAATGGCGAACAGGTGCTCAATGTGCATAGAGCTCATTGCAGTGTCCAGTGGAGCATGACTCAGGACCATGAGCCTATGGTGGAGGGGGGCACATGCTTCACAAGGTGCTTACTTCACTTGATGCTGAGGCCAGTCAGTACTAGAAATAGGTAGGGCAAGGGAATGGTTGCTCACTGTTTTTACTGACCAAAGCAGTGAAATGGTTAATGTTCTGCAGTGTTCCAGCTGTTTACTAATTTGTTTTAAATCTAATCTTTAATAGTTTCCTTTGCTTTCTTTCTGTTTTTGCTCGTTTCCACTATGCGATCTTTATCTGACAATATTGGTTTTCTTTTTCCAGTTCAATTTCTTTGCTTATGTTTTCAAGCTTTTATTTTTCTTTCTATTTAAATGTTCGTACTTTATTACCGTATTTTACTCTACTGCTCTTTCTATGCTTTCTATTATATTAGTTTACCATTTCTATTTACATTGTTGTATCCTTAATTTCAAAGCAAACACAAGGAGATGGACGGAGCGCTAAAACTTTTCAGACACTCACCCACTGTCACAGATCTGGGTTTAATCCATCATCGTTCTTTAGCTCACTTCGCCACCCCAGTTCAGACATAGCTATATGCAAATCAGTTTTGACCCTGTGCCTTATGGGAACAGTCCAGTCCGAACTGCCAAGCCTCGTCTTCCCTGGATCAGAAACAAGCATCCTGGGACTGGTTTCCGGCCCTCATCAGCAAGGCTGGCTTGAATCCAGTGGCAAAGTGAGCAAGGGACCCACGTCTGGGCATACCTTGCCAACTTAGGGTGAAGAAAGCAAACACAAGTAGATGATGGACGAAACTTTTCAGACACTCACCCCCAGTCACAGATCTGGGTTGAATCCATCATCCTTCTTTAGCTCACTTCGCCACCCCAGTTCAGACACAGCTATACTTTGCCACCCCAGTTCAGACACAGCTATATGCAAATCAGTCTTGACCCTGTGCCTAATTGGAGCAGTCCAGTCCGAACTGCCAAGCCATGTCTTCCCTGGACCGCAAACGACCATCCTGGGATCGGTTTCGGGCTAACTCTATATCCCCACTCTATTTGACTGCTCTTCTATTCTTAATACAGGTTTTGATTCAACTGCCTGTTCCCATCTTTAAAATTGTCAGTACCTTATTATTGTTTTTTCTATTTGGCAGTTCTAATCTCTTTGTAATATAGAAAATGCAGTTACAAATGCAGTTACACGAATGAATGTTTTTTGCTTTTGCAGTGATTAGAGGAATCTGTGATGACTACAATTTGGACTTTAAAGCTTTCTATGCCTGGACAGGGCTATGGAACAGTTGTTTTCTTGTGTTATACGCCCTATTTAACTGCAGTCTGTTAATGAAGCTCTTTAAAAGGGACCCACGTCTGGGCATACCTTGCCAACTTAGGGTGAAGAAAGCAAACACAAGTAGATGATGGACGAAACTTTTCAGACACTCACCCCCAGTCACAGATCTGGGTTGAATCCATCATCCTTCTTTAGCTCACTTCGCCACCCCAGTTCAGACACAGCTATATGCAAATCAGTCTTGACCCTGTGCCTAATTGGAGCAGTCCAGTCCGAACTGCCAAGCCATGTCTTCCCTGGACCGCAAACGACCATCCTGGGATCGGTTTCGGGCTAACTCTATATCCCCACTCTATTTGACTGCTCTTCTATTCTTAATACAGGTTTTGATTCAACTGCCTGTTCCCATCTTTAAAATTGTCAGTACCTTATTATTGTTTTTTCTATTTGGCAGTTCTAATCTCTTTGTAATATAGAAAATGCAGTTACAAATGCAGTTACACGAATGAATGTTTTTTGCTTTTGCAGTGATTAGAGGAATCTGTGATGACTACAATTTGGACTTTAAAGCTTTCTATGCCTGGACAGGGCTATGGAACAGTTGTTTTCTTGTGTTATACGCCCTATTTAACTGCAGTCTGTTAATGAAGCTCTTTAAAAGGTAAATTTCTGTTTGATGCATATTACATTTGGTTCTGTTTTAGTGTTTTTAGTTCATTTTCATAGGTTAAATCTACTATTTGCAGTTGGTAGGAAATGTGATGACTATACATTTTTGTTTTACTATCCTTTTTTATGGACATTTCTTCTGTTATCCTGAGGCATCAACTTAACTTGCCTGTTCTTTCTCCTCACTTCCAAATTTTTTTATGATTTTGAGCCATAGAGGGGTAAGTAGATGTAGCAATTATGGACTTTTTGCCCTTGATGGATTCATTAATTCTTTCTCATCCTCGTCACTCAAGATTGAAAATGGCACTCTGGTATTCATCATTGAAGGACAGGCTTTTTTCATGATTTAACCAACCCAACTGGATAGAGGGAGGGGATTGCTGCAGACTACTAGATTTTAGGGTCTACTATAATGAGAAACATATAATGTGCTGAACAACCCTAGCACAAGAATATGGAGACACATCAGAGGGACGGATCACTATCTTGGCTGCAGATATAGCAGTGGAGTGGATGAAATAAATTCAGTTGTTGAATGCTTTTTCCATATAGTTCTTCAGGGGAAGAAAGCGAGAGTAGTGATTGACAGTTTTATGTTTTTTCCAAACTGACATTTGCAGGCAGATGAAACACCTAATTTCTGAACATCATTCTTCACTTTCTTTTAGTTTCCCATACATTCACATCAGGCTGTCATCATAATCCTTCTGATAACCAACACTTAGACTGTTCGTGACTGCCCGGCCTTTGAAAGCCCAGTTAAGTTTCTATCCAATGACTTCTGAAGCACCCTACACAACCTTAATTCCCTTAACCAAGCTTTATGTGGTCCTGGATTTTTTTGCCAATTTCAGCAGTATATGTGGGTTTGCCACTCGAAAGTTGCTGTCTTCCTACAACCAACACTTGCCTACTTGACAATATGAATTGTTCTGCTGCATTCAGAGTCCGTGCTACTGGTTACGTTCCTCTTAAGAGTTTGAGTGAAGGAGAAATGTCATGATGTCAAACTACCTGAGTGAAACTTTAGCTGTAACAACTGTCTAAATGAAACAAGCTTTCCGAAGGTTAAAGTTGATCAGCATTTTACTGCTAAATGAAGATTAAAATAGGAAGTGAAAGATAAAAGAAATGCATCTACGCAGTGCTGTGGAACATTACCAACACAGGCACCTATAAATGGTTCAATGCTTTTACTGAGTGTTACCACAATCTGTGTTTGAATATTTTACTGTAGTCTAGTCTCTGTTCTACAAATACTGCGTATTAGAAGCCCTATTAGAGGACATTGAAAAGTTCTTAGGTGAGTCTTAGCATGAATATATACACTTGTGAAATGCGTGAAATCTTTCCTTACTTTACTCGGTAACTTCAGGCTCACAGCATATTTCCTAAGTAGGATAGATTTCTCCCTTTAGAGTAGTGTGGCTCCTAGATATTTGAGAAGCTGTGATAGAATTGGGGGTCTCTGGTTGGCACAGGTATACACTTGTGGCAAACAGGGACCCTCTCCTCTAGTCAGGGCCAGGGACTTACTCCTAGAAATAACCCCTTCTCACCCTCTAGGCGGCGTGGCGTGAGCAGACAAGGCTAATCCCCAGAGCTTTTAGTGTTAAGCATTTGTAATAACACACAGTAACCATTTGACACACTACAGATTGACACCAGGCGGGTTTTATATAAAAATATACTTATTTTATATGCAGGCTTAATTAAAAGTTCCAAGTAACACTTTAAGAAAGGTTCCACAATACTAAGGGCATCAATCAGCTCTTTGGCAATGTTTTAAAAAGGTTGTGCAGTTCGTAGCACTCCTGTGCGCGTCGTTCGGTGCGAAAAGGAAAGGTCTTGCCGATGCTCACGCGCCTGGCGGACTCGTTAGTCCGATGGGCGGTACGAGGCGTACAGCGATGCAGGTGACACAGGGGTTCGAGTCGTAGCACTCCCGTGCGACTCGCACCTCGTTGCGAAGAAAGGCTTGACCAAATTATACACGCCTCGCGGACAGTTGTCTGGGGTGCGGTGCACAGTACGGTGCGTACAAGGATGCGGTTGTTCTAACAGGTGGTACGAGTTGTAGGCTTCAGTGCGACTCGTACGGCCTACAGTTCGCAGCGTACAGTACCTTTTTCTTAGAGAGTTCGGGGCGGACGGTGCGAAGGCCGGTCAGACGTCCCACGTCGTGGTGCCTTCCTTGTTGTGTAGCTACGGCTCAGGCAGTAGCTCTGGTACGTTGGGCAGCGATGCGTTGTGGGGCAAAGGTGCTTCTTGGCAGAGTCCACTCCGGTCCTGAAGGTGGGTAGCCTTGGACGGTGATGAAAGGTGCGGTGCGATCCGAAGGTACGGGACGAACACCAACCGCACCACGCGTCGCAGCTGCTTAGTCACAGCGGCGTGGCGCGTTTCAGCAGGGCCACACGGGGGAAGCGAACACGGGCTGAAGGTCTGTCTTTACGCTGCGAGCTACGGCTCGGGGGCCACAGGGTCGCGGTGCTCGGACCGGACGGGTCCTTTCTCACGTTGCGAGCTACGGCTCGGTCGGGCAACAGTCACGGTGCTCAGGCCAGGCGGGGCTGGTCCTTACTTTGCAAACTGCGGCGCAACCAGGCAGAAGTCTCGTTGCTCGGCGGGACAGGGGTGCACAGGCTCTTCAGAGTGCGTGACGAAGGGTCACAGCGCACTCAGCTTTTCGCGGTCAGCGCTGCCGGGACAGGCAGCATAGTCAGCAGCTTTTCCTTCAGGGGGGTAGCGCCAAATGTTCCTGGGGCGCAGTTCAGGGGGCAGGCTCACACGCAAGCCCTTGGAGATCTTTTTCAGAGATTGCACAAGTTGAAATAAAAAGTCAATTCAGTCTTTTCTCCTCTCCTTCTTGCAGCAAGGCACCCACCGCAGGCCAGTCTCTCAGGCTAGAGACATTAGTCCTCCATGTAGCTTTCCCAGGTCCTTCTCTTCGGGCAGAATTTCTTCTTGGCGCAAACAGGATCTGATTTCTTCGGAGCAGGGCTCCTACTTTTATACATGAAATCCTTTGTTCTTTCAGGCCAGGGGGGCCTTTGCCTAATCCAGTCCAGTCCCTGAGCACTTTGTTTTGCAGACTCTGGCTTCTCCTTTCAGTGAGCAGGGCAGGGACATCAGACGGAGGTGGAGGTGGAGCCAGCATTGTGGTGACTAGTACGGTCCGGGAGCACTCTGTTGACAGTCTACCCCTCTCTCTTCACAAGGTGCAGGGCAGAGACATCAGTCGCTCCCAAGGGGGCGGAGCCAGCATTGAGGTGGCAGAGCACAGCCCTATTCAGAGTCAAGGGGCACTCCCCCCACCCATCCTGGTGTAATCCCTCTATTCACTACCTGTCAGCCCCAGCCCTGTCACTCACAGAAACCAGACAGCAGATACACATCCTAGCAGAGGCGGGCTGAAATGGTTAGGCAAGCAAATACTAGCTTTCTAAAAGTAGTATTTGCAAACGCAGGATATTAAAATTAACTTTACTAAAAGATGTATTTTGTTATTCTGAGTTCAGGCATACTAAACTTTACTTTCTACCATGTTCCCTGAGCCTGCTGGGATTATAGGGTGTAATAATTCCAGCAGCCTAATCTGGCCTATAAGAACAGGTAGCCTTACAATAGTGAAAAACGAAAATGGCTGTAATTCACTATTAGGACATGCCACACACATCAGGGCTTGTCCTACCTTATACTTACAATGCACCCTGCCCTTGGACCTACCATTGGGGTGACTCACATGAAGTAAAGGGAAGGTTTAGGGGCTGTCAAGTGTGTGCATTTGCCCAGCCACCATGACAGTACCATGACAGTACCAGACTGCATGCAGGTTCTGCAATGGCAGACCTTAGACACATTTTACCTGGCCGCTTCTGTGGGTGGCACAACCAGTGTTGCAAGCCCCCAGCAGCATTTGTATGTTCGAGGCATGTGGGCTGCTGAATTCATATCTTGTGCATAGATCGCCGCCTAGTGTTGGGTCCGGATGATTGCGCCTTGTTGTCCTGGAAGAGTCTTCGAAGTATCACGAGATAGGTGACTCCTCCCATGGACTACAGTGTGCATGGGCATCTTCTCCAACCTCAGATTGTTTTTTTCTGCCATTGGATTCGGATGCTACTCCTCAACTCCAACTTCGGAACCGAAACTGTTCAACTTCCTAAGGCCAAAAGGCCTTTTCCCTCGATGGTATTGTTCTCGTTCGGTACCCCTCCATTAGAAGTTACTTTCCATCTCGATCCGGTCGTCTACGCGGGCCGTTGGGCCTTTTCGACACCATGTGGGCCTGCTGCCGATGGAAAGGACCCCCTTTAAAAAGTGCCCACAATGTCACTCCAAGTTCCCACATACTGATAAACGTACAGTATGCAACAAGTGCCGATCTCCCGAGCACAACGAGGAAAACTGTACAGCCTGTGCTCCGTTCCGGTCGAAGAAAACTATCCGGAACCGAAGAGCTGCGAGACAAGAAATGCAGCGGCAGGCACCGAAACCAGAGAACATCTTCGAAGACGAACATGACCTCCCAGAAGCGGCCGACTCCAATCTACAAATTGTCACCGTGGAGGACCAGTCGGACTCCGATGACCAGATTATTATTATTTAATTTAATTTCTTTTATAGCGCAGGAATCAATCCCGTGAGGGTATCTCCGCGCTTTGATCCCACCGGGGCAAACTGTGAGTACCAAGCCCTTAACCCCGCTTCCAACCCAAGACAAGGCTCCGGTCGAAGCATCGCCTAAAGGCCTTAGCCGAGATCGACAAACTCCTACAGAGGCCCTGCCTTCCGGCTCGGCCCCGAAGACAAAACCCAAGCCTTCCGATACCCCGGGAACCAGTAAAACTATTCCCAAAAAGGCCGTACAACCTAAATCAGTTGACTAGCTCAAGACAGTCGACCCGAAAGAGGCCGTCCAGCCTAAAAAGAGTGTCGATCCAACAAAAACGCATCGCACTAAAAAGACTATCGACCCGAAGGTCATCGAGCCTGCAAAAAACCTCGAGCCAAAGGAGGTCGTTCAGCCTAAAAAACACTGGGAACCGAAAAAAGTCATGGACCCCGAAAAAACTGTGGACCCGAAATGTCGCTCCGAAAAAACCGGTCGATCAGGAAAAGGTCGATCCAAAAAAACAGGTCGATCAGGAAAAGGTCGATCCGAAAAAACAGGTTGACCCGAAAAAGGTCGTCGAACCAAAGGTCGTTGAACCGAAAAAGGCGAAACAGCCAACAAAGGACGTCCAACCAAACAAAGTCGTCCAACCTAAAAAGGTCGCCGAAAGCAGCGGCCAAAAACAGCTCCACAGCTGAAGGCCCTCCATCCCAAAGAAGTGACTAGGCCAAAAGCTTCTGCGCCAAAATCACTGACAGTTGAGGAAGAACTTTTCCATCCTGATCCATTAAGCGCTGAGCAATCTAAACTGTTTATCGACCCTGAAACTGGACACGTAACAGTTTACAAAAGGAAGAAAAGACCGCTAGACACCAATACTTTTCCACCTGTTCCTACAAAGAAAAAAGACTTTGGCACGTCTCCTTCAAGGCCTTTCACTCCACCTCCTTTCTTTCCTAACATGCCTTTTGTACCTTACTCTCCTACACCTTCAGGTTATGACACTGAAAACAGGGGGAGACCCTCAGGATGACTTTGCCGAACCTGTGGATCAGGATGTACAGGATTACACATGGTGTGAGAAGTTGGCCTGATATATGATGCTCACTAATTCTAGTGATCACCTTGTATCAGTCCAAACAATCCCTTATGGTGATTGGTTGTAAGTCAACCTTATAGACCAGCTATCCTAGTAGCGTGGACAAAAGCAGACTTTTAGGCTAAACTCTGAATGGCATGTGAAGCCAGCTGTTTTACCACATATAACCCTTTGAATACCAAGTGAAAGGACACCACACAGGTTGTTATGAAAATAAACAGATATTTATTAACTAACATACACCTCTGAACTCTTTGAGGTCAGAGGGCTAAGCACATGACAATACTTCAAAAGAAATACGAGTTCGCACAATATTTACAAGTGCGCCTTAGGGGCATGGCAAACCATATACTCAAAACAATGGAATGCGAGGAAGGAAAGTACTGTAAGGGGATCCAGAGACTGGAGGATCGCTGGGACTACGCTACGAACTAGGTAAGTAAGGAGCAGGAGGCCCACGGGACTCACGTGCAAAGTGGGAACTCTCACGCGGGATGCGTACCAACGTCTATGGATCTTACAATTTAGAAAGTTACTGATTCCGGACGAACCCGGCTGGCTGAAGGGAAAATCACAGTGGACCTGAACACTAGGATAGTGTACACAGACTTCAGCACCTAGAAGCTTTAGTTACCTAACCCACAGGCTGCGGGTGCATAGGGCTGAAGTTGCGTCGGGTTTGCTGCGTTGATCTCGGTGATGCCTGAAACAAGGAGTTGCTGGCAGGCAGCCAGATGGAGGAGTCCGGTGGTTCCAAGGGTGGAACTGGGAAGAAGGAAGTCCTGAAAAGGAAGGGGACAGAGTCTTGGTCACTAGCCAGTGACGGTGCTGGAACCAGGAGGGAACCAGATGCTGTCGCCGCGTTCAGGTGAAGGAGGGGTCGCTTCTCTCTGTAGCTGCGTGGACCAGGAGCTGCTCTTCACGACCAGGCTGGAGGCACGAGCTGTCCCACGTAGTCTGCTGCTGTTGGCGGTGTCGGATCGTCGATCTGGACAACAGGCCTTGGCTAATGCAAGCCACGCGGTGGAACAAAGATGGCGTCTGGTGCGGACCAGGAGGGTCCGGTGTGCTTCTCGTTCACAGGGAAGCAAGGGCCAGTCTGGGGGACCAGACTAGCAGTGTTGGATTCTTCGGATCGTCGTCTCAGAGGTCACGAGCCAGCCGGCAAGTGACCAGACAACAGGAGATGCAGCAACCAGGCAAAAGGGCCCCACGCAGATCTCGTGGATGCTGGGGGGCTGGTCTTTGGTGCATGAGCTGCGTCGGTGTAGGGCTTCTCAGACCCTGATGCACTCACTCGAGGATCCCTCGGCGGTCGTGCTGGAAGCGCTGTGCAGGTTTTCTCAAGATGGCCGTCTCCACGTTGCTCGTCGCACCCACGGGTCCCAGCTGTGCTGTGGATGTGGGTAGAGGTCAGAGAGGTCTGGAGGTCCGGGTCTTGTCGAGCTGGATTGTCGGATTCCGGGCTGGAAGGACTTTACAGCAAACCACGCAGGAGCTTGATGGTGCCTGCGAAGCAGGATGGTCACTCCCTGACCATAGGGGAGATTCTTCAGTCTTCTGGAAATCAGGAGGTAGAAGGTCAAGAGTTCTTCGTAGAAGTTGTCAAGAGTAATCTAACTGGGAATGGGACCAGCTCCTACCTTTTTTCAGCTAAAGGGGGCTGCACTACGACTAGGTCCCTCCCCTGGGTGGGACCAGGAAGGGGGGTGGTTACACCCCCTATCCTTTGTCCGGTTTCCCGCCAAGGCTGGGGCTGGAGTGCCCCAGCAACTGGTTGGAACCGGTGTATGCACAGGGCACCTTGTGTGCCCCAGGCATGTCTCATTCCTTTCAGCCTTGGCTTACCTAATACACAAAATCCTGTCTGGGGTGCTGCTAGCACCTCCCAAGGCAGGAAACCCTTTGTCTGAGCCTCCCTTGCTGGAAGGACTCCCAGCAGCAGGAGGTCAGACTTGTGTCTGTGGTGGCAGCATCCATTTTGTGATGCTGAGGCTCGAGTTAACTTTAACCGGGGTTCACAGTTACATACATGTCGTGTCCCTCTAGAAGGGTGGAATGCTACCCCCGTCGCCAGAATTGGCGAGGGGGTAGTATTCCAATTCGTATGACACCTTACTCGACATGTTTTGATAATGCTATACCAGAGTTAGCATTTAACTGCGAGGATTATAATGCACTTAAGAGTATATGGTATAGCGTTATCATGGAACAGCTATTCGGACTTGGTTCCGCCAGCTGCAAACGGGCTCAGCTCATGCCAGAGCACCATCTCGCATAATTCCAAGCACTCTGCCTTCAGGATTGATAAGGCCTGCCATAGGAGTGACTGATAGGAATATATGTGTCCATTTTAGGATTAGATATATGTATACTATATCTATAGCAAGGGGTCTTACACCACCTTGCCCCAGCTGTCGTGCAGCCAGTTGTGTCAGATTTAGATGGCCAGCCAGGGGTGGCATAATACATGCTTCAGCCCCTGGTAGGCCCTGGGTACACCTATGCCCTGGATACCTAAGGTATACTGTACAGGGACTGATAAGGTGGCCCAGTACCAATTGGTAAATGCACCTAAGGTACATGGTTGTAATTTTAGAGCGAGAACAGCTAGGCTGTGGGTCTGATTAGCAGGCCCACAGCCAGGGAAAGTCGTAAACCAGTGAAGCAAAAAGCAAAAATCGGGGGTGGCCATTGGATTGCAGACCCCACTCTCCTACACATGGGAGGATCAAAATGACCCTTATGATAACTATGACCCACAACCCATCGCCGACACCTCTACATATCCTACAAAACCGTCGCCTACAGACGACACTATTGTATTTAATCAATTAGTGGATAGGGCTGCTAAATTTCACGGCGTAGACATGCACTCCGATCCTATAGAAGAGGACTTTTCTTTTTGACACTTTTCCCACATCAGAAAAAAGTGTACGTACACTTCCTATGTTGAAAGGGGCACTAAAACACGCAGCCGACATATTTAAAGATCCGGCCAGAGCGCGTGTCCTCAACCCTAGGATAGAGAAAAAATATAAATCTGCCCCTGCAGACCCTACTAACATTAGGTCACAATTGCCACTGGACTCACTAGTAGTATCAAAAGCGAGCTAACTCACAAACAGGGGATGCTCCCCCTCCTGACAAGGAGTCCGAGATACTAGAAACTTCAGGCAAAAGAGTAGCCTCCCAGGCAGCAAACACCTGGAGAATTGCAAACACACAAGCCCTATTAGCACGCTATGATAGAGCACATTACGACCAACTGGAGGGTTTACTATAACACCTACCAGAACCGTTCAAAGCTAAAGCTAATGACCTCATACAAGAAGGCAAGTTTATCACAAATGCTTCCATTAAATGTGCACTTGACGCAACTGACACAGCAGCAAGGTCCATTAACACAAGCGTCTTAATACGGCGGCATGCGAAGCTCCGCATTTCCGGCTTCAAAAATGAAGTGCAATCTACCATCCTAAACCAACCAGTTAACCAAGATTTCTTATTTGGCCCTGCAGTAGATACAATCTTGGAAAAAATGAAAAAAGACAGACACTGCTAAGTCTATGGGCGCACTTCAGTTTGAGCCATCCAGAAGTTCCTTTCGTCGCTCCTCCTTCAGGGGCTCAGGGAGAGGTCACATCCATGCTAGAAAAAGGTGCCATAGAACCAGTCCCTTTTCAACACCAGGGGACAGGAGTATACTCTCTTTACTTTCTAATCCCCCAAAAAGACGGATCCCTCAGACCGATACTGGATCTCAGACCTCTAAACCAATACATACTCGAAGAGCATTTCCATATGGTCACTCTACAACAGGTACTTCCATTACTCCAGCAAGGCGACTTCCTGGCTACATTAGACCTAAAAGATGCATACTTTAACATACCTATACACCCAGCTCACAGAAAATATCTGAGGTTCACAATAGAAGGTCAACACTACCAATTCAAAGCTCTCCCCTTCGGGGTAACTACAGCTCCAAGGGTTTTTACAAAATGCCTAGCAGTGGTAGCAGTACACCTCAGAAGGCAACACATACACGTGTTTCCATATCTGGACGATTGGCTCATAAAAGCCAAATCATACACACAGTGTGCAAACCATACCTCTCAGACAATCCAGTTACTGCACAGTCTAGGATTCTCTATCAATTACCCAAAAGCACATCTGCAACCCTCCCACATACAACAATATCTGGGAGCAACATTAAATACACTGATGGCAAAGGCTTATCCAAATCCAGCCAGAATTGCCAGCATGCAGACGCTCATTCAAAGATTTCAACCACATCACTCCCTCCCAGCTCGAGTGTTCATGCAGCTTATAGGCATGATGGCCTCCTGCATATTCATTGTCCCTCATACCCAGCTTCACATGTGTCCACTACAAGAATGCTTAGCGCAACAGTGGAACCAAGCTCAAGGACAACTGAAAGACCTATTGTTGGTCAACAGTAGCACTTACAACTCTCTGCAGTGGTGGAACCCACAAAACCTTTCCAAGGGGCGACTGTTCCAAGAGCCAGTTCCACAAGTAATATTAACAGCGGACGCATCACTGACAGGTTGGGGAGCCCACCTACTTCAATACACAGTCCAAGGGCTCTGGACACTCAAGCAAAAGACACTGCATATAAACCACTTAGAATTGCTAGCAATATTTCTAGCAATGAAATCTTTCCAAAAATATTTGAACAAGGCTGTGTTGATCCAGACGGACAACTTGACAGCCATGTACTACATCAAGAAACAAGGAGGGACACACTCCCCACAGCTGTCTCACCTAGCACAGAGCATATGGAGGTGGGCAATCCCAAAAAACATCTTTCTCCTAGCAGAACACCTACCAGGGAAAAACAATCAAATTGCAGATCTGCTAAGCAGACTCAGCCAACAGATACACGAATGGGAGATTCACCCTCCAGTCCTCCAACCATTCTTCCAAAAGTGGGGACATCCAGAAATAGATCTGTTAGCCACAAAAGAAAACTCAAAATGCCAGTCCTTTGCCGCCAGGTTCCCGCACCCGTTGTCACAAGGCAATGCGATATGGATGAACTGGTCAGGCAGATTTGCGTACGCTTTTCCGCCAACCCCACTGATTCCATTAGTGGCACGCAAACGAAGGCAACAATCTCTCACAATGATCCTGGTTGCTCCCACATGGGCAAGACAACCATGGTACACAACACTCCTAGAACTCTCAGTAGTTCCCCATCAAAGACTGCGCCTATCTCCACAGCTACTAACTCAGAACCATGGCGAAATCAGGCACCCAGATCCCAATCAGTTGAACCTTGCGATCTGGCTCCTGAGGTCTTAGAATTTGGATATCTTAACTTACCTCCAGACTGCATAAACACTATCAAGGAAGCAAGGCCCCCAACTACTAGAGCCTGCTACGCAGCTAAATGGAAAAGATTTGTAATTTATTGCAATAACAACCAAATCAATCCAGTAGATGCCTCTATCCAAAACATAATCTGTTACTTACTACATCTTCAAAGATGCAATCTCGCATACTCTTCTATAAGGCTACACCTTGCTGCTATAGCAGCATATCTCCAGAACAGACAACACGTGCCCCTGTTCAGAATACCACCTATCAAAGCTTTTATGGAAGGTCTAAAAAGAATCATCCCTCCAAAACATCCACCTTCGCCAGTCTGGAACTTAAATGTTGTACTACCAGACTTATGGGGCCACCTTTCGAACCACTTGTGAGAAGTTGGCCTGATATATGATGCTCACTAGTTCTAGTGATCACCTTGTATCAGTCCAAACAACCCTTATGGTGATTGGTTGTAAGTCAAGCTTATAGACTAGCTATCCTAATGGTAGCATGGACAAAGCAGTCTTAGGCTAAACTCTTTTGGCATGTGAAGCAGCTGTTTTACCACAATATAACCCCTTGAATACCAGATGAAAGGACACCACACAGGTTGTTATGAAAATAAACAGTATATTTATTAATGACACCTCTGAACTCTTTGAGGTCAGAGGGCTGAGCACATGACAATCTCTTAAGAAAAATACGACAAGTTACACGAAATTACAATGGTGCCCTAGGTGCACGACAAACCATATACTAAGTAAGTGGAATGTGAAAGTCGATAGAAGAAATGGAGCTGTCCAGAGGCTGTAGGATCGTTGGGACCACGCTACACTAACTCTAGGTAAGTAATAGGAGGCCCACGGGACGCGTGTGCAGAGTGTGAATTCACACGCGAGATGCGTAACAACGTCTATGGACAGTACAGTTCAAGTTAAAGGTAAGTATGGACAATCCTGACTAGTTAGGACTAAAACGACGGTGGAACTGGACACTAGGACAGTTAAACTACCCTTGAGCACCGAAATGCTCTCGTTTCCTCACCCACGGGCTGCGGGTGCATAGGTGTCAAAGAGTGTCGGGTTCTCGCGTTGCAGTCTATGGAGCCTGGAAGAAAAGATGCTGCAGGCGACCAGGAGGAAGATGTCCGGTGCGATCCAAGGGTGGATCGGTGAAGAAGAGGACCTGAAAGCAGAGGGGACAGTGTTCAAAGTCACTAGCCAGTGACCGGTGTGGAACCAGGAAGGAACCAGATGTCGTCGCGATCAGGTGAAGAGTGGATGCTTGACTCTGCAGCCACGGGGACCAGGAGGTGTCTTTGATGACCAGGATGGAGGCACGAGCTGTCCCACGCAGGCTCTCGCTGTCGGCGGTGTCGGATCCGGGATTGGAGTCAACAGGCCTTGGCAAAGGCAACCCACGCGGTGAGTGAAAAAGGCATCTGGTGCGGACTAGGAGAGTCCGGGGTGCCCCTCTTTTGGAAGGGAGCAAGGGCCAGTCTGGAGCAACCAGACCAGCAGTGAAGATTTCAAGGTTCGTCGTCTAGGAGGCCACTAGCCAGCCGGCAAGTGACCAGACAACGCGTTGAGCAGCAAACAAGCAGAAGGGCCCCACGCAGATCTCGTGGAAGCTGGAGAGCTGATCTTCGGTGCAGGGGCTGCTCGGGCTGGGGCTTCTCAATCCCCTAAGCACTTGGTCGAGTTTACCTTGGGAGTCGTGCTGGAAGCGAAGTGCAGGTTCGTTCAAGATGGCCGGTCCCACGTGTCTCGTCGCACCCACAGGTCTCAGCTTTGCTGCAGATGTGAGTTGAGGTCTGGGAATCCGGGTCTCGTCGGGCTCTGAAGTCTGGATCCTCGAGGGAAGACGACAAAGTGAAGCCGCTGGACGCTTGATGGTGCCTGCAGTTGCAGGGTGGACACTCCTTGCCCACAAGGGAGATTTCTTCAGTCTTCTGTGGAGCAGAACGTCGAAGTCCAGAGTTTCTTCTTGTTGAATAGTTCAGGATAATCTAATTTGGAATGGGACCAGCTCCTACCTTTATTCTCCTAAAGGGGGCTGCACTACTGACTAGGTCCCTCCCCTGGGTGGGACCAGGAAGGGGGTGGCTACACCCCCTATCCTTTGTCCGGTTTCCCGCCAGAGCTGGGGCAGGAATGCCCCAGCAACTGGTTTGAACCGGTGTATGCACAGTACACCTTGTGTGCCCCAGGCATGTCTCATTCCTTTCAGGCCTCCCTACCTGAATACACAAAATCCTGTCTGGGGTGGTGCTAGCACCTCTCAAGGCAGGAAACCCTTTGTCCAAGCCTCCCTCGCTGGAAGGACTCCCAGCAGCAGGAGGTCAGACTTGTGTCTGTGGTGGCAGCATCCATTTTGTGATGCCAAGGCTCGAGTTAACTTTAACCGGGGTTCTCAGTTACATACATGTCGTGCCCCTCTAGAAGGGTGGAATGCTACCCCCGTCGTCAGAATTGGCGAGGGGGTAGTATTCCAATTCGTATGACACCTTACTCGACATGTTTTGATAATGTTATACCAGAGTTAGCATTTAACCGCGAGGTTGATAATGCACTTAAGAGTATATGGTATAGCGTTATCATGGAACAGCTATTCAGACTTGGGTCCGCAAGCTGCAGACGGGCTCAGGTCATGCCAGAGCACCATCTCACATAATTCCAAGCACTCCGCCTTCAGGATTGATAAGGCCTGCCATAGGAGTGACTGATAGGAATATATGTGTCCATTTTAGGGTTAGATATAGGTATACTATATCTATAGCAAAGGGTGATTACACCACCTTGCCCCAGTTGTCTTGCAGCCAGTTGTCAGTTTTAGATGGCCAGCCAGGGGTGGCATAATACATGCTTCAGTCCCTGGTAGGCCCTGGGTACACCTATGCCCTGGATACCTAAGGTACTGTGTACAGGGACTGATAAGGTGACTCGGTATCCAATTAGATATGTACCTAGGGTACATGGAGTCCATTTTAACAGAGAGAGCAGGAAGCCTGGGGTCCTGAATAGCAGGATCCCAGGCCAACTAATTCAAAAACCAGCAAAACACTAGGCAAAAAGTTGGGGGCAACCATAGTCAGATATCCACCTTCCTACACCACTCCATTCGTGTGAATTACAATTCTTAACATGGAAGGTGGCATTTCTAATTGCCATTACCTCTCTCAGGAGAGTGAGTGAGCTACAGGCATTAACCATTCAAGAACCTTTCATGCAAATAATCAACAATAAGGTAGTGCTTAGTACTAACCCTAATTTTATGCCAAAAGTTATATCCTCTTTCCATATCAATCAGTCGATAGAATTGCCCGTTTTCTTCCAAAACCTGCAGTCAGTGGCTGAGAGAGCCCTACACACACTAGATGTAACAAGCATTTACAATGCAATGGTTTTGCCTTTGTTAAAGTTAGAGCTATTGGCATTGCTCTTGACATTATTTTTATTTGGTTTTTTTTTTAACATAAATAAATGGTATTGTCATTTACAATGCCACTAGCTTTATCTCTCGCAAATGACACACACAAACACCCACAGAGAGCCCCCCCACACACACAGAGCTCCCCCCACACACACACCCACACAGAGCCCCTCACACACACACCCACACAGAGCCCCCCACAAACGCAGCCACACAAAGCCCCCAACAGAGGCACGAAAACAGGGTCACAAGCAGGCAACAGAGTCACAAGCAGGCAACAGAGGCACGAAAACAGGGTACACGGACAGCGGAGGGGGGGGTGCTGGAACGGGCACACAGACAGCGGAAGACAGCAAGCACTCACAAAAAGTAGAGAAACATCCTGGGCTTCAGATCCGAGGGAGGTGTGGGGAATTCAGCGAGAGCACTTTGTAAAACAAGCATTGGAAATGCAATAGGTCTCGCATTAGAAAAGTTGGAGTTATTGGTCTTGTAAATGACATATTTTATTTATTTGTTGGTTTTTAAAATTGCTAAATTGATTGCTTTGTCATTTACAATGGCAATAGTTATAACTTTCGCGAATGTGACACCTATAGCATTTGGAATGCAACATGTTTTGTATTTACGTGACTTAGATGGCAGCTCTGGTCGTTAGGCCACATCTCTAGAGAGCAGGAGAGTGCAGCAGGGGAGAAAAGCACAGCAATGCAATCGGTCTCGCATTAGGAAAGTTTGAGCTATTGGTATTGTAAAGGACACATTTTTTATTTATGTGCTTGTTTTGAAAATAGCGAAATTAATAGCTTTGTTATTTACAATGCCAATAGTTTTATCTTTCGCAAATGTGACACCTATTGTAACACAATATGTGTTGTGAGGGTGAGGGGTTGAGGTTGAGGGTGAGTGAGGGTGAGGGGTTGAGGGTGAGTGAGGGTGAGTGAGAGTGAGGGGTTGAGGGTGAGTGAGGGTGAGGGGTTGAGGGTGAGTGAGAGTGAGGGGTTGAGGGTGAGGGGTTGAGGTTGAGGGTGAGGGGTTGAGGGTGAGGGTGAGTGAGGGTGAGGGGTTGAGGGTGAGGGTGAGTGAGGGTGAGGGGTTGAGGGTGAGGGGTTGAGGGTGAGGGGTTGAGGGTGAGGGGTTGAGGGTGAGTGAGGGTGAGGGGTTGAGGGTGAGGGGTTGAGGTTGAGGGTGAGTGAGGGGTTGAGGGTGAGGGGGTGAGGGGTTGAGGGTGAGGGGTTGAGGGTGGGTGAGGGTGAGTGAGGGTGAGGGGTTGAGGGTGGGTGAGGGTGAGGGGTTGAGGGTGAGGGTGAGGGTGAGGGGTTGAGGGTGAGGGGGTGAGGGTGAGGGGGTGAGGGTGAGTGTGAGAAGTTGGCCTGATGTGCAGTGTTCACTATTCTAGTGATCACTATATATCAGTCCAAACAACCCTTATTGATGATTGGTTGTAAGTCAACCTTATAGACCAGCTATCCTAGTAGCATGGATACGAGCAGTCTAAGGCTAAGACTCTAGAGGGCGTGTTAAGCCAGCTGTTTTACCATCACATTACCCCTTGAACACCCAGTGAAAGGACACCACACAAGTGTTATGAAAATAAACAGTGTATTTATTAGAATCACAACAACCCTGTACTCTTTATGAGGACAGGGTGCTAGGCACACAACAAAACTCTTACGAAAATACTTAAGTTAGCACGTTATACACAAATGCCCGAGGGGCACGAAAAACCATATACTTAAAAAGTGGAATGCGAAATTACTAGCAGGTGAGTACAGTACTAATAGGCTTTGGAATCGCTAGGACTTGACTATAGAATCGTTAGATTACTTCTAGGGGACCTAGGGGACTCGGGTGCAGAGTGTGCACTCTCACGCGGGATGCGGGACAAAGTCTATGGAAGCTAGTAAAGGCAAAGTTAGTGTTCACGGGCGAACCCGACC
Source organism: Lissotriton helveticus (assembly GCF_964261635.1). Taxonomy (NCBI): domain Eukaryota; kingdom Metazoa; phylum Chordata; class Amphibia; order Caudata; family Salamandridae; genus Lissotriton; species Lissotriton helveticus. Next base: position 468,216,310 of record NC_136060.1, on the reverse strand, counting down.
TGGTAGGAAGAAAACGACAGAGGATCCTGACCCTAGGATAGTGAGGCTATGCTGGGACACCGAAGTGCCGAAGTTACCTAGCCCAGGGGCTGCAGCTGCATAGGTCTGAAAAGACGTCGGGAATCTCGTTGCCGGACCAGGAGCCTGGGAGAAGGAAGTTGCTGGCAGGCGACCAGTGAAGAAAAGTTCGATGGATCCAAGCCTGGATCAAGGAAGAAGAAAACCTGAAAGCAGAGGGGACCAAGTTCTTGAATCACTAGCCAGTGATTAAGTGGGCACCAGGATGGCACCGGGCGAAGTCACCGCAGTCAGGTGAGTGGGCGCTGTTGGGCTCTGCAGTCTCTCGGACCAGGAGGCGTTGTCGGCGACCAGGATGGAGGTGCGAGCTGTCCCACGAAGGTTCTTGCTGTCGACGTCGCTGGACCCAGGATTGGGCAACAAGTCTTGGCAAATGCAAGGCCCACGCGGTGGACCTAAAATGGCGTCTTAGCCGGACCAGGAGGGTCCAGGGTACTTCTCCGATGGAGGGAAGCAAGGGCCAGTCTGGAGCAACCAGACTAGCAGCAGTGATGTCGTCGGGCGTCGTTCAGAAGGCCACAAGCCAGCGGGCTAGTAGCCAAACAACGCGGTGAGCAGCAAAAAGCAGAAGGGCCCCACGCAGATCGTGGAGATGCTGGGAGGCTGCACTTCGGTGCTGGAGCTGCTCAGGGTCGGGGCTTCTCGGACCCCAAAGCACTCACCAGGAAATTACTCGGCGGGCTTGCTGTGCAGAAGTCGTGCAGTCTTGAAGATGGCCGGTCCCTCGAGGTCTCGTCACACCCACGAATCTCAGCGTGACTGATGATGTAGGTAGAGGTCAGAGGTGCCAGGGAAGCCGGTTCTCGTCGAGCTGGGCAGTCTTGATCCGGAGGAGAGACTTGCAGCAGACCGCAGTGTTCTTTAAGATGGTGCCTGCGGATGCAGGGTGACTACTCCTTAGTCACAAGGGAGAAATCTTAGGAAGAAGTCTTGAGTTCCTTTCGTGGAAAGTAGTTTCAGGATTCAAAGATGATCTGATTTGGAAGGGGGCCAGTTCCTACCTTTATCCTGTAAAAAGGGGCTGGCACGCGACTAAGTCCTGCCCTAGGGGTGGGACTAGGAGGGGGGTGGTTACACCCACTTCCTTGGCGGGCTTTTCCCCAGCACAGGGTCTGGAGTGTCCCTGGAACTGGTTTAAGCCAGCCTATGCACAGTGAGCACCGGGGTGCCACGTGCAGTCACCTTCCTCTAAAGCCCTGCCTACCTGGAATACACAAAACCCTGTCTGGGACGGTGCTGGCACCGCCCCTGGCAGGAAACCCTTTGTCCTTGCCTCCTGCTCTGGGAGGACTCCCAGCAGCAGGAGGGCAGACTTGTGTCTCGGTGGCAGCATCCATTTTGTGGAGCTGAGGCTATGTCTGACTTTAACCGGGGTTAGGGGTTACATACATGTCGTGTCCCTCTAGAAGGGTGGAATGCTAACCCCGTCGCCAGAATTGGCGAGGGGTTAGTATTCCAATTCGTATGACACCTTACTCGACATGTTTTGATAAAGCGATACCAGAGTTGGCATATAACCGCGAGGATTATAATGCACTTAAGAGTATATGGTATGCAATATCATGGAAACGGCTAAGGGATGGATCCCGAAAGCCGCAGACAGGCTCAGCTCATGCCAGAGCACCATCTCACACGATTCCAAGCACTCTGCCTTCAGGATTGTTAAGGCCTGCCATAGGAGTGACTGATAGGAGATCTGTGTGTCCATTTTTAGGGTTAGATATAGGTATACTATATCTAAAGCAAAGGGTGATTACACCACCTTGCCCCAGCTGTCAAGCAGCCAGTTGTGTCAGATTTGGATGGCCAGCCAGGGGTGGCATAATACATGCTGCAGCCCCTGGTAGGCCCTGGGTACACCTATGCCCTGGGTACCTAAGGTACACTGTACAGGGACTGATAAGGTGACTCAGTATCCAATTTAGATATGTACCTAAGGTACATGGAATCCATTTTACAGAGAGAGCAGTAGGCCTGGGGCCCTGAATAGCAGGGTCCCAGGTCAACTAAGTCAGAAAACCAGCAAAACACCAGGCAAAAAGTTGGGGGCAACCATAGTCAGGGATCTACCTTCCTACAGTGAGTGAGGGGTTGAGGGTGAGTGAGGGGTTGAGGGTGAGTGAGGGGTTGAGGGTGAGGGGTTGAGGGTGAGAGGGTGAGGGGTTGAGGGTGAGGGGTTGAGGGTGAGGGGTTGAGGGTGAGGGTGCGGGGGTGAGGGGTTGAGGGTGCGGGATTGAGGGTGCGGGATTGAGGGTGCGGGATTGAGGGTGCGGGATTGAGGGTGCGGGATTGAGGGTGCGGGATTGAGGGTGCGGGGTTGAGGGTGCGGGGTTGAGGGTGAGGGGGTGAGGGTGATCGGTTGAGGGTGAGGGGTTGAGGGTGAGGGGGTGAGGGGTTGAGGGTGAGTGAGGGTGGGTGAGGGTGAGGGGTTGAGGGTGAGTGAGGGTGAGGGGTTGAGGGTGAGTGAGGGTGAGGGGTTGAGGGTGAGTGAGGGGTTGAGGGTGAGGGGGTGAGGGTGAGTGAGGGGTTGAGGGGTTGAGGGTGGGTGAGGGTGGGTGAGTGAGGGTGAGGGGTTGAGGGTGTGTGAGGGGGTGAGGGGTTGAGTGTGAGGGGGTGAGGGGTTGAGGGTGAGTGAGGGGTTGAGGGTGAGGGGTTGAGGGTGAGTGAGGGGGTGAGGGGTTGAGGGTGAGTGAGGGGTTGAGGGTGAGGGGTTGAGGGTGAGGGGTTGAGGGTGAGGGGGTGAGGGGTTGAGGGTGAGGGGTTGAGGGTGAGGGGTGAGGGGGTGAGGGGTTGAGGGTGAGGGGTTGAGGGTGAGGGGGTGAGGGTGCGGGATTGAGGGTGCGGGGTTGAGGGTGCGGGGTTGAGGGTGCGGGGGTGAGGGATTGAGGGTGAGGGGGTGAGGGGGTAAGGGTGAGGGGGTGAGGGTGAGGGGGTGAGGGTGAAGGGGGGGAGGGTGAGGGGGTGAGGGTGAGGGGGTGAGGGGTTGAGGGTGCGGGGTTGAGGGTGCGGGGTTGAGGGTGCGGGGTTGAGGGTGCGGGGTTGAGGGTGAGGGGTTGAGGGTGCGGGGTTGAGGGTGAGGGGGGGCTCATGAGAGTGCCATGGACGTTTGGTGGTGGGTTGCAGTCAGTGATATAGTCGTGTGACCAGAACCGTTGTATTCAGAGCTGTAACAAACATCCCGGCCAAGCTTCGGCGCTCCTGTTTTTACTACGGGCGTTAGCTACTTTCAGTGGGCAGGAGACTGATGCGACAAAGCAAACAGCATACGCACAAAGCAGACTATTAAAACAAACAGATTCACGGGCCAGCATCAAAGGCTCTATCCATATGCGCCCCGCCATCAAGTCAGCAGGATATCAGGAACACAAACTTGAGCCTAAGGAGAATGTAATAAAAACTTTCTCAAGTCAGCGTGAAATAAAAGGAAGCAACCCAGCTAATGCACAAATTACTCCATCCTGCTCCCTTAACCAACACTATGGGAGATAACCACCAGCCTCTAGGGAACAATAAATAAACCCTGAATCCACAAGACAAATAAGCAATGGCAGATAAATAGCTGCTTTATTAGTTAACAAATTCAGTATCTTTCATTGTGTGTTTTTGCTGCACTTGGGCGTTTTCCACACACACGAGGGAGCATTGCTTTCTTTGTGTCACACTGCGCCTTGTCACACTGCGGGGAAGTCTCAGCTTCAAAACACGCCTTGATCACCAATAACTCTGAAACAATGCAGAACTGATGAAACACGCCACGTGATTTACTCCATACATATAATTACAATGCAGATTCCCACTGCTGCAGTATGTATCCCCGGTACAGTATGTAGGTCATAACGGCCTTTGCCCTAGTTTCTCAGATTACATGTCGGGGTGAAGCAGCCTTTGATAGTGTGTGGTCCTCTTTCTGCAGAGACTCCGATGGAGGTCACACCCTCTCCATCGGGCAGTGCAAGGTGCACACTGCACCTTCACAGGACACGCGGCTCCACAACCTAACCCGACGCAGCTGCGAGGTAAACACGCACAGAGGCGAGTCTGCAACCCAGGGGTGGATGCATACATGGGTCCGTGAAAAGCTGCTGTTGTGACACAATAGCCATGTAACTATCTTCAGGTTCCTTTGAGCCCTTCTCTCGGACCACCAGCACGAGAGATTGCTCAGCCGGCTGGCTGCGCCGACACATGATAGGGTTCTGCAGTGCACCGAGGGCACTCAACCACTCACAGACACCCAACAGGAGAGGTTAAGGGTCGGGCGAGGCAGGCGCATTTCTGGCATGCCGCTGATGCCCTGGACTGTAGCATTACAGCTCACTTACCCTGAGCTCTGCGGCAAGGGAAAGGACGCCTCCATCTTCGGCCGGTGCCGCCATCAGGAAACAAGCGGGAGGGGGCGGGAAAGGGGGAGGAGAGACGCAGCGCCATTGCGAGGCCAGCATCAGGAAAACAAGCGGGAGGGGGCGGGAAAGGGGGAGGAGAGACGCAGCGCCATTGCGAGGCCAGCATCAGGAAAACAAGCGGGAGGGGGCGGGAAAGGGGAAGGAGAGACGCAGAAGACGGCCGGAGCAGGAAGGCGGGTGCCGGCTCAATGCCGGACCAGATTCGGGGGCGTTCCCGGCTTTTGGCTGACGTAGCGTGACGTAGCCAAAGTGGAAAAATTCTCGGGAACGCCCCCGAATCTGGTCCGAGATTGACGGACAGAGCCTTCTCCCAATGGCTAGCCTCCATTTATGGAGCTAGCCAATGGGAGGAGGGGGCGGATACCCGACCCCACATAGAGATATCAAGAGATATCATTAGATTTTGCTAGCGCATGCGTACTTCGTACGCATTGCGTAGGCAAAACCTAAAAAGGGCTCTGCTATATTACGTTGACAGAACCAAATCATTCAGAAAAACAAAGCAACTGTTTGTTGCTTTCGCTCCACAACATAAAGGGAATCCCATTTCAAAAGCAGGAATAGCCAGATGGATAGTTAGACATTCAAATATGCTATCAAAAAGCTAAACGCACTCTAACAATTCCCCCAAAAGCACACTCAACGCGTAAAATGGGGGCATCCATGGCATTCCTAGGAAACATTCCACTAGAAGACATATGTAAGGCAGCAACATGGTCTACAATACACACTTTCACTAAACACTACTGTGTAGACGTGCAAGCAAAGCAGCAAGCTGCTGTAGGCCAGGCTGTCCTTAAAACTCTTTTTCAAACTGCTGCAGCTGGTACAGGTGACCACCGCTAGAGGAGATACTGCTATACAGTCTATGCACAAGATATGAATTCAGCAGCCCACATGCCTCGAACAGAATATGCTACTTACCAGTATGCATCTGTTCTTGGCATATAGGGCTGCTGACATTCATATCGCCCACCCTCCTCCCCGGTGCCTGTCACAGCTGCATTACTTTACTACATACATTTACATGGCCATCTCTTACTTTTCTATACTCCATCTTTGCCACAATGGCAAAAAACAGTCTGAGGATGGAGAAGTTGCCCATGCGCACTGTAGTCCAGGGGAGGAGTCACCTATCTGGTGATACTTCGAAGACTCTTCCAGGACAACAAGGTGCAATCATCCGGACCCAACACTATGCGGCGATCTATGCACTAAATATGAATGTCTGCAGCCCTACATGCCAAGAACAGATGTATACTGGTAAGTAGCATATTCCGTACAAGCCCTGGCCCTCCTGGTGCACTTTACTGGGGTCTGACAGTAAACCAAATAAGCCAATCATGGAAACCAATCGATGTATATTTTACAGTAGGGAGAGCATATGCACTTTAGCACTGATCAGCCGTGGTAAAGTGCCCAGAGTCATTAAACCAACAAAAACAGGTCAGAGAGAGTATTGGAGGAAGGCAAAAAGTTCAGGGATGACCCTGCAAAGAGGGCCAAGTCCAACAAGCTGGCATGGTTAAGAAATCAATATCTGAAAGAAACACGTTAGTGAAAGATTCCTTACCTTAGAATTACCCCCAGGCGTCAGACTGGATCCAGAAAGTTTTCATCAGCTGCACCCCTGCGTGTTGGAAGGTGGCGTAGTGCGGCTCCGCATCAGTCGTTGGCGTCATGGTCGCCGAGATGACGTCGCAGCAGCTAGGTAGACGCCGCCCTCGTGCGCTGACGTCCGTTCTTTCTTTTTCCGTGCCAGCAAGCGCAGATCCGCAGAGAGCCGATCCCCCAGTCACTTTTTGACTGAGTTTTTCGAGGCCTTTTTGTCTCTTTTTTTCGAGTTGATCGACTCATGGTGCCCTAAGGATGCCCGGCCTCAAGTCCTGCGGGGACCGTCATCGCATGATGTCGGTGACTGACCCGCACCGCGTGTGTCTCTACTGCCTGGGGTGCGACCACGACCCCAAGTCGTACCCCGACTGCCAGTCCATGGCACCGACAACTTTGCGGGAGCGGTCCAGAAAGTTGCTAAGAGTTGAGCACTCAGATCTGCACCATTAAAGGTCCCTGTCTCGTGGGAGGTCTTGGTTGGGACCGGTCACGGAGCCACATCCATTGTTCGTTGGGATCGAAGTCTTCGTTCTCTGGGTCAGGTAAGGCGAAGCATCACAAGAAATCGATCAGCGCCATTGCTTTCCTAAACTTCCTGTTGCGCTATGCAGCTGAGGGTGCGGGTGGTGCCCCACTCCGTGGTTCCGGCGGAGCCTACGCAGTTGCCATCAACCTACCCACCTTTCCCGGGTCCGTCTGTGACTCCAGCCCAGCTGCAGGAATTTGTCAGCCATTGCCCGCCTCTTTAGGCAGTCAGGCCTGTCGGTGCGCACCTTCTGGCCACGCGGGCCCGACTGGGGGCCCTTACTCTACACTGTTGCCGGCTCCGGCATTGTTGTCGACTCCGGTGTCGCAGGGCCCCCAAGGATCCAGGCCTGGATCCTGGTCGATGCTGGTTGACCTTGCACACCTCCACAGACGTCGACCCCACCGGCACCACTTCCGATGTCGCCCGTGCCCCCGAACGACAGCATCCCCGGTTTCAGCCCTGATGTGAAAACGGCGCTGGAACGGCGTCGCTCGACACCGATTCCGACGCCGTTGAGGCCTTTCTATCCCTATGTCCTACCTCTTTATTTTCGGCCTGTTCATCAGCCTTCAGAGGAAGGTGAGGACTGGTAGAGGTCTGAGGACCCTCTCACAGCACAGTGTGTTTGACCCGGACTAGGCAGAGGAATTGGGGGATGCCAGTGGTCTTGAAAACTCTCCTCCTACCGTGGCTACGGAGGAGGGTGCAAGTTATGCTATGGTGTTGCTTAGGGCAGCCAAGACTCTCCACCTCCAACTCCCTATAGTGGCCGTCAGGACTAACCTGACAGAAGTGCTTCAGCCGGCATCTACCTCTGCGGAGCCACTGCTGCCTTTTAATGATGCACTTTAAAACGTTCTTTTGGGCACCTGGTCCAACACAGGGGCTCCTGTGGATAGGAAAGTGGCCAGACGCCATCGCCCGGCTCCGGGCGACCCCGTTTTTCTTTCCCAACACCCCACTCCTGAGAGCTTGGTTGTCCAAGCCTCTGCGTCCCCAAGCGCATTCCGTTATGCCTGGAAAGGCAATCCAAGAAACTGGAGCAGTTCGGTAAGAAATAATTTTCTTCCGCCAGTTCAGGGCTGCGGTCTGTGAACACCGCATGCCTCTTGGGCAGTTATTCCCACCCTGTGTGCTGCCTCAGTGTCCGGAGGAGGCCCGGACAGTGCGTTGTCAAGCTATTGCTGAAGGGAGAGATGCAGCGAAGTTCACGATTCGTTGTGGCCTTGACACCGCCGACTCGCTGGGCAGGGCAATTTCCACGACAGTGGCGCTCCATTGCCACGCCTGGCTGAGCCCTGTTGGTTTCTCTGGGGATGTCCAGATCACCCTGATGAACATGCCCTTTGGTGGCGTTACCCTTTTTAGCAACAAAGCAGACGTTGGAGCGCTTTAAAGACTCGGCCAAGTCCTTGGGCCTTTCCGCCACGCGCCCTCCTCCGCCTTCTGGGCGTTGCTCGCTTTAGAGCCACAGGCCTGCGCAGCAACAATTTCAGTGCGGCCGCAGACGTGGAACCTGCCGAGGTGGGTCAGTCCACCTCCACCCCGGTCACTACTGCCTCCAAACCTTCCTAGTCCAGTCTTTCAGGCCCATCAAACGCCAGCGGGCGGCAGGATTCGCCATCACCTCCCCCACTGGCGCACCATCAATTCAGACAGGTGGGTTTTACAAATAGTCGGAAGGGGCTACTCCCTCCCCATGGAGACTACCCCTCTAGCCATGCCACCCCTGGACCGCTGCATGTCGGGGGATCGCTTTGCACTTCTTCAACAGGAAGTCGCGGCCCTCTTGGCCAAGGGGGCCACTGAGTGCTTTCCTGTGCCATAAGTAGGACGTGGTTGTTATTCCCACATCTTTCTGGTGCCCAAGAAGGACAAAGACCTGCGTCCAATCTTGGACCTCAGGGACGTGAATCGCTTCCTCCGGAAGAAGTTCAAGATATTAACTCTGGCTCAGGTCTTGTCTGCCCTCGACCCTGGAGACTGGATGGTAGTGTTGGACTTGCAGGGCGCATATTTCCACATTCCCATCCTGCCGGCCCATCAGCGTTATTTACGGAAGGCCACGAGCACTTTCAGTTTACCGTGCTCACCCGTGGCCTTACCAGTGGCCCTCGGGTGTTCACAAAAGTGATGGCGGTGGTCGCAGCTCAGCTGCGCAGATCAGGGGTTCCAGTCTTCCCCTATCTCGACGACTAGCTGTTGAAGGCGGGCTCGCCCCGGGCAGTCATCTCCCACCTCCAGACTACGGCCGACCTCCTGCACTTGCTGGGGTTCTCCATCAATGTGCTGAAGTCGCACTCGATTCCCTCTCAGAAGCTCCTCTTCATCGTGGCGGTTCTGGATACGTTGCACTTTCGGGCCTATCCTCCCAAACAGCGAGTCCAGGATATGATTCCGATCTTTAAGCCTCTATCCTGGGTTTCGGTCAGGATGACCCTGAGGCTGCTGGACCTTATGGCCCCCTGCATCCTGCTGGTCACTCATGCCAGATGGGATATGCAGGCTCTGCATTGGGACCTGAAGTTCCAGCTTCAGGGGAACCCGTCCGATTACATCTGCAGTGGTGGCTCACGTACCGGCAATGGGTCAATGGCAGATCCCTCTCCCTTCCCCAACTGGAGCACACAGTGGTATCTGAAAGAGACACTTTAGTGATAGATTCCTTACCTTAGAATATCCCCAGGCGTCAGACTGGATCCGGAAAATTTTGCACAGCAATACCCCTGCGCGCCGGCAGGCGTCGTCCGCGTCTCCGCATCCGTCGTTGGCGCCGGAATGACGTCGTCTGAGTACTTAGACGCCGCCCATGCGCGCCGACGTCCGTTCTTCTTTTTTCCGCACCAGCTAGCGCAGATCCGGAGAAGCTCTACCCCTTAGTCAGTTTTTTGACTAAACTTTTTGATCTTTTTGATCATTTCTCTACTCGAGTCTATGACTCCGACGGTGCCGGTAGGGATGCCCGGGTTCAAACCCTGTTCCAAGTGCGACCGACTGATGTTGGTTACCGACCCCCATCGCCGGTGCCTGAAGTGCTTAGGCCTCGACCACGACGACCGCACCTGCTCCGACTGCCGGGCCCTGACGTCTAAAGCTAGGCGATATTCCATCTGGTTGTTGAAGGCGGGCTCGCCCCAGACAGTAGTCAGCCATCTCCAGACTACGGCCGCACTCCTGCACTTGCTGGGGTTCTCCATCAACGTGCCGAAGTCGCACCTGTGTCCCTCTCAGAAGCTCCTCTTCATCGGGGCGGTTCTAGACTCGGCGCAGTTTCAGGTTTATCCTCTTGAACAGCGGGTTCGGGGTATTCAGGCTCTTGATTCCGATCTTTCAGCCTTTATCCAGAGTGTCGGTCAGATTGACACTGCGGCTTCTTGAGCTGATGGCATCCTGCATCCTTCTGGTGCATCACGCCCGGTGGCGGATGCGGGCTCTGCAGTGGGACCTGAAGTTTCAGTGGGCCCAGCATCAGGGCAACTTGTCCGATCATGTCTTGATCTCGGAGGGCACTGCAAGACGGTTGCAGTGGTGGCTCACGGACCGCGATTGGGTCAGTGGCAGATCCCTCTCCCTACCCCATCCGGAGCACGTGGTTGTGACGGACGCGTCCCTCCAGGGCTGGGGAGGCCACATGGGAGAGGCGGAGATCAGAGGCCTCTGGTCTCCGGCGGAGTCCCGGCTCCATATCAACTTTTTGGAGCTGCGGGTGATCCGACTAGCCCTGAAGGCATTCCTCCCCTCTGTCCGGGGGAGTATAGTGCAGGTGTTCACGGACAACACCACCGCCATGTGGTACTGCAACAAACAGGGCGGGGTGGGGTCGTGGACCCTATGCCAGGAGGCTCAGCGCCTCTGGCAGTGGCTGGAACATCAGGGAGTGACCCTGGTGGTTCAACACCTGGCAGGTTCTCTGAATGCCTGGGCGGACGAACTCAGCCGTCGGTGCATGATGGATCACGAATAGCGCCTGAACTCTGACGTGGAGCAAGGCCTCTTTCAGCAGTGGGGAGAGCCTTGGTTAGATCTATTCGCCACAGAAGAGAACGCGCAATGTCATCAGTTCTGCGCGTTGGAATTTCCAAGGCGGCACTCGCTCAGAGACGCTTTTTGTCGCGAGTGGAGTTGCGGTCTATTGTATGCCTTTCCGCCTATACCACTTCTGCCCAGAGTGCTGAAGAAGATCAGGCGCGACTGGGCCCAGGTTAGCCTTGTGGCTCCGGACTGGGCACGAAGGTACTGGTCTCCCGAGCTACTCAGCATGTCAGTTGATCCCACGATTCGTCTGCCTCTTCGGGAGGACCTTCTGTCGCAGCAGCAGGGGACGGTTCTCCACCCGAACCTGTCCAGTCTCCACCTACAAGCTTGGAGATTGAGCGGCGACAGTTGAGGCCATTTGACTTGCCTCCCGAAGTCTGTAATGTCATTCTGGCAGTCAGGCGTCCCTCCACAAAGTCGATATACGCCTGCAAGTGGAACAGATTTGTGGCATGGTGCACAGCAAAGGCTGTGGATCCACTCTCTGCACCCCTTTCTGAGGTTCTCCTCTTTCTTCTTTCTCTTGCCCAGCAGGGCTCTGCTATGGGCACTGTCAAGGGATACCTTTCTGCCCTTTCCACCTTCTTAAGGCTACCTGATCAGCCTTCCTTGTTCAAGTCCCCCATTGTAAATAGGTTTTTGAAGGGCATCACACACATGTTCCCTCCTGTTCCTTTCGTGATGCCCCAGTGGGACTTGAATCTTGTACTTAATTACCTAATGTGTGCTCCCTTTGAGCCGCTCCATAACTGTCCTCTCAGTCTTCTTACTTTGAAGACTGCTTTCCTGGTTGCCATCACCTCTGCCTGGAGAGTGAGTGAGCTCCAGGCTCTTTCTTCTACACCTCCTTTCCTCTCTGTCCATCCGGACAAGGTTGTGTTGCGGACGAGACCCTCTTTCCTGCCCAAGGTTGTCACGGCCTTCCACATCAGGCAGTCCATTACCTTGGCCACCTTCTTTCCGCCTCCGCATCCCTCGAAACAGGAAAAGAGGCTCCACCGTCTGGACCCAAAACGTGTGCTCTCTTACTATCTGGATCGCACACGCCAGTTCCGGGTGGATGACCAACTCTTTGTTGGTTACGTGGGCGCTAAGAAGGGAAAGGCGGTGCACAAGCGGACCATCTCGCGGTGGATCATCTTGTGTATCCAGGCATGTTACTCCTTGGCTAAGAAGGAGCCCCCTGTTGGGTTGCGGGATCATTCCACTCGGGCCACGGCGACTACCACTGCCCTGGGCCGAGGAATGCCCTTGCAGGACATTTGCCAGGCAGCTACGTGGGCCTCGCTGCACACGTTTGCACGACACTACTGCCTGGACAGCCAAGTCCGGAGGGATGGCTACTTTGGCCGTTCCGTCCTCCAGGACTTTCTGGTGTGATTATTGGTTCGCAGACCCACCACCGGGGTTGGTATTGCTGGGGTATCTATTCCAAGGTAAGGAATCTATTACTAACGTGTCTCTTTCAGATGCACAAGTTACTACTTGTGTAACGATATATCTGTAAGAGACATTAGTTAGTGATAGATTCCTTACCGACCCACCCATCCTCCCCGTTCTGCGAACCGATATCTAGGGTTAAGGTCATCCCCTTTCAGGGCCCTAGTTTCATGGCACCAGTGTCGGTTCTATCATGGCTCTGCGTATCTGGCGCGGAAAAGCTGTGTATCAGAACTGACGTCAGCGCGCATGGGCGGCGTCTAAGTACTCCGACCTCATTCCGCGCTAACGACGCCGACGACGGACGTGGAGCCGAGGACGACGCCTGCCGGCGCGCACAGGTATTGCTGTGCAAAACTCTCCGGATCCAGTCTGATGCCTGGGGATATTCTAAGGTAAGGAATCTATCACTAACTAATGTCTCTTACAGATATATCGTTACACAAGTAGTTACTTGTGCGACGGGTTCGTCCCTCCTGGGATCGGGGGGGCCACATGGGAGAAGCGGAGATAAGAGGCCTCTGGTCTCCAGCGGAGTCCAAGCTCCATATCAACCTTCTGGAGCTTCGGGCGATCCGACTTGCACTGAAGGCATTCCTTTCCTCTGTCAAGGGGAGAGTAGTGCAGGTGTTCACAGGAAGCACCACCGCCATGTGGTACTGCAACAAACAGTGCGGGGTGGGGTCATGGACCCTATGTCATGATGCCCTGGACCTTTGAACATGGCTGGAACATCAGAGCGTTTCCCTGGTGGTTTAACACCTGGCAGGTTCACTGAACCCCAGGACAGACGAACTCAGCTGCAGGTGCATGAGGGAACACAAATGACCACTTCACTCGGACGTGGCACACGGTCTCTTTCAACAGTGGGGAGAGCCTTGGTTAGATCTATTCGCCACCGAAGAGAACGTGCAATGTCAGCGGTTCAGTGCATTGGAATTTCTATGGCGGCACTCGCTAGGCACCGCTATTCGTCGTGGGTGGGGTTGCGGTCTGTTGTACGCCTTTCCGCCTATACTACTTCTGCCCAGAGTGCTGAAGAAGATGAGGTGCGACCGGTCCCAAGTCCTTCTTGTGGCTCCGGACTGGGCTTGAAGAGTTTGGTTTCCCGAGCTACTCAGTATAACCATCGATTCCCCGATCCGACTGCCTCTTCAGGCGGATCTTCTGTCGCACCAGCAGGGGACGGTCCTCCACCTGAACCTGTCCAGACTCCACCTCTATGCGTGAAGATTGAGCGGCGGCAGTTGATTCCTTTAGAATTTCCTCCTGAAGTCCGTAATGTCATTCTGGCACCCAGGCCTACCTCCACTAAGTTGGTATACACCTGCAGGTTGAACAAATTTGTGGCATGGTGAACAGCAAAGGCTGAGGATCCCATTTCTGCCCCTCTTTCTGAAGTTCTTTTGTTCCTTCTTTCTTTGGCACAGCAGGGCTCTCCTCTGCGCACTATCAATGGGTATCTTTCTGCTATTTTAACCTTTCACAGGCTTCCTGATCAGCCCTCTCTTTTCAAGTCCTCTGTTAATAGATTCCTCAAAGGCATTACTCATATTTTCCCTCCGATTCCGTTTGTAATGCCACAGTGGGACTTGAACCTGGTTTTTAAAATTTTAATGTGTGCTTCATTTAAGCCCCTTCACAATTGCCCACTTCATTTGTTAACTTTAAAGACTGCTTCCCTGGTTGCCATCACCTCTGCCAGGAGGGTGTGAGCTCCAGGCTCTTTCTTGTAAACCTCCTTTTCTGTCTATCAATCCGGATAAGGTTGTGCTCAAGACACGCCCATCCTTTCTGCCAAATGTTGTCACTGCCTTCCACATCGGGCAGACCATCACTTTGCCCACCTTCTTTCCGCCTCCTTCCAGAGAGAAAGTGTCTCCACCGTCTGGACCCAAAACGCGCGCTCTCATTTTACCTGAGACGCACACAACAGTTCCGGGTGGATGAACTACTGCTTCTGTAGTAGGGGATCTGTGTATAGTCATAATCTAGTGAATAGTCCCGCCCATGTGCGTGGACCCAGGAGCAATCAAAAACAATCTCTTAAGTTGTCAAAACATGCAGAACTGCAACGACACTTAAGAGAGAATTTAAAGACAGATAATGCAGCCTATATCCACAGGCTACACTGTCCAGTACTTCAACTAGAAATTCCACCAAAAATCCACAAACAGCACACCCTGTCCAGGTTTCTTCACAAAGAAACACTTGCTTTTACCAGCAAGACCCTCAGGAATGATGGAGAGGAAGGAATGGACAGACAAGCCCCTAGGCTGCCATTATGTGGCTCAGAACAGGATACTGTGCCTTTAAGAGAACTTTCCAGAAGTCTCACAGTATCCCAGAATGCACTGCAGGTCCCTTTTACTCTGTTCTTTTTTCCGGCTCCTGCGAGCAGGACCCTGGAGCATTGAGCTCTTCCTTTTCAAGGGTTCAATTGGTGATTTTTCACTTTTTTCAAGTTTGTTTGAGTGCTTTTCTTGAAGTACTTTGGTGTTTCTTCCTTGTGTTTGTCTTGGTGCACTCTTTATTAGTCAATATGCCTGCATTATTTGACAAATGCCTAGAGTGCTCGAGGAAGAAGGCTAAGTCGGACCCACAATAGGTGTGCCTCATCTGCCTTCCCTCATCTCATGTCCTAGAGGAGTGTGACATCTGCCAGGGCTTCTCTAGCAGAACCCTGAGAGATAGGTGTGAGAAGTTGGCCTGATATATGATGCTCACTAGTTCTAGTGATCACCTTGTATCAGTCCAAACAACCCTTATGGTGATTGGTTGTAAGTCAACCTTATAGACCAGCTATCCTAATGGTAGCATGGACAAAGCAGTCTTAGGCTAAACTATTTTGGCATGTGAAGCCAGCTGTTTTACCACAATATAACCCCTTGAATACCAGATGAAAGGACACCACACAGGTTGTTATGAAAATAAACAGTATATTTATTAATAACAACACCTCTGAACTCTTTATGAGTTCAGAGGGCTAAGCACATGACAATCTCTTACGAAAAATACGACAAGTTTCACAAAATGACAATGGTGCCCTAGGGGCACGACAAACCATATACTAAGTAAGTGGAATGTGAAAGTCCATAATAGGAATGGAGCTGTTCAGAGGCTGTAGGATCGATGGGACCACGCTACACTAACTCTAGGTAAGTAATAGGAGGCCCACGGAACGCGTGTGCAGAGTGTGAACTCACACGCGAGATGCGTAACAACGTCTATGGACAGTACAGTTCAAGTTCAAGTTAAAGGTAAGTACGGAGAATCCTGACTAGTTAGGACAACAACGACTGTGGAACTGGACACTAGGACAGTTAGACTACCCTTGAGCACCGAAATGCTCTTGTTACCTCACCCACGGACTGCGGGTGTATAGGTGCCAAAGTGTGTCGCGTTCTCGCGTTGAAGTCAATGGAGCCTGAAAGAAAAGATGCAGGCGACCAGGAGGAAGATGTCCGGTGCGATCCAAGGGTGGATCGGTGAAGAAGAGGACCTGAAAGCAGAGGGGACAGCGTTCAAAGTCACTAGCCAGTGACCGGTGTGGAACCAGGAAGGAACCAGATGCTGTCATCGCGATCAGGTGAAGAGTGGACGCTTGACTCTGCAGCCACGTGGACCAGAGGAGGTGTCTTCGACGACCAGGATGGAGGCACGAGCTGTCCCACGCAGGCTCTCGCGGTCGCCGGTGTTGGATCCGGAATCGGCGTCAACAGGCCTTGGCAAAGGCAACCCACGCGGTAAGTGGAGAAAGCGTCTGGTGCGGACTAGTAGAGTCCGGGGTGCCCCTCTTTTGGAAGGGAGCAAGGGCCAGTCTGGAGCAACCAGACCAGCAGTGAAGATTCAAAGGTTCGTCGTCTAGGAGGCCACTAGCCAGCCGGCAAGTGACCAGACAACGCGTCGAGCAGCAGACCAGCAGAAGGGCCCCACGCAGATCTCGTGGATGCTGGAGGGCTGATCTTCGGTGCAGGGGCTGCTCGGGGCTGGGGCTTCTCAGTCCCCAAAGCACTTGGTCGAGTTTACCTCGGGAGTCGTGCTGGAAGCGAAGTGCAGGTTCGTTCAAGATGGCCGGTCCCACGTGTCTCGTCGCACCCACGGGTCTCAGCTTTGCTGTAGATGCAGGTTGAGGTCGGAGAGGCCTGGGAATCCGGGTCTCGTCGGGCTCTGAAGTCTGGATCCTCGAGGGAAGACGACAAAGTGAAGCCGCTGGATGCTTGATGGTGCCTGCAGGTGCAGGGTGGACACTCCTTGCCCACAAGGGAGATTTCTTCAGTCTTCTGTGGAGCAGAACGTCGAAGTCCAGAGTTTCTTCTTGTAGAGTAGTTCAGGATTAATCTAATTTGGAATGGGACCAGCTCCTACCTTTATCCTGCTAAAGGGGGATGCACTACTGACTAGGTCCCTCCCCTGGGTGGGACCAGGAAGGGGGGTGGTTACACCCCCTATCCTTTGTCCGGTTTCCCACCAGAGCTGGGGCTGAAGTGCCCCAGCAACTGGTTTGAACCAGTGTATGCACAGGTGTAGGAAGGTAGATTCCTGACTATGGTTGCCCCCAACTTTTTGCCTGGTGTTTTGCTGGTTTTCTGACTTAGTTGACCTGGGGCCCTGCTATTCAGGACCCCAGGCCTACTGCTCTCTCTGTAAAATGGATTCCATGTACCTTAGTGTAGGAGAGTAGGGTCTGCAATCCTATGATCACCCAGATTTTTTGCTTTTTGCTGCACTGGTTTACGACTTTCCCTGGCTGTGGGCCTGCTAATCAGACCCACAGCCTAGCTGTTCTCTCTATCCAAATTGTACTCAGGTACTGAATTGGCACTGGGCCCTCTCCAAGTCCCTGTACCCAGGGCTGAGGTGCACCCAGGAGTCTCCCAGGGGCTGAAGCATGTATTATGCCACCCCTGGATTGACTAACTAAAACTGACACAACTGGCTGCACGACAGCTGGGGCAAGGTGGTGTACTCACCCTTTGCTTTAGATATAGTATACCTATATCTAACCCTAAAAATGGACACACAGATCTCCTATCAGTCACTCCTATAGCAGGCCTTAACAATCCTGAAGGCAGAGTGCTTGGAATCGTGTGAGATGGTGCTCTAGCATGAGCTGAGCCTGTCTGCGGCTTTCGGGATCCATCCCTTAGCCGTTTCCATGATATCGCATACCATATACTCTTAAGTGCATTATAATCCTCGCGGTTATGTGCCAACTCTGGTATCGCTTTATCAAAACATGTCGAGTAAGGTGTCATACGAATTGGAATACTAACCCCTCGCCAATTCTGGCGACGGGGTTAGCATTCCACCCTTCTAGAGGGACACGGCATGCCTGTAACCTATAACCCGGTTAAAAGTCAGACAGAGCCTTAGCATCCACAAAATGGATGCTGCCACCGAGACACAAGTCTGCCCTCCTGCTGCTGGGAGTCCTCCCAGAGCAGGAGATAAGGACAAAGGGTTTCCTGCCAGGGGCGGTGCCAGCACCGTCCCAGACAGGGTTTTGTGTATTGTAGGTAGGCAGGGCTTTAGAGGAAGGTGACTGCACGTGGCACCCCGGTGCTCACTGTGCATAGGCTGGCTGGAACCAGTTCCAGGGTCACTCCAGACCCTGTGCTGGGGAAAAGCCCGCCAAGGAAGTGGGTGTAACCACCCCCCTCCTAGTCCCACCCATAGGGCAGGACTTAGTCGCGTGCCAGCCCCTTTTTACAGGATAAAGGTAGAGACTGGCCCCCTTCCAAATCAGATCATCTTTGAATCCTGAAACTACTTTCTGCGAAAAGAACTCAAGACTTCTTCCTAAGATTTCTCCCTTGTGACTAAGGAGTAGTCACCCTGCATCCGCAGGCACCATCCAAGAACACTGCGGTCTGCTGTAAGTCCTTCCTCCGGAATCCGACTGCCCAGCTCGACGAGAACCGGCTTCCCTGGCACCTCTGACCTCTACCCACCTCTACAGCCCAGCTGAGAACCGTGGGTGCGACGAGACCTCAAGGGACCGGCCATCTGCAAGACTGCACGACTTCTTTCCAGCAAGCCCGCCGAGTAATCTACTGGTGAGTGCTTTGGGGTCCGAGAAGCCCCGACTCTGAGCAGCTCCAGCTCCGAAGTGCAGCCCCCCAGCATCTCCACGATCTGCGTGGGGCCCTTCTGCTTTCCGCTGCTCACCGCGTTGTTTGGCTACTAGCCCGTTGGCTTGTGGCCTTCCTGACGACGCCCGACGACATTTCTGCTGCTGGTCTGGTTGCTCCAGACTGGCCCTTGCTCCCTTCCAGAAGAGGAGCACCCTGGACCCTCCTGGTCCACTCAAGACGCCATTTTGAGTCCACCGCGTGGGCTTGAATTAGCCAAGGCTTGTTGCCCAATCCTGGGTAACTTCGACGCCAACGACTTCATCCTTCGTGGGACAGCTCGCACCTCCATCCTGGTCGCCGACAACGCCTCCTGGTCCGAGAGACTGCAGAGCCCAGCAGTGCCCACTCACCTGACTGCGGTGACTTCGCCCGGTGCCATCCTGGTGCCCACTTAATCACTGGCTAGTGATTCAAGAACTTGGTCCCCTCTGCTTTCAGGTTTTCTTCTTCCTTGATCCAGGCTTGGATCCATCGAACTTTCCTTCACTGGTCGCCTGCCAGCAACTTCTTCCTTCCAGGCTCCTGGTCCGGCAACGAGATCCCCGACGTCTTTTCAGACCTATGCAGCTGCAGCCCCTGGGCTAGGTAACTTCGGCACTCCGGTGTCCCAGCATAGCCTCACTATCCAAGGGTCAGGATCCACTGTCGTTTTCTCCCTACCAGGTCGGGTTCGCCCGTGAACATTAACTTTGTGAATTCTAGCTTCCATAGACTTTGTCCCGCATCCCGCGTGAGAGTGCACACTCTGCACCCGAGTCCCCTAGGCCTCCTAGTAGTAATCTAACGATTCCCTAGTCCAGTCCTAGCGATTCCAAAGCCTATTAGAACTGTTACTTACCTGCTAGTAATTCGCATTCCACTTTTAGCGTATATGGTTTTTCGTGCCCCTCGGGCATTTGTGTAACGTGCTAACTTAAAAGTATTTTCGTAAGAGTTTTGTTGTGTGCTTAGCTCCCTGTCTCATAAAGAGCCAGGGTAGTCTTGTTATAAATAAATACACTGTTTATTTTCATAACAACTTGTGTGGTGTCCTTTCACTGGGTGTTCAAGGGGTAATGTGATGGTAAAACAGCTGGCTTAACACGCCCTCTAGAGTCTTAGCCTTAGACTGCTCGTATCCATGCTACTAGGATAGCTGGTCTATAAGGTTGACTTACAACCAATCATCAATAAGGGTTGTTTGGACTGATATATAGTGATCACTAGAATAGTGAGCACTGCACATCAGGCCAACTTCTCACACTTAGGTACATATCTAAATTGGATACTGAGTCACCTTATCAGTGCCTGTACAGTGTACCTTAGGTACCCAGGGCATAGGTGTACCCAGGGGCTGCAGCATGTATTATGCCACCCCTGGCTGGCCATCCAAATCTGACACAACTGGCTGCTTGACAGCTGGGGCAAGGTGGTGTAATCACCCTTTGCTTTAGATATAGTATACCTATATCTAACCCTAAAAATGGACACACAGATCTCCTATCAGTCACTCCTATGGCAGGCCTTAACAATCCTGAAGGCAGAGTGCTTGGAATCGTGTGAGATGGTGCTCTGGCATGAGCTGAGCCTGTCTGCTGTTTTCGGGATCCATCCCTTAGCCGTTTCCATGATATCGCATACCATATACTCTTAAGTGCATTATAATCCTCGCGGTTATATGCCAACTCTGGTATCGCTTTATCAAAACATGTCGAGTAAGGTGTCATACGAATTGGAATACTAACCCCTCGCCAATTCTGGCGACGGGGTTAGCATTCCACCTTTCTAGAGGGACACGACATGTATGTAACCTGTAACCCCGGTTAAAGTCAGACAGAGCCTTAGCATCCACAAAATGGATGCTGCCACCGAGACACAAGTCTGCCCTCCTGCTGCTGGGAGTCCTCCCAGAGCAGGAGGCAAGGACAAAGGGTTTCCTGCCAGGGGCGGTGCCAGCACCGTCCCAGACAGGGTTTTGTGTATTCCAGGTAGGCAGGGCTACAGAGGAAGGTGACTGCAAGTGGCACCCCGGTGCTCACTGTGCATAGGCCGGCTGAAACCAGTTCCAGGGGCACTCCAGCCCCTGGCCTGGGGAAAGCCCGCCAAAAGGAGAGGGGTGTAACCACCCCCCTCCTGGTCCCACCAATAGGGCAGGACTTAGTCGCGTGCCAGCCCCCTTTTCCCAGATAAAGGTAGGAGCAGGCCCCCTTCCAAATTAGATCATCTTTGGAATCAAGACACGACTTTCTACGAAAGGACATCAAGATTTCTTCTTCAAGATTCTCCCTTGTGGCTAAGGAGTAGTCACCCTGCATCCGCAGGCACCACCTTAAGAACACTGCGGTCTGCTGCAAGTCCTTCCTCCGGAATCCGACTGTCCAGCTCGACAAGACCCGGCTTCCCTGGCACCTCCGACCTCTACTCACCTCTACAGCCAAGCTCAGAACCGTGAGTGCGACGAGACCTCAAGGGACCGACTATTGCCAAGACTGCACGACTTCTTCACAGCAAGCCCGCCGGGTAATCTACTGGCGAGTGCTTTGGGGTCCGAGAAGCCCCGACCCTGAGCAGCTCCAGCACCGAAGATCAGCCCCCCAGCATCTCCACGATCGGCGTGGGGCCCTTCTGCTTTTTGCTGCTCACCGCGTTGTTTGGCTACTAGCCCGCTGGCTTGTGGCCTTCTGAACGACGCCCGACGACATCACTGCTGCTGGTCTGGTTGCTCCAGACTGGTTCTTGCTCCCTTCCAGAAGAGGAGCATCCCGGACCCTCCTGGTCCACTCAAGACGCCATTTTGAGTCCACCGCGTGGGCTTGAATTAGCCAAGGCTTTGTTGCCCAATCCTGGGTCCTTCGACGCCGACAGCTTCATCCATCGTGGGACAGCTCGCCCCTCCATCCTGGTCGCCGACAACGCCTCCTGGTCCGTGAGATCTGCAGAGCACAGCGTCGCCCACTCACCTAGTCGAGGTGACTACCCTCCGGTGCCTCCTGGTGCCCCTGACTACTGGCTAGTAGTCACGAACTTGGTCCCCTCTGCTTTCAGGTGTCATCCATCTTCAAGATCCAGGCTTGGATCAACTCGAACTCTCTTCACTGGTCGCCTGCCAGCATCTTTCTTCCAGGCTCCTGGTCCGTCTACGAGGATTCCCGACGTCTTTTGAGACCTATGCAGCTGCAGCCCCTGGGCTAGGTAACTTCGGCATTTCGGTGCCCCAGCATAGCCTCACTATCCAAGGGTCAGGATCCACTGTCGTTTTCTTCCTACCAGGTCGGGTTCGCCCGTGAACACTAACTTTAACAGCTATCATAGACTTTGTCCCGCATCCCGCGTGAGAGTGCACACTCTGCACCCGAGTCCCCTGGGCCTCCTAGAAGTAATCTAACGATTCTATAGTCAAGTCCTAGCGATTCCAAAGCCTATTAGTACTGTACTTACCTGCTAGTAATTTCGCATTCCACTTTTTGAGTATATGGTTTAGCGTGCCCCTCGGGCATTTGTATATACTGTGCTAACTTAAGTATTTTTATAAGAGTTTTGTTGTGTGCTTAGCTCCCTGTCTCATAAAGAGCCAGGGTAGTCTTGTTATAAATAAATACACTGTTTATTTTCATAACAACTTGTGTGGTGTCCTTTCACTGGGTGTTCAAGGGGTAATGTGATGGTAAAACAGCTGGCTTAACACGCCCTCTAGAGTCTTAGCCTTAGACTGCTCGTATCCATGCTACTAGGATAGCTGGTCTATAAGGTCGACTTACAACCAATCATCAATAAGGGTTGTTTGGACTGATATATAGTGATCACTAGAATAGTGAGCACTGCACATCAGGCCAACTTCTCACACAGGGCACCTTGTGTGCCCCAGGCATGTCTCATTCCTTTCAGGCCTATCCTACCCAATACACAAAATCCTTTCTGGGGTGGTGCTAGCACCTTCCAAGGCAGGAAACCCTTTGTCCAAGCCGCCCTCGCTGGAAGGACTCCCAGCAGCAGGAGGTCAGACTTGTGTCTGTGGTGGCAGCATCCATTTTGTGATCCCAAGGCTCGAGTTAACTTTAACCGGGGTTCACAGTTACATACATGTCGTGTCCCTCTAGAAGGGTGGAATGCTACCCCCGTCGCCAGAATTGGCGAGGGGGTAGTATTCCAATTCGTATGACACCTTACTCGACATGTTTTGATAATGTTATACCAGAGTTAGCATTTAACCGCGAGGTTGATAATGCACTTAAGAGTATATGGTATAGCGTTATCATGGAACAGCTATTCGGACTTGGTTCCGCAAGCTGCAGACGGGCTCAGCTCATGCCAGAGCACCATCTCACATAATTCCAAGCACTCTGCCTTCAGGATTGATAAGGCCTTCCATAGGAGTGACTGATAGGAATATGTGTGTCCATTTTAGGGTTAGATATAGGTATACTATATCTACAGCAAAGGGTGATTACACCACCTTGCCCCAGCTGTCGTGCAGATATATTGTCAGTTTTAGATGGCCAGCCAGGGGTGGCATAATACATGCTTCAGCCCCTGGTAGGCCCTGGGTACACCTATGCCCTGGGTACAGGGACTGATAAGGTGGCCCAGTACCACTTGGTAAATGCACCTAAAGTCCATGGTTGTCAATTTAGAGAGAGAACAGCTAGGCTGTGGGTCTGATTAGCAGGCCCACAGCCAGGGAAAGTCGTAAACCAGTGAAGCAAAAAGCAAAAATCTGGGGTGACCATAGGATTGCAGACCCCACTCTCCTGCAATAGGATGAAGATCAGGCTCCAAGGCCTGGAAGACAGAAGACTGAAGGCGCAAGGTGGGTCTGGAAGGGCTTCCTCTGCCCATGCTGAGGCCTCTGGGGGGCTCCCCAGGGGCAGGAAGACCAGCAAACGTCCCCATTCTCCGTCAGCGTCGATTGGACAGACTACGGCGTCGAGAGGGATGACTACAGTCGGTTCCCCGTCTCCCCAGGGCTCTGGGTTGAAGCGGCGTCGACGCTCGGCGTTGAGGGAACTGAATAGATTGCCGTCGAGATCACCGTGACGATTTGTCGGCGTCGAGTAATCGACGTCGAGAGGTGACCCGGCGTCGGCGCTCGCCGTCGAGGCAACACCGCCGTTCGCAGTCGGCGAAGAGAAGGAGGTCGTCGTCGAGGGGATCCTCGTCGTCAAGAAGGACGTCAAAGTCACGCAGACCCTCAGCGTCGAGGCGAAGCTCGGCGTCGAGGTGAAGGTCGCCGTCGAGGCTAAGGTCACCGTCGAGGCTAAGGTCACCGTCGAGGAGGAGAAGTTCGCCGTCGAGGGGCTGACGCTCGCCGTCGGGTTGACGTTCTTCGACGCCAAAGAGGCCCCGAAGGAATTCTGGCACCAGGAGTCAGTCTAGCATGTGGCAGGTGCAGATAGGGGATTCTCCAACGCCCCAGCCTAGAAAAGAAGGCAGATCACCCGGGCTCGGTGTATTCTGAAGTGTATACGCCTTCTAGGCCAAAGTCGGTTACGCCCCCTCCTCCAATGCCATGGGGACCACCTCCGCGGGCTCCCACCCCGCCTCCGCTTCCACCTCATCCTCAACCTCTACCTCTTCCTCTACCTCAACCTCAGCTTCTGGCTGACAGGCCTCCTCCGGTTCCTCCGAGGACGGCTTCGATGCCTCGAAATCCGACGCCCCCTAAGGGGACCCCTTGGCCAAGGGCCCCTGCCGGGCCAAAGTCGCCCACTCCTGTGAGGCCGGCGGAGCGCCCGAAGCCAAGGAGGTCACGATCTCGCTCAGGTCGGAGGGGGAAATCGCGGGGTCGTCACAGATCCTCTACGAGATCAAGACGGAGTCACAGGAGGCGAAGATCACGGTCCCGCACAGACTCTTCCGGGACCAGAACCTACTCACCGACTTTGTCGGAAACCCCGGGGACGAGAGTATCTCCGGTGGACGACATCAGCACATTCCAGGATGTTCTCCTGAGGGGTGCAGTTAAGTTGGGTATCACGGTGACAGTGCCTACCCCCACGACATCCGTGATTTTCGAGACACTGCATAAAAAACACCTGTCTCAACCTTTACTGCCTCTAGTGCCAGGACTGGTAGAGCCCGCAGAGGAGTTGTTTCTCACCCCTGCGGTGACGAAAGCCGCTCCCTCCTGGCTCCTTAAGAAGTACAGGGCCCCCGATTCTGACCCGGCCTTTCTTTGGATGGATCCGACTCCGGACTCTGTCATAGTGACGGCGGCTAGGAAGCAACATGCCACCTCCCAGTCTTCTACTGTGCCTCCTGATAAGGAGAGCCGATGGATCGACTCGGCAGGCAGAAAAGTCTGTGGGCCGGCCTCTACTGCGATGAAGGCGGCCAGTGCGGCGGCTTTGCTAGGGCGATACGATCGTGCCCTATGGGAGTCCCTCCAGCAATTCGCTGAGTTCCTTCCCCGAGAGAAGAAAGAGGACTTTCAAGAGACCCTGAAGGAGAGGATGCTGGTGTCGAACCAGCTCATCAGCGTGGCTGCGGATACGTCGCTTCTGGCCGCACATGGGTACTGTCATGGTGTCAACCAGCGACGCCACGCTTGGCTTAGACTTACATCGCTCAAGCCAGAAGCTCAGCAGCGGGTGGCCAATCTGCCTTTCTCGGGGGAAACCCTGTTTGGCAAGCATGCGGATGACGAAATGGCCCGCATGAAGGCGGAGGCCGAGACCCTAACGGCGGTCGGGTTGGAGAAGCCCAAGGAGAAGAAGACCTACCGCCCATTCCAGAGACGGTTTGGGGTGCAGGGCAGAGGGTGTGGACAGACTTCGGGACAGCAACAACAGCAGCCGCAGCAGTTCCGGAAGCCCTTCCAGAAGCGTCAGAAGGGTAGAGGCGGCCAGCAGTCCGCAACAGCGAACAAAGGCCCAGCTCGGTCTCGACCCTGAGCGGTTACTTCACCTACATCCGTTACCCACTCCGGTGGGGGGAAGCGTTCAATTTTTTCTGGCAGAGTGGAGAAAAATTTCTCCGGACATTTGGCTGCTGAATATTGTTTGCAATGGATACAGTCTTCGGTTCACCAGCCCGCCTCCATCAATTCCACCGGTCAGATCGCAGTTTCAACTTCGTGAGCTCCAGGCGGAGGCTGATATCCTGTTAAGGAAAAGGGCGATGGAAGACGTACCTTTGTCTCAAAGAGGTAGAGGTCTGTACTGCCGGTTCTTTCTGGTTCGCAAGAAGGACAAGAACGAGTTCATGCCCATTCTGGATTTGCGACAAGCAAACAAGTGGATTCGCAGAGAGAAGTTTTGCATGCTGTCATTGCATCAGATTTATCCTCTGCTGCAACAGAGAGACTGGCTATGTGCTATAGACCTACAGGATGCGTACTTCCATGTGCCCATTGCACACAAACACAGGAAGTTCCTGCGATTCCAAGTTGGCACCAATCATTATCAGTACACAGTGCTGCCATTCGGGCTGAAGTCTGCGCCCAGAACATTCTCAAAGTGCATGGCAGTGGTAGCTGCACACCTAAGGAAGAACAAGGTGTATGGACGATTGGTTGATCAAGGCCTCCTCCTTTTCGGAAGCTCAAGAGGTGCGTTCTCCTGAACAAGCTGGAGTTACACGTCAACATGTCCAAGTCTGTCCCGACACCGGTCCAGTGCATACAGTACTTGAGAGCCTCCATCAATACGCTGTCAGCAAGCGTGTCTCCTTCGGAGGAGCGACTGGTATCAATCCTTCGGAAGGCTCAGGCTCTTATGACCACTCCATTTACAACAGTGAGGACGGTGTCTTCTCTACTGGGGTCGATGGCCTCTTGTATCTTCCTCACGCCTCACGCACGGCTGCACATGAGACCATTGCAGGAGTGCTTGGAGGATCAGTGGGATCAGAGGAAGGGGTCTTGGGACGACAAGATACGATTGTCTCTGCATGCTCTTAAGTCTCTGAAGTGGTGGTGTTCAGCGGAGAGCCTCCTCAGAGGGGTCCCCTTCCACAAGGACATTCCCACACAGACTATCGTGACGGATGCGTCTCTCCACGGCTGGGGGGCGCACTCCGGAGACTTACAGATTCAAGGAACGTGGCCCCGATGGAGTCCACGTACCACATCAATTTCCTGGAACTCTGAGCTGTTCACTTGGCATTGAAGGCCTTTCATCCGTCCTTCCGGACCAACTCTCTGCTTGTACAGACTGACAATACGACCACGATGTATTCTCAACAAGCAAGGGGGCTCGAGATCACGCACTCTGTCACAGGAGGCGCAGGCGATCTGGCGCTGGCTTCTGGCCAGAGGAATGACTATAACGGCCACCCATCTACCAGGTGTGCAGAATGTTCAGGCAGACACACTGAGCAGACTGATTCAGGAAAACCACGAATGGGTCATAAACGACGAAGTACAAGGAGAAGTCTTCGCAAGGTGGGGGACTCCAGACGTAGATCTGTTTGCCACCGCCGAAAACAGAAAATGCCGAGACTTCGCCTCCAGGTACTACCAGCATGGGACGCTGGGGAATGAGTTATGGATCAACTGGTTGAACAGCTTTGTGTACGCTTTTCCACCCAGCCCCCTGATTCCGACGGTGCTCATCAAGCTGTCCCAGTCCAGGGCACGGATGATCCTGATTGCCCCGGAATGGCCCAGGCAGTGGTGGTTCACGGACCTGCTTCACCGGTCTCTCCTTCCTCACATACGGCTGCCGTGCAGGCCGGACCTTCTCACGAAGTTCGGGGGGCAGATGGTGCACCCCAACCTCTCGTCTTTGAGTTTATCGGCATGGCTCCTGAGATATTGCAATATGGCCATACCAGAAGATTGTATGGACATACTGAAGGAGGCTAAGCAACCTTCCACTAGGACTTCCTATGCTTACAAGTGGAAGAGATTTTGCATCTGGTGCAAGTCCAAGAACTATGACCCGACGACGTGTAAGGAAGATGTTCTCCTTCCGTATCTTCTACATTTGGCGCAGTCTGGCCTTTAGGTTCATTCCATTAAGGTTCATCTCGCTGCGCTGACTGCCTACAGGAAAATGCCCTTCACAGACTTCCTTCTTCCAGATCCCTGTGATCAAAGATTTTTTGGAAGGCTTGAAGAAAGTGTTCCCTCCTGTCCGGCTTCCTTCGTCTTCGTGGGAATTGAACGTGGTGCTGTCCAGATTGATGAAGGAGCCTTTTGAACCTATTCATAAGACTTCGTTGCAGCCCCTGTCCTGGAAGGCGGCGTTCCTCGTGGCCATTACATCGGCCCGCAGAGTGAGTGAAATTCAGGCGTTGTGTTGCCAAGAACCTTATACTGTATTTCATGCTGCTAAGGTTGTTATGCGTACTCACCCTAAATTTCTTCCAAAGGTTATACCTGATTTCCATGTTAACCAGACCATAACTTTACCTACGTTTTTTCAGAATCCTTCATCTCCAGCGGAAAGGTCCCTGCATTCCCTGGATGTTAGGAGGGTGTTGAATTTTTATCTGGATAAAACCAAGGATATTCGTAGGTCAG
The DNA here is from genome assembly GCF_964261635.1 of Lissotriton helveticus. Classification (NCBI taxonomy): domain Eukaryota; kingdom Metazoa; phylum Chordata; class Amphibia; order Caudata; family Salamandridae; genus Lissotriton; species Lissotriton helveticus. The sequence goes on along the minus strand of NC_136060.1, from coordinate 468,188,632 downwards.
ACCAATTGTTTATCAATTATGGATCAGTCAGGACTGGTCTTGCTACCTCGAAACAGTCCATCTCGAGGTGGATTGTGTCCTGTATACAATTGTGTTACCAAAAGGCTAATAAGACCTTAGGGGTAAACCTAAGGCTCATTCCACCAGGGGCAAAGCTGCCACGACTGCTTTGCTACGTAATGTTCCAATTGCGGAAATCTGCAAGGCGGCCACTTGGAAGTCGGTCCATACCTTTGCTAAGCATTACTGTCTGGACACTGATGCCAGGGCAGACGCTCAGGTTGGGCAGGCTTCGCTGCGAAATCTGTTCGCACAGTAGTGGTGTTATTTCTCTTTTCTCCACCGCCGCTTTGGTGTGGGGATGGGCTTGCCATTCTATTCACTAGATTGACTATACACAGAGATCCCCTACTACAGAAGGAGTAGTTTCTGTCCTGTAGCTCTAGTTCTGTAGTAGGGGTATCTATAGTCATAAGCGTCTGCCCTCCTCCCCGGTGGAGAGAGATATTCATGTAAGAAATGCTACAGGTCTGGCGTGATACGCCTTCAAAAAGAACTGAAAGTAAAAGGGACCTGCAGTGCATTCAGGGATACTGTGAGACTTCTGGAAAGTTCTCTTAAAGGCATAGTATCCTGTTCTGAGCCACATAATGGCAGCCTATGGGGCTTGTCTGTCCATTCCTTCCTCTCTATCATTCCTGAGGGTTTTGCTGGTAAAAGCAAGTGTTTCTATGTGAAGAAACCTGGACAGGCTGTGCTGTTTGTGGATTTTTGGTGGAATTTCTAGTTGAAATACTGGACAGTGTAGCCTGTGGATATAGGCTGTATTATCGGTCTTTAAATTCTCTCTTAAGTGTCCGTGCAGTTCTGCATGTTTTGGCAACTTAAGAGATTATTTTTGATTGCTCCGGGGTCCACCCACATGGGCGGGACTATTCACTAGATTATGACTATAACAGAGATACCCCTACTACAGAACTGGAGTTACGGGACAGAAACTACTCCATGTTGGCGCCAAGAAAGGTCGGGCCGTACACAAGCAGACCATCTCCCGATGGGTCTTCATGTGTATTAAAGCCTGTTTTCTCTGGCAACGAAGGAGCCTCCGTTGGGGCTGTGCGCCCATTCCACCAGGGCGACGGCTGCCACAACGTCGTCGGGACGTGATGTCCCCTTACAAGACATCTGTCAGGCAGCTACATGGGCCTCGCTGCACACATTTACTAAGCACTATTGCCTGGATAGCCAAGTCCGGAGAGACCGCTTCTTTGGCAGTTCTGTTCTCCGGGACTTCCTGGTGTGATCTTGGTTCGCAGACCCACCACCGGGGTTGGTATTGCTGAAGTATCCATTCTAAAGTAAGGAATGTATCATTAACGTGTTTCTTTCAGATGCACGGTTTACTTACCTTCGGTAATGTTATATCTGTAAGAAACATTAGTTAGTGATAGATTCCTTACCGCACCTTCTGCGAACTGATTTCTAGGGTTAAGGTAATCTCTTTCTGGGCCCTAGTTTCAATGCACTAGTGGTCGGTTTCTTGCATGGCTCTGCGTTCCTGGCATGGAAAGTTGTGTACAGACCTGATGTTAACACGCATGGGTGGAGCCTAAGTAGTCTCCGTGACGTCATCTCAGCACTTACAATGCCAGCGACTGACGCGGAGCCTACAACGCCACCTACCGACGTGCAGGGGTACTGCTGACAAAACTTTCCGGATCCAGTCTGACGCGTGGGGATATCCTAAGTTAAAGAATCTATCACTAACTAATGTCTCTTACAGATATATCGTTACACAAGTAGTAACTTGTTCTACTGGTAAGTAACTCGTTTTTATCTGAAGCATTATCTAAAGGTGTGTGAACTCCTTACATATTTTTATAAATTTTGGATCTATTTTCAGTAATTTAGTATCCTCAATACAAGACAGATGGGGCACTGCCTACTTTCAGAACAACAACAGATATCTTCCAGGCAGAGCCCCCTCCGAAAACAGAGTACAACCCTATATTCAACCATGAAATAGATGATTAACATGTTCACCAAGCAAAGTGAGTGCAGTGCAGTATGCTGATTAAAAGATTCCTTTCCTGCTATTGTTCTCAGTTAACTGTAAGATTAAAATTTAGTTTAAAAACATTATTTTACAAAGCTGATCAAATGTAAGTTAATATTTTAATTTGTGTCTCTTATTTAGGTCAACTGAAGAAATCATAGCACTTTTTATATCCATTACGTTTGTCTTGGATGCACTTAAAGGCATAATAAAAAGTAAGTTCTGTAAGCCACTTTTTACTTGTAATTAAGCCAATCATAATTTCTGACCAGATCATTAGTCATAGTCTAACTTTTTATAACACAGATATGATGTTGAACGTTTATGTGCAAGCCTATTAATCTTTCTTTTTTTCATATACTTCCTGAATTTATTTACTTGACAGAGCAATGCATATTATAAACAACTTCTGTCATGTTGTTCTCACTTATATTATCTTGTACTAGTGGTATTACCATTGCAAAACTCCTGTATGTTATGTGGAGGATCCTTGGAATACTCTTTGCAATATATTTTTACATTGTTATTTATTATTTATACTTTTTTTATTACGCAAGCTAGACCAGAAGGTATCGGAGCTCTTTACATATAATGCAAGATCATGTGATAGAAGTACATTTAAAAATACAAATCAAACAAAATGATTCCCTTGGGTCGTGTACAGAAGAAGCTTGGAATTAGCTATAACCACAATCAAATATAAACACATTGACTAAAGAAATTGATCAAAAATGAAGTTACATAACAATTTATTGAGACAATAAAAAGACAATTTATAATTACACTGGAAAAAATGTTAAAAAACAATTGAAACAATTAAAATACTATATACTTTTGTGACCAGCACAAAAATAGGCAAGAACCTTAAACCTACTACTTTTAACAACTGTCGCAGCCAGAATGTAATATACTTGCTGCTTTGCCCATGCAATCTAGGTTACGTAGGCGAAACAGGTAGAGAATTGCGTATCAGAGTTCTAGAGCACAAGTCAGCGATACGTACCTCCAAAATCAATGCACCCCTAACAGAACATTACAAGGAAAAGAAACATTCCTGTGATGACATTAGATGGTTCATATTAGAGAAAGTGAGACAAAATAGAAGAGGGGGAGATGGAGACAGACTTAGAAAAAGAAGAGAGCAATGGTATTTCTGCTACCTTAACACAATAGACAAGGGCCTTAATACTAGAGAGGATTGGGCCAAATGTCTGTGAAGAATACTGAATAAACCCCCAACGATTGTTAATCCTAAAACTGGGATCCGCCAACAACATCCACACAGTCCCATTCCCTGGGACGAGGGAACAGGCCTTATAATACATGGGAGCCTTATGCATAATAATCCACCAATCCCTGCCTAGTCTCCAACCTTTGGTTTTTCTTATCTCCCAGGAATTCTTTATTATCAGCAGGAATTTAGTAAGTCCTTTACCCATATCTTGCGACAATTTTTCATGTCCGATTAAACAATCACAAACATATCCATCATTTTTTAAAAACTTCATTTTTGATCAATTTCTTTAGTCAATGTGTTTATATTTGATTGTGGTTATAGCTAATTCCAAGCTTCTTCTGTACACGACCCAAGGGAATCATTTTGTTTGATTTAGGTTTAACACCCCAATTCCCTTGTTCACTTCAAGGGGTTCCTCTCTCTTTTCATAACATTTAAAAATACAGCCAAAAAAGTGTTCGTCCTTAGCCTTAATTACAGTATACAGATATAGGAACAGCTTGAGCTAAAAGTGTACAAGACATAGTAGACAGCTGAAACACTAAATTAACCACTGCAACTGGTCATGGCAGAGTGGGTGTGAGCTTTGGGAACATAGCTCAGTTAGGGTGCGTGTTAAAGTATTTGTTGAGAAGTAGTTGTTTAAGGTCCTGTTTGAGACAGGAACATGAGGGGTTGCAGCGCAGGTCTCTAGGGAGTGAGTTCCATATTATGGGAGCATTTCCAGAAAAAGAATGTGTCTGGGGGGATTTATTTTTCAGTTTGTGAGGAATGAGAATAAGTGAGTTGGAGCTCCTGAGAGATCTAGTTCTTCCAGCTATCGAAAATGTGTTCTCCAGATAGTTGGGGTTCTCTGTGTGAAGGGCTTTGTAGGTGATGCAAGCAGTCTTGTAGAAACATCTTCCTTCAATTGGAAGCCAATTGACGCTCTTGAGGGCCGGTGTGATGTGCTCACAATTTGCAACCTGTTATTAGCCAGGCTACCATGTTGAGAACTGAATTAAGGGAGCAAGGTGTGTTTTCGGAGTTCCTGTGATGATGGCGTCACCATAATCCAGTTTTGAGAGGACTAGTGATTGCACTACTGTCTTAAAATCTTCAGGGGGAATAAAAGGTTTATGAAATAAAATAAAATGTTCATATTGTAAGCATCTTTTTCCCAAATTTGTTTTTATGGGTTGGGGGTGTTAGGGGACTCAGACTGTATACAAACACTGACGCCATCAATTCGGTAGAATTTTGCAAACCTCTAGTCACTCCATCATGCTGTGTGTGGCCTGTCCTTTGGTTTATTTTGTGTGGGTCACAGAAAGGAATACTAAACATGTATGCTGTTTCCAAGGCTGATGTTTGTTTCATGTCTTCATTTTTGGTGTATTTTTGACCTACTCAATGTATTTGTATACTTACACCAAAATAGCAAACATTTTCTTGTCGTAAGAGTGTTTTTGGGTATCTGCTATAGACTGCTTAGTAAGACCTTTTGTAACACCTTTCGTTTCCAATTCATGCATTTTTTATTAATGGGCCCTTGGTGAGTCCCTTGCACATGATTGAATGGTTTTGTTGTCTCTTGGGTATCTACTTTTGATGCAATGTCTTTCTCACCTATTCTTGTTTGTCCTAGCCATGAGTATTTTTGTCTGTGTTCTGATGGGATGAGTTGTATCCATCCCGTGAGGTTGTGTAAATGTAATGTTCGAGGCATATGAGCTGCAGAAAGAACACTTTTGCATTAGATCGCCACCTGGTGTTGGGCTCGAATGATTGCATGTTGTTGTCATCTTGAAAGAAGTCTTTTGTAGTCACGAGATAGGTGACTCCTCCCTTGGACGATAGTGTGCATGGGCATCGACTCCATCCTTAGATTTTTTTTTCCGCCACTGGGTACGAATGAACTTTTTCAGCTCCGCCTCGAAATCTACCTTTCAAGTACTTTGAAGCACAAAAAATCATAAAAACTTTACGTAACTAACTTAGATATCGACTGACATCGTTTCGACTAAATCAGCTCGATTCCGGTCGTCGACGCGGGCCATTGGGCCTATCCACGCCGCGAGGCCTATGTGAGAAGTTGGCCTGATATGCAGTGCTCACTATTCTAGTGATCACTATGTATCAGTCCAAACAACCCTTATTGATGATTGGTTGTAAGTCAACCTTATAGACCAGCTATCCTAGTAGCATGGATACGAGCAGTCTAAGGCTAAGACTCTAGAGGGCGTGTTAAGCCAGCTGTTTTACCATCACATTACCCCTTGAACACCAAGTGAAAGGACACCACACAAGTTGTTATCAAAAATAAAGTGTATTTATTTATAACACGACTACCCTGGCTCTTTGAGACAGGGAGCTAAGCACACAACAAAACTCTTAAGAAAATACTTTAAGTCGCACAATTTACACAAATGCCCGAGGGGCACGAAAAACCATATATTACAAAAGTGGAATGCGAATCACTAGCAGGTAAGTAACTATTCTCATAGACTTTAGAAACGCTAGGCCTACAATACTAAACCCTTAGATTAGAAGCAGGAGGCCTGTGGACGTCGTGTGCAGAGTGGGAACTCTCACGCGTAAGGCGGGAAAAAGTCTATGGAGGCTAGCAAAGACAAAGTTACTGTTCTCGGGCGAACCCGACTAGGTGGGTCGAAAACAAGAGTGGATCCGAACACTAGGAGTGTTGGACTATGCTGAAGCACCGGAGTACTTGGTTTACCTAGCCCAGGGGCTGCGGCTGCATAGGGTTCAAGTTGCGTCGGAAACCCTCGTTGAAGATCCAGGAGCCTGAAGAAAGAAGTTGCTGGCAGGCGGCCAGTGAAGGAGTTCGTGGTGATCCAAGCCTGGATCAGGGAAGAAGAAACCTGTAAGCAGAGGGGACCAAGTTCTGAATCACTAGCCAGTGATTTGAGTGGGCACCAGGATGGCACCGGACGAAGTCCCCTCAGCCAGGTGAGTGGGCGCTGCTGGGCTCTGCAGTCTCTCGGACCAGGAGGCGTTGTCGGCGACCAGGATGGAGGTGCGAGCTGTCCCACGAAGGTTCTTGCTGTCGACGTCGCTGGACCCAGGATTGGGCAACAAGTCTTGGCAAATGCAAGGCCCACGCGGTGGACCTAAAATGGCGTCTTGAGTGGACCAGGAGGGTCCAGGGTGCTCCTCTGTTGGAGGGGAGCAAGGGCTAGTCTGGAGCAACCAGACCAGCAGTAGTTGTCGTCGTGGAGCGTCGTGAAGGGGTCACTAGCCAACGGGCAAGCGACCTGGACAACGCGGTTGGCAGCAAAGAGCAGAAGGGCCCCACGCAGATCTCGTGGATGCAGGGGGGCTGAACTTCGGTGCTGGAGCTGCTCAGGGTCGGGGCTTCTCTTACCCCAAAGCACTCAGTCGAGGGTCACTCGGGAGTCGTGCTGGACAAGCATCGTGTAGTTCTGAAGATGGCCGGTCCCTCGAGGTCTCGTCGCACCCACGGGTCACAGCTGGGCTGATGATGTAGGTTGAGGTCAGAGGTGCCAGGGAAGCCGGTTCTCGTCGTGCTGGAGCAGTCTTGATCCGAAGGAGAGACTGGCAACAAACCGCGATGCTTGGTTGGTGCCTGCTCGGGCAGGGTGACTACTCCTTAGTCACAAGGGAGAATCTTGGGAAGAAGTCTTGAGTTCCTTTCGTGGAAAGTAGTTTCAGGATTCAAAGATGATCTGATTTGGAAGGGGGCTAGTTCCTACCTTTATCCTGCAAAAAGGGGCTGGCACGCGACTAAGTCCTGCCCTATGGGTGGGACCAGGAGGGGGGTGGTTACACCCCTCTCCTTTGGCGGGCTTTCCCCAGGCCAGGGGCTGGAGTGCCCCTGGAACTGGTTTCAGCCGGCCTATGCACAGTGAGCACCGGGGTGCCACTTGCAGTCACCTTCCTCTGTAGCCCTGCCTACCTGGAATACACAAAACCCTGTCTGGGACGGTGCTGGCACCGCCCCTGGCAGGAAACCCTTTGTCCTTGCCTCCTGCTCTGGGAGGACTCCCAGCAGCAGGAGGGCAGACTTGTGTCTTGGTGGCAGCATCCATTTTGTGGAGCTAAGGCTCTGTCTGACTTTAACCGGGGTTACAGGTTACATACATGTCGTGTCCCTCTAGAAGGGTGGAATGCTAACCCCGTCGCCAGAATTGGCGAGGGGTTAGTATTCCAATTCGTATGACACCTTACTCGACATGTTTTGATAAAGCGATACCAGAGTTGGCATATAACCGCGAGGATTATAATGCACTTAAGAGTATATGGTATGCGATATCATGGAAACGGCTAAGGGATGGATCCCGAAAGCTGCAGACAGGCTCAGCTCATGCCAGAGCACTATCTCACACGATTCCAAGCACTCTGCCTTCAGGATTGTCAAGGCCTGCCATAGGAGTGACTGATAGGAGATCTGTGTGTCCATTTTAGGGTTAGATATAGGTATACTATATCTAAAGCAAAGGGTGATTACACCACCTTGCCCCAGCTGTCGTGCAGCCAGTTGTGTCAGATTTGGATGGCCAGCCAGGGGTGGCATAATACATGCTGCAGCCCCTGGTAGGCCCTGGGTACACCTATGCCCTGGGTACCTAAGGTACACTTTACAGGGACTGATAAGGTGACTCAGTATCCAATTAGATATGTACCTAGGGTACATGGAATCCATTTTACAGAGAGAGCAGTAGGCCTGGGGTCCTGAATAGCAGGGCCCCAGGTCAACTAAGTCAGAAAACCAGCAAAACACCAGGCAAAAAGTTGGGGGCAACCATAGTCAGGGATCTACCTTCCTACACGCATTAGGTCAAATAGTCCTTGAACTTTGTTTTTTAATGAGTAAAAACACTCATAAATCTTGAAAATTGCTCATAAAAGACATTGTCAGCCATAGGCTGCATTCAAAAGTGAATAACACAGAAACTGAAAGCATTTTCAGTTAAAACTGGCACCGTGCCTTTAAGGCAGCCATGACCCCAGGCTTCCCATCATGCCTCAGGGGTGACAGTTAGGTCAGTTGTTCTTTCCGGCTCTTTCAGTCAGGACCCTGGTTAAACAGCTTCCACCTTTGTTTGACTTTCTGTCAAAAATATTTGGTGTTTTCCTTCAATTTTTGGATTCACTCGACTGCTTTTAGCCTTAGAGCTATACTGCTACCTTTTTTGGGCTCAAAAAGGTACATTTTTTGTCAAGAATGCCTTCGCTTTTTGATCCCTGCCCTTCCTGTGGGAAGAAGAAAGCTAAGACTGATACACATCCTGTGTGTATCCTCGGTCTTCCTGACTCTCATTCTGCAGAAATCTGTGTTCACTGCAAATCCTTGTCAAGTAGAACTCTCAAGGACCGAGAAAAAAATCAGAATTTATGGACTTTCTGAGAGAGGTAGGTCTCCAAAGAGACAAAAAAAACTGAGGGCGCGGACGACGTTGAGAAATGTCCCGGTTTGCTCTCCATTGGGATCGGCCTCGAAGGTTCCACCGACGACAAGTCAACTCCCCTCGACGGTGAAGACTTCAGCTTCGAGAGTCAAGGTAACTCCGCTGCCGTCAACCGGGCGATATGCAGCGTCGAGAGAGAGTTCGTCGTTGGAGCATGGCGGCTCAACGTCGAAACCTCCGCCGTCGAAGCCTCAGGTCCAGTCTTTGACGTCGCATCTTCCGTCGACGCCTAGTCATCGGCGTTCGGCGTCAAGGCACCCTCCGTCGCCGTCCCATCATCGACGGTCGACGTAGAGGCATCCTCCGTCGGCGTCTCGCCATCGACGCTCGACGTCGAGGCATTCACTGTCATCGACAGGACATCGTCGTTCGTCGTCGAGACTGTAGGAGAGTAGGGTCTGCAATCCTATGATCACCCAGATTTTTGCTTTTTGCTTCACTGGTTTACGACTTTCCCTGGCTGTGGGCCTGCTAATCAGACCCACAGCCTAGCTGTTCTCTCTAATCCAAATTGTACCCAGGTACTGAATTGGCACTGGGCCCTCTCAAGTCCCTGTACCCAGGGCTGAGGTGCACCCAGAAGTCTCCCAGGGGCTGCAGCATGTATTATGCCACCCCTGGGCTGACTAACTAAATCAGACACAACTGGCTGCTTGACAGCTGGGGCAGAGTGGTGTACTCACCCTCTGCTGTAGATATAGTATTCCTATATCTAAACCTATATGGACACACAGATCTCCTATCAGTCACTCCTATGGCAGGCCTTAACAATCCTGAAGGCAGAGTGCTTGGAATCGTGTGAGATGGTGCTCTTGCATGAGCTGAGCCTGTCTGCGGCTTTCGGGATCCATCCCTTAGCCGTTTCCATGATATCGCATACCATATACTCTTAAGTGCATTATAATCCTCGCGGTTATGTGCCAACTCTGGTATCGCTTTATCAAAACATGTCGAGTAAGGTGTCATACGAATTGGAATACTAACCCCTCGCCAATTCTGGCGACGGGGTTAGCATTCCACCCTTCTAGAGGGACACGGCATGCATGTAACCTGTAACCCCGGTTAAAGTCAGACAGAGCCTTAGCTCCACAAAATGGATGCTGCCACCGAGACACAAGTCTGCCCTCCTGCTGCTGGGAGTCCTCCCAGCCCAGGAGGCAAGGACAAAGGGTTTCCTGCCAGGGGCGGTGCCAGCACCGTCCCAGACAGGATTTTGTGTATCCTAGGTAGGCAGGGCTTTAGAGGAAGGTGACTGCAAGTGGCACCCCGGTGCTCACTGTGCATAGGCCGGCTGAAACCAGTTCCAGGGGCACTCCAGCCCCTGGCCTGGGGAAAGCCCGCCAAAGGAGAGGGGTGTAACCACCCCCCTCCTAGTCCCACCCATAGGGCAGGACTTAGTCGCGTGCCAGCCCCTTTTTGCAGGATAAAGGTAGGAACTGGCCCCCTTCCAAATCAGATCATCTTTGAATCCTGAAACTACTTTCTTCAAGAGGGAACTCAAGACTCTTCTCAAGATTTCTCCCTTGTGACTAAGGAGTATGAAGACCTTAAATCGCACCCTTGACCTCCTTCCTCTCGAAGCAAGGCGCACTATGACCCAAGCTCTTGTGACCTCGAGGATGGACTATGGCAATGTGCTTCTGCTCGGAACAACGCAGAAAAACATCAGGAAACTTCAAGTGCTCCAAAATACTGCTGCACGCCTAGTCCTTAGACTTCCTAAAAGAGCCGCATCTAAACCTGCCCTTGCCACCTTGCACTGGCTGTCTATAAAGAAGAGAGTCCTATTTAAAGCCCTCCTCATGTGCTATAGGATCCTCGCACACTCTGCCCCTCCCTACATGACTGACCTAGCTATCCCCTATGAACCTACTAGAACTCTCCGGTCTGGGGGAACAGGTCTGCTGGAAATACCCCGTGTGAAAAAAGCCAGAATGGGAGGCCGCTCCTTCCGTGTAATGGCAGCCAAAGAGTGGAACCTGCTTCCAATGAGCATCAGACTAGCGGACTCTGAAGCCTCCTTTAGAAAACTTTTGAAAACTCACTTGTTTTCTCTGTAATCTCCCTCTACCGGTTCTTGACTCTTTTCCACAGCGCGGGGACACGCCGGGATGGCGTCACCAGGCGCTTTACAAGCCCCTTTATTATTATTATTATTTTGAGTAGTCACCCTGCAGCAGCAGGCACCAACCAAGCATCGCGGTTTGTTGCCAGTCTCTCCTTCGGATCAAGACTGCTCCAGCACGACGAGAACCGGCTTCCCTGGCACCTCTGACCTCAACCTGCATCATCAGCCCAGCTGTGATCCGTGGGTGTGACGAGACCTCGAGGGACCGGCCATCTTCAGAACTGCACGACGCTTGTCCAGCACGACTCCCGAGTGACCCTCGACTGAGTGCTTTGGGGTAAGAGAAGCCCCGACCCTGAGCAGCTCCAGCACCGAAGTTCAGCCCCCCTGCATCCACGAGATCTGCGTGGGGCCCTTCTGCTTTTTGCTGCTCACCGCGTTTTCCAGGTCGCTTGCCCGTTGGCTAGTGGCCCCTTCACGACGCTCCACGACGACAAACACTGCTGGTCTGGTTGCTCCAGACTGGCCCTTGCTTCCCTCCATCAGAGAAGCACCCTGGACCCTCCTGGTCCACTCAAGACGCCATTTTAGGTCCACCGCGTGGGCCTTGCCTTTGCCAAGACTTGTTGCCCAATCCTGGGTCCAGCGACGTCGACAGCAAGAACCTTCGTGGGACAGCTCGCACCTCCATCCTGGTCGCCGACAACGCCTCCTGGTCCGAGAGACTGCAGAGCCCAGCAGCGCCCACTCACCTGACTGCGGTGACTTCGCCCGGTGCCATCCTGGTGCCCACTTAATCACTGGCTAGTGATTCAGAACTTGGTCCCCTCTGCTTTCAGGTCTTCTTCTTCCCTGATCCAGGCTTGAATCACTCCGAACTTTCTTCACTGGCCGCCTGCCAGCAACTCTTTCTTCAGGCTCCTGGTTCATCAACGAAGAAACCCGACGACACTTGAACCCTATGCAGCCGCAGCCCCTGGGCTAGGTAAACCGAGTACTCCGGTGCTCCAGCGTAGGCCCACTCTCTAAGTGTCTAGATCCACTTTCGTTTTTGACCTACCTAGTCGGGTTCGCCCGAAAACACTAACTTTGCATTTACTAGGATCCATAGACTTTGTTCCGCATTATGCGTGAGAGTTCCCACTCTGCACCCGACGTACCTAGGTTTCCTGCTAGTAATCTAAAGGTTCAGTAGTCCAGTCCTAGCGATCCCAAAGCCTATGAGAGTAGTACTTACCTGCTAGTAATTTCGCATTCCACTTTTGTAGTATATGGTTTTTCGTGCCCCTCGGGCATTTGTGTAAATTGTGCGACTTAAAGTATTTTCTTAAGAGTTTTGTATTGTGCTTAGCTCCCTGACTCATAAAGAGTTCAGGGTAGACTTGTTAGAAATAAATATACATTTATTTTCATAACAACTTGTGTGGTGTCCTTTCACTGGGTGTTCAAGGGGTAATGTGATGGTAAAACAGCTGGCTTAACACGCCCTCTAGAGTCTTAGCCTTAGACTGCTCGTATCCATGCTACTAGGATAGCTGGTCTATAAGGTTGACTTACAACCAATCATCAATAAGGGTTGTTTGGACTGATACAAAGTGCTCACTAGAATAGTGAACATTATATATCAGGCCAACTTCTCACAGAGACATCCATCGCAGTCCAGTCGAGGGCATTCAGCGTCAAAGCATCCTCCATCGGCGTCCAGTCACAGGCGCTCGACGTCGAGAAGGCCTCCGTCGACGTCCCCTCACCGACGTTCGACGTCGAGACATGGGACTCCAGCGCAGTCTCCTCAGATTAATCAGCCAGTGGACACCGAGACGTCGAGCCGGCCGGCTCAGTCCTCGAGTCATGGGCCTGCATCTCAGAGGTCCTCAAGAAAAGCTTCAGCTGCGGAGGGTGACCAGGGCTCTCCAGGGAGCATCAGTCACTCTGCCAAGAGGAAGAGAAATCCAGAGCATCATTCTCATAGTCGTTCGGCTTCTCCTGTGAGCCTTTCTTCCTCATCAAGTTATTCTTCTGGCCCTGATGTGATCATTTATACGTCGGGCGGCGAGGGATTCTTGGCATTCTCCTTCACCTACTCCACATGGGCGAAAGGAGGTAACACCTGCACGCTCTCCAGTGAGGGACGCCACACAGCAGACTCCGGCCGTCAGACTGTCTCCGCGATGGTATGCACCCCTACATCACTGGGCTACAGACATGGAGACAGCGGCTCGATTGCGGCAGCCGATATCTAGGCTTAGAGAACAGTCTCGCTCTCCGGTGAGGTCCAAAGGAAGATCACGCTCCCCGGTTCGCCATAGGGAAAGATCACGCTCCAGGGTTCGATCCTCCAGGCGTAGATCAAGATCTAGGAGCAGGAGGAGAGAACAAAGATCACCTACTACCTCTTCTTCTCCGACACGCTCCCATAGAGACTACTCGCCAACTCTAACGGATTCCCCACCATCAAGGGTATCTCCAATCGATATTTTCACCTTTCAGGAAATACTGGGTAGAGGGGCTCTGAAACTGGGAGTTCCGTTAACAACTCTGCAGGTCAAGACCTCCGTGATTTTTGAAACGCTGCATCACAGGTCGGCACCTAAACCCCTTGTGGCGTTAATGCCTGGTATCATAGAGCCGGTGATGGAGGTATTCCTCACTCCAGCAACAGTCAAAGCGGCTCCGGCAAGGATCCAGAAGAAGTACAGATCTCCAGAGGAGGACCTTCTGTTTCTAAGAGCTGATCCGCCCCCGGACGTAGTAATCATCGCAACAGCGATGAAGTCCAGTGCGGTTTCCTCTTCTGCCACTGTACCTCCGGACAAGGACAGCAAGACGCAAGATTCGTGGGGGAGAAGAGTCTGTAGTACTTCAGCGGCTTTTCTTAAGGTTTCCAACGCAGAGGCCCTTTTGAGGCGTTACGATAGGTCCCTGTGGGATTCTCTACACCGTTTTGTGGACAAGCTCCCTCAAGAAGACCGTAAGGACTTTGAGGAGATCCTTCTGGAAGGCAGTCAAGTCTCCAACCAAATTATAGGTGCCGCAGAGGACGGGGCTACCCTGGCGGCGCATGTATATGCCCATGGAATATCGGCGAGGAGATCATCCTGGTTGCGCCTAACGGCTTTAAAACCAGAAGCCCAAGCGCGCATTCTGAACTTGCCTTTCTCAGGGACCTCACTGTTTAGAGCGAGCACGGACGAAGAGATGCAGCGCATGAAAGCAGAGCTGGATACTCTCAAGGCAGTAGGGCTCAAAAAGAAAAAATAATTCAAAAAGAAACACCGCTCCTACAACAAGGGCTCTTCAAAACAGCGGGTTCAAACCCCTAACTGGCAGAAGAGTCAAGACCAGCAGGGCCAGCAAAAGTCCCAGTATAGAGGAAAGCATAATTCCAGAGGAGGAGGGAATCAGCGCCAGGGCAACAATGCCGGCAAAGCTCAGTCAAAACAATAAGTCTTTCCTTCCCCCAGCGCCGTGGACCACTCCAGTGGGGGGAAGCCTTGCGGGTCATTTGGAAGAGTGGCGAAACATCACAAACGACAGATGAGTGTTAGCTACACTTCAGAATGGATACTGTCTTAGTTTCAGTCATCAGCCTCCACCTGTTCCCCCAATGGCAACATCGAATCATCAGTTACACCTTCTGCAAAAAGAAGTGGCCACTCTTCTCGAAGTCAGCCATCGAGAGAGTGCCAGTGTCTCAAAGGGGAAAAGGAGTGTACTCCCGATATTTTCTAGTCAGAAAAAAGGGACAAAAGGCAGAATTCAGACCCATTCTGGACTTGCGAACTCTCAATCTGCGTGTCAAAAAGGAAAATATTCGCATGTTGGCGCTTCACCAAATATATCCACATCTCAGGAGGGGAGATTGGATGTGCTCACTGGACCTCCAAGATGCCTACTTTCATGTTCCACTACACCCCATTTACAGAAGATTTCTTCGGTTCCGGGTGGGGACCTCCCACTATCAGTTCAAAGTCCTTCCGTTTGGGTTGAAGTCGGCTCCCCAGGTGTTCTTGAAGTGTGTTGCAGTGGTAGCAGCCGCTCTACGCCGCAAAGGGGTCTTCGTATACCCATACCTGGACGATTAGCTGTTGAAAGGTCCTTCCCCAGAAAACGCAAGAAGTCCGTTCCAGACTTGCATAGAACTCTGCCAGCGACTAGGGCTACATGTCAACTTCGGAAAATCAGTCTCTCAACCCACCCAGAAGATTCACTTCCTAGGAGCTCTGCTAGACTCCGAAGTAGGAAAAGTGTTTCCTTCGGAGAAGAGACAGTTTTCGATAACCCAGAAATGTAAGCTGGTACTTCGCAACAAAACTCAGAAAGTGCGCCGGATTGCCTCCCTGCTAGGGTCGATGGCATCATGCATCTTCCTGGTCCCGAATGCCAGACTTCGAATGCGTCCTCTACAGCAGGATCTGGAGGACAAGTGGGACCAACAGTCTGCTCGCTGGGACGATCATATCACTCTCTGACGCAGCTCGAGCTTCCATTCCATGGAGGACCAAAAGACAAAATATGCAGGTGGGAGTTTTGTTCCATCAACCTCCCCCTGTGCCGACACGGATCACGGATGTAGGAAGGTGGATACCTGACTATGGTTACCCCCAACTTTTTGCCTAGTGTTTAGCTGGTTTTCGACTTAGTTGGCCTGGGATCCTGCTATTCAGGACCACAGGCTATCTGCTCTCTCTTTAAAATGGACTCCATGTACTGTAGGTACATACCAAATTGGATATTGGGTCACCTTTGTGAGTCCCTGTATAGTATACCATAGGTACCCAGGGCATAGGTGCACCCAAGGACTACCAGGGGCTGCAGCATATATTATTCCACCCCTGGCTGGCCACCTAAATTGACACAACTGGCTGATCACTCAGCTGGGGCAAGGTTGTGTAATCACCCCCTGCTTAGGTATAGTATCCCTATACCTACCTTATATATAGACACATAGTAACCTATAAGTCTCTCCTATGGCAGGCCTTAACAATCCTGGAGGCAGAGTGCTTGGTTATGTGTGAGATGGTTGTGAGAAGTTGGCCTGATATATGATGCTCACTAGTTCTAGTGATCACCTTGTATCAGTCCAAACAACCCTTATGGTGATTGGTTGTAAGTCAACCTTATAGACCAGCTATCCTAATGCTAGCATGGACAAATCAGTCTTAGGCTAAACTCTTTTGGCATGTGAAGCCAGCTGTTTTACCACAATATAACCCTTTGAATACCAGATGAAAGGACACCACACAGGTTATGAAAATAAACAGTCTATTTATTAATAACAAACACCTCTGAACTCTTTATGAGGTCAGAGGGCTAAGCACATGACAATCTCTTAGGAAAAATATGATAAGTTGCATGAAATTACAATGGTGCCCTAGGGGCACGGCAAACCATATACTAAGTAAATGGAATGTGAAAGTCGATAGAAGGAATGGAACTGTCCAGAGGCTGTAGGATCGTTGGGACCACGCTACCCTAACTCTAGGTAAGTAATAGGAGGCCCACGGAACGCGTGTGCAGAGTGTGAACTCACACGCGAGATGCGTAACAACGTCTATGGACAGTACAGTTCAAGAAAAAGGTAAGTACGGACAATCCTGACTAGTTAGGACTAAAACGACTGTGGACCTGGACACTAGGAGAGGCAATCTACCCGTGAGCACCGAAATGCTCTTGTTACCTCACCCACGGGCTGCGGGTGCATAGGTGCAAAGTCGTGTCGGGTTCCGGCGTTGAAGTCTATGGAGCCTGGAGGAAAAGATGCTGCAGGCGACCAGGAGGAAGATGTCCGGTGTGATCGAAGGGTGGATCAGAGATGCTGAAGACCTGAAAGCAGAGGGGACAATGTTCATTCACTAGCCAGTGACTGGAGTGGAACCAGGAAGGAACCAGATGTCGTCGCGATCTAGTGAAGAGTGGACGCTTGACTCTGCAGCCACGTGGACCAGGAGGTGTCTTCGACGACCAGGATGGAGGCACGAGCTGTCCCACGCAGGCTCTCGCTGTCGGCGGTGTCTGTTCCGGATTCGGCGTCAACAGGCCTTGGCAACGGCAACCCACGCGGTGAGTGGAAAAGGCATCTGATGCGGACTAGGAGAGCCTGGGGTGCTCCTCTTTTGGAAGGGAGCAAGGGCCAGTCTGGAGCAACCAGACCAGCAGTGAAGATTTCAAGGTTCGTCGTCTAGGAGGCCACTAGCCAGCCAGCAAGTGACCAGACAACGCGTCGAGCAGCAAACAAGCAGAAGGGCCCCACGCAGATCTCGTGGAAGCTGGAGGGCTGATCTTCAGTGCAGGAGCTGCTCGGGGCTGGGGCTTCTCAATCCCCAAAGCACTTGGGCGAGTTTACCTCGGAAGTTGTGCTGGAAGCGAAGTGCAGGTTCTTTCAACTGGCCGGTCCCACGTGTCTCGTCGCACCTACGGGTCTCAGCTTTGCTGCAGATGTGAGTTGAGGTCGGAGAGGTCTGGGAATCCGGGTCTCGTCGGGCTCTGAAGTCTGGATCCTCGAGGGAAGACGACAAAGTGAAGCCGCTGGACGCTTGATGGTGCCTGCAGTTGCAGGGTGGATACTCCTTGCCCACAAGGGAGATTCTTCAGTCTTCTGTGGAGCAGAACGTCGAAGTCCAGAGTTTCTTCTTGTAAAAGTTGTTCAGGATAATCTAATTTGGAATGGGACCAGCTCCTACCTTTATTGTCCTAAAGGGGGCTGTACTACTGACTAGGTCCCTCCCCTGGGTGGGACCAGGAAGGGGGGTGGCTACACCCCCTATCTTTTGTCCGGTTTCGCGCCAGAGCTGGGGCAGGGATGTCCCAGCTACTGGTTTGAACCGGTGTATGCACAGGACACTTTGTGTGCCCCAGGCATGTCTCATTCCTTTCAGGCCTCTCCTACCCAATACACAAAATCCTGTCTGGGGTGGTGCTAGCACCTCCCAAGGCAGGAAACCCTTTGATAAAGCCTCCCTCGCTGGAAGGACTCCCAGCAGCAGGAGGTCAGACTTGTGTCTGTGGTGGCAGCATCCATTTTGTGATGCCAAGGCTCGAGTTAACTTTAACCGGGGTATTCAGTTACATACATGTCGTGCCCCTCTAGAAGGGTGGAATGCTACCCCCGTCGCCAGAATAGGCGAGGGGGTAGTATTCCAATTCGTATGACACCTTACTCGACATGGTTTGATAATGTTCTACCAGAGTTAGCATTTAACCGCGAGGTTGATAATGCACTTAAGAGTATATGGTATAGCGTTATCATGGAACAGCTATTAGGACTTGGTTCCGCAAGCTGCAGACGGGCTCAGCTCATGCCAGAGCACCATCTCACATAATTCCAAGCACTCTGCCTTCAGGATTGATAAGGCCTGCCATAGGAGTGACTGATAGGAATATATGTGTCCATTTTAGGGTTAGATATAGGTATACTATATCTATAGCAAAGGGTGATTACACCACCTTGCCCCAGCTGTCTTGCAGCCAGTTGTCAGTTTTAGATGGCCAGCCAGGGGTGGCATAATACATGCTTCAGCCCCTGGTAGGCCCTGGGTACACCTATGCCCTGGATACCTAAGGTACACTGTACAGGGACTGATAAGGTGGCCCAGTACCAATTGGTAAATGCACCTAAAGTACATGGTTGTCAATTTAGAGAGAAAACAGCTAGGCTGTGGGTCTGATTAGCAGGCCCACAGCCAGGGAAAGTCGTAAACCAGTGAAGCAAAAATATGGGGTGACCATAGGATTGCAGACCCCACTCTTCTACAATGGTGCTCTAGCATCAGCTGAGCCTGTCTGCAGCTTTCGGAACCATGTCCTTATAGCTGTTCTATGATATCGCCATACCATATACTCTTAAGTGCATTATAGCCCTCGCGGTTGAATGCTAACTTTGGTTTGGCTTTATCTAAACATGTGGTGTAAGGTGTCATACGCTTTGGAATACTACCCCCCTCGCCAATTCTGGCGACGGGGGTAGCATTCCACCCTTCTAGAGGGAGAATACATGTGTTGCTGACAATCCCGGTTAAAGTTAACCAGAGGCCCAGCGTCACAAAATGGACGCTGCTGCCACAGACACAAGTCTGATCTCCTGCTGCTGGGAGTCCTTCCAGTCACCGAGGTTTGGACAATAAGTTTCCTGCCTGGGAAGGTGCGAGCACCACCCCAGACAGGACTTATTGGGACAGGGAGGGCTGAATAGATTGAGACACTGCCTGAGGCACACTAGGTGCTTCATGCATACACCAGTTCAAACCGGTTGCTGGGGCACTCCAGCCCCAGCTCTGGCGCGAAACTGGACAAAGGAGAGGCGGTGTAACCACCCCCCTTCCTGGTCCCACCCATAGGAGGGACCTAGAAAGTAATCCAGCCCCTTTTAGTTGTATAAAGGTAGGAGCTGAGTCCTGAGACTTTAGATTTGATCCTGAACTGAAACTTGAAACGAAACTCTGGACCTTCGACGTTCTGCTGAAGCTGAAGACTGAAGAATCTCCCTTGTGGCCAATGAGTGACCACCCTGGGCAACCAGGCACCATCCAGCAAATCAACGGCTTGCTTTGTCGACGTTCCCGCCGGAACACGAGCACAGAGCCTGACAAGACCCAGACTTCCAGACCTCTGACCCTCTCTTCACGACTGCAGCATAGCTGAGATCCGTGGAGGCGACGAGACATGTGGGACCGGACATCTTGAAAAACCTGCAGCTTGCTAACTGTGCAGCTCCTGAGGTACCCTCGCAGCTGTGCACTGGGGATTGAGAAGCCCCAAATCCGAGCTCCACCTGCACCGAAGATCAGCCCTCCACACTCCACGAGTTCTGCGTGGGGCCCTTCTGCTTGTGTTTTGCTCGACGCGTTGTCCGGTTGCTGGCCCGTTGGCTAGTAGCCTCTGTGACGACAATCCTTTTGAACCACCTCGCTGGTCTGGTTGCTCCAGACTGGCCCGTGCCTCCCTACAAAGGTGAGGCACCTCAGACCTTGCTGGTCTGCATCAGAAGCCTTCTTTGGATCCTGCGTGGGTTGCCTTTGCCAAGGCTTGTTGACTCCAATCCGGCATTCGACCCCTCCATCTGCGAGAACCTTCGTGGGACAGCTCGCCTCCAGTACCTCGTTGTCCTCGACGCCTCCTGGTCCGCGTGGCTGAAGAGACAAGCTTCACAACAGCACCTGATTGCTCCTCGACGTCGTCTGGTTCCTTCCTGGTTCCACCCGGTCACTGTTTAGTGACCCAGACTCTGTCCCCTCTGCTTTCAGGTCCTCTTCATCCTCGATCCACCCGTGGATCCACCCGGACATCTTCCTCCTGGTCGCCTGCAGCATCTTTCTTCAGGTCTCCATAGGCTTCAACGACGAAACCAGACACATCTTCCCACCTATGCACCCGCCGTCTGTGGGTGAGGTAATGCGAGTACTTCGGTGCTCCCAAGGGTATTGACTATCCAAGTATCTAGGTTTTTAGTTGTTTCCTCCTAGCTAAACCGGAAGTGTCCTAAATCCTTCTTTTTCTAACTTCTAAGTTCCCATTGACTCACGCGTGTGTGTGTTCAGGTTAAGGTTCAGATAGTGTAGCCCCAGCGATGCCCTATGCCTTCCCTTTTCTCGTGTCGTGGTACTTATACCACTTTCTTAATATATGGTTCGCTACGCCCCTAGGGCCTAACTGTAATTTGTGCAACTTAACGTACTCTGACTAAGTATCTTGTTATGTGCTTTGGCCTCTGATCTCATAAAGAGTTCAGAGGAGTGTTAGTAAATAAATATATATATATTTTATATATATCCTGTGTGGTGTCCTTTCATTTGATATTCAAGGGGTTGCATATGGTAAAACAGCTGGCTTTACACGCCCTCAAGAGTCTTTTAGCCTAAGACTGTTCTGTCCATGCTACCACTAGGATAGCTGGTCTATAAGGTTGACTTACAACCATCACCATAAGGGTTGTTTGGACTGGTGCAAGGTGTTCACTAGAATAGTGAACATCATATACCAGGCCAACTTCTCACAATTGATGCTTCCCTTTTAGGTTGGGGAGCGCACATGGGTCAACTACAGGTGCAAGGTCTGTGGTCGCACAAGGAAAGTACCTACCACATCAACATGCTGGAGCTGAGAGCAGTCCACCTAGCTCTCAAGGCGTTCCTTCCCTCGCTTCACGAAGCATCAGTTCTAGTACAGACGGACAACACCACCACAATGTACTACTTAAACAAGCAGGAGGGAACACGTTCACGAACTCTGTCGTTGGAGGCGCAACAGATCTGGCATTGGCTTCTGGCTCGCAAGTTGTCCATCACAGCAGTCCACCTCCCAGGAGAGCAAAATGTGAGGGCTGACGCTCTAAGCTGTCATTTCGACGACAGGGAGGATTGGGTCCTACACGACGCAGTGGTAGAAGAAATTTTCCAATCCTGGGGTCGTCCCACAATAGACCTGTTCGCGGACGACCAAAACACAAAATGCCAAGACTTCGCCTCCAGGTTCTACTGGCCAGGAACGAGAGGGAATGCTCTTTTGATCGACTGGTCAGGGGAATTTGTGTACACTTTTCCACCCCTTCCGTTGATCCCAAAGGTGGTGGAGCAAGTTGACACACTCGTGCACAACGATGATCCTCATCGCCCCGGACTGGCCGAGGCAAGGGTGGTACACGGACCTGCTTCACCTGTCAGTGACTCCTCACAAGTGGCTACCTTTCAGGCCAGACCTGTTGTCCAAGATGGACGGGAGGATCTACCATCCCAACCTTCCGTCACTGAGCTTGGCAGCATGGCTCCTGAGGTCATACAGTACGGACATCTAGGGCTGCCAGAGGACTACATGTTCAGCCTAAAAGAGGCAAGGCAGCCCTCCACAAGACATTCTTATGCATGCAAGTGGAAGCGATTCTATATGTGGTGTATACAGAATAATCATAATCCAGTTCAATGTCAGGAAGAAGCAGTTCTTCCTTATTTTTTATATCTGGCTAAAGCAGAATTAAAGTTTAATTCCATCAAGGTGCACCTAGCTGCTATAACAGCCCATAGGCGGTCACCTTCTCAAACCTCGTTTTTCCAGTTACCATCAGTCAAGGACTTCCTGCAAGGGTTTAAAAAAGTTTACCCTCCAGTGCGTCCTCCTTCTCCTCCCTGGGAGTTGAACCTGGTGCTATCAAAGCTAATGGGTCCGCCTTTCGAACCCATTCGACTCACTCCTCCTCACGGATAGAGTGGTCGCTCCTTGTGCCCCTGACTCCAGCTGGTATCGTAGCGCTGCTCCGCCAATATCTGTGTGTTACTTTGAATTGCTTTGACCTGCTGTGTGCCCTGTGTAGCGCTTTGCCTTATTAGCGCTATAGTGAATCAATTTGGCAGCTTTTTAACATTGTTTGCGCATTTGCCCAGAGCGCTCCGACCTGCTCCTCCCCCCGCCTCCATTTTGCTTGTTTATCTTCCTCCTCGTGTGCCCGACCCGCCTCCCAGCTGTGACGCCCTCGCCCCTCCCCCCCACCATCCATTTATGGCCAATGCCCCCACGCGCAGCGACCGCGCCCAATCCGCGCTGAAGGTGCGCCAAAGGTAAGCCCGTCTACGCCCGTCCGCGCCTGGACCGCGCCCAGCGCCATACCCCCTGCCCCTCGCGCTGCCCAGCTCTCCCGCATTACCTATGATGCCGCCGCCCTCCTAGCCCTTAACCCCGGTCGCGTCCCCAACTGCGTCCAAGCCGCTCCTGGACACACTCATGGACCTTTCTCCTGCTACTCCTGCAAATTCAGCTGCACCGACAACATCTCCGCTACAACCACACCACAGATTCCCGACCCCAACCACCTACAATGCATCCTTCTCAACACCCGTTCAGTCCACAGACACGCCATCGACCTATGGAATCTACTAGACACCATCTCTCCAGACGTCGCCTTCCTAACGGAAACCTGGATGAACGCTTCCTCCGCCCCAGACATCGCCATCGCTATCCCTGATGACTATAAGATCACACGCAAGGACCGCACAGACCATACAGGAGGAGGAATCGCTATCGTCCATAAGAAATCAATCCGCATCACAACTAGCTCTGACGCCAACCTCACCAACTCCGAACACCTTCACTTCCAGATCCTCATCGACCCCAAGACCACACTCAGAGGCACCCTCCTCTACAGACCACCAGGACCCCGCGCTAAATTCAGTGAAGACATCACAGACTTCATCACCCCACACGCGCTCCCCTCCAAAGACTACATCCTTCTAGGAGACCTCAACTTCCACATTGAAAAGATCAACGACCGCAACACCGCCACCCTCGTGGACAACCTCGCCAACCTCGGACTTCACCAACTGGTCACTTCCCCCACCCACATCGCAGGTCACACACTCGACCCCATCTTCACCTCCAGCAACCATGTCTCCTTCAGCCACACTACGGATCTCCTCTGGACTGACCACAGCTGCGTTCACTTCACCTACAACAAGCCGAAACCCATCATCCACCTCCAACCAACCCTACAAAGAAACTGGAACAAAATCACCTCGGATCAGATCTCCACATCGCTCCTTCGAACCTCCCCGGCCCTCTCCTCTAACGCCAACGAAGCCGCCTCCAACCTCACCGTTTGGTTATCCAACACCGCCGACACCTTAGCACCACTGAAAAAACGTCAACACAAACTTGGCAACAAAAAGGCCTCTTGGTTCAACGATGACCTCAAGAAGTCCAAGAAACTGTGCCGCTCCCTTGAAAAGGCCTGGAAAAAAGACCCATCCACCAGCAACAAGAACACCTTCAAAAGCGCCACCCGCATCCACCACCAACTAATCCGAAAGGCCAAGAAAACAGCATTCAAGGATCGACTCGACAACAACGCCCAGAACAGCAAGGAACTTTTCAACATCGTCAAGGAATTTTCCAACCCCTCGGCCAACTCCAACGACATCACCCCCTCTCAATCCCTCTGCGACTCCCTAGCCTCATTCTTCCACAACAAGATTGCTGACATCCACAACAGCTTTGACAACCAACCCGGAAGCCAACCCACCCTACCATCTGCCGACCATCTTCCCCCCGTTAACACCCTTAACGACTGGAAACCAATCTCCACTGAAGACACCATCCGCCTGATGAAGTCCATCCACTCCGGATCCCCCACAGACCCATGCCCTCACCACATCTTCAACAAAGCAGACTCCGTCATAGCTCCGCACCTCTGAGACGTCATCAACTGCTCCTTCAACTCCGCTACCTTTCCAGATGACTGGAAACACGCTGAACTCACCGCCCTTCTGAAAAAACCTACAGCGGACCCCACCGAACTCAAAAACTACCGCCCCATCTCGCTTCTTCCATTCCCGGCCAAAGTCATCGAGAAAGCCGTCAACAACCAACTCGCAGCCTTCCTCGAAGCCAACAAATCACTGGACCCCTCACAATCTGGATTCCGAGCTAAACACAGCACTGAGACCGCCCTCATCGCAGCAACAGACGACATTCGAACTCTACTGGACAATGGAGACACAGTCGCCCTCATCCTCCTCGACCTCTCCGCAGCCTTCGATACGGTCTGCCACAGCACCCTTTTACAACGCCTCAGAGACATCGGAATCCAAGGAAAAGCACTGGAATGGATCACCTCGTTCCTCACCGGAAGAACCCAGAGAGTCCGCCTCCCACCATACAAGTCCGAGGCCTTTGAAATCATCTGCGGCGTACCACAAGGATCCTCTCTTAGTCCCACCCTCTTCAACGTATATATGAGCCCCCTTGCGGCCATCGCCCGCCAACACAACCTCAACATCATCTCTTACGCGGACGACACTCAACTGATCCTCTCTCTCACCAAGGACCCCAGCACAGCCAAAACTAACCTACACGAAGGAATGAAAGAAGTCGCCGAATGGATGAAACAAAGCCGTCTGAAACTGAACTCAGACAAAACAGAAGTCCTCATCTTAGGCACATCCCCCTCTGCATGGGACGACTCCTGGTGGCCAGAAGCCCTTGGAAAAGCACCCATCCCGACAGACCACGCACGGAACCTTGGCGTGATCCTGGACTCTTCACTCTCAATGAACAGACAAGTCAACGCCGTATCCTCCTCCTGCTTTAACATTCTTCGCATGCTCAGAAAAACATTTCGCTGGATCCCCTCCGAAACAAGGAAAACAGTCACCCACGCTCTAGTCACGAGCCGACTGGACTACGGAAACACTCTCTACGCAGGCTCCACCGCTAAACTCCAGAAGAAGCTACAACGAATCCAAAACGCCTCAGCCAGGCTCATATTAGACATCCCACGCAACGAACACATATCTGGTCACCTTAAAGTCCTCCACTGGCTACCCGTCAATAAGAGGATCACGTTCAGACTGCTTACCCACGCACACAAATCACTCTACGATATCGGACCAGATTGCCTCAACTCTCGACTGTCCTTCTACACCCCCTCCCGCCAACTTCGCTCTTCCAGCCAAGCCTTCGCCACTGTACCTCGCATCAACAAGACCACCATGGGAGGCAGATCCTTTTCATACCTGGCGGCCAAAACATGGAACTCACTCCCCGCCTACCTTCGCCTCACCCAGAATCACCTAGCGTTCAGAAAACAGCTTAAAACGTGGATATTTGACAAATAATCCCCCTCCCCTTCCTAAGCGCCTTGAAACCCTCTGGGTATGTAGTGCGCTATACAAATTTTATGACTTGACTTGACTTGAATTCATAGAGCTACTTTACAACATCTTTCATGGAAAGCAGCTTTTATGGTGGCATTCACGTCAGCTCGCAGGGTGAACAAGATTCAAGCTCTCTGTTCCTCTGAGCCCTATACGGTGTTCCATTTGAATAGAGTGGTGCTACGGACGCAGCAATCTTTTCTTCCTAAAGTGGTGTCCGATTTTCATGTAAATCAGACCATTTCTCTGCCCACTTTCTTTCCCAATCCCTCTACTCCCGCTGAGAGGGCTCTGCATTCTCTAGACCTGAAAAGAGTTTTAAAATTCTGTCTAGATAGGTCTAAGGTATTCGTCATTCTGATCATCTCTTTGTTAACTATGGATCGATCAGGACGGGTCATGCTGCCTCGAAACGTTCTATTTCTAGATGGATTGTTTCATGTATTAAACTTGCTTACCAGCTAGCGCAGAAGCCCCTGGGGTTTTCTCCCAAAGCGCATTCCACCAGTGGAGAGCTGCGACTGCGGCTTTCCTCAATAATGTACCCATGTCTGAGATCTGTAAGGCGGCGACCTGGAGGTCCGTCCATACATTTACTAGACATTACTGTCTTGATTCTGACACGAGAGCAGATACCCAGGTAGGCCAGGCCTCCTTGCGGAATCTGTTTAACAGCTAAGTTGGGCTGTTATTTAATTTAATTTAAAAAGTATTTGTTAAGCGCAACGTTCACCATGCGGTTTCTTGGCGCTATGGAGGCAAAATTTAGCAGTGACACAAACAAGACTAAAGAGTAAAAGGGAGGGGGAGGAAATTACATTGGGAAAGCTTGGGTAAAAAGAAAAGTCTTAAGCTCTTTTCGGAAAGCAGGGTAGTGAGTAGCCAAACGTAAATGGTCAGGGAGGGAGTTCCAAAAGGAGGGTGCCAGAACAGAAAAGTTGGATCCACCCCATTTCTTGCGTCTGTATCGGGGGACTTGTAGGAGTGATTGGGTGGATGACCGCAGCTCGCGAACAGGGGTGTATTCTTTGAGTAAAGAAGAGATGAAGGCCGGAGCAGTCCCTTGGCGTGTTATGATTGGTCTTTTTAAGTTGGGTCATGTACTTCTCATTTACCTGCAGGTGGTTGATGGGCTTGCTATTCTATTCAGTGCTTATGACTATTGATGAGGATCCCCTGGAAGAGAAGGATAAGTTACTTACCTGTAATCCTAGTTCTCTTCCAGGGGTATCCTCATCAAAGTCATAAGCACACCCAGCCGCCTCCCCAGGTAATTGAGAGATGTACGTCTCTGACTTGTGGTTTAGCCCTGACTTCAGGGTTATGCAAAGAACTGACCTGTCACCCCTGAGGCATGATGGGAAGCCTGGGGTCATGGCTGCCTTAAAGGCACGCTGCCAGTTTTAACTGAAATTGCTTTCAGTTTCTGTGTTATTCACTTTTCAATGCAGCCTATGGCTGACAATGTCTTTTATGAGCAATTTTCAAGATTTATGAGTGTTTTTACTCATTAAAACACAAAGTTCAAGGACTATTTGACCTAATGTGTTTATTTCTTTTCTAATTGCTCTACATATACAAGTGTTTACATTGTCTAGCCTTGGTTTTAGAGCTACATTGGTGTGAGAAAAATGATATATGTATTTACATATATTTGGAGCGAGATGTGTTTTTTACATATATATTTTTATATTGTTTCCGGGGTCCCGCACATGGGCGGGAATATTCAGTGTTTATGACTTTGAGGATACCTCTGGAACAGAACTAGGATTACAGGTAAGTAACTTATCCTTACCCTTCCTACCTTCTATTCTCCCCCTCACCCACCTTCTATTCTCCCCCTCACCCTTCCAAGGAGGAGGAGCGGCTTCACCGCCTGGACTCTAAGAGGGCGTTGAGTTTTTACCTCGATAGGAATAAAGACTATTGTGTGGACGACCAGCTCTTTGTGGGTTTTGCTGGCTGCAGGAAAGGAAGAGCGGTGCTCAAGTGCACACTTTCCAGATGGATTATCTTGTGCATCAATATCTGTTACTCCTTGGCTGGTAAGGAACCTCCAGAGGGTATAATAGCTCACTCTACTAGGGCAGAGTCTTCTACATCGGCTTTGTCTAGAGGTGTTCCTGTAGAGAACTTTTGTAGAGCGGCAACTTGGGCCTCCCTCCTCACTTTCGCGAAGCATTACGTGAGGAGGGATGGCCATTTTGCGCGTTCTGCCCTTCAGGATTTCTTGGTATAGAGGAGTGGACACCCTCCTCTGGGAGTGGGGACTGCTATGGGATTCTATTCACAAGGTGAGGAATCCACTGGCAGATGTATCCATCAGAAGAACAAGTTAATTACCTTCGGTAACGCTTTTTCTGGTGGATACAGTATCTGCCTATGGATTCCTCACTAGCCCACCCGCCTCCCCATTCTCCACTCTTCTATACCTGCAAGTGCTTCCTTTATGATTGTCTTCAAATGGTGATGTTTAATTGTTTTTACATTGATTTCACACTTTTAGTTTAAATACTGTGTATACTGTACCTCCATGTGCTTTGGGGGCACGGAAAAAATGGGTGGAACTAACGTCATCACGCCAATGAGGCTCTATTATGGATCTGGTGACGTCAGCGAGGTCGCGAGCGTAGCCGTGCCTCTGTGACTTCGTCCTCGTCGGCGTGGAGAGCTACAAAAGTTTCCGAATGTTGATGTTGCAGGGGATATTTACAAGGTCAGGAATCCACAGGCAGATACTGTATCCACCAGAAAAAGCGTTACCAAAGGTAAGTAACTTGTTCTTCTGTCACCACTGTGTTTCGCCCTTTGGTTGGCGACACTCTTTTGGTCATGTTATTGACGGCTAGGTTCTCTCTGGACCTTAGTGGGGTTCAGTCCCAGTCCTGCCTCCTCTACGGGTATGGCTTTGGTATCTATTCTAAATTAAGGAATCTACGGCTATGCGTCTCTATCATATGTACAAGTTATTTACCTTCGGTAACAAAGTATCTGGTAGAGACA
Source organism: Lissotriton helveticus (assembly GCF_964261635.1). Classification (NCBI taxonomy): domain Eukaryota; kingdom Metazoa; phylum Chordata; class Amphibia; order Caudata; family Salamandridae; genus Lissotriton; species Lissotriton helveticus. Next base: position 468,160,200 of record NC_136060.1, on the reverse strand, counting down.
TAGTCTAGCCGCAGATTCCTTAACACCGGTCCGTCCTCCCCGTCCTGCGACAACCTTTTCAGGTTGGGCTTCTTGCCTTCGCCTCCCTTTGGGTGGCTTTATTCCTCTGCGGGGTGACGTCTTCTCTTCACTCCGACTCACGAGGCTGCTTTCTGTTTCGTGGCTCTGCTCTACCCATTCTTGTGATTGGATGGTATGATCATATGCCAGGTGTCTTTTACTTTACCTCTCCTTTTGGGTGATGCCTTATGGTAGTTTGTCCTTACGCCTGGGTTCTGGACTAGTTGACCTTCACTGTTATATATTGTGGTTGCAGCCTTCCTGCCAGCTGCTGTGACAGTTCATCAAGGATCTATGGCTCAATGGCAAGTCTTGTGCCTCTGGTGGCACAGGCTCACACAGGCCAAGGGTTTGAATCCTGCCTATGCTCTGCATCTTCTTCTGCCTCCGGGGGAGGTGTTGGTCTTAACAATTGCAGGGGTCCCTCCCAGAGTGGTGCTCTGTTCTTTTCCCTCCCTCTGTTTACAATATAAGGTGCCTGGCACGGTCTTTCTGTGGTGATATTTTTCACCATACCTTGTTTTTTTCTTTTTCTTCACACTGTTCCCCTATTTTTAGTTTTTTGTGGTGGCTTCACGGTCTGATGCGGGAAAGTCTTCTGACGAAAACTGATGTGGGCGGGATATATATGGCTCCGCTGGCGTCACGTTCATGGACGACGTCAGGGCGGAGCTGTACGGCGCCACACCCCGGCGTGCAGAGGTGGCTGCTGCACAAAACTTTCCGGATCCAGTCTAACGCCTGGGGATATTCTAAGTAAAGGAATCTGCGGGTAGACTATGTCTCTACCAGATACATCGTTAACTAAGGTAAGTAACTTGTTCGTTTCAATTTTACCAAAGTGTTTATTTGGAATCCTTTTTCTGCTTATAAACATTAAATGGCTTGGTGTAGCCACTAAAAACTTATGAATAATAAGTTAATCATTATTAAAGAGATCAAAAACTACTACTTTGATTAAACTATTTAGAAAAAAAGCCTTTCCTCAGCATATAGAGATGCTCTCTGTTAGCCAGTATCTAAGTAGAAAACATCTTAGATTCCTATATTTGACCATGTTATTGAAAGACGAGCAAGAAGACTTTTTCCAGACAATCTACAATTGGTAAAATGCAACTCCAGCTTTCATGGGTAACCCCTCTGGAATGAGTTTACAAAGTGCCAACTAGAAAATCAGTCTTATTTCTTTTGTTGCATTACTAATTAGTACCGATTTGCATATGCTTAGTCCAGTAATGACAGACTAAAAAAGATTGACAGGAGTTCTCTACAGAGTAAGTACTGGTGGTTCGGATAATATAGGCCATTCCTAGCTTCTTAATGATCAACCCTTCTCCCAACACAGCTCTATGAACTATTTTTCAGTTGATTAATATGAATAACTAATAATATAAAATGCTGTTAAAAAAACGTTACCTATAATGTAACCTGTTCTTCAGGACATAGTCATTAACCACTTTGCATCCCATTAACTACAATACTTGTTCAGACGTTTGCCAAAAATCAGTCATACTTCAAAATGAACTGGGTCCTTTGTATAGAGTGATTAGAGCTTAAAAATGGAAAGTCTATGTGCAGGTTTGTGTTGCAGTCTCATCTGTAATAGCAAATGTTTGAAAAATGAAATCTATATTTATTTTGCTAAAGAATTTTGAGATTTCCTTCATCTTAGGGATAGTTTAGAAATGTTTGTAACAATGAGTATAATGCCTAATATTCCTATGTTACATCCTTTATTTTTTGAAAGTGTACTGTAAACCTCTCTGTAATGGTATATTCAATTTGAGAAATCTACACTAGACAAATACATTCTTACCCCGGAACAACAGTTCAAGGAAGGGTACGTTTTAAAGAGAACACATTGTCAACTTCAAAGACCTCAGTTTTCCTCTCTAAATATGTTCTGGCAAATGTGACCATCATGTCCTAGAAGTACGTGCCTATCCACACGCTATAGCTTTGAGGAGCTATACAGTAAGGTTTGTCTGAAATTCTAAACCAGCTCACTGTTGTGCTATTTTTCCTTGTTATGCTTCCTAAGTTGTTTCTGTTTTCTTTGTTTAGTTTTTAAAAAATACTACTATGTCTACCCCAACACATACGATGAGAAGGAGCATGGAGACACTTTTCTGAGCCTCGTCAACTCAAGTGCACTCAACTCCAGTTTTCTTAATTCTTCGTTGGTCAGTTCCATTATACCATTTAATGAGACAGGTGGGCATGAAATTGCACAACCTGGACGGGAAAAGGCTGTCTTAAGCCTCATGTTGATGCTTGGTACTCTGTGGCTGGGCCATACACTCTATCAATTTAAAAAAAGGTAAGCTTTTTGCAATGCATACTTTACATTAATTGGGCGTTATTTTAGGTTAAGTTAAAGATTGTTGGTTGTTCGGAGTATCTTAATTTTTTATATAATGCAATATGTATATATAGCAATAATTCTTAAAGTAAAGATAAACAGATCAAAGTAAAACAAAGGTTTTAATATGTGTCTTTAGATCTAAATTCATGGAAGTGGAATAGTGTTCTTAGGCTGATATCAAACACAATATTCTTCGGCCAGTATTCAACAACTACATTGGCTAACAGTGAGACGACGGGTGGAATTCAAAGCCCTATGCCTAGTGCACAAAGCACTCATTGGAGGCGGTGCGGAAGACGCGCAACGGCTATTCCCCTGTTAAATTCCTTCACGTTGCTTAAGGTCCTTGGACAGTGGGTAGGTTCTTCCTCCCAGAATGCAAAGGGTCAGGTAGGGGGATGTGGGGGTTGGAGGAAACGCTTTTCATTCCTGGCAGCCAAACTATGGAATTCTCTCCCCGTGCCTCTCAGATTACAGCGTTCTCTCCATCTTCAGGAAAGCCATCGAAACCAGGCTTTTTACACAATGCTGAACTGACAGTGCGTTTTCAGTTCACCCTATCCAGCGCCAAGACGCCTCGGCATAAGTGCGCTTTACAAGTACCCTCAGTCAGTCAGTTTTAAATATCCTTTATACATTCACCTGCTTCTCCACCTTTGTTGACATACTTAGTTATTCCCCATTAGTGAGCTGGGAGTTTGGACTGTGTCCCAGCTCAACTGTGGAGATGATTCGAAGTGTCTCAGTGAAACTGCTTGAATTGTAGATACAGTTAAAGAACTGTTCTCTTTCAGGGGATACTCATCAATAGTCATGAGCACTGAATAGTACCGCCCACGTGCGGGACCCCGGAGCAATAGCCAATAATATGCATATATATATATATACAAATACACATAAAATACCCATATATATATATATAGATAATTTGCATATACATATGCAGCCTGACATACACCATACTAGGCTCAAAACCTGCCATTATTGCATGTAAAACTTTTACATTTGCTAAATAAAGACATATACATAACATTATATGATAATGTAAAGAAGAAACACTGCCCTGGTTTTCTTTGAAACACAAAACCTTTATTTTCAAAGGTAAAAACGGGCAGGATCATAGAGGCAGATTTAGCCTTGATAGGCTGCATAGTAGCAACTGAAAAACTTGGCGCCGTGCCTTTAAGACCTCCATGAGCCTCCAGGCTCCCATCATGCACCACAGGTGACAGTTAGGTCAGTTCTTTTTTCCGGCTCCTTCTGTGAGGATCCTGGAGCATTGAGCTCGCCAGTTTGTGATATTTTATCACTTTCTTCTGGTATTTCTCTAATTTTTTCGTCTTTACTCAACGTCTTTAGTCATTGTTTGACAAATTCAACAATTTTTTCCTGGTTTTTGACTATTTTCCAGTCATAATGCCGGCCTTATTTAAGTGTCCAGCCTGTGGTAAAAAAATGGCCAAGACAGACCCTCATTCCGTCTGTGTAGCTTGTCTACCATCTTCTCACAAGCCAGAACTCTGCTACCACTGCAGCAAGTTGTCTAACAGAACCCTCAGGGAGAGAGAGCAGAGCAGGCTTCAGTCCCTGTATGACAGCGGAGATACTGTGAGTGGAAGAGAAGAATTTCATTCCAAGAAGCCTTCTTCTCAGCACAAAGAGCGCAAGGACAAAGGGGAGAAGAGAAAACATCGGTCTCCTACTACGTCGAGGGACAGATCTTCTTCTAAGGTACCTCTGTGCTCAAAATCGGCATCGAAATCACCGTCGCGGCGCCCGTCGACGTCGAAACATCCCTCGCCGTCGAAGATCTCGCCGTCGAAGCAAGGTGAGAAGAGGCATGCGCGTAGGCGGTCCAGGTCTGGCTCGCCTACGACTACAAGAGGGCGGGACTCTACATCGTCTCGTCGACGGTCGCCGCCGAGAGGCTCGGAACATAAGTCAAGGTCGCCGTCGAGGGGTGCCATGACGTCGACGTCGAACCGGCCAGCAGAGGTTTCAACGACGAAGAGCGCAAGTCATTTGGCGTCGAGGCACACGACGCCGAGAGGGCCATCGCCGTCGAGGCGCACGGCGTCGACGCCTAAGAGACCATCGCCGTCTAGGAAGTCGCCACCGAGAAGATCGCCGTCGAGCAGGTTGCCATCAAGGAGGTCGCCGTCTAGGAGGTCGCCGTCTAGGAGATCGCCGTCTAGGAGATCGCCGTCTAGGAGATCGCCGTCTAGGAGATCGCCGTCTAGGAGATCGCCGTCGAGGAGATCGCCGTCGAGGAGATCGCCGTCGGCGTCTCCTGCAGCTAAGAGGCCTAGGACGGTGTCTAAAGACCGGTCTAAGCTTCCTACTGTGTCTTCTGGGAGTTCTTCTTCCTCCCCTGAACTACAGATTGTGCAGATCTCTCCAGAGCCCTCGAGAGCACCTTTACCTATTCAGCCAGCGACGAATATCTCGCCATGATGGCTGGGGGAGATAAGAGAGTGGAAGATGAGGAGGATTAATCTTCCAAGATCTTATTCCAGGTCTCCTGTGTCTGCAAGACCTGCTTCGAGATCAAGATCGCTCCCAAGACAGTTGGTGCGTTCTCCAAAAAGACGTGAGCGCACTCCTCCGAGACAATCTCCATCAGTGAGGAGGCGGTCTTCACTCTCTTCTAGATCATCACGTCGCCACTCTTCGAGGAGGCGCGATACTAGATCCTCGACAAGGTCTACAAATTCGAAGAGGGGATATTCACCGACACTGTCGTCAACTCCTCAGAGTAGGATATCACCGATTGATGATGTGATTACCTTTAATGAGGTTCTCTGTCGTGGAGCAGCTAAGCTTAATATCGAAATGCCGGTCTCTACCACCAAGACAACGGTCATTTTCGAAACGTTGCATCAAAAGCGAACGTCAAGGCCCTTACTTCCTCTGGTACCAGGTCTGTTGGAGCCTGCGCAGCACAAGTTCTTAACTCCAGCAGCTTTGGGAGCGGTTCCTTCTCGGATCGCTAAGAAATATAAAGCACCGGACAATGATCCGTTCTTTCTGAGGGCTGAGCCAAAACCGGATTCTGTGATTGTCTCAGCGGCACGCAAAAATCAAACAGGAGCGGCGTCCTCTTCTGTGCCGCCGGATAAGGACAGTAAGGCTATGGACTCAGTAGGGAAGAGAATGTGTGCCACCTCTGCTTCCTACATGAAAGTCGCCAGCGCTTCTGCTTTGCTGGGTCGCTATGACCGCACACTATGGGACTCCATGTCTTGTTTCGCAGAAAAGCTTCCTAAAGGAGACAAACACGACTTTCTTGAGATCTTACACAAAGGTGGGCTAGTGGCTAACCAGGTGATTAGTGCAGCCGCTGATGCTTCTGATTTATCTACGCATGTATACGCACATGGACTCTGCGCCAGGCGCTCAGCTTGGCTGAGGCTCACGGGTCTTAAGCCTGAGGCACAACACTGGATTCTTAATCTGCCTTTTAACGCAACATCGCTTTTCGGATCTCATGCTGATGATGATATGTCGCGAATGGAGACAGAGCTTGATACAGTGAGAGCTGTTGGTCTTGAGAAAAGGAAGGATTTTAAGAAAAAATACCGTCCGTACGACAGGAGACAGAACCAGCAGAGGGTTCAAACCCCTCAATGGTCGTCACAGCAGAATCAGGGAAGATCTCAGTTTTCTCAGCCTCGTCCTGGTAGAGGAAGAGGTGGCATTTGCAGGCAGTCTGCACCTGGAAACAAGCAACAGCAACAAAAGCAGTGAGTTTTTGCTTCCCCTGAGCCCGTTACCCACTCCGGTGGGGGGGAAGTGTTCGTTTTTGCCTGGAAGAGTGGAAAAACATCACAGTAGACAAATGGGTTCTGAATATTGTAAAGAATGGATATTCCATCAGATTCAAGTCCCCTCCACCTTCTATTCCTCCTCAAAAGACTGTGACCCATCGAATTCACCTTTTGAGACAAGAGGTGTCTGCCTTAATCCTAAAGAATGCCATCGAGGAGGTTCCAAAGACACAGCGTTGACAAGGCATTTACTCCCGATATTTTCTAGTTCCAAAGAAAGGTCCAAACAAGGAGTTCAGGCCCATACTAGATCTCAGGCGTCTCAACCAATTCATTCGGCGAGAAAAGTTCAGAATGCTGGCGTTACATCAAATAATTCCACTTCTGCATCGAGGGGACTGGATGTGCTCCAAAGATCTTCAAGATGATTATTTTCACATCCCCATCGCCCCAAAGCATCGGAAGTTAATAAGGTTTTGTATCCAAACCAGCCATTTCCAATTCACAGTGTTGCCCTTCGGGCTAACGTCAGCTCCTCGCACCTTTTCAAAGTGCATGGCAGTCGTAGCGGCTTTCCTGAGTAAGAGGCACATTTTTGTCTATCCCTACCTAGACGATTGGCTGTTAAAGAGTGCGTCTCCGATTCTGCTTCAGCAACATCTCACGGTCTGCATACATCAGCTGCAGAGACTTGGCTTACACGTAAACTTCAAAAAGTCTATCCTCAATCCCACGCAGAGGATACACTATCTGGACGCACTTCTGGATTCAAAGGACGCAAAAGCGTATCCTTCGGAGGAGAGACTATCCTCCATTCTCCTCAAGTGTCAAACTCTACTGAAGACTCCTCGACCCACGGCCAGGCAGATCTCGTCTCTTCTAGGGTCCATGGCTTCTTGTATTTTCCTCGTGCCAAACGCCAGGCTGCACATGAGACCTCTGCAGCAGTCTCCGGAGGACCAGTGGTCCCAGTTTTCAAATCGTTGGGAGGACAAACTGTCACTACCCTTGTCAGTACAGATCTCCATTCGATGGTGGATGCAGCGGAGTCATCTGGTAGTGGGAGTGCCTTTCCAAGTGGACATGCCCAGACAATCGCTGGTGACAGATGCGTCCCTTCAGGGATGGGGCGCTCATCTGGGATCGCTTCAAGTTCAAGGAGTGTGGTCAGAAAAAGAAAGACTATCATATAAACATGTTGGAACTCAGAGCTGTACACCTAGCTCTCAAGGCTTTCTTTCCCACGATCAAGACATCCTCCCTGCTTGTTCAAACGGACAACACAACAACGATGTACTATCTGAACAAGCAGGGCTGAACGAGATCCAGACCTCTGTCGCTCGAAGCGCACGCAATCTGGAAGTGGCTTGTGGCTCGGGCTATGAAAATAACAGCGGTCCATCTGCCGAGTGTCCTCAACATCCAAGCAGACGACCTAAGCAGACCCTTCGAGGAAGCACACGACTGGGTCTTAAAAGAAGAAGTGATGAGAGATGTCTTCCAGGCCTGGGGGACACCAGAAATCGATCTCTTTGCGGACGTCGAAAACGCAAAATGCCGCGTCTTCGCGTCCAGATACCCTCAACGAGGGTCCAAGGGGAATGCTCTATGGATGGACTGGTCAGAGACATTACTCTACGCTTTTCCACCGATTCCACTCATTCCCTTGGTGATCAAGAAACTGTACAAGTCCAAGACAGATATGATCCTAGTGGCTCCGGATTGGCCTCGCCAATGGTGGTACCCGGATCTCCTGTATATGTCCAAAGTGTGAGAAGTTTGCCTGATTTATAATGTTCACTATTCTAGTGAACACTTTGTATCAGTCCAAACAACCCTTATTGATGTTTGGTTGTAAGTCAACCTGATAGACCAGCTATCCTAGTAGCATGGACACTTGCAGTCTTTAGGCTAAACTCTAGAGGGCGTGTTAAGCCAGCTGTTTTACCATCACATTTACCCCTTGAACACCAAGTGAAAGGACACCACACAAGTTGTTATGAAAATAAAAGTATATTTATTTATAACAAGACTACCCTGGCTCTTTATGAGACAATTGAGCTAAGCACACAACAAAACTCTTACGAAAATACTTTAAGTCGCACAATTTACACAAATGCCCGAGTGGCACAAAAAACCATATACTACAAAAGTGGAATGCGAATTACTAGCAGGTAAGTAACTATTCTCATAGGCTTTGGGATCGCTAGGACTGGACTACTGAACCTTTAGATTACAAGCAGGAGGCCTAGTGACGTCGTGTGCAGAGTGGGAACTCTCACGCGTAAGGCGGGAAAAAGTCTATGGAGGCTAGTAAAAGCAAAGTTAGTGTTCTCGGGCGAACCCGACTAGGTAGAGCTGAAACGACAAAGGATCCTGACACTTAGATAGTTAAGCTATGCTGGAGCACCGAAATGCTTAGGTTACCTAGCCCAGGGGCCGCGGCTGCATAGGTCTGAAAAGACGTCGGGAATCCTCGTTGCAGTCTATGGAGCCTGAAAGAAGAAGTTGCTGGCAGGCGACCAGTGCAGAGGTTCGTGGTGATCCAAGCCTGGATCGATGAAGAAGGAGACCTGTAAGCAGAGGGGACCAAGTTCTGAATCACTAGCCAGTGATTAGGTGGGCACCAGAGTGGCACCGGACGAAGTCACCTCGACCAGGTGAGTGGGCGACGCTGGGTTCTGCAGTCTCTCGGACCAGGAGGCGTTGTCGGCGACCAGGATGGAGGTGCGAGCTGTCCCACGGAGGTATCTGCTGTCGACGTTGCTGGACCCAGGATTGGGGCAACAACTCTTGGCAAATGCAAGCCCACGCGGTGGACTCAAGATGGCGTCTGGAGTGGACCAGGAGGGTCCGGGGTGCTCCTCTGTTGGAGGGGAGCAAGGGCCAGTCTGGAGCAACCAGACCAGCGGTGTTGTCGTCGTAGTTCGTCGTCAAAAGGGCCACTAGCCAACGGGCAAGTGACCTGGACAACGCGGTGAGCAGCAAAGAGCAGAAGGGCCCCACGCAGATCTCGTGGATGCAAGGGGGCTGTACTAAGGTGCTGGAGCTGCTCAGGTTTGGGGCTTCTCGGACCCCAAAGCACTTAGGCGAGGGTCACTCGGTGGTCGTGCTGGGCAAGCGTCGTGCAGTCGTGAAGATGGCCGGTCCCTCGAGGTCTCGTCACACCCACGAATCTCAGCTGGGCTAATGATGCAGGTAGAGGTCAGAGGTGCCAGGGAAGCCGGTTCTCGTCGAGCTGGGCAGTCTTGATCCGGAGGAGAGACTTACAGCAGACCGCGATGCTTGGTTGGTGCCTGCTGCTGCAGGGTGACTACTCCTTAGTCACAAGGGAGAAATCTTGAGAAGAGTCTTGAGTTCCTTTCGTGGAAAGTCGGTTAAGGATTCAAAGATGATCTCATTTGGAAGGGGGCCTGCTCCTACCTTTATCCTGAGAAAGGGGGCTGGCACGCGACTTAGTCCTGCTCTATGGGTGGGACTAGGAGGGGGGTGGTTACACCCCTCTCCTTTGCTGGGCTTTTTCCCAGATCAGGGGCTGGAGTGCCCCTGGAACTGGTTCAAGCCGGCCTATGCATAGTGAGCACCGGGGTGCCACTTGCAGTCACCTTCCTCTAAAGCCCTGCCTACCTGGGATACACAAAATCCTGTCTGGGATGGTGCTGGCACCGCCCCTGACAGGAAACCCTTTGTCCAGGCCTCCGTTGCTGGAAGGACTCCCAGCAGCAGGAGGTCAGACTTGTGTCTGTGGTGGCAGCATCCATTTTGTGATGCTGAGGCTTGAGTTAACTTTAACCGGGGTTCACAGTTACATACATGTCGTGTCCCTCTAGAAGGGTGGAATGCTAACCCCGTCGCCAGAATTGGCGAGGGGTTAGTATTCCAATTCGTATGACACCTTACTTGACATGTTTTGATAATGTTATACCAAAGTTAGCATTTAACCGCGAGGTTGATAATGCACTTGAGTATATGGTATAGCGTTATCATGGAACAGCTATTAGGACTTGGTTCCGCAAGCTGCAAACGGGCTCAGCTCATGCCAGAGCACTATTTCACATTATTCCAAGCACTCTGCCTTCAGGATTGATAAGGCCTGCCATAGGAGTGACTGATAGGAATATATGTGTCCATTTTAGGGTTAGATATAGGAATACTATATCTAAAGCAAAGGGTGTGTACACCACCTTGCCCCAGCTGTCAAGCAGCCAGTTGTGTCTTGTGAGAAGTTGGCCTGATGTGCAGTGCTCACTATTCTAGTGATCACTATATATCAGTCCAAACAACCCTTATTGATGATTGGTTGTAAGTCAACCTTATAGACCAGCTATCCTAGTAGCATGGATACGAGCAGTCTAAGGCTAAGACTCTAGAGGGCGTGTTAAGCCAGCTGTTTTACCATCACATTACCCCTTGAACACCCAGTGAAAGGACACCACACAAGTGTTATGAAAATAAACAATGTATTTATTAGAATCACAACAACCCTGTACTCTTTATGAGGACAGGGTGCTAAGCACACAACAAAACTCTTACGAAAATACTTTTAAGTTAGCACGTTACACAAATGCCCGAGGGGCACGAAAAACCATATACGCTAAAAGTGGAATGCGAATTACTAGCAGGTAAGTAACAGTTCTAATAGGCTTTGGAATCGCTAGGACTGGACTAGGGAATCGTTAGATTACTACTAGGAGGCCTAGGGGACTCGGGTGCAGAGTGTGCACTCTCACGCGGGATGCGGGACAAAGTCTATGGAAGCTAGAATTCACAAAGTTAGTGTTCACGGGCGAACCCGACCTGGTAGGGAGAAAACGACAGTGGATCCTGACCCTTGGATAGTGAGGCTATGCTGGGACACCGGAGTGCCGAAGTTACCTAGCCCAGGGGCTGCAGCTGCATAGGTCTGAAAAGACGTCGGGGATCTCGTTGCCGGACCAGGAGCCTGGAAGGAAGAAGTTGCTGGCAGGCGACCAGTGGAGAAAAGTTCGATGGATCCAAGCCTGGATCAAGGAAGAAGGAAACCTGAAAGCAGAGGGGACCAAGTTCTTGAATCACTAGCCAGTGATTAAGTGGGCACCAGGATGGCACCGGGCGAAGTCACCGCAGTCAGGTGAGTGGGCGCTGCTGGGCTCTGCAGTCTCTCGGACCAGGAGGCGTTGTCGGCGACCAGGATGGAGGTGCGAGCTGTCCCACGAAGGATGAAGTCGTCGGCGTCGAAGTTACCCAGGAGTGGGCAACAAGCCTTGGCTAATTCAAGCCCACGCGGTGGACTCAAAATGGCGTCTTGAGTGGACCAGGAGGGTCCGGGGTGCTCCTCTTCTGGAAGGGAGCAAGGGCCAGTCTGGAGCAACCAGACCAGCAGCAGAAATGTCGTCGGGCGTCGTCAGGAAGGCCACAAGCCAACGGGCTAGTAGCCAAACAACGCGGTGAGCAGCGGAAAGCAGAAGGGCCCCACGCAGATCGTGGAGATGCTGGGGGGCTGCTCTTCGGTGCTGGAGCTGCTCAGGGTGGGGGCTTCTCGGACCCCAAAGCACTCACCAGGAATTCACTCGGCGGGCTTGCTGGAAAGAAGTCGTGCAGTCTTGCAGATGGCCGGTCCCTTGAGGTCTCGTCGCACCCACGGTTCTCAGCTGGGCTGTAGAGGTGGGTAGAGGTCAGAGGTGCCAGGGAAGCCGGTTCTCGTCGAGCTGGGCAGTCGGATTCCGGAGGAAGGACTTGCAGCAGACCGCAGTGTTCTTAGATGGTGCCTGCGGATGCAGGGTGACTACTCCTTAGTCACAAGGGAGAAATCTTAGGAAGAAGTCTTGAGTTCCTTTCGCAGAAAGTAGTTTCAGGATTCAAAGATGATCTGATTTGGAAGGGGGCCAGTCTCTACCTTTATCCTGTAAAAAGGGGCTGGCACGCGACTAAGTCCTGCCCTATGGGTGGGACTAGGAGGGGGGTGGTTACACCCACTTCCTTGGCGGGCTTTTCCCCAGCACAGGGTCTGGAGTGGCCCTGGAACTGGTTCAAGCCGGCCTATGCACAGTGAGCACCGGGGTGCCACTTGCAGTCACCTTCCTCTAAAGCCCTGCCTACCTACAATACACAAAACCCTGTCTGGGACGGTGCTGGCACCGCCCCTGGCAGGAAACCCTTTGTCCTTATCTCCTGCTCTGGGAGGACTCCCAGCAACAGGAGGGCAGACTTGTGTCTCGGTGGCAGCATCCATTTTGTGGATGCTAAGGCTCTGTCTGACTTTTAACCGGGTTATAGGTTACAGGCATGTCGTGTCCCTCTAGAAGGGTGGAATGCTAACCCCGTCGCCAGAATTGGCGAGGGGTTAGTATTCCAATTCGTATGACACCTTACTCGACATGTTTTGATAAAGCGATACCAGAGTTGGCACATAACCGCGAGGATTATAATGCACTTAAGAGTATATGGTATGCGATATCATGGAAACGGCTAAGGGATGGATCCCGAAAGCCGCAGACAGGCTCAGCTCATGCTAGAGCACCATCTCACACGATTCCAAGCACTCTGCCTTCAGGATTGTTAAGGCCTGCTATAGGAGTGACTGATAGGAGATCTGTGTGTCCATTTTTAGGGTTAGATATAGGTATACTATATCTAAAGCAAAGGGTGAGTACACCACCTTGCCCCAGCTGTCGTGCAGCCAGTTGTGTCAGTTTTAGTTAGTCAATCCAGGGGTGGCATAATACATGCTTCAGCCCCTGGGAGACTTCTGGGTGCACCTCAGCCCTGGGTACAGGGACTTGGAGAGGGCCCAGTGCCAATTCAGTACCTAAGTACAATTTGGATAGAGAGAACAGCTAGGCTGTGGGTCTGATTAGCAGGCCCACAGCCAGGGAAAGTCGTAAACCAGTGCAGCAAAAAGCAAAAATCTGGGTGATCATAGGATTGCAGACCCTACTCTCCTACATGACCCCCCCCCCAAACTTTGGGACAATAAACTAACCTTGACCAGGTGAGTCTTCTTGCTCTAAGTGGAAATACCTGGAGAGCCCATCAGCATTGCTGTGATCAGTCCCAGGTCTATGCTCCACTGTAAAATCCATCCCCTGTAGGGAAATGGACCACCTAAGCAGTTTGGGGTTTTCACCCTTCATCTGATTTAGCCACAAGAGGGGCTTATGGTCTGTCTGAATGGTGAAGTGAGTGCCAAACAAGTAGGCCCTCAGCTTCTTCAGGGCCCAGACCACAGCAAAGGCCTCCCTCTCAATAGCTGACCAATTTTTCTCTCTGGGTGTCAACCTTCTACTAATGAAAGCAATAGGCTGATCATTACCATCAAAATTCAGTTGAGACAGAACAGCTCCCACACCCAACTCAGAAGCATCTGTTTGGACAATGAATGGCTTGGAGTAATCTGGACTCTTGAGGATAGGTGCTGTGCACATGGCCTGCTTTAGGTCATTGAATGCTTTCTGACAGCTTGCTGTCCACTGAACTTTCTTTGGCATCTTTTTGCTTGTCAGGTCATTAAGGGGGGTCACTATGGACCCATAATTTCTGACAAACTTCCTATAGTACCCAGTCAGGCCCAAGAAAGCTCGAACCTGAGTCTGGGTGATTGGAGGAGTCCAGTCCTTGATGGCCTTTATCTTACTCTCCAGTGGCTGAACCTGGCCTCCACCTACAAGGTGGCCCAGGTATACAACCTGTGACTGCCCTATCTGGCACTTTGTGGCCTTGATAGTGAGGCCTGCCTTTTGCAGGGCCTCTAACACTTTCCTCAGGTGGACCAGGTGATCCTCCCAGGTGGAGCTAAAGACAGCAATATCGTCAAGATAAGCTGCACAGAAGTCATCCAGCCCAGTGAGGACTTGATTCACCAACCTTTGGAAGGTGGCAGGTGCATTTTTCAGTCCAAAGGGCATTACCACAAATTGATAATGCCCTCCAGGGGTAGAAAATGCTGTCTTAGGTTTGGCTGCCTCAGCTAACCTGATTTGCCAATACCCAGCTGTCAAATCAAATGTGCTTAAGAAGTTGGCAGAAGCCAATCTATCTATAAGCTCATCTGCTCTTGGTATTGGGTGGGCATCAGTCTTAGTGACTGCATTGAGGCCTCTGTAGTCTACGCAAAACCTCATCTCTCTCTTACCACCCTGGGTGTGAGGCTTTGGCACTAGAACTACTGGGCTAGCCCAAGGGCTATCTGAGGGCTCAATGACTCCCAGTTCCAACATTTTCTGCACTTCAGTTTTGATGCAGTCTCTAACATGATCAGGCTGCCTGTAGATTTTACTCTTGACAGGCAGACTGTCTCCAGTGTCAACATCATGGGTACACCAATCAGTTTGGCTGGGTGTCAGAGAGAACATATGTCGAAAGGATTGCAGAACTTGCCTGCAATCCTGTTGCTGATGTTCAGTGAGGCTGCCACAAAAGACAACACCATCAACTGACCCATCATCAGGATTCTGAGTGAGCAGGTCTGGGAGAGGGTCACTCTCTTCCTCCTGTCCCTCATCTGTGGCCATGAGCAAGCTCATGTCCTTCCTGTCAACATATGCCTTGAGCCTGTTAACATGGAGCACTCTGAGAGGGCTCCTGGGAGTTCCAAGGTCCACCAAGTAGGTAACCTCTCCCTTTTGCTCAATGATGGTGTGGGGCCCAGACCATTTGTCTTTCAGAGCTGCTGGGGCCACTGGCTCCAGCACCCACACCTTCTGTCCTGGCTGGTACACAGTCAGTACAGCCTTTTGGTCATGCCAAGCTTTTTGAAGTTCCTGGCTGGCCTCAAGGTTTTTAGATGCCTTCTCCATATACTCAGCCATCCTGGAGCGGAGACCAAGTACATAGTCCACTATGTTGGTTGCAGGCTTTTTGAGAGGTCTCTCCCATCCTTCCTTCACCAAACACAGGGGTCCCCTTACAGGATGCCCATACAGAAGCTCAAAGGGGCTGTAGCCAACCCCCTTCTGTGGGACCTCTCTGTAAGCAAACAAGAGGCAGGGGATCAGGACATCCCATCTTCTCCTAAGAGTTTCAGGTAGTCCATGAATCATCCCTTTCAGGGTCCTGTTGAATCTCTCAACAAGCCCATTGCATTGTGGATGATAGGGTGTGGTGAACTTGTAGTTCACACCACACTCTTTCCACATGGCAGTCAGATATCCTGACATGAAGTTTGTACCTCTGTCAGAAACGACCTCCTTAGGGAAACCCACTCTGGAGAACACTCCAACTAGGGCTCTTGCCACTACAGGGGCTGTAGTGGTCCTAAGGGGAATAGCCTCAGGATACCTGGTGGCATGGTCCACCACCACCAGTATAAACTTGTGTCCTGATGCTGTCTGGGGTTCCATTGGACCAACAATGTCAATCCCCACTCTTTCAAAGGGAACCCCCACCACAGGTAGTGGTATGAGGGGGGCCTTTGTTGTGCCACCTGACTTACCACTGGCTTGGCAAGTGACACATGAGCGACAAAACTCCTTGGTATTCTCATTCATGTGGGGCCAGTGAAAGTGTGAGACAAGCCTGTCCCAAGTCTTTGTCTGACCTAAATGACCTGCAAGGGGAATCTCATGGGCCAAGGTGAGAAGGAAACCTCTCAGAGACAAGGGGATGACCAGCCTCCTGGTTGCACCAGGCTTGGGGTCTCTTGACTCAGAGTACAGGAGTCCATCTTCCCAGTATACCCTGTGGGCACCTGTGGCATTCCCTGCAGCCTCAGCAGCAGCCTGCTGTCTGAGGGGTTCAAGGGAAGGGCAGCTCAACTGTTCCTTCCCCAGGTCTGCTCTGGAGGGTCCCCCTGAGCCCAGAAACTCAACTTGATCAAGTTCAAGCTCTTTAGGCTCAGTTTCCCTCAGCTCTTCTAGATCAGCCTCCTCAGAGACTTGATCCTCAACCTGGGGCAAGGGGGAAGGCAAAGCCTTACCCTTACTGCTCTTCTTCTTGGGAGGTGTCTGGTCCATAGTTTCAGGATCCAGCACCTGTTCAGTGGGGCATCTTCTGGCCTGTGACCTAGTCACAGCAAGCACATGTGCTGGCAAGCCTAACATCTCCATGTGAGTCCTCTGCTCCACTTCTGACCATTGTGATGACTCCAAATCATTGCCCAACAAACAATCAACTGGGAGGTCTGAACTGACTACAACTTTCTTTTGTCCCTTCACTCCACCCCAGGAGAAAGCCACAATTGCCACACTATGACTAGTAGTGACATTGCTGGCATTGGTCACCAGGAAATCAGTACCTGGCATGATCTGTCCAGGGTCCACAAAGTTAGGTGTCACCATGGTGACACTGGCACAAGTGTCCCTATAGGCCTGAGCCATTTTGCCATTAATCAAAGGTGTCTGCCTGTATTTGCCCAAAGTATTGGGACTTATCTCAGGGGACATATCCATATCCCCTGTACAGACAAGGACAGCCTGAGTGAGTGTGCCAACTAAGTTGTCAGACCCCTCAGTACCCAAGGTTAACCCAACTAATGCCTTGGGAGTGACACTACCACTACTGACTGTACTAGGGGGTGCAGTTGCTTTAGGAGCTGTAGTGGCAGGAGTTTGTCCTCCTCCTCTTTTGGTGCACTCACTAAACCAGTGAGATTTACTTTTGCAGTACTGGCACCACCTTTTCGACTGGCCTTCTTGAGTCTTCTTCTTCTGGGAAGCCTGACCCCCACCCTCTTTGGTTTGTTGGGGACCTGGTGAAGACTTCTGGTCATTTTGCTCATTCTTAACATTACCCTTCTGGTCTGCTTTCTTCTGACCACCCTGGTTCTGGTTCTGGTTCTGCTTGATCCTTGTCCTGACCCATTTGTCTGCCTTCTTTCCCAATTCTTGGGGAGAGGTCAGATCTGAATCAACAAGGTGCTGGTGCAGCAACTGGTTCTGACAATTGTTCAAAATTTGTTCTCTCATCATTAGATTATACAATCCTGTGTAATCTGTAACCTTGCTACCCAGCAACCAGCCCTCCAAAGCCTTAGTGGCACAATCCACAAAATCAGACCAGTCCTGAGACTGAGTTTTCTGGGTGTCTCTGAACAGCAACCTGTACTGCTCAGTGGTTAAACCAAACCCATCAACCAGTGTATTCTTCAGGACCTGGTAATTGTTAGCATCCTCCACTCTTGTAGTGAGGAGCTTATCTCTACCTTTACCATCAAAGGAGAGCCACAGTATAGCTGCCCACTGACTCTGGGGAATGTTCTGCACAGTGCAGGCCCTCTCCAGAGCAGCCATCCATTTCTGGATGTCATCCCCTTGCTTAAAGGGGGGCACTATTTTAGTCAGGTGTTTAGTATCTAAACCCTTCTCTCTATCTCTTGGGAGATTGCTGCCACCAGTGGGAGCTAGCCCACTCATCTGCTGCTCTCTTGCCAGGGCAAGCTTCTCTTTGGCCAGGGCAATTTCTTCCCTTTCAATCCTCAGTTCAGCTTGTCTCATCCTGGCCTCATGCTCCTTTCTCTGAGGGGAAGTAAATCTCCTCGGTGGAGGATTCCTTCTCCCCTGAGAAGAGGCATTAGAGTGCAGAGATCTATTGGAGTCCCTAGAAAGAGATCTATCTCTCCTAACTCCAAGGTTAGGCCCACTTCGGGTTAGTACTGGGGGGCCCCCAGATCCTAGCCCAAGTAAGTCTAAGTTGGTCCTAGTTAGCCTTCTGACTACCTCAAGACCCTTGTCTACCTCATCCCCAGAGAGTACCTCCTGATCCTCCTCCTCAACTGCTGAATCAGTGTTGTGGAGATCTGGATCCCCAGAGGTTCCCTCTAAGGCTGGCATGCTCTCATGTAACTGAGAGAGCTTTCTGGCATCATATGTCTCTAAGAGACCTATCAGAAAGGGAATGGTGGGGTTAGACCCCTGCTTCAGTTTCCTGGAGACACAGATTTGTCTCATCTCCTGAAAACTGAGAGCTGCATATCTTGAAGTGACCTGTGGAGGGTCAACACTGACCAGGGGAGTCTCAGTAGAGTCCCCCTGAGTCGACATGCTTTTCTAGTGAGGTGTAAGTGGTGCACTTACCTACACTATATGTTTGCCTACTGATCCCTTGCTAGAGTTGTAGTTTAGGGTGTGCTAGGCCCTAGGAGCTACAACAGCTGGTTCAGTAGAACTCAGAGTATTCTAAGCTAAGTTATATGTACCTTTAGTACTTATGTGATCTTTCACAAGATATTCTTAGGGCATGTGTGGTAAAACAACAGCAAGCTCAAATCCCAACCGCTGCTCACCAATGTGAGAAGTTGGCCTGATGTGCAGTGCTCACTATTCTAGTGATCACTATATATCAGTCCAAACAACCCTTATTGATGATTGGTTGTAAGTCAACCTTATAGACCAGCTATCCTAGTAGCATGGATACGAGCAGAGGGCGTGTTAAGCCAGCTGTTTTACCATCACATTACCCCTTGAACACCCAGTGAAAGGACACCACACAAGTGTTATGAAAATAAACAATGTATTTATTAGAATCACAACAACCCTGTACTCTTTATGAGGACAGGGTGCTAAGCACACAACAAAACTCTTACGAAAATACTTTTAAGTTAGCACGTTACACAAATGCCCGAGGGGCACGAAAAACCATATACGCTAAAAGTGGAATGCGAATTACTAGCAGGTAAGTAACAGTTCTAATAGGCTTTGGAATCGCTAGGACTGGACTAGGGAATCGTTAGATTACTACTAGGAGGCCTAGGGGACTCGGGTGCAGAGTGTGCACTCTCACGCGGGATGCGGGACAAAGTCTATGGAAGCTAGAATTCACAAAGTTAGTGTTCACGGGCGAACCCGACCTGGTAGGGAGAAAACGACAGTGGATCCTGACCCTTGGATAGTGAGGCTATGCTGGGACACCGGAGTGCCGAAGTTACCTAGCCCAGGGGCTGCAGCTGCATAGGTCTGAAAAGACGTCGGGGATCTCGTTGCCGGACCAGGAGCCTGGAAGGAAGAAGTTGCTGGCAGGCGACCAGTGGAGAAAAGTTCGATGGATCCAAGCCTGGATCAAGGAAGAAGGAAACCTGAAAGCAGAGGGGACCAAGTTCTTGAATCACTAGCCAGTGATTAAGTGGGCACCAGGATGGCACCGGGCGAAGTCACCGCAGTCAGGTGAGTGGGCGCTGCTGGGCTCTGCAGTCTCTCGGACCAGGAGGCGTTGTCGGCGACCAGGATGGAGGTGCGAGCTGTCCCACGAAGGATGAAGTCGTCGGCGTCGAAGTTACCCAGGAGTGGGCAACAAGCCTTGGCTAATTCAAGCCCACGCGGTGGACTCAAAATGGCGTCTTGAGTGGACCAGGAGGGTCCGGGGTGCTCCTCTTCTGGAAGGGAGCAAGGGCCAGTCTGGAGCAACCAGACCAGCAGCAGAAATGTCGTCGGGCGTCGTCAGGAAGGCCACAAGCCAACGGGCTAGTAGCCAAACAACGCGGTGAGCAGCGGAAAGCAGAAGGGCCCCACGCAGATCGTGGAGATGCTGGGGGGCTGCTCTTCGGTGCTGGAGCTGCTCAGGGTGGGGGCTTCTCGGACCCCAAAGCACTCACCAGGAATTCACTCGGCGGGCTTGCTGGAAAGAAGTCGTGCAGTCTTGCAGATGGCCGGTCCCTTGAGGTCTCGTCGCACCCACGGTTCTCAGCTGGGCTGTAGAGGTGGGTAGAGGTCAGAGGTGCCAGGGAAGCCGGTTCTCGTCGAGCTGGGCAGTCGGATTCCGGAGGAAGGACTTGCAGCAGACCGCAGTGTTCTTAGATGGTGCCTGCGGATGCAGGGTGACTACTCCTTACTCACAAGGGAGAAATCTTAGGAAGAAGTCTTGAGTTCCTTTCGCAGAAAGTAGTTTCAGGATTCAAAGATGATCTGATTTGGAAGGGGGCCAGTCTCTACCTTTATCCTGTAAAAAGGGGCTGGCACGCGACTAAGTCCTGCCCTATGGGTGGGACTAGGAGGGGGGTGGTTACACCCACTTCCTTGGCGGGCTTTTCCCCAGCACAGGGTCTGGAGTGGCCCTGGAACTGGTTCAAGCCGGCCTATGCACAGTGAGCACCGGGGTGCCACTTGCAGTCACCTTCCTCTAAAGCCCTGCCTACCTACAATACACAAAACCCTGTCTGGGACGGTGCTGGCACCGCCCCTGGCAGGAAACCCTTTGTCCTTATCTCCTGCTCTGGGAGGACTCCCAGCAACAGGAGGGCAGACTTGTGTCTCGGTGGCAGCATCCATTTTGTGGATGCTAAGGCTCTGTCTGACTTTTAACCGGGTTATAGGTTACAGGCATGTCGTGTCCCTCTAGAAGGGTGGAATGCTAACCCCGTCGCCAGAATTGGCGAGGGGTTAGTATTCCAATTCGTATGACACCTTACTCGACATGTTTTGATAAAGCGATACCAGAGTTGGCACATAACCGCGAGGATTATAATGCACTTAAGAGTATATGGTATGCGATATCATGGAAACGGCTAAGGGATGGATCCCGAAAGCCGCAGACAGGCTCAGCTCATGCTAGAGCACCATCTCACACGATTCCAAGCACTCTGCCTTCAGGATTGTTAAGGCCTGCTATAGGAGTGACTGATAGGAGATCTGTGTGTCCATTTTTAGGGTTAGATATAGGTATACTATATCTAAAGCAAAGGGTGAGTACACCACCTTGCCCCAGCTGTCGTGCAGCCAGTTGTGTCAGTTTTAGTTAGTCAATCCAGGGGTGGCATAATACATGCTTCAGCCCCTGGGAGACTTCTGGGTGCACCTCAGCCCTGGGTACAGGGACTTGGAGAGGGCCCAGTGCCAATTCAGTACCTAAGTACAATTTGGATAGAGAGAACAGCTAGGCTGTGGGTCTGATTAGCAGGCCCACAGCCAGGGAAAGTCGTAAACCAGTGCAGCAAAAAGCAAAAATCTGGGTGATCATAGGATTGCAGACCCTACTCTCCTACATGTCTGTTTTAGTTAGTCAGCCCAGGGGTGGCATAATACATGCTGCAGCCCCTGGGAGACCTCTGGGTACACCTCTGCCCTGGTTACAGGGACACAAGAGAGGGCCCAGTGCCAATTCAGTACCTGGGTACAATTTGGAATAGAGAGAACAGCTAGGCTGTGGGTCTGATTAGCAGGCCCACAGCCAGGGAAAGTCGTAAACCAGTGAAGCAAAAAGCAAAAAATCTGGGTGATCATAGGATTGCAGACCCTACTCTCCTACACAAAGTACCAAACAGGAGGCTGCCTTGCTGTCCGGATCTGCTGACCAGAGAGAACGGCAGGGTGTTCCATCCCAACCTGCTGTCCCTGAAGCTGGCATTGTGGCTCCTGAGACATTTAGGCCTCTCGCAAGACTGTACGCACATTTTGAGAGAGGCGAGGAGAGCTTCTACAAGAAAGTCGTATGCTTTCAAGTGGAAGCGTTTTTTCATGTGGTGTGCTGCTGAAGGTCATGACCCTATTCGAGGTCAAGAACAGGTACTGTTACCATACTTACTTTCTTTGGCCAAGGCAGGTTTACAGTATTCTTCTGTAAAGGTCTTGCAGCAATAACAGCATATCGAAAGTCCCCAAGGTTTCTTTCTTTCAAATGCCAGTTGTGAAGGATTTTCTGGAGGGTCTCAAGAAAGTGTATCCTCCGGTGAGGGCTCCCTCTCCTCCTTATGAGCTTAATGTGGTTTTGTCCAAATTAATGGGTCCTCCATTTGAACCTATTTATAAGGCGTCCCTTCAACATCTGTCATGGAAGGTGGCCTTCCTAGTAGCTATCACTTCTGCTATCACTTCTGCGCGCAGGGTGAGTGAGATACAGGCTTTTTGTTCTACAGAACCTTATCTCGTTTTCCATGCGACTAGAGTGGTGCTTCGGACTCATCCGAGATTCCTTCCTAAGGTAGTCTCGGATTTTCACATTAACCAGTCAGTTACACTGCCTACGTTTTTTGCTAATCCGAACACTCCAGCTGAGAGAGGTCTACACTCTTTGGACTTAAAAAGAGTTTTGAAATGTTATCTTGATAAAACCAAGAGTGTTAGGAAGTCTGATCATTTGTTTGTGAACTACGGCCCTCTGAATACAGGCTTGCCTGCATCTAAGAGGTCCATTTCTAGATGGATTGTGTCATGTATTATGTTATCTTATCAGTTGGCACGGAAACCGCTCCGGGTCAAGCCGAGAGCGCATTCCACTAGAGGAAAAGCTGCTACTATAGCAATGCCTAAAAATTTTCCTATTCATGAAATTTGTAAGGCAGCTACGTGGCGTTCGGTTCATACCTTTGCACGCCATTACTGCCTTGATTCTGATACTGAGACGGATGATCAAGTTGGTCAAGCATCCCAGAGGAATTTGTTTGGGTAATATATATTAGTATACTGTTTAGAAAGACAGGTATTCGTCCGCAGGGTATGGGATGGGCTTGCTACTCTAGTCAGTGCTTATGACTATTGATGAGTATCCCCTGGAAGAGAAGGTTAAGTTACTTACCTGTAATCCTAGTTCTCTTCCAGGGGTATACTCTTCAAAGTCATAGGCAACCCGCCCTCCTCCCAGGGCGAATACCAGGACTGTCTATTTTACATGTTATCCATGCTGTTATCACACTGTTATACGCCGTCCAAAAGAACTGACCTAACTGTCACCTGTGGTGCATGATGGGAGCCTGGAGGCTCATGGAGGTCTTAAAGGCACGGCGCCAAGTTTTTCAGTTGTTACTATGCAGCCTATCTAGGCTAAATCTGCCTCTATGATCCTGCCTGTTTTAACCTTTGAAAATAAAGGTTGTGTGTTTCAAAGAAACCCAGGGCAGTGTTTCTTCTTTACATTATTATATAATGTAATGTATATGTCTTTATTTAGCAAATGTAAAAGTTTTACATGCAATAATGGTAGGTTTTGAGCCTAGTATGGTGTATTTCAGGCTGCATATGTATATGCATATTATCTGTGTGTGTATATATATATATATATATATATATATATATATATATATATATATATATATGGGTATTTTATGTGTATTTGTATGTATTTATATATATATGTAGATATATGCATATTATTGGCTATTGCTCCGGGATACCACACGTGGGCGGGACTATTCAGTGCTTATGACTTTGATGAGTATACCCCTGGAAGAGAACTAGGATTACAGGTAAGTAACTTATCCTTTTGTTCTCCAGAATTGAATCTTTCAGAGATCCACATGCTAAAATGATCCCTATCGTCAAGGTGTGAGCTGCATGAGTGGTAACCTCAGCTCGGTCATAGGGAATGATTCAAGCATGTGAGTGAATGTCTGGAAGCTGCCAAGGCTGGAGAACTTAAGCATTTCTCATAATGTTACTTGTTGACAGTTGCATGCGGTATTACTTTTGTCCAGTCCAGAGATGCTTTGCAACATTTTTCACAGTAGGTCAAGGTCCTACAGTGCAACAGCTGGTTCAACCGATGAGGAAGAACTTGGGCAGAGTTCATATTGAATTTCTTGACTCATCTTACATTTGAAAGAAAACTGCACATGCCAGGGCGAAAGGTGGTACTTGACTTCAGTAACCTAATAAATGTCTGCAGCCTGGGAAATTAGGAATGGCTTTAGGTTTTGAGGCTTCTAGATGCAGATGTGCCAGAAGTTTAGTGTACATGTGGAATCTGAAAGAGACTCTTAGTTATGGATTCCTCACATTAGAATTACGCCCAGGCGTCAGACTGGATCCGAAGAATTTTTCTTCAGCAGTACCCAAGCGCGTTGGTAGTTAACGTTGATCCGGAGAGAATGGTACCGCTAGTACTTTTTTGACTGTCTTTTTTTTTTTTTTTTTTTTTTTTTTTACTTTTGTCAAGGTCTTTTTCGAGTCGTTCGACTCCTGTTGCACAGGGATATTATCTCGGCGGACTGACTTCAAGCCTTGTGGCTCCTGCCACAAGCTGATGTCGGTGACGGACCCACATCTAGTGTGCCTCTTGTGTCTGTAGCGTGACCACGACCCAAAGTTGTGCTCCGACTGTCGGGCAATGGCCCGAAGTCTTTGCGGGAGCGGTCACAAATGCTTCTGGAGGCCTAGCAGTTGGCTCCATTCCCCTCATGGTCCCGGACGAGAGGGAGGACGCGCGACCGGTGGCGGAGCCGCGGTCGTCATCACTCCTCCTCGTCATCACTCCTCCTCGTCATCACTCCTCCTCGTCATCACTCCTCCTCGTCATCACTCCTCCTCGTCATCACTCCTCCTCGTCATCACTCCTCCTCGTCATCACTCCTCCTCGTCATCACTCCTCCTCGTCATCACTCCTCCTCGTCATCACTCCTCCTCGTCATCACTCCTCCTCGTCATCACTCCTCCTCCTCGTCATCACTCCTCCTCCTCGTCATCACTCCTCCTCCTCGTCATCACTCCTCCTCCTCGTCATCACTCCTCCTCCTCGTCATCACTCCTCCTCCTCGTCATCACTCCTCCTCCTCGTCATCACTCCTCCTCCTCGTCATCACTCCTCCTCCTCGTCATCACTCCTCCTCCTCGTCATCACTCCTCCTCCTCGTCATCACTCCTCCTCCTCGTCATCACTCCTCCTCCTCGTCACCACTCCTCCTCCTCGTCACCACTCCTCCTCCTCGTCACCACTCCTCCTCCTCGTCACCACTCCTCCTCCTCGTCACCACTCCTCCTCCTCGTCACCACTCCTCCTCCTCGTCACCACTCCTCCTCCTCGTCACCACTCCTCCTCCTCGTCACCACTCCTCCTCCTCGTCACCACTCCTCCTCCTCGTCATCACTCGTCGTCGTCGTCATCACTCCTCCTCCTCGTCATCACTCCTCCTCCTCGTCATCACTCCTCCTCGTCATCACTCGTCGTCGTCATCACTCCTCCTCCTCGTCATCACTCGTCGTCGTCATCACTCCTCCTCGTCATCACTCGTCGTCGTCGTCATCACTCCTCCTCCTCCTCGTCATCACTCGTCGTCGTCGTCATTACTCGTCCTCGTCGTCGTCATCACTCCTCCTCGTCATCACTCCTCCTCCTCCTCATCACTCCTCCTCCTCCTCGTCATCACTCGTCGTCGTCGTCATCACTCGTCGTCGTCATCACTCGTCGTCGTCGTCATCACTCCTCCTCGTCGTCATCACTCCTCCTCTTCGTCATCACTCCTCCTCTTCGTCATCACTCCTCCTCTTCGTCATCACTCCTCCTCTTCGTCATCACTCCTCCTCTTCGTCATCACTCCTCCTCTTCGTCATCACTCCTCCTCTTCGTCATCACTCCTCCTCTTCGTCATCACTCCTCCTCTTCGTCATCACTCCTCCTCGTCGTCATCACTCCTCCTCCTCCTCGTCATCACTCCTCCTCCTCGTCATCACTCGTCGTCGTCATCACTCCTCCTCCTCGTCATCACTCGTCGTCGTCGTCATCACTCCTCCTCCTCGTCATCACTCCTCCTCCTCGTCATCACTCCTCCTCGTCATCACTCGTCGTCGTCATCACTCCTCCTCCTCGTCATCACTCGTCGTCGTCATCACTCCTCCTCCTCATCACTCCTCGTCGTCGTCATCACTCCTCCTCCTCCTCGTCATCACTCGTCGTCGTCGTCATTACTCGTCCTCGTCGTCGTCATCACTCCTCCTCGTCATCACTCCTCCTCCTCCTCGTCATCACTCGTCGTCGTCGTCATCACTCGTCGTCGTCATCACTCGTCGTCGTCATCACTCGTCGTCGTCGTCATCACTCCTCCTCATCGTCATCACTCCTCCTCTTCGTCATCACTCCTCCTCTTCGTCATCACTCCTCCTCTTCGTCATCACTCCTCCTCTTCGTCATCACTCCTCCTCTTCGTCATCACTCCTCCTCGTCGTCATCACTCCTCCTCGTCGTCATCACTCCTCCTCGTCATCATCTTTGTCTTCGGGTAAGTCGAAGCACAAAAAGAAGGCCAAGAAGCACCGTCGCTCTTCGTGGTCTCCCCGTCGGTCGGCTGACGCGGGAGGGAGAAGCTAGTCGTCTGAATCCACCTGTGGAGCCTGTAGGGTCGGCTCCGAGCCTCCCTCCCTTCCCGGGAGTCGGAGTGACCCCTGCCTAACTTTGTAGCTTGTACGAAGCCCTCCACTCCATCTTTGGGCAGCCCAACTCCGCGGTGCGCCTTTGGGCCCCGTGGACTCATGTGGGGGTTCTAGGCCTTCAATGCTGGCTGATTCGGCACCTCAGGGCCCACAGAGATCCAGGCCTCGATCCAGCTCAGCACCGGTCGACCTTACAACCCCTCCTCGGTTGTCGATTCCATTGACGACACCTCTGCCCCTTGCGACGCCGGTTGTGTCCACAACCGGCTTCGACCCCGGCCTCCTCCTCGCTGGTACCAGCGTCCCCCTTAGTGGAAACCACTGGAGGTTGAGGAGGACTAGGAAGGATTAGAGGCTTTTGCAGAGGGGGCACTGCAACAGCCTCTAAACCTTCCTAGTCTGACCCTCCAGATCCACCAGTTGCCAGTGGGCGTCAGGATTCGCCATCACCTCTCCCACTGGCAGAACATCACGTCGGACAGGTGGGTTTTGCAGATAGTCGAAGGGTCTACTCCCTCCCCTTCGATACTACCCCTCTATCCATACCACCTACATTCCATCACGTGTCGGAGGATCACTTGACCCATCTCCTCTAGGAAGTTACGGCTCTCTTGGCCAAGTGAGCCATTGAGCGCGTTCCTGTGCCAGAAGTAGGTTGTGGGTGCTACTCCCACTTCTTTCTAGGACCCAAGAAGGGCAAAGGCCTACGTCCTATCTTAGATCTCAGGGACGTCAACCGCTTCCTCTGGAAAGAGAAGTTCAAGATGTTGCCATTCGCTCAGGTTCTGTCTGCTCTAAACTCTGGAGACTGAATGGTAGCGTTTGATTTGCAGGACACCTATTTCCACATCCCCATCCTGCTGGCCCACAGAAGTTACCTTCAGTTCATGGTAAGCCACGAGCATTTTCAGCTTACGGTGCTCCCCTTTGGCCTTACCAGTGCCCCTCAGGTGTTCACGAAAGTGAGGGCGTTGGTTGCAGCTCATCTGCGCAGAATCAGCAACTCCAGTCTTTCCCTATTTCGACAACTGGCTGTTGAAGGTGGGCTCGCACCAGGCTGTCTTCTCCCACCTCTAGACTACGACGGACCTCCTGCATTTGTTGGGGTTCACTATCAACGTGCCAAAGGCACAGCTGATTCCCTCTCACTCTCCTTTTCATCTTAGGGGTTCTGCATACAATGCAGTTTCTGGCTTATCCTCCCAAACAGCGAGTCCAAGATATTCGGGCTATGATTCCAATCATTCATCCTCTATCCCGGGTTTCGGTCAGAATGACCCTGAGTCTGCTGGGCCTCATGGCCTCCTGCATCCTTCTGATGGACTGTGCCAGGTGGCATTTGCGGGCTCTGCATTGTGAACTGAAGATCCAGTGGGTGCAGCATCGGGGAAATCTTTCTGATTGCATCCGGATCTCGAAGGCCACTGCACGCCAATTGCCGTGGTGGCTAACGAACCAGGATCGGGTCAACGGAAGATCCCTCTTTCTTCCCGAAATGGAGTTCACAGTGGTGACAGATGCATCACTTCTGGGGTGGTGCGGCCACATGGGAGAGGCGCAGATCAGAGGCCTCTGGTCGCTGGCAGAGTCCAGGCTCCACATCAACCTTCTGGAGCTCCGGGCGATCCGTCTTGCACTGAAAGTATTCCTTCCTTCTGTCAAAGGAAGGGTAGTGCAGGTATTCACGGCCGCCATGTGGTACTGCAACATAGTCGGAGTGTGGGATCGTGTACCCTATGTCAAGAGGCTCTCCGCCTTTGGACATAACTGGAACCTCAGGTCACATCTCTGGTGGGTCAACACCTGGCAGGTTCACTGAACGCCTGGGAGGATGAACTCAGCCGCAGGTGCATGATTGATCGCGAATGGCGTCTACACCCGGAGATGGTGCACGGTCTCTTTCAGCAGTAGAGAGCGCCCAGGTTAGATCTATTTGCCACTGAAGAGAACGCGCAATGACAGCTGTTCTGCGCGTCGGAATTTCCAAGGCGGCACTCTCTAGGCTACGCTTTTCGCCGTGAGTGGAGTTGAGCTCTTCTTTCCGCCTATTCCACTTCTGACCAGAGTGCTGAAGATCAAGCGCGACCGGGCCCAAGTCATTCTTGTGGCTCAGGACTGGGCATGAAGTGTCTGGCATCCCGAGCTCTTGAACATGGCCATCGATCCTCCGATCAGACTGCCTCTTCGGGAGGATCTTCTGTCGCAGCAGCAGGGGACGGTCCTCCACCGAACCTGTCCTTATGTGAAGATTGAGCAGAGGCATATAACAACTTTCGACCTTCCTTCCGAAGTCTGTAACGTTCTCTTGGCAGCCAGGCGTCCCTCCACCAAAACGGTATACGCCTGTAGATGGAACAAATTTGTGGCATGGTGCACAGCAAAGGCTGTGGATCCCCTTTCTGCCCCTCTTTCAGAGGTTCGCCTCTACATTCTTTCTTTGGCCCAACAGGGCTCTGCTCTGGGCACTCTAAAAGGCCATCTTTGGGCCATTTTGGCATTTCTTCGCCTTCTTGATCAGCCTTCTCTTTTCAAGTCCTCTATTGTAAACCGCTTCCTTAAGGGCATTACTCACCTGTTTCCTCCTGTTCCTAGCGTAATGCCCCAGAGGAACTTGAACCTTCTTCTGACTTGCCTTATGTGCGCTCTTTTCGAGCCGCTTCATAATTGTCCTCTGACTTTTGAACCTCAAAACTGCCTTTCTGGTTGCCATCACCTCATCTCGCAGGGGGAGTGAGCTTCAGGCTCTTTCTTCTAAATCTCCTTTACTGGTTGGTCATCCGGACATGGCTGTCCTTCGCACTAGGCCTTCCTTTCTTCCCAAAGTGTTTACCTCTTTCCACATAGCACAGACCATCACTTTGCCCACCGTTTTCCCTCCCCCACATCCTTCTGGAGATGCTCCACCGTCTGGATCCAAAATGTGCGCTTTCCTTTTAGCTGGATCGCATTCGACAATTCCGGGTGGATGATTAGCTCTTTGTTGGCTATGTGGGCTTGATGGGTCGTTCTTTGCATCAAAATCTGCTATTCCTTGGTGAAAAAGGAACCTCCTGTATGGTTGTGCGCCCATTCCCCCAGGGCAACAGCAGGCACTACGGCTTTGGGACTTGGAGTCCCCCTTATGACATCTGCCAGGCAGCCACGTGGGCTTCATTGCACACGTTCACTACACATTACTGCCTGGACAATCTGAAAGAAACAGGTTAGTATTAGATTCCTTACCTTAGAATATCCCCAGGTGTCAGTCTGGATCCGGAAACGTTTGCGTAGCAGTACCCCTGCGCGTCGGTAGGCGTCGTCTGCAGGCGTCCCCTGCGGCTCCACGTCGTCGGCGTCATGCGCCGTGATGACGTCGCTGGAGTATATAGACGCCGCCTCCGCGCGCTGACGTCAGTTCTTCTTTTTTCCGCGCCAGTTAGCGCAGATCCGAAGAGCAGTACTCCGGTCTTTTGACCAAGTTTTTTGATAACTCTAAATCTTTCGGTGCCGGTAGGATGCCCGGTTTTAAAAATTGTGACGGGTGCGACCGCCTGATGTCGGTCACCGACCACCATCGACTCTGCCTCCGGTGCCTGGGCGCGGACCACGACGTCGAGTCCTGCGTCGACTGCCGGGCCTTGACGGGTAAGGCTAGGCGGGAGCGGTCCCGCAAGCTGCTCGAGTTCCGGATGTCGGCCCCGCGTCGAGAGCGGTCCCGGTCCGGCCGGAGGTCGAGGGAGCGGTCGAGAGAACGGTCGCGGAGCCGCCACGAGCGCTCCGGAAGTCGTCACCATTCCTCCGGTTCCTCAGGTAAGCGACACAAGAAGTCGGGGCGTCGTCATCGCACCCCCGACTCCCCCCGACGCTCGCGCGATGCGGCCGGGGGTTCGGGTGGCCCCACCCACGCGGCTCCGCGTGGGTCGCCGACGCTGCCTGCTCCATACCAGTCGGTCCCTGGGCAAGGCGCGTCGCGCGAGGAGATGGAGGAGTTCCTCATGGCCATGAGGGTGCTGTCTCCTCCGACGGGGCCTATGGCGCCTGCGGGCCCGGTGGTCCCGTCCGGGGGCCCGAGCGGTTCGGGTGCTCCGGCCCCGGCGCCGCCGTCGGCTCCGGCCCCGGCGCCGCCGTCGGCTCCGGCCCCGGCGCCGCTGGGCCCTTCAAGGTCGTCGCCGGCTGGTCACCCGGCCTCTCCGGCGCCGATTCCATCGGGGCGACCCGTGGTGCCGCCTCCGCGCGGCGCCGTGACTCCGACGCCGGTTCCGGCTGGCGTCGGGGCTCCGGCGCCGGCCCCGGGCGGCGCCACCCCCATTCCCTCTCCAATTCCGGACGCGGAGTCGGACCGGCGTCGCCCGACGCCGAGTCCGGCGCCGATGGGGCCCATTGACCCCGAGGAGCCGGTCTACATCGTTGAATCCGAGTATGGTGATGATGAAGATTATGGAGAGGGTTGGGAGGGGTCTGAGGACCCTCTGTCACGCGAGTGTCAGTACGACGTGGACTGGACAGGTGACTTGGGTGATGCTAGTGGTCTGGACGAATCTCCTAACCCTGGTTTTGTCTCGCCTCCCACTGTGGCGTCGGAGGCTGGGGCTGCCTACTCTGTGGTGCTGATGAAGGCTGCCAAGGCCTTGAACCTTGAGCTCCCCGTCGCAAAAGTGAAGCCTAACATCCTCACAGAGGTCTTCAAACCGCAGTCATGCCCACAGGAGCCTCTGCTGCCGTTTAATGAAGCCTTGACGGACGTTCTGTTGGGCACGTGGTCCAGGCCCGCTTCAGGTTCGCCTGTTGATAGGAACGTTGCCAGGCGCCACCGTCCGTGTCCGGACGACCCTAAGTTCCTGTCCACCCATCCCACCCCTGAGAGTCTGGTGATCCAGGCCTCGACATCCCAATCCGCATTCCCGTCGGCCCCGCCCGACCGGGAATCTAAGAGGTACGACCAGTATGGCAAGAAGGTCTTCTCGTCCCTGAGTGCGGGACTGCGGTCTTGCAATACCGTATGCCTCTTGGGCCGCTACACCCACTCTCTGTGGGATACGGTCGCGGAGTGTCTGCCGCAATGCCCGCAGGAGGTACGGGACAAGCTCGGCCAGGCTATGGTTGAAGGCCGAGACGCGGCGAGGTATTCCATCAGGTGTGGTCTTGATACGACCGACTCGCTGGGCAGAGCGATGTCCACGACGGTGGCGATTCGTCGCCACGCCTGGCTGAGATCCACCAATTTTTCGCCGGATGTCCAAAATGCCTTGATGGACATGCCGTTCGATGGCAGTCGCCTGTTTGGCGACAAAGCGGACAACGCGCTTGAGCGCTTCAAGGACTCCAGGGTCACGGCCAAGTCCTTGGGTCTCTCGACCCAGCGCCAGCAAACGGGTTCGTTTCGCTCCTTTCGTGGCCACGGAAGGGGCGGTCCCACACGTGCTGCCAGCCACGCACCGCAGAACACTTCTCAACGCGGTGGCGGCCGTGGATTCTGCCGTGGTGGCGGTCGGGGACAGCGGCGAGGTCAGGCCACACCTCCCCCCGCAGCAGCCTCCAAATCCTCCTAGTCCGAGCTTTCAGGCCCATGTGACGCCAGTGGGTGGCAGGGTTCGCCATCACCACTCCCGCTGGCGCACTATCACATCGGACAGGTGGGTGCTGCAGCTCGTCCGAAGGGGCTACTCCCTCCCCTTCGAGACCACTCCTCCAGCCATGCCACCGCAGAACCACCGTGTGTCGGGGGACCACTTGACACTTCTGCAGGAGGAAGTTACGGCCCTCTTGGCCAAGGGGGCCATCGAGCGCGTTCCTGGGCCAGAAGTAGGGTGTGGTTGCTATTCCCACTACTTTCTGGTACCCAAGAAGGACAAGGGGGGCCTGCGTCCTATCTTGGATCTACGGAACGTCAACGGCTTCCTCCGGAAGGAGAAGTTCAAGATGTTGACTTTGGCTCAGGTCTTGGCTGCTCTAGACCCACTAGACTGGATGGTAGCGTTGGACTTGCAGGATGCGTATTTTCACATCCCCGTCCTGCCGGCCCACCGGCGTTACCTGCGGTTCACGGTAGGCCACGAGCACTTTCAGTTTATCGTGCTCCCATTCAGCCTTACCAGCGCCCCACGGGTGTTCACGAAGGTGATGGCGGTGGTCGCAGCTCATCTGCGCCGGTTAGGGGTTTCAGTCTTCCCCTACCTCGACGACTGGTTGTTGAAGGCGGGCTCGCCCCAGACAGTCGTCCACCACCTCCAGATGACGGCAGACCTCCTGCACGAGCTGGGGTTTTCCATCAATGTGCCGAAATCACACCTGTGCCCCTCTCGAAAGCTCCTTTTCATCGGAGCGGTTCTCGACTCGGCGCAGTTTCGGGTTTATCCTCCGGAACGGCGGGTCCGGGATATTCAGGCTTTGATTCCCATCTTTCAGCCGTTATCCCGGGTCTCGGTCAGGTTGACGCTGCGGCTTCTGGGACTGATGGCCTCCTGCATCCTTCTGGTGCATCACGCCAGGTGGCGGATGCGGGCTCTGCAGTGGGACCTGAAGTTTCAGTGGGCCCAGCATCAGGGCAACCTATCCGACCACGTCCTGATCTCGGAGGGCACTGCGAGACAGTTGCAGTGGTGGCTTACGGACCGCGATTGGGTCAGGGGCAGATCCCTCTCCCTTCCCCAACCGGAGCACGTAGTTGTGACGGACGCGTCCCTCCAGGGCTGGGGCGGCCACTTGGGAGAGGCGGAGATCAGAGGCATCTGGTCTCCGGCGGAGTCCCGGCTCCATATCAACATGTTGGAGCTGCGGGCGATTCGCCTAGCACTGAAGGCATTCCTCCCCTTTGTCAACGGGAGTGTGGTGCAGGTGTTCACGGACAACACCACCGCCATGTGGTACTGCAACAAGCAGGGCGGAGTGGGGTCGTGGACCCTTTGTCAGGAGGCTCTGCGCCTCTGGCAATGGCTGGAACGTCAGGGCGTGACTCTGACGGTTCAACACCTGGCAGGTTCTCTGAACGCCAGGGTGGACGAACTCAGCCGTCGGTGCTCGGTGGATCACGAATGGCGTCTGAACTCGGACGTGGCGACAGGCCTCTTTCTGCAATGGGGAGAGCCTTGGTCAGAAGAGAACGCGCAATGTCATCAGTTCTGCGCGTTGGAGTTTCCAAGACGGCACTCGCTCGGCGACGCCTTTCGGCGCGAGTGGAGCTGCGGTCTGTTGTACGCCTTTCCGCCTATACCACTTCTGCCCAGAGTGCTGAAGAAGATCAGGCGCGACCGGGCCCAAGTTATCCTTGTGGCTCCGGACTGGGCTCGAAGGTACTGGTATCCCGAGCTACTCAGCATGTCAGTCGGTCCCTCGATCCGCCTGCCCCTTCAGGAGGACCATCTGTCGCAGCAGCAGGGGACGGTCCTCCACCCGAACCTGTCCAGTCTCCACCTCCATGCTTGGAGATTGAGCGGCGACAGTTGAGGCCATTTGACTTGCCTCCTGAAGTCTGTGATGTGATTCTGGCAGCCAGGCGTCCCTCCACAAAGTCGGTATACGCCTGCCGGTGGAACAGATTTGTGGCATGGTGCACAGCAAAGGCTGTGGATCCCCTTTCTGCCCCTCTCTCCGAGGTTCTCCTCTTTCTTCTCTCTCTTGCCCAGCAGGGCTCTGCTCTGGGCACTATCAAGGGCTACCTTTCTGCCCTTTCCGCCTTCTTAAGGCTGCCTGATCAGCCATCTTTGTTCAAGTCCCCTATTGTAACGAGATTCTTGAAGGGCATCACGCACATGTATCCACCTGTTCCGTTCGTGATGCCTCAGTGGGACTTGAACCTGGTTCTGACCTTCTTGATGTGCGCTCCCTTTGAGCCGCTTCATTCCTGTCCTCTCCGTCTTCTCACTTTAAAGACGGCCTTCCTGGTTGCCATCACCTCTGCCAGGAGAGTGAGTGAGCTCCAGGCTCTTTCTGTGAAACCTCCTTTCTTGTCCGTTCATCCTGACAAGGTGGTTCTTAGAACTAGACCTTCTTTCCTGCCCAAAGTAGTTTCTGCTTTTCACATCGGGCAGTCCATCACCTTACCCTCCTTCTTCCCGCCTCCGCATCCTTCAAAAGATGAAGAGCGGCTCCATCGTCTGGACCCAAAACGTACGCTTTCATTTTATATGGATCGCACACGCCAGTTCCGGGTGGATGACCAACTATTTGTTGGCTACGTGGGTGAGAAGAAGGGAAGGGCGGTACAGAAACGAACCATCTCTCGGTGGGTCGTCCTGTGCATCAAAGCGTGCTACTCTTTGGCTCGGAAGGAGCCTCCTGTTGGGCTGAGGGCCCATTCCACTCGGGCCACGGCGGCTACTACTGCCCTGGGCCGGGGAGTCCCTTTGCAGGACATTTGCCAGGCGGCTACGTGGGCCTCGCTGCACACCTTTGCGAGGCATTACTGCCTGGACAGTCAAGTCCGGAGGGACGGCTTCTTTGGCCGTTCGGTCCTCCAGGATTTTCTGGTGTAGGATTGTATTGGTTCGCAGACCCACCACCGGGGTTGGTATTGCTGGGGTATCTATTCTAAGGTAAGGAATCTAATACTAACCTGTTTCTTTCAGATGAACAAGTTACTTACCTTCGGTAACGATATATCTGTAAGAAACAGTAGTTAGTATTAGATTCCTTACCGCCCCACCCATCCTCCCCGTCCTGCGAACTGATACCTAGGGTTAAGGACATCCCTTTCAGGGCCCTAGTTTCACATGGCACCAGTGTTAGTTCTCACATGGCTCTGCGTGTTCTGGCGCGGAAAAGCTGTGTGCAAAGAACTGACGTCAGCGCGCGGAGGTGGCGTCTATATACTCCAGCGACGTCATCACGGCGCACGACGCGGAGCCGCAGGGGACGCCTGCAGACGACGCCTACCGACGCGCAGGGGTACTGCTACGCAAAAGTTTCCGGATCCAGACTGACGCCTGGGGATATTCTAAGGTAAGGAATCTAATACTAACTACTGTTTCTTACAGATATATCGTTACCGAAGGTAAGTAACTTGTTCACCAAGTCCGTAGAGACTGCTTCTTTGGCTGTTCAGTTCACCTCCGGGGGTGGTATTGCTGGGGTATCTACTCTTAGGTGAGGAATCCATAACTAATAGTTTCTTTCAGATGAACAAGTTACTTACCTTGGGTAATGATCTATCTCAGTGGTTCCCAAACTTTTAACTCCTGAGGACCTCCATTGAGTCACTACTGGAACCGGGGACCCCCAAGCAATTTGTATGATTTAAATGTCAAACTTTAAAACTGCAATTTGAAAAAATTAAACACACACATGTGCACATCAAAGTCTAGACTTTAATTACTAAAGATTTTAGTATTTTTATATAAAAAATATTTGCAAAAATCTTAATGAGAAGGTTAGTGCTGCATCTCACGACTAACTTCTCATTGTTTTGTTTTATTTCGCTGCACAAGGCTCCTGCTAAGGTTGGACTGGAAACCTAAAGCTGCTCTGGCAAATGTGGTCTGACCAGTCCTGACCAGTGCACACCAAGTGCAGCGAGTGAGCCTGACCACTACAAAGGGGGCTTTGGGGGCATCTCCGCACAAGAAAATGTAGGGGAAAATGGTGCATTTTACAACACATTTGATATTATATATTGAATTGTATTAGCTTTTAAAGCATAGTAAATAATGACCTTACTATGCACCAGGCTACAAACATCTTTTGTCAATCTTCAATGATTGATAGTCTTCAATGATTCCCTCACTACTACCCTCCCATCTCTCCATAGTCTCACTGTCACATGCATTTAATTCATTTATCTGAAAGAGACACGTTAGTATTAGATTCCTTACCTTAGAATATCCCCAGGCATCAGACTGGATCCGGAAACTTTTGCGTAGCAGTACCCTTGCGCGTCGGTAGGCGTCGTCTGCAGCTCCGCGTCCGGCGTCGTGGGCGCCGTGATGACGTCGTCGGAGTACTTAGACGCCGCCTCCGCGTGCTGACGTCCGTTCTTCTTTTTTCCGCGCCAGCAAGCGCAAATCTGGAAAAAGCAGTAACCCTAGTCAATTTTTTACTAACTTTTTGATGGATTTTTGATCATTTTTCAAAGTCTTTTCGACTCCGATTGGTGCCGTAGGGATGCCCGGCTTTAAGCACTGCGAGGATTGCGACCACCTGATGTCGGTCACGTAGGGTGACCAACTGGCATTGGTGCAAATTCAGGACGGTGAGTGTAAAAATTCAGGACAAAGGGTAAAAATTCAGGACACAAATTCAGGACAGGAGGTTAAAATTCAGGACAAAACTTCAGGACAATTGGATGCATTTTACAGACACATCAGAGGTCGCGCAATAGTATATAAGTAAGCCCAGCCATATCTAGACATATTCAGCCATTTGCAAACCTATCCATCATGTATCCTTCCATCTATCATTTCATTCATCCATCCCTTCATACATCCTTTCACTCACTCATCCATCCATTATCCATCCATCCACTCGTCCATCCAGCCATTTACCCTTTCACCCATCCAGCCATCCTTTCACTTACTCATCCATCCACCCATCCACCCTTTCAGTCATCCATCATCCTCCCTTTCTCTCTCCATCGACTCTTTCACTTAGCAATCCTTCCTTCCATTCATCCACCCACCCATCCATCCATCTACTCATCCGCTCATGAATCCATCCATTGACCCTATCACTCATCCATCCTTTCTCTTATCCATTTTCCTTTCACTCCTTCACTCATCTTTTCATCATTTGGTCCATCTACCTTCCCTTTCACTCACTCATCTATCCTTACATCCACCCTTTCACTCATCCATCCATCCATTCACCCTTACACTTATCAATTCATCAATCCATCCATCATTTCACTCATCCATCCACCCATTCAGGATCCACCTTTTCACTCATCCATCCTGTGAGAAGTTGGCCTGATGTGCAGTGCTCACTATTCTAGTGATCACTATATATCAGTCCAAACAACCCTTATTGATGATTGGTTGTAAGTCAACCTTATAGACCAGCTATCCTAGTAGCATGGATACGAGCAGTCTAAGGCTAAGACTCTAGAGGGCGTGTTAAGCCAGCTGTTTTACCATCACATTACCCCTTGAACACCCAGTGAAAGGACACCACACAAGTGTTATGAAAATAAACAGTGTATTTATTAGAATCACAACAACCCTGTACTCTTTATGAGGACAGGGTGCTAAGCACACAACAAAACTCTTACGAAAATACTTTTAAGTTAGCACGTTACACAAATGCCCGAGGGGCACGAAAAACCATATACTTTCAAAGTGGAATGCGAATTACTAGCAGGTAAGTAACGATTCTCAGAGGCTTTGGGATCGCTAGGACTGGACTACTGAACCTTTAGATTACTAGCAGGAGGCCTAGGGAACTCGGGTGCAGAGTGTGCACTCTCACGCGGGATGCGGGACAAAGTCTATGGAAGCTAGAACTCACAAAGTTAGTGTTCACGGGCGAACCCGACCTGGTAGGGAGAAAACGACAGTGGATCCTGACCCTTGGATAGTGAGGCTATGCTGGGACACCGGAGTGCCGAAGTTACCTAGCCCAGGGGCTGCAGCTGCATAGGTCTGAAAAGACGTCGGGGATCTCGTTGCCGGACCAGGAGCCTGGAAGGAAGAAGTTGCTGGCAGGCGACCAGTGAAGGAAAGTTCGATGGATCCAAGCCTGGATCAAGGAAGAAGAAACCTGAAAGCAGAGGGGACCAAGTTCTTGAATCACTAGCCAGTGATTAAGTGGGCACCAGGATGGCACCGGGCGAAGTCACCGCAGTCAGGTGAGTGGGCGCTGCTGGGCTCTGCAGTCTCTCGGACCAGGAGGCGTTGTCGGCGACCAGGATGGAGGTGCGAGCTGTCCCACGAAGGATGAAGTCGTTGGCGTCGAAGTTACCCAGGATTGGGCAACCAGCCTTGGCTAATTCAAGCCCACGCGGTGGACTCAAAATGGCGTCTTGAGTGGACCAGGAGGGTCCGGGGTGCTCCTCTTCTGGGAGGGAGCAAGGGCCAGTCTGGAGCAACCAGACCAGCAGCAGAAATGTCGTCGGGCGTCGTCAGGAAGGCCACAAGCCAACGGGCTAGTAGCCAAACAACGCGGTGAGCAGCAGAAGGCAGAAGGGCCCCACGCCGATCGTGGAGATGCTGGGGGGCTGCTCTTCGGTGCTGGAGCTGCTCAGGGTGGGGGCTTCTCGGACCCCAAAGCACTCACCAGGAAATTACTCGGTGGGCTTGCTGTGCAGAAGTCGTGCAGTCTTGGCGATGGCCGGTCCCTCGAGGTCTCGTCGCACCCACGGTTCTCAGCTGTGCTGTAGAGGCGGGTAGAGGTCAGAGGTGCCAGGGAAGCCGGGTCTCGTCGAGCTGGGCAGTCGGATTCCGGAGGAAGGACGTGCAGCAGACCGCAGTGTTCTTAGATGGTGCCTGCGGATGCAGGGTGACTACTCCTTAGCCACAAGGGAGAATCTTGAGGAAGAAATCGTGAAGTCCTTTCGTGGAAAGTGGTATCTTGATTCCAAAGATGATCTGATTTGGAAGGGGGCCAGTCTCTACCTTTATCTGGGAAAAGGGGGCTGGCACGCGACTAGGTCCTGCCCTATGGGTGGGACCAGGAGGGGGGTGGTTACACCCACTTCCTTGGCGGGCTTTTCCCCAGCACAGGGTCGGGAGTGACCCTGGAACTGGTTCCAGCCAGCCTATGCACAGTGAGCACCGGGGTGCCACGTGCAGTCACCTTCCTCTAAAGCCCTGCCTACCTACAATACACAAAACCCTGTCTGGGACGGTGCTGGCACCGCCCCTGGCAGGAAACCCTTTGTCCTTATCTCCTGCTCTGGGAGGACTCCCAGCAGCAGGAGGGCAGACTTGTGTCTCGGTGGCAGCATCCATTTTGTGGATGCTAAGGCTCTGTCTGACTTTTAACCGGGTTATAGGTTACAGGCATGTCGTGTCCCTCTAGAAGGGTGGAATGCTAACCCCGTCGCCAGAATTGGCGAGGGGTTAGTATTCCAATTCGTATGACACCTTACTCGACATGTTTTGATAAAGCGATACCAGAGTTGGCACATAACCGCGAGGATTATAATGCACTTAAGAGTATATGGTATGCGATATCATGGAAACGGCTAAGGGATGGATCCCGAAAGCCGCAGACAGGCTCAGCTCATGCTAGAGCACCATCTCACACGATTCCAAGCACTCTGCCTTCAGGATTGTTAAGGCCTGCTATAGGAGTGACTGATAGGAGATCTGTGTGTCCATTTTTAGGGTTAGATATAGGTATACTATATCTAAAGCAAAGGGTGATTACACCACCTTGCCCCAGCTGTCAAGCAGCCAGTTGTGTCAGATTTGGATGGCCATCCAGGGGTGGCATAATACATGCTGCAGCCCCTGGTAGGCCCTGGGTACACCTAGGCCCTGGGTACCTAAGGTACACAGTACAGGGACTGATAAGGTGACTCAGTATCCAATTTAGATATGTACCTAAGGTACATGGAATCCATTTTACAGAGAGAGCAGTAGGCCTGGGGCCCTGAATAGCAGGGCCCCAGGTCAACTAAGTCAGAAAACCAGCAAAACACCAGGCAAAAAGTTGGGGGCAACCATAGTCAGGCATCTACCTTCCTACACATCCTTTCACCCATCCATCCAGCCTTTTACCCATCCAGCTACCCTTCCACCATACATCCAGCTATTTCCCTTTTCTCTCTTCCATCCTTCCACTCACTCATCAATCCATCCATCCTCTCCCATTATCCATCTATTCAGTCTTTCATTCATCCTTTCACCCTTTCACTAAATCATCCACCCATCCCTTCACTTACTCACTCGCCCACCTTCTCATTTTAATTTTTAGCTGAGCCTTTTTGAGAAGAGGCCCATCAAGAACTTCACTCTCGCTGAAATTGCCATCTCAGGACTCGGACAGAAGCCACCCGGGGCAGAGACAGGATCCACCACAGCGGGGGGACAGGAGCCATCACAGGTTGGGAGGGGGGACAGGAGCCACCACCCCCTCCTGGACAAGACAACGAGAAGACAGGCTCCGTTTCCAAAATGTTAGTTTTGCCCCCCTCCACACTGATGTACAGTACTGAAAGGAGATACTCCAAGAGAACTGATTTAACTGATTGTCCTCCATACTTTGTTAATCAGTGTGGGTGTGATTGTGCCATTTTGCCATTTCTTTATTTCATTACAATATAGACTGCATTATTGAAGAATCAAGGGTGGTTTACAATTTAGTGACTAATTAAGCTCCGTGAAGAGAACCACGTGCTGCCTCGGCCGGTTCTAGGATGTTTTGGGGCCCTGGGCAGAAAGGGGGAATGTTTCACACCAGTTGCAGATACAAGATGCATTCAGCAGGGCTGTTTGCATCTGAATAGATGCCCCTGCTCCTGAAGCTGCAGCTCCCCCCCACCCCCGCCTCTCAGTCACCTTCAAGCACCTCTTAACAGCTCATCAAGGGCTATAGGTGTGAGGGTTGCCATCCCGCTGTGCCTCTCCAATGCTGCTGAGTGTCTGAGCTTTCACACAGCATCGGAGTCTGTTACTCCCGACCTAAACAGCATTAGAGTTAGGAAGGGAGGTGGGGGCCAGCTGTGCCGGTTGTGCGACCAGTTAAAATTACGGACAAATGGCGTCCGTTAAAGAATCCTTCACGGACAACGGACAGACGGCCGAAATTACGGACTGTCCGTGAAATTTACGGACGGTTGGTCACCCTACGGTCACGGATCCTCACCACCTGTGTTTAACTTGTCTTGGCGTCGATCACGACGACAAGGCCTGCTCCGACTGCCGGGCCCTCTCTTCGAAAGCCAGGCGGGAGCGGTCCCGCAGGCGACTCGGACTCCGGCAGTCGGTTCCACGCCGCGAGAGGTCTCGGTCCCACGGGAGGTCAAGGAACAGGTCGCGGGCTCGGAGCCACCACGGCTCCGAGAGTAGGCCGCACTCCTCCGGGTCGAAGTCGTCGTCAGGTAAGAAGCACAAGAAGTTCAAGAGGCGTCATCGCTCTGCGGACTCCCCCCGACGATCGCGCGATGTGGCCGGGTGTTCGGGTGACACCGCCCACGCGGCTCCGTCGGAGTCGCGGGCGCCGCGTTCAGCCCCACACCCTCCGGTCCCTGGGCTCAACGCGACACCGGAGGAGATCGAGCGCTTCCTCATGGCCATGAGGAAACTCTCTCCTCCGACAGGCTCCGCGGCGCCTTCGGGCCCAGCGGACCCGTCTGGGATCCCTAGCGGGTCGGGGGTTTCGGCCCGACGATGTCGGGTGCTTCGGCCCCGACGCCGCTGCCGCCTTCGGGCCCGGCGCCGCAGGTTCCCGCTCTCCCGCCGGCGCCGCGGGGTCCAGTTGTCCCGGTGCCGCGGGACGCCGCTAGACCTTCTTCGGGATCTGGATCGTCGCCGGTGGACCTTACGACCTCCCCGGCGTCGGACCATCAGGTGTCGCCACCGGCGCCGTCCTCGGGCGGCGCCGTCCCCGATGCCCCCTTCATTCCTGTTCCGAAGTCGGGTCGGCCCCGATGGGCGCCGCTCCAGACGTCGTTTGGGGAGTTTCACTTCTATGAACAGGCCCCATTAGTTGAGAACCCTGAGTTTCAGGAGATGGGTGATGAAGAGGATTGGGAGGGGTCTGAGGACCCTCTGACCAGAGAGTGTCAGTCTCATGAGGACTGGGCAGGAGACCTTGGGTAGGCCAGTGGCCTGGAAACCTCTCCAGACACTGGTTTTGTCTCCCCTCCTACCGTGGCTTCGGAGGAGGGGGCTACCTACAGCGTGGTGTTGATGAGGGCTGCCAAGGCCTTGGGCTTCCCGTCGCGGCCGTGAGGACTAATCTCCTCACTGAGGTCCTTAAACTGCAGTGAAGCTCGGCCGAGCCTCTGCTGCCCTTTAATGAGGCCTTGACCGACGTTCTTCTGGGCACTTGGTCCAAGCCCGCTACGGGTTCGCCCGTAGATAGGAACATGGCCAGACGCCACCGCCCCTCCCTGGGCGACCCATGTTTCCTGTCCACCCACCCTACCCCCGAGAGCCTGGTCATCCAGGCCTCTAATTCCCAGACCGCATTCCCGTCGGCACCACCGGACAGGGAATCCGAGAGGTACGAGCAGTACGGCAAAAAGATCTTCTCGTCCCTTAGTCTGGGACTGCGGTCTTCCAACACCGCATGCCTCTTGGGCCGCTACACCCACTCTCTGTGGGATACGGTCGCGGACGTGCTGCCAGAGTGTCCGTTGGAGGTACGGGCCAAACTCGGCCAAGCCCTTGTGGAGGGCCGGGATGCAGCCAAATATTCCATACGGTGTGGACTGGATACCACTGACTCGCTGGGTAGAGCGATGGCAACGACGGTGGCGGTCAGACGCCACGCCTGGTTGAGGTCCGCCAACTTTTCGGCCGATGTCCAGAACACATTGATGGACATGCCGTTCGATGGCCGTCGCCTCTTTGGCGACAAGGCAGACCATGCGCTCGAGCGCTTTAAGGACCCCAGGGCTACGGCCAAGTCCTTGGGCCTCTCGTCCCCGCGCCAGCAATCGGCTGCCTTTCATTTCTTTCGTGGCCACGGAAGGGGTGTACCCACACGTGCTGCCAGCCACGCTCCGCAGGGTAATACCCAAGGCGGTGGCGGCCGTGGGAACCGCCGTCTCGGCGGTCGGGGTCAACGACGAGGTCAGTCCACACCTTCCGCCGCAGCATCCGCCTCAAAACCCTCCTAGTCTGTGCTTTCAGGCCCATGTGACGCCAGTGGGGGGCAGGGATTGCCATCACCAACTCCACTGGCGCACCGTCACTTCGGACAGGTGGGTGCTGCAGATCGTCCGAAGGGGCTACTCCCTCCCCTTCGAGGCGACTCCACCAGCCATGCCACCGCAGAACCACCGTGTATCGGGGGATCATTTGCGACTTCTGCAGGAGGAAGTTACGGCCCTCTTGGCCAAGGGGGCCATCGAGCGCGTTCCTGGGCCAGAAGTAGGGTGTGGTTGCTACTCCCACTACTTTCTGGTACCCAAGAAGGGCAAAGGGGGCCTACGCCCTATCTTGGACCTACGGAACGTCAACGGCTTCCTCCGGAAGGAGAAGTTCAAGATGCTGACACTGGCTCAGGTCCTAGCTGCCCTGGACCCAGGAGACTGGATGGTAGCGTTGGACTTGCAGGACGTTTATTTCCACATCCCCGTCCTGCCGGCCCACCGGCGCTACCTGCGGTTCACGGTTGGCCACGAGCACTTTCAGTTTACCGTGCTCCCCTTCGGCCTTACCAGCGCCCCACGAGTATTCACAAAGGTGATGGCGGTGGTCGCAGCTCATCTGCGCAGGTTAGGGATTTCAGTCTTCCCCCTACCTAGACGACTGGTTGTTGAAGGCGGGCTCGCCCCAGACAGTCGTCGGCCACCTCCAGACTACGGCAGATCTCCTGTATCGGCTGGGTTTCTCAATCAATGTGCCGAAGTCACACCTGTGCCCCTCTCAGAAGCTCCTATTCATCGGAGCGGTTCTCGACTCGGCGCAGTTCCGGGTTTATCCACCCGAACAGCGGATCCGGGATATTCAGGCTCTGATTCCCATCTTTCAGCCGTTATCCCGGGTCTCGGTCAGGTTGACGCTGCGGCTTCTGGGGCTGATAGCCTCCTGCATCCTGCTGGTGCATCACGCCAGGTGGTGGATGCGGGCTCTGCAGTGGGACCTGAAGTTTCAGTGGGCCCAGCATCAGGGCAACCTATCCGACCACGTCCTGATCTCGGAGGGCACTGCAAGACAGCTGCAGTGGTGGCTCACGGACCGCGATTGGGTCAGCGGCAGATCCCTCTCCCTTCCCCAACCGGAGCACGTAGTTGTGACGGATGCGTC
The DNA here is from genome assembly GCF_964261635.1 of Lissotriton helveticus. Taxonomy (NCBI): domain Eukaryota; kingdom Metazoa; phylum Chordata; class Amphibia; order Caudata; family Salamandridae; genus Lissotriton; species Lissotriton helveticus. The sequence goes on along the minus strand of NC_136060.1, from coordinate 468,116,201 downwards.
CCTCCAGGGCTGGGGAGGCCACATGGGAAAGGCGGAGATCAGAGGCCTCTGGTCTCCGGCGGAGGCCCGGCTCCACATCAACCTGTTGGAGTTACGGGCGATTCGTCTAGCGCTGAAGGCATTCCTCCCCTCTGTCCGGGGGAGTGTAGTGCAGGTGTTCACGGACAACACCACCGCCATGTGGTACTGCAACAAACAGGGCGGAGTGCGGTCGTGGACCCTTTGCCAGGAGGTCCTGCGCCTCTGGCAATGGCTGGAACACCAGGGCGTGACCCTGCGGCTCAACACCTGGCAGGTTCTCTGAACGCCAGGGCGGACAAGCTCAGCCATCGGTGCATGATGGATCACGAATGGCGTCTGAACTCGGACGTGGCGCAAGGCCTCTTTCAGCAATGGGGAGAGCCTTGGTTAGATCTATTCGCCACAGAAGAGAACGCGCAATGTCTTCAGTTCTGCGCGTTGGAATTTCCAAGGCGGCACTCGCTCGGAGACGCTTTTCGTCGCGAGTGGAGCTGCGGTCTACTGTACGCCTTTCCGCCTATACCACTTCTGCCCAGAGTGCTGAAGAAGATCAAGCGCGACCGGGCCCAAGTCATCCTTGTGGCTCCGGACTGGGCTCGAAAGTACTGGTATCCAGAGCTACTCAGTATGTCAGTCGATCCCCCGGTTCGTCTGCCTCTTCAGGAGGTCCTTCTGTCGCAGCAGCAGGGGACGGTTGTGAGAAGTTGGCCTGATGTGCAGTGTTCACTATTCTAGTGATCACTATATATCAGTCCAAACAACCCTTATTGATGATTGGTTGTAAGTCAACCTTATAGACCAGCTATCCTAGTAGCATGGATACGAGCAGTCTAAGGCTAAGACTCTAGAGGGCGTGTTAAGCCAGCTGTTTTACCATCACATTACCCCTTGAACACCCAGTGAAAGGACACCACACAAGTGTTATGAAAATAAACAATGTATTTATTAGAATCACAACAACCCTGTACTCTTTATGAGGACAGGGTGCTAAGCACACAACAAAACTCTTACGAAAATACTTTTAAGTTAGCACGTTACACAAATGCCCGAGGGGCACGAAAAACCATATACTTTAAAAGTGGAATGCGAAATTACTAGCAGGTAAGTACAGTACTAATAGGCTTTGGAATCGCTAGGACTTGACTATAGAATCGTTAGATTACTTCTAGGAGGCCTAGGGGACTCGGGTGCAGAGTGTGCACTCTCACGCGGGATGCGGGACAAAGTCTATGGAGGCTAGTAAAGGCAAAGTTAGTGTTCACGGGCGAACCCGACCTGGTAGGGAGAAAACGACAGTGGATCCTGACCCTAGGATAGTGAGGCTATGCTGGGACACCGAAGTGCCGAAGTTACCTAGCCCAGGGGCTGCAGCTGCATAGGTCTGAAAAGACGTCGGGAATCTCGTTGCCGGACCAGGAGCCTGGAAGAAGGAAGTTGCTGGCAGGCGACCAGTGAAGAAAAGTTCGATGGATCCAAGCCTGGATCAAGGAAGAAGAAAACCTGAAAGCAGAGGGGACCAAGTTCTTGAATCACTAGCCAGTGATTAAGTGGGCACCAGGATGGCACCGGGCGAAGTCACCGCAGTCAGGTGAGTGGGCGCTGCTGGGCTCTGCAGTCTCTCGGACCAGGAGGCGTTGTCGGCGACCAGGATGGAGGTGCGAGCTGTCCCACGAAGGTTCTTGCTGTCGACGTCGCTGGACCCAGGATTGGGCAACAAGTCTTGGCAAATGCAAGGCCCACGCGGTGGACCTAAAATGGCGTCTTAGCCGGACCAGGAGGGTCCAGGGTACTTCTCCGATGGAGGGAAGCAAGGGCCAGTCTGGAGCAACCAGACCAGCAGCAGTGTTGTCGTCGGGCGTCGTTCGGAAGGCCACAAGCCAGCGGGCTAGTAGCCAAACAACGCGGTGAGCAGCAAAAAGCAGAAGGGCCCCACGCCGATCGTGGAGATGCTGGGGGGCTGCTCTTCGGTGCTGGAGCTGCTCAGGGTGGGGGCTTCTCGGACCCCAAAGCACTCACCAGGAAATTACTCGGTGGGCTTGTTGTGCAGAAGTCGTGCAGTCTTGAAGATGGCCGGTCCCTCGAGGTCTCGTCACACCCACGAATCTCAGCGTGACTGATGATGTAGGTAGAGGTCAGAGGTGCCAGGGAAGCCGGTTCTCGTCGAGCTGGGCAGTCTGATTCCGGAGGAAGGACGTGCAGCAGACCGCAGTGTTCTTGATGGTGCCTGCGGATGCAGGGTGACTACTCCTTAGCCACAAGGGAGAAATCTTAAGAAGAAGTCTTGAGTTCCTTTCGTAGAAAGTAGTTTCAGGATTCAAAGATGATCTGATTTGGAAGGGGGCCAGTTCCTACCTTTATCCTGTAAAAAGGGGCTGGCACGCGACTAAGTCCTGCCCTAGGGGTGGGACTAGGAGGGGGGTGGTTACACCCACTTCCTTGGCGGGCTTTTCCCCAGCACAGGGTCTGGAGTGACCCTGGAACTGGTTCCAGCCAGCCTATGCACAGTGAGCACCGGGGTGCCACGTGCAGTCACCTTCCTCTAAAGCCCTGCCTACCTACAATACACAAAACCCTGTCTGGGACGGTGCTGGCACCGCCCCTGGCAGGAAACCCTTTGTCCTTATCTCCTGCTTTGGGAGGACTCCCAGCAGCAGGAGGGCAGACTTGTGTCTCGGTGGCAGCATCCATTTTGTGGAGCTGAGGCTCTGTTTGACTTTAACCGGGGTTAGGGGTTACATACATGTCGTGTCCCTCTAGAAGGGTGGAATGCTAACCCCGTCGCCAGAATTGGCGAGGGGTTAGTATTCCAATTCGTATGACACCTTACTCGACATGTTTTGATAAAGCGATACCAGAGTTGGCATATAACCGCGAGGATTATAATGCACTTAAGAGTATATGGTATGCGATATCATGGAAACGGCTAAGGGATAGATCCCGAAAGCCGCAGACAGGCTCAGCTCATGCCAGAGCACCATCTCACACGATTCCAAGCACTCTGCCTTCAGGATTGTTAAGGCCTGCCATAGGAGTGACTGATAGGAGATCTGTGTGTCCATTTTAGGGTTAGATATAGGTATACTATATCTAAAGCAAAGGGTGAGTACACCACCTTGCCCCAGCTGTCAAGCAGCCAGTTGTGTCAGATTTGGATGGCCAGCCAGGGGTGGCATAATACATGCTGCAGCCCCTGGTAGGCCCTGGGTACACCTATGCCCTGGGTACCTAAGGTACACTGTACAGGGACTGATAAGGTGACTCAGTATCCAATTAAGATATGTACCTAAGGTACATGGAATCCATTTTACAGAGAGAGCAGTAGGCCTGGGGCCCTGAATAGCAGGGTCCCAGGTCAACTAAGTCAGAAAACCAGCAAAACACCAGGCAAAAAGTTGGGGGCAACCATAGTCAGGGATCTACCTTCCTACAACGGTCCTCCACCCGAACCTGTCCAGTCTCCACCTCCATGCTTGGAGATTGAGCGGCGACAGTTGAGGCCATTTGACTTGCCTCCTGAAGTCTGTAACGTCATTCTGGCAGCCAGGCGTCCCTCCACAAAGTCGGTATACGCCTGCAGGTGGAACAGATTAGTGGCATTGTGCACAGCAAAGGCTGTGGATCCTCTCGCTGCCCCTCTTTCTGAGGTTCTTCTCTTCCATCTTTCTCTTGCCCAGCAGGGCTCTGCTCTGGGCACTATCAAGGGCTACCTTTCTACCCTTTCAGCCTTTCTGAGGCTGCCTGATCAACCTTCTTTGTTCAAGTCCCCTATTGTAAATAGATTTCTTAAGGGCATCACACACACGTTTCTTCCTGTTCCGTTTGTGATGCCTCAGTGGGACTTGAACCTGGTTCTTACATTTCTGATGTGCGCTCCCTTTGAGCCACTTCACAACTGTTGTCTACGCCTTCTAACTCTGAAGACTGCTTTCCTGGTTGCCATCACCTCTGCCAGGAGAGTGAGTGAGCTCCAGGCCCTTTCTTGCACTCCACCTTTCCTTTCTGTCCATCCGGACTGTAGGAGAGTGGGGTCTGCAATCCCATGGCCACCCCAGATTTTTGCTTTTTGCTTCACTGATTTACGACTTTCCCTGGCTGTGGGCCTGCTAATCAGAACCACAGCCTAGCTGTTCTCTCTCTAAATTACAACCATGTACCTTAGGTGCATTTTACCAATTGGTACTGGGCCACCTTATCAGTCCCTGTACAGCATACCTTAGGTATCCAGGGCATAGGTGTACCCAGGGCCTACCAGGGGCTGAAGCATGTATTATGCCACCCCTGGCTGGCCACCCAAACAGACACAACTGGCTGCACGACAGCTGGGGCAAGGTGGTGTAATCACCCTTTGCTTTAGATATAGTATACCTATATCTAACCCTAAAATGGACACATATATCTGAAAGAAACAGGTTAGTATTAGATTCCTTACCTTAGAATATCCCCAGGCGTCAGTCTGGATCCGGAAACTTTTGCGTAGCAGTACCCCTGCGCGTCGGTAGGCGTCGTCTGCAGGCGTCCCCTGCGGCTCTGCGCCGTGATGACGTCGCTGGAGTATATAGACGCCGCCTCCGCGCGCTGACGTCAGTTCTTCTTTTTTCCGCGCCAGTTAGCGCAGATCCGAAGAGCAGTACTCCGGTCTTTTGACCAAAGTTTTTTGATTACTCTAACTCTTTAGGTGCCGGTAGGATGCCCGGTTTTAAAAATTGTGACGGCTGCGACCGCCTGATGTCGGTCACCGACCACCATCGACTCTGCCTCCGGTGCCTGGGCGCCGACCACGACGTGAAGTCCTGCGTCGACTGTCGGGCCTTGACGAGTAAGGCTAGACGGGAGCGGTCCCGCAAGCTACTCGAGCTCCGGCTGTCGGCCCCGCGTCGGGAGCGGTCCCGGTCCGGGCGGAGGTCGAGGGAGCGGTCGAGAGAACGGTCGCGGAGCCGCCACGAGCGCTCCGGAAGTCGTCACCATTCCTCCGGTTCCTCAGGTAAGCGACACAAGAAGTCGGGGCGTCGTCATCACACCCCCGACTCCCCCCACCCCCTCGGCTCCGCGTGGGTCGCCGACGCTGCCTGCTCCATACCCGCCGGTCCCTGGGCAAGGCGCGTCGCGTGAGGAGGTAGAGGAGTTCCTCATGGCCATGAGGGCGCTGTCTCCTCCGGCGGGGCCTACGGCGCCTGCGGGCCCGGTGGTCCCGTCCGGGGGCCCGAGCGGTTCGGGTGCTCCTGCCCCGACGCCGTCGGGTGCTCCAGCCCCGACGCCGCCGGCGGTTCCGGCCCCGGCGCCGCTGGGCCCTTCAGGGTCGACGCCGGCTGGTCAACCGGCCTCTCCGGCACCGATTCCATCGGGGCAACCCGTGGTGCCGCCTCCGCGCGGCTCCGTGACTCCGACGCCGGTTCCGGCCGGCGTCGGGGCTCCGGCGCCGGGCGGCGCCACCCCCATTCCCTCTCCGATTCCGGACGCGGAGTCGGACCGGCGTCGTCCGACGCCGAGTCCTGCGCCGATGGGGCCCATTGACCCCGAGGAGCCGGTCTACATCGTTGAATCACTATATGGTGATGATGAAGATTATGGAGAGGGTTGGGAGGGGTCTGAGGACCCTCTGTCACGCGAGTGTCAGTACGACGTGGACTGGACAGGTGACTTGGGTGATGCCAGTGGTCTGGACGAATCTCCTAACCCTGGTTTTGTCTCGCCTCCCACTGTGGCGTCGGAGGCTGGGGCTGCTTATTCTGTGGTGTTGATGAGGGCTGCCAAGGCCTTGCGCCTTGAGCTCCCCGTCGCAAAAGTGAAGCCTAACATCCTCACCGAGGTCTTCAAACCGCAGTCATGCCCACAGGAGCCTCTGCTGCCGTTCAATGAAGCCTTGACGGACGTTCTTTTGGGCACGTGGTCCAGGCCCGCTTCAGGTTCGCCTGTTGATAGGAACGTTGCCAGGCGCCACCGTCCGTGTTCGGACGACCCTAAGTTCCTGTCCACCCATCCCACCCCTGAGAGTCTGGTGATCCAGGCCTCAACTTCCCAATCCGCGTTCCCGTCGGCCCCGCCCGACCGGGAATCTAAGAGGTACGACCAGTATGGCAAAAAGGTCTTCTCGTCCCTGAGTCTGGGACTGCGGTCTTGCAACACCGCTTGCCTCTTGGGCCGCTACACCCACTCTCTGTGGGATACGGTCGCGGAGTGTCTGCCGCAATGCCCGCAGGAGGTACGGGACAAGCTCGGCCAGGCTATGGTTGAAGGCCGAGACGCGGCGAGGTATTCCATCAGGTGGGGTCTTGATACGACCGACTCGCTGGGCAGAGCGATGTCCACGACGGTGGCGATTCGTCGCCACGCCTGGCTGAGATCCGCCAATTTTTCGACGGATGTCCAAAATGCCTTGATGGACATGCCGTTCGATGGCAGTCGCCTGTTTGGCGACAAAGCGGACAACGCGCTTGAGCGCTTCAAGGACTCCAGGGTCACGGCCAAGTCCTTGGGTCTCTCGACCCAGCACCAGCAAACGGGTTCGTTTCGCTCCTTTCGTGGCCAAGGAAGGGGAGGTCCCACACGTGCTGCCAGCCACGCACCGCAGAACACTTCTCAACGCGGTGGCGGCCGTGGATTCCGCCGTGGAGGCGGTCGGGGACAGCGGCGAGGTCAGGCCACACCTCCCCCCGCAGCAGCCTCCAAATCCTCCTAGTCCGAGCTTTCAGGCCCATGTGACGCCAGTGGGTGGCAGGGTTCGCCATCACCACTCCCGCTGGCGCACTATCACATCGGACAGGTGGGTGCTGCAGCTCGTCCGAAGGGGCTACTCCCTCCCCTTCGAGACCACTCCTCCAGCCATGCCACCGCAGAACCACCGTGTGTCGGGGGACCACTTGACACTTCTGCAGGAGGAAGTTACGGCCCTCTTGGCCAAGGGGGCCATCGAGCGCGTTCCTGGGCCAGAAGTAGGGTGTGGTTGCTATTCCCACTACTTTCTGGTGCCCAAGAAGGACAAGGGGGGCCTGCGTCCTATCTTGGATCTACGGAACGTCAACGGCTTCCTCCGGAAGGAGAAGTTCAAGATGTTGACTTTGGCTCAGGTCTTGGCTGCTCTAGACCCGCTAGACTGGATGGTGGCGTTGGACTTGCAGGATGCGTATTTTCACATCCCCGTCCTGCCGGCCCACCGGCGTTACCTACGGTTCACGGTAGGCCACGAGCACTTTCAGTTTATCGTGCTCCCATTCGGCCTTACCAGCGCCCCACGGGTGTTCACGAAAGTGATGGCGGTGGTCGCAGCTCATCTGCGCCGGTTAGGGGTTTCAGTCTTCCCCTACCTCGACGACTGGTTGTTGAAGGCGGGCTCGCCCCAGACAGTCGTCCACCACCTTCAGATGACGGCAGACCTCCTGCACGAGCTGGGGTTTTCCATCAATGTGCCGAAATCACACCTGTGTCCCTCTCAAAAGCTCCTTTTCATCGGAGCTGTTCTCGACTCAGCGCAGTTTCGGGTTTATCCTCCGGGACGGCGGGTCCGGGATATTCAGGCTTTGATTCCCATCTTTCAGCCGTTATCCCGGGTCTCGGTCAGGTTGACGCTGCGGCTTCTGGGGCTGATGGCCTCCTGCATCCTTCTGGTGCATCACGCCAGGTGGCGGATGCGGGCTCTGCAGTGGGACCTGAAGTTTCAGTGGGCCCAGCATCAGGGCAACCTATCCGACCATGTCCTGATCTCGGAGGGCACTGCGAGACAGTTGCAGTGGTGGCTTACGGACCGCGATTGGGTCAGAGGCAGATCCCTCTCCCTTTCCCAACCGGAGCACGTAGTTGTGACGGACGCGTCCCTCCAGGGCTGGGGTGGCCACTTGGGAGAGGCGGAGATCAGAGGCATCTGGTCTCCGGCGGAGTCCCGGCTCCATATCAACATGTTGGAGCTGCGGGCGATTCGCCTAGCACTGAAGGCATTCCTCCCCTTTGTCAACGGGAGTGTAGTGCAGGTGTTCACGGACAACACCACCGCCATGTGGTACTGCAACAAGCAGGGCGGAGTGGGGTCGTGGACCCTTTGCCAGGAGGCTCTGCGCCTCTGGCAATGGCTGGAACGTCAGGGCGTGACTGACGGTTCAACACCTGGCCGGTTCTCTGAACGCCAGGGCGGACGAACTCAGTCGTCGGTGCTCGGTGGATCACGAATGGCGTCTGAACTCGGACGTGGCGAAAGGCCTCTTTCTGCAATGGGGAGAGCCTTGGTTAGATCTATTCGCCACAGAAGAGAACGCGCAATGTCATCAGTTCTGCGCGTTGGAGTTTCCAAGACGGCACTCGCTCGGCGACGCCTTTCGGCGCGAGTGGAGTTGCGGTCTGTTGTACGCCTTTCCGCCTATACCACTTCTGCCCAGAGTGCTGAAGAAGATCAGGCGCGACCGGGCCCAAGTTATCCTTGTGGCTCCGGACTGGGCTCGAAGGTACTGGTATCCCGAGCTACTCAGCATGTCAGTCGGTCCCTCGATCCGCCTGCCCCTTCAGGAGGACCTTCTGTCGCAGCAGCAGGGGACGGTCCTCCACCCGAACCTGTCCAGTCTCCACCTCCATGCTTGGAGATTGAGCGGCGACAGTTGAGGCCATTTGACTTGCCTCCTGAAGTCTGTGATGTGATTCTGGCAGCCAGGCGTCCCTCCACAAAGTCGGTATACGCCTGCCGGTGGAACAGATTTGTGGCATGGTGCACAGCAAAGGCTGTGGATCCCCTTTCTGCCCCTCTCTCCGAGGTTCTCCTCTTTCTTCTCTCTCTTGCCCAGCAGGGCTCTGCTCTGGGCACTATCAAGGGCTACCTTTCTGCCCTTTCCGCCTTCTTAAGGCTGCATGTAGGAGAGTAGGGTCTGCAATCCTATGATCACCCAGATTTTTGCTTTTTGCTGCACTGGTTTACGACTTTCCCTGGCTGTGGGCCTGCTAATCAGACCCACAGCCTAGCTGTTCTCTCTATCCAAATTGTACCCAGGTACTGAATTGGCACTGGGCCCTCTCCAAGTCCCTGTACCCAGGGCTGAGGTGCACCCAGAAGTCTCCCAGGGGCTGAAGCACGTATTGTGCCACCCCTGGATTGACTAACTAAAACTGACACAACTGGCTGCACGACAGCTGGGGCAAGGTGGTGTACTCACCCTTTGCTTTAGATATAGTATACCTATATCTAACCCTAAAATGGACACACAGATCTCCTATCAGTCACTCCTATGGCAGGCCTTAACAATCCTGAAGGCAGAGTGCTTGGAATCGTGTGAGATGGTGCTCTGGCATGAGCTGAGCCTGTCTGCGGCTTTCGGGATCCATCCCTTAGCCGTTTCCATGATATCGCATACCATATACTCTTAAGTGCATTATAATCCTCGCGGTTATGTGCCAACTCTGGTATCGCTTTATCAAAACATGTCGAGTAAGGTGTCATACGAATTGGAATACTAACCCCTCGCCAATTCTGGCGACGGGGTTAGCATTCCACCCTTCTAGAGGGACACGACATGCCTGTAACCTATAACCCGGTTAAAAGTCAGACAGAGCCTTAGCATCCACAAAATGGATGCTGCCACCGAGACACAAGTCTGCCCTCCTGCTGCTGGGAGTCCTCCCAGAGCAGGAGATAAGGACAAAGGGTTTCCTGCCAGGGGCGGTGCCAGCACCGTCCCAGACAGGGTTTTGTGTATTGTAGGTAGGCAGGGCTTTAGAGGAAGGTGACTGCAAGTAGCACCCCGGTGCTCACTGTGCATAGGCCGGCTTGAACCAGTTCCAGGGTCCCTCCAGACCCTGTGCTGGGGAAAAGCCCGCCAAGGAAGTGGGTGTAACCACCCCCCTCCTAGTCCCACCCATAGGGCAGGACTTAGTCGCGTGCCAGCCCCTTTTTACAGGATAAAGGTAGAGACTGGCCCCCTTCCAAATCAGATCATCTTTGAATCCTGAAACTACTTTCTGCGAAAGGAACTCAAGACTTCTTCCTAAGATTTCTCCCTTGTGACTAAGGAGTAGTCACCCTGCACCCGCAGGCACCATCTAAGAACACTGCGGTCTGCTGTAAGTCCTTCCTCCGGAATCCGACTGCCCAGCTCGACGAGAACCGGCTTCCCTGGCACCTCTGACCTCTACCCACCTCTACAGCCCAGCTGAGAACCGTGGGTGCGACGAGACCTCAAGGGACCGGCCATCTTCAAGACTGCACGACTTCTTTCCAGCAAGCCCGCCGAGTGAATTCCTGGTGAGTGCTTTGGGGCCCGAGAAGCCCCGACTCTGAGCAGCTCAAGCTCCGAAGTGCAGCCCCCCAGCATCTCCACGATCTGCGTGGGGCCCTTCTGCTTTCCGCTGCTCACCGCGTTGTTTGGCTACTAGCCCGTTGGCTTGTGGCCTTCCTGACGACGCCCGACGACATTTCTGCTGCTGGTCTGGTTGCTCCAGACTGGCCCTTGCTCCCTTCCAGAAGAGGAGCACCCCGGACCCTCCTGGTCCACTCAAGACGCCATTTTGAGTCCACCGCGTGGGCTTGAATTAGCCAAGGCTTGTTGCCCAATCCTGGGTAACTTCGACGCCAACGACTTCATCCTTCGTGGGACAGCTCGCACCTCCATCCTGGTCGCCGACAACGCCTCCTGGTCCGAGAGACTGCAGAGCCCAGCAGTGCCCACTCACCTGACTGCGGTGACTTCGCCGGTGCCATCCTGGTGCCCACTTAATCACTGGCTAGTGATTCAAGAACTTGGTCCCCTCTGCTTTCAGGTTTTCTTCTTCCTTGATCCAGGCTTGGATCCATCGAACTTTCCTTCACTGGTCGCCTGCCAGCAACTTCTTCCTTCCAGGCTCCTGGTCCGGCAACGAGATCCCCGACGTCTTTTCAGACCTATGCAGCTGCAGCCCCTGGGCTAGGTAACTTCGGCACTCCGGTGTCCCAGCATAGCCTCACTATCCAAGGGTCAGGATCCACTGTCATTTTCTCCCTACCAGGTCGGGTTCGCCCGTGAACACTAACTTTGTGAATTCTAGCTTCCATAGACTTTGTCCCGCATCCCGCGTGAGAGTGCACACTCTGCACCCGAGTCCCCTGGGCCTCCTAGTAGTAATCTAACGATTCCCTAGTCCAGTCCTAGCGATTCCAAAGCCTATTAGAACTGTTACTTACCTGCTAGTAATTCGCATTCCACTTTTAGCGTATATGGTTTTTCGTGCCCCTCGGGCATTTGTGTAACGTGCTAACTTAAAAGTATTTTCGTAAGAGTTTTGTTGTGTGCTTAGCACCCTGTCCTCATAAAGAGTACAGGGTTGTTGTGATTCTAATAAATACATTGTTTATTTTCATAACACTTGTGTGGTGTCCTTTCACTGGGTGTTCAAGGGGTAATGTGATGGTAAAACAGCTGGCTTAACACGCCCTCTAGAGTCTTAGCCTTAGACTGCTCGTATCCATGCTACTAGGATAGCTGGTCTATAAGGTTGACTTACAACCAATCATCAATAAGGGTTGTTTGGACTGATATATAGTGATCACTAGAATAGTGAGCACTGCACATCAGGCCAACTTCTCACACTGCCTGATCAGCCATCTTTGTTCATGTCACCTATTGTAACGAGATTCTTGAAGGGCATCACGCACATGTATCCACCTGTTCCGTTCGTGATGCCTCAGTGAGACTTGAACCTGGTTCTGACTTTCTTGATGTGCGCTCCCTTTGAGCCGCTTCATTCCTGTCCTCTCCGTCTCCTCACTTTAAAGACGGCCTTCCTGGTTGCCATCACCTCTGCCAGGAGAGTGAGTGAGCTCCAGGCTCTTTCTGTCAAACCTCCTTTCATGTCCATTCATCCAGACAAGGTGGTTCTGAGAACTCGACCCTCTTTCCTGCCCAAAGTAGTGTCTGCTTTTCACATCGGGCAGTCCATCACCTTACCCTCCTTCTTCCCGCCTCCGCATCCTTCAAAGGATGAGGAGCGGCTCCATCGTCTGGACCCAAAACGTGCGCTTTCATTTTATATGGATCGTACACGCCAGTTCCGGGTGGATGACCAACTGTTTGTTGGATACGTGGGTGAGAAGAAGGGACGGGCGGTACAGAAACGGACCATCTCCCGGTGGGTCGTCCTGTGCATCAAAGCGTGCTACTCTTTGGCTCGGAAGGAGCCTCCTGTCGGGCTGAGAGCCCATTCCACTCGGGCCACGGCGGCTACTACTGCTCTGGGCCGGGGAGTCCCTTTGCAGGACATTTGCCAGGCGGCTACTTGGGCCTCGCTGCACACCTTTGCGAGGCACTACTGCCTGGACAGTCAAGTCCGGAGGGATGGCTTCTTTGGCCGTTCGGTCCTCCAGGACTTTCTGGTGTAGGATTGTATTGGTTCGCAGACCCGCCTCCGGGGTTGGTATTGCTGGGGTATCTATTCTAAGGTAAGGAATCTAATACTAACCTGTTTCTTTCAGATGAACAAGTTACTTACCTTCGGTAACGATATATCTGTAAGAAACAGTAGTTAGTATTAGATTCCTTACCGCCCCACCCATCCTCCCCATTCTGCGAACTGATACCTAGGGTTAAGGACATCCCTTTCAGGGCCCTAGTTTCACATGGCACCAGTGTTGGTTCTCACATGGCTCTGTGTGTTCTGGCGCGGAAAAGCTGTGTGCAAAGAACTGACGTCAGCGCGCGGAGGCGGCGTCTATATACTCCAGCGACGTCATCACGACGCCGACGACGCGGAGCCGCAGGGGACGCCTGCAGACGACGCCTACCGACGCGCAGGGGTACTGCTACGCAAAAGTTTCCGGATCCAGACTGACGCCTGGGGATATTCTAAGGTAAGGAATCTAATACTAACTACTGTTTCTTACAGATATATCGTTACCGAAGGTAAGTAACTTGTTCATTCCTATCAGTCACTCCTATGGCAGGCCTTATCAATCCTGAAGGCAGAGTGCTTGGAATTATGTGAGATGGTGCTCTGGCATGAGCTGAGCCCGTTTGCAGCTTGCGGAACCAAGTCCAAATAGCTGTTCCATGATAACGCTATACCATATATTCTTAAGTGCATTATAATCCTCGCGGTTAAATGCTAACTTTGGTATAGCATTATCAAAACATGTCGAGTAAGGTGTCATACGAATTGGAATGCTAACCCCTCGCCAATTCTGGCGACGGGGTTAGCATTCCACCCTTCTAGAGGGACACGACATGTATGTAACTGTGAACCCTGGTTAAAGTCAGACACAGCCTCAGCTCCACAAAATGGATGCTGCCACCGAGACACAAGTCTGCCCTCCTGCTGCTGGGAGTCCTTCCAGCAACGGAGGCCTGGACAAAGGGTTTCCTGTCAGGGGCGGTGCTAGCACCATCCCAGACAGGATTTAGTGTATCCCAGGTAGGCAGGGCTGAAAGGAAGGTGACTGCAAGTGGCACCCCGGTGCTCACTGTGCATATGCCGGCTCAAACCAGTTCCTGGGGCACCCCAGCCCCTGAGCTGGGGAGAGACCGGACAAAGGAGAGGGGTGTAACCACCCCCCTCCTGGTCCCACCCATAGGGCAGGACCTAGTCGCATGCCAGCCCCTTTTCTTTGGATAAAGGTAGGAGCAGGCTCCCTTCCCAAATTAGATAATCTTGAACTACTTTCCACGAAAGGAACTCTTGACTTTCTCTGAAGACTCTCCCTTGTGGCTAAGGAGTAGCCACCCTGCACCAGCAGGCACCATCGAAGCTCTTGCGGTTTGCTGTACGTCCATCCTCCGTATCAAGACTGCCCAGCTCAACGAGACCCGGACTCCCTGCCATCTCTGACCTCTACCTACATCATCCAGCCCAGCTGAGATTCGTGGGTGTGACGAGACCCGTGGGACCGGCCATCTTCAAGACCTGCACGACGCTTCACCAGCACGACCCCCGGGAGACCCTCGAGTAAATGCACTGGGGTTTGAGAAGCCCTAACCCTAAGCAGCTCCAGCACCGAATTCCAGCCCCCAGCATCCACGAGGTCTGCGTGGGGCCCTTCTGCTTCTTTGCTGCTTGCCACGTTGTCCGGTCACTTGCCCGTTGGCTAGTGACCCTCTTGACGACGTACCACGACGTTTTCACCGCTGGTCTAGGTCCCCTAGACTGGCCCTTGCTTCTTGTCCAACAAGAAGTACCCTGGACCCTCCTGGTCCACTCCAGACGCCATTTTGACTCCACCGCGGGGGCTTGCCTTTGCCAAGGTTTGTTGCTCAAATCTTGAGTCCAGCATCGCCGACAGCCAACAGCCTCGTTGGACAGCTCGCACCTCCAGCGTGTGACTGCAGAGTCCAGCGTCGCCCACTCACCTGGTCGAGGTGACTTCATCCGGTGCCATCGTGGTGCCCACATAATCACTGGCTAGGGATTAAGAACTGAGTCCCCTCTGCTTTCATGTCATCTCCATCATCGATCCAGGCTTGGATCCCTCCGAACATCTTCACTGGTCGCCTGCCAGCAACTTCTTCTTTCAGGCTCCATAGACTGTAACGAGGATTCCCGACTTCTTTTGAACCCTATGCAGCCGCAGCCCCTGGGCTAGGTAACCCGAGCATCTCGGTGCTCCAACGTAGGTCCACTATCTAAGTGTCCAGATCCTTTTTCGTTTTCAGTCTACTTAGTCGGATTCGTCCGGAAACAGTAACTTTAGAACCGCTAGCATCCATAGACTTCATCCCGCGTGAGAGTACACACTCTGCACCCGATCTCCCTAGGCCTCCTGCTCGTAATCTTAAGGTTCAGTAGTGTAGTCCTAGCGATCCTGAAGCCTCTGGATCTTGTTACTCACCTGAAGTATTTTCGTAAGAGTTTTGTATTGTGCTTAGCTCCCTGACTCATAAAGAGTTCAGGGTAGACTTGTTATTAATAAATATCCTATATTTTTATAACAACTTGTGTGGTGTCCTTTCACTTGGTGTTCAAGGGGTATATGTGATGGTAAAACACCTGGCTTAACACGCCCTCTAGAGTTTAGCCTAAAGACTGCTCTTGTCCACGCTACTAGGATAGCTGGTCTGATACGGTTGACTTACAACCGATCATCAATAAGGGTTGTTTGGTATGATACAAAGTGATCACTAGAATAGTGAGCACTATATATCAGGCCAACTTCTCACACGGACAAAGTGGTGTTGCGTACTAAGCCATCTTTCCTGCCCAAGGTCGTCACGACCTTCCACATCGGGCAGTCTATCACCTTGCCATCCTTCTTCCCGCTTCCGCATCCCTCTAAAGAGGAAGAGCGGCTCCACCGTCTGGACCCAAAACGTGCGCTCTCATTTTACTTGGATCGCACACGCCAGTTCCGGGTGGATGACCAACTCTTTGTTGGTTACGTGGGCGCGAAGAAGGGGAAAGCGGTGCACAAGAGGACCATCTCCCGGTGGATCATCTTGTGTATCCAGGCATGGTACTCCTTGGCTAAAAAGGAGGCCCCTGTTGGATTACGGGCTCACTCTACCCGAGCCACGGCGACTACAACTGCCCTGGGCCGGGGAGTGCCCTTGCAAGACGTCTGTCAGGCAGCTACGTGGGCATCGCTGCACACGTTTGCAAGACACTACTGCCTGGACAGCCAAGTCCGGAGGGATGGCTTCTTTGGCCGTTCTGTCCTCCAGGACTTTCTGGTGTGATTATTGGTTCGCAGACCCACCACCGGGGTTGGTATTGCTGGGGTATCTATTCTAAGGTAAGGAATCTAATACTAACGTGTCTCTTTCAGATGCACATGTTACTACTTGTGTAACGATATATCTGTAAGAGACATTAGTTAGTAGTAGATTCCTTACCGACCCACCCATCCTCCCCGTTCTGCGAACCAATATTTAGGGTTAGGGTTTACCTCTTTCAGGGCCCTAGTTTCAATGGCACCAATGTTGGTTTTTTGACATGGCTCTGCGTTTCTGGCGCGGAAAAGCTGTGTCTAAGAACTGACGTCAGCACGCGGAGGCGGCGTCTAAGTACTCCGACGTCATCACGGCGCCGACGACGGACGCGGAGCCGCAGACGACGCATACCGACGCGCAAGCGTACTGCTACGCAAAAGTTTCTGGATCCAGTCTGACGCCTGGGGATATTCTAAGGTAAGGAATCGAATACTAATGTCTCTTACAGATATATCGTTACACAAGTAGTAACTTGCGCTTCTAGAACTTTCTGTGGTACCGCATCAAAGGCTGCACCTCACACCCACACTTTTGACGCAGAGCCATGGCGACATTCAGCACCCAGATCCGCAACAGCTCAACCTGGCAATCTGGCTCCTGAGGTCTTAGAGTTTGGCTACCTCAACTTGCCTCCAGACTGCATGGATATCATACGGGAGGCAAGAAAGCCCACCACCAGGGCATGCTATGCAGCAAAATGGAAGCGGTTTGTCATTTATTGCGTGGACCACAACATAGACCCGCTTGACGCGCCCACGCACAACATCATTTATCTGTTACATCTTTACAAATGCAATCTGGCATATGCTTCCATTCGCATACATTTCTCCGCCATAGCGGCTTATCTCTAAAACAGGCAGCATCTCTCCCTTTTCAGAGTGCCTGCCATTAAAGCCTTTTTAGAGGGACTCAAACGAGTCATTCCTCCCAGGACCCCACCTGCTCCTGAATGGAATCTTAATGTGGTCCTCACCCGACTAATGGGTCCACCTTTTGAGCCTCTGCATTCATGCGAGATTCAGTTCTTAACATGGAAAGTGGCTTTCCTGATAGCCATTACGTCACTGCGACGTGTTAGTGAGCTCCAGGCACTAACTGTACAAGAGCCATTCATACAAATTCACTCCAACCGGGTGGTGCTGCGCATTAACCCTAAATTTCTTCCAAAGGTTGTTTCACAGTTCCATATCAATTAGACTATTGAACTGCCGGTGTTCTTCCAAAATCCTGAGACAGTGGCAGAGAGAATGCTCCACACTCTTGACGTCCAAAGAGCTTTGATGTATTACATTGATAGGACCAAAGATTTTAGGAAGACGAAACAACTCTTTGTTGCCTTTTCCGCACAACACAAAGGCAACCCCATTTCCAAAGCAGGTATAGCCAGGTGGATCGTTAAGTGTATTCAAATTTGCTATCAGAAAGCTAAGCGCACTTTAACAATCCCCCCCCCCAAGAGCCCACTCCACCCGCAAGTTGGGGGCCTCCATGGCTTTCCTTGGAAATATCCCTTTAGAAGACATTTGTAGAGAAGCCACATGGTCTACCCCACACAGATTTACAAAACACTACTGTGTAGATGTGCACTCCAAGCAGCTGTAGGGCAGGCTGTTCTAAAAACACTTTTTTCAAACTGCTGCAGCTGCCACAGGCGGCCGCCGCTAATGGAGGGACTGCTATATATTCTATGCTATAGATATGAATTCAGCAGCCCACATGCCTCGAACTGAATATGCTACTTACCAGTATGCATCTGTTCTTGGCATGTAGGGCTGCTGACATTCATATCGCCCGCCCTCCTCCCCGGCGGCTGCAGCACTTACTTACTCTTAGCATGGTCATCGCACACACTGTTACACTCCATCTTCGCCACAATGGCTAAAAATTATCTGGGGATGGAGTCGATGCCCATGCGCACTGTAGTCCAGGGGAGGAGCCACCTATCTCGTGATACTTCGAAGACTCTTCCAGGACAACAATGTGCAATCATCCGGACCCAACACTAGGCGGCGATCTATGCTATAGATATGAATGTCAGCAGCCCTACATGCCAAGAACAGATGCATACTGGTAAGTAGCATATTCATTCCAGGTCTTAGACGACAAAAAATGTGCTACGATTTACTGCTCGCTATTCTGATTCAGGCATGTGAATCTGTGAAAGCTCCAGTCCTGGAGTAAGAAAACAAGTTACTTACCTGTAACTGTGTTCGAGGCATGTGGGCTGCTAAATTCATATCTTTTGCATTAGATCGCCGCCTAGTGTTGGGTCCGGATGATCGCACATTGTTGTCCTGGAAGAGTCTTCGAAGTATCCTGAGATAGGTGGCTCCTCCCCTGGACTACAGTGCGCATGGGCATCGGCTCCATCCCCAGATTGTTTTTTTCCGCCATTGGGTTCGGATGCGGTCTCGACGTCTGTCGGAACCGAGAAAACTAGCTTCTTTAAGGCCAAAAGGCCTTCGTTTCATTACGTCGGTATTGTTTGCGTACGGACTCGAGTTCTTCCGTCTTTTTAAGTCGGAATCTGCGGAGTCGTATCACTCTTCGGACATCGAGGCCTTCTCATCGCGACACGACCACAACTTTTCAACATGGAGCGGAGCCCGTTTAAATACTGTCCCGTCTGTGGGTCCAAATACCCACATATCGACGTGCACCCGGTCTGTAACAAATGCCTCTCGTCAGACCATAACGAGGACAGCTGCATGGCCTGCTCCAGATTCAGGTCGAAGAAGACGCTCAAGCTTCGGCGCGCGGTGCGCCTTGAGGCCAGACAAGCGGCCCCGGCTCCAGATAACATCTTCGGCGACCAGGAAGAAGAGGGCCTAAGCCATCATCTTGAAATCTCACCGCCCGCGACGGAGGTCGAGGCAGATCCTGAAGACGACGACGGGGTCGTGGATCAAGGCCTTGAATACGTCGACGAGGTAGGGGACGTCGAAGAAGCTTATGGGGCCGCGGAAGATAGCTCAGGGGATGAGCTATGCCCCGAAACTTATGCGGATCAGGCTCGGGTCACGGGATCGCCACTCGGCCTTACCCAAGACCCTGTACCGCAAGCCACGGCCCCGCCTTCAGGCCCGGCCACGGACATACTTGCTACGCAGCCCGTATCGAAACCGAAACTGAAACCATCGGTATCGACTGCTCCTAAAATGGCCGACCCGAAAACGAAACCGAAACTAACGGCTTCGAGTGCACCTAAGATGGCGGTCGTTCAACCAAAACCACCAAAGCCTGCTACCTCATCGACCCCGTCGGCCTCCGGTCCACAGAAGTCGAAGAAAACTGTCGAACCGACAGTGCCGAAGTCGTCCGCAGAGGAGGCCTCCTCTACGAAAGTCGTCCGGCACAAGTCGACCGAGACGACGCCGTCAAAGTCCGCCAAAGTCAGCGACAAGACTCCAGTACCGACTGGGACGTCGTTAGTCGGATCGAAGGGCGGAGGCTCAACACATCGGTCCAAGGACTCTGTGTCTACAGCTGCAGCATCAACGTCTAAGGTTCCAAAGGGCCCACAAGACGTCGGAACCGAAGGCAAGGTGAAGTCCTCGTCGGCGCCAAGTGCCGCTGTGAGTGACGCATCCCTCATCGCCACTTCACTTCAAAGAATACGGGATAAGGCTTCTGCGACGTCGGCTCCGGCGCCGTCGCACCAGAAGACGATGGACATGCCGGTAAAGCATACGGGCAAACTTCTCTTCATTCTGCCGCCAAAGGAGGCACCAAAGGCCTTTGTGCCAAAGACGGCGCCAAAGACATTGGACTCGTCCACGCCTGCTGGAGTATTGGGTCGACAACTCGACTCAGGAGATGACTCGGAACGCTTTATCGACGCGGACACGGGCAAGTTGACCCTTTACAAGAGAAAGATCACTTCCCAGCCAGTGGACTCCTATGTTATCCCACTTAAAAAGAAAAGGCTTGCACAGGACACTCCAGCCCTGATCGAACCTATCCAGCCTCCTCCTAGAAGGAGCCCAACACCTTCCCCTAACCACTCTGAGGGAGAGGAATATGGACAAGATGACCAGTACACTTTCCCCATCAATGAGCCCGATGCACAACAGGATTCCTATGACGACATAGGTGACCAGGGAATCCGAAATGTGGGACAAGATGTGAGAAGTTGGCCTGATGTGCAGTGCTCACTATTCTAGTGATCACTATATATCAGTCCAAACAACCCTTATTGATGATTGGTTGTAAGTCAACCTTATAGACCAGCTATCCTAGTAGCATGGATACGAGCAGTCTAAGGCTAAGACTCTAGAGGGCGTGTTAAGCCAGCTGTTTTACCATCACATTACCCCTTGAACACCCAGTGAAAGGACACCACACAAGTTGTTATGAAAATAAACAGTGTATTTATTTATAACAAGACTACCCTGGCTCTTTATGAGACAGGGAGCTAAGCACACAACAAAAACTCTTACGAAAATACTTTTAAGTTAGCACGTTACACAAATGCCCGAGGGGCACGAAAAACCATATACGCTAAAAGTGGAATGCGAATTACTAGCAGGTAAGTAACAAGTCTAATAGGCTTTGGAATCGCTAGGACTGGACTAGGGAATCGTTAGATTACTACTAGGAGGCCCAGGGGACTCGGGTGCAGAGTGTGCACTCTCACGCGGGATGCGGGACAAAGTCTATGGAAGCTAGAATTCACAAAGTTAGTGTTCACGGGCGAACCCGACCTGGTAGGGAGAAAACGACAGTGGATCCTGACCCTTGGATAGTGAGGCTATGCTGGGACACCGGAGTGCCGAAGTTACCTAGCCCAGGGGCTGCAGCTGCATAGGTCTGAAAAGACGTCGGGGATCTCGTTGCCGGACCAGGCGCCTGGAAGGAAGAAGTTGCTGGCAGGCGACCAGTGAAGAAAAGTTTGATGGATCCAAGCCTGGATCAAGGAAGAAGAAAACCTGAAAGCAGAGGGGACCAAGTTCTTGAATCACTAGCCAGTGATTAAATGGGCACCAGGATGGCACCGGGCGAAGTCACCGCAGTCAGGTGAGTGGGCGCTGCTGGGCTCTGCAGTCTCTCGGACCAGGAGGCGTTGTCGGCGACCAGGATGGAGGTGCGAGCTGTCCCACGAAGGATGAAGTCGTCGGCGTCGAAGTTACCCAGGATTGGGCAACAAGCCTTGGCTAATTCAAGCCCACGCGGTGGACTCAAAATGGCGTCTTGAGTGGACCAGGAGGGTCCGGGGTGCTCCTCTTCTGGAAGGGAGCAAGGGCCAGTCTGGAGCAACCAGACCAGCAGCAGAAATGTCGTCGGGCGTCGTCAGGAAGGCCACAAGCCAACGGGCTAGTAGCCAAACAACGCGGTGAGCAGCGGAAAGCAGAAGGGCCCCACGCAGATCGTGGAGATGCTGGGGGGCTGCTCTTCGGTGCTGGAGCTGCTCAGGGTGGGGGCTTCTCGGACCCCAAAGCACTCACCAGGAATTCACTCGGCGGGCTTGCTGGAAAGAAGTCGTGCAGTCTTGCAGATGGCTGGTCCCTTGAGGTCTCGTCGCACCCACGGTTCTCAGCTGGGCTGTAGAGGTGGGTAGAGGTCAGAGGTGCCAGGGAAGCCGGTTCTCGTCGAGCTGGGCAGTCGGATTCCGGAGGAAGGACTTGCAGCAGACCGCAGTGTTCTTAGATGGTGCCTGCGGATGCAGGGTGACTACTCCTTAGTCACAAGGGAGAAATCTTAGGAAGAAGTCTTGAGTTCCTTTCGCAGAAAGTAGTTTCAGGATTCAAAGATGATCTGATTTGGAAGGGGGCCAGTCTCTACCTTTATCCTGTAAAAAGGGGCTGGCACGCGACTAAGTCCTGCCCTATGGGTGGGACTAGGAGGGGGGTGGTTACACCCACTTCCTTGGCGGGCTTTTCCCCAGCACAGGGTCTGGAGTGACCCTGGAACTGGTTCCAGCCAGCCTATGCACAGTGAGCACCGGGGTGCCACGTGCAGTCACCTTCCTCTAAAGCCCTGCCTACCTACAATACACAAAACCCTGTCTGGGACGGTGCTGGCACCGCCCCTGGCAGGAAACCCTTTGTCCTTATCTCCTGCTCTGGGAGGACTCCCAGCAGCAGGAGGGCAGACTTGTGTCTCGGTGGCAGCATCCATTTTGTGGATGCTAAGGCTCTGTCTGACTTTTAACCGGGTTATAGGTTACAGGCATGTCGTGTCCCTCTAGAAGGGTGGAATGCTAACCCCGTCGCCAGAATTGGCGAGGGGTTAGTATTCCAATTCGTATGACACCTTACTCGACATGTTTTGATAAAGCGATACCAGAGTTGGCACATAACCGCGAGGATTATAATGCACTTAAGAGTATATGGTATGCGATATCATGGAAACGGCTAAGGGATGGATCCCGAAAGCCGCAGACAGGCTCAGCTCATGCTAGAGCACCATCTCACACGATTCCAAGCACTCTGCCTTCAGGATTGTTAAGGCCTGCTATAGGAGTGACTGATAGGAGATCTGTGTGTCCATTTTTAGGGTTAGATATAGGTATACTATATCTAAAGCAAAGGGTGAGTACACCACCTTGCCCCAGCTGTCAAGCAGCCAGTTGTGTCAGATTTGGATGGCCAGCCAGGGGTGGCATAATACATGCTGCAGCCCCTGGTAGGCCCTGGGTACACCTATGCCCTGGGTACCTAAGGTACACTGTACAGGGACTGGTAAGGTGACTCAGTATCCAATTTAGATATGTACCTAAGGTACATGGAATCCATTTTACAGAGAGAGCAGTAGGCCTGGGGTCCTGAATAGCAGGGCCCCAGGTCAACTAAGTCAGAAAACCAGCAAAACACCAGGCAAAAAGTTGGGGGCAACCATAGTCAGGGGTCAACCTTCCTACACAAGACCCACAGCCTTTCAGTGTACGTGCATCCCCAACAGAAGACTCTGCAGGATTTCATGCACTCATTGAACGGGCAGCTGCTGATCATGATGTGGACATGCATGCTGACCCAGTAGAGGAAGATTTTCTGTTTGACACTTTTTCAGTCTCTGAAAGGACAGTCAAAACACTTCCTATGCTGAAAGGTGTCCTTAAGCATGCTGCGGAAATCTTCAAAGAGCCTACCAGGGCGAGGGTGGTCAATCCACGCATTGAGAAGAAATACAGACCAGCACCTGCAGACCCTGCATACATTCGGGGACAGTTGCCACTAGACTCTCTTGTGGTCGCAAATGCACGCAAACGGGCAAACTCCCAGACAACGGGTGAAGCTCCTCCCCCAGACAAGGAGTCTAAAGTGCTTGAGGCAGGGGGCAAAAGAGTAGCTGCGCAGGCTTCCAATTTCTGGCGTATTGCGAACACTCAGGCGCTATTGGCACGTTATGATAGGGCGCATTACGACACCCTAGAGCAACTTTTACAACACCTGCCTACGCAGTTTCAAGAGGGTACCAAACTGCTTATTGAGGAGAGACAACTCATCTCCAACGCAGCAATAAAGTGTGCACTCGATGCCGCGGACACAGCAGCTAGGGCTATTAACACTAGCGTCATGCTGAGACGACAGGCGTGGCTACGCATATCAGGGTTTAAACCAGACATTCAAACGACCATACTCAATCAGCCCGTCAATCCTGATAGACTGTTTGGTCCCGATGTTGACACCACCCTCGAAAAGATTAAGAAAGACAACGAAACAGCTAAGTCTATGGGGGCCCTTCAGTCACAACAATTCCGGGGCAACACTTTTCGTCGCTCAGGTGCACGTGGAGTCACCCGAGGACTGATGGGTCAACAGTCACAGTTCACTAGAGGTGGAGCACAGTCCTCGTACCCCAAGCAGAATAAAGGGGGTTATCGAGGAAACAGCACCAGAGGACGTGGCAGAGGAAACAACAACTCCCGTTCCTCTGCCCCAAACAAACAGTGACTCTCTGTCACAGCCCCCCGACCATTTAACACCTGTCGGGGGGAGACTCCAGCAGTTCCTGCCGGTCTGGACAAACATCACCACAGACAGGTGGGTACGACAACTTGTCCAGTACGGTTATTGTCTAGAGTTAAAGTCCACTCCACCCAACATTCCACCAAGGCAACGGCCTATGTCCGCAGAGCACTTGCACTTATTGCAGCAAGAAGTAGTGGTGATGCTGCAAAAGGGCGCAATCGAGCTCGTGCCAGTGGAGGAGGAAGGCACAGGGGTCTATTCCCTGTACTTCCTTATTCCAAAGAAGGACGGATCTCTCAGACCCATTCTAGATCTGCGTCCCCTCAACCTGTATATACTATCAGAACATTTCCATATGCTTACACTGCAACAGATTCTTCCCTTGCTGAACCAAGGAGACTTCTTGGCAACCTTAGACCTCAAGGATGCTTATTTCCACATACCACTACACCCGTCCCACAGGAAGTATCTCAGGTTCACTATCCAAGGAAGGCATTATCAGTTCAAAGTCCTACCCTTCGGAGTGACCACCGCCCCAAGAGTCTTTACCAAGTGTCTGGCAACGGTAGCGGCGCACCTCAGGAGGCAGAACATCCATGTCTACCCCTACCTAGACGACTGGCTCGTTCAAGGCAAGTCGGAACAACAGTGCGCCGCGGACATGTCGACTACCATTCACCTCCTTCACAATCTGGGCTTCTCGCTGAACTACCCAAAGTCGCACCTTCAACCAGCACATGTGCGGCAGTTTCTGGGCGCGACGATAAATACCCTGACAGCCATGGCTCAGCCAAACAAGGTCAGAATAGACAGCATGCAGTCTCTAATCCAAAGGTTCAGACCACAACACTCGCTTCCAGCGAGAGTATTCATGCAGTTGATTGGCATGATGGCCTCCTGCATCTTCATAGTCCCTCACGCAAGGTTACATATGCGTCCGCTCCAGGAGTGCTTAGCAAATCAGTGGACACAGGCTCAGGGACAATTGACAGACCTAGTGTTGGTTACCAGTCGGGCGTACAACTCTCTGCATTTGTGGAATCCACACAACCTTTGCAAGGGCCGACTGTTCCAAGAGCCAGTGCCACAGATTATCCTGACAACGGACGCATCTCTCCAGGGATGGGGAGCTCATCTGCTCACTCACACAGCGCAGGGACTATGGACGACGCAGCAACAGAAGATGCACATCAACTATCTGGAACTGTTGGCAATCTTCATGGCGCTCAAGTCCTTCAATGTACATCTGTGCAACAAGGTGGTGTTAGTCCGGACGGACAACATGACAGCGATGTACTACATTCAAAAGCAGGGAGGCACCCACTCACCGCAGCTGTCTCATCTGGCTCAGAGCATGTGGAAGTGGGCCATTCAGAGGAACATTTTCCTCATGGCAGAACACCTCCCGGGCAAGGACAATCAGATGGCGGATCTGCTCAGCAGATACAGCCATCAAATGCACGAGTGGGAGTTACATCCATCAGTACTCCGCCCGTACTTCCAGCAGTGGGGTCATCCGGAGATAGACCTGTTTGCCACAAACGAGAACGCAAAATGCCAACACTTTGCCGCCAGGTTCCCTCACCCACAGTCGCAGGGGAATGCGATATGGATGAACTGGTCAGGCAAATTTGCGTACGCTTTTCCACCAGCACCTCTGATACCGCTAGTGGCAAGAAAACTAAGGCAGCACTCCATGACACTCATCCTAGTTGCTCCAACGTGGGCACGCCAAGCATGGTACACCACGTTTCTGGAACTCTCGGTGGTGCCGCATCAAAGGCTGCGCCTAACTCCCAGGCTTTTGACACAGAACCATGGAGACATTCAGCATCCAGATCCGCAACAGCTCAACCTGGCGATCTGGCTCCTGAAGTCCTAGAATTTGGCTACCTTCACCTACCTCCAGAATGCATGGACATCATCAAGGAGGCAAGGAAGCCGACTACCAGAGCATGCTATGCTGCAAAATGGAAGCGTTTCGTCCTTCACTGTACGGCCAATAACATAAACCCGCTAGATGCATCTATCCCTAACATCATTTGCTATCTGTTACATCTTTACAAGTGCAATCTAGCCTACACTTCCATTCGGATACATCTATCCGCCATAGCAGCTTATCTTCAGAACAGGCAACATCTCTCTGTCTTCAGAGTGCCTGCCATTAAGGCCTTCCTTGAAGGTCTGAAACGAGTCATTCCCCCAAGGACACCGCCAGCTCCGGTGTGGAACCTCAATGTGGTCCTCACCAGGCTGATGGGACCACCTTTTGGGCCACTGCACTCGTGTGAACTCCAGTTCCTAA
This sequence comes from Lissotriton helveticus, assembly GCF_964261635.1. NCBI lineage: Eukaryota > Metazoa > Chordata > Amphibia > Caudata > Salamandridae > Lissotriton > Lissotriton helveticus. Next base: position 468,090,327 of record NC_136060.1, on the reverse strand, counting down.
CATGGAAAGTGGCTTTCCTTATTGTTATCACTTCACTGAGACGTGTCAGTGAGCTGCAAGCGCTCACAATCCAAGAGCCATTCATACAAATTCATCCAAATAGGGTGGTACTACGTACTAACCCCAAATTCCTTCCGAAGGTGGTGTCACAGTTTCATCTCAACCAAACTATTGACTTGCCTGCATTCTTCCAAAACCCTCAAACGGTGGCGGAAAGAATGCTCCATACTTTGGACGTTAGGAGGGCGTTGATGTACTATATTGACAGGACACAACATTTTAGGAAAAAAAAAACAACTTTTTGTTGCCTTCTCGCCACAGCACAGGGGCAACCCTATTTCCAAAGCAGGAATAGCCAGATGGATTGTTAAGTGCATCCAGATCTGCTATCAAAAGGCTAAACGCACCTTAACAATACCCCCAAGGGCGCACTCCACACGCAAATTGGGGGCATCCATGGCTTTCCTGGGGAACATTCCTTTAGAGGACATTTGTAGAGCAGCCACATGGGTTACACCACATACCTTTACAACACACTACTGTGTTGATGTGCATTCCAAACAGCAAGCAGCTGTTGGGCAGGCTGTTCTCAAGACACTTTTTCAGGTTTCTGCAGCTGGCACGGGCAACCGCCGCTAATGGAGGGACTGCTATATATTCTATGCAAAAGATATGAATTTAGCAGCCCACATGCCTCGAACTGAATATGCTACTTACCAGTATGCATCTGTTCTTGGCATGTAGGGCTGCTAACATTCATATCAAAAGGGTTCTCTCAGGAGTGTTCAATCAAGACTGATGGCACACAGACAGAATCCAGACCAATTAGGTAAGTACAAAAAAGGTATATATAAGGCAAGACTTTACAAGGAAATGCCGTTTTGGTTGAATTTGCAGTTGTTGCAGGTTTGTATTGGGTTTCAAAACAGGTTAAATTACATAGTAATTACTTTTGGAATAGTTTGTTTTAAATTACATCAACTACTCGTGGTGGTATGCCTAGATCCTACACCGGGGGTCTCACAAACTGAATCCAGACCAACTGGGTAAGTATTAAAAAAGGTATTCTTGTAGTTTATTTCTAGAACCAAGCAGAACTTCGTACAGGTAGGTAAAATATACTTATAATGCAGGATTTCACAATGCAATGCAGGTATGATTAAGTTTTGCAATATTTACAGATTTGTATCACTTCAAAAAGTAGTTTGAATGACACAGTAATTACTTTCAGATTACTTTTAATTACTTTTGGATAACTTTGGGTACTTTAGGATCCCACAATACAAGGTAAGACTTGTGTACTCTGCAGTTTAGTTCTCTTCATACAAACATCAGTTCAACTGTTTAATTTAGGAACATTTTAGGGCCAATATCTCATAACATTGGTTCTTATGGAAGAATATGTTGGCGGTTTCCCAGGTAAGTACACCACTTACACCACCAGTGACACGGGGGCGGTTGGTGTGAGAAGTTGGCCTGGTATATGCTGTTCTAGTGAACACCTTGCACCAGTCCAAACAACCCTTATGGTGATGGTTGTAAGTCAACCTTATAGACCAGCTATTCTAGTGGTAGCGTGGACAGAACAGTCTTAGGCTAAAAGACTCTTGAGGGCGGGTAAAGCCAGCTGTTTTACCATATGTAACCCCTTGAATATCAAATGAAAGGACACCACACAGGATATATATAAAATAGTTATGTATTTATTTACTAACACACTCCTCTGAACTCTTTATGAGAACAGAGGCAAAAGCACATCACAAGATACTTAGTCAGAATACGTTAAGTTGCACATTTTACGGTTAGGCCCTAGGGGCGAAGCAAACCATATACTAAGTAAGTGGTATAAGTACCACGTCACGAGAAAAGTAAGGGCCTAGGGAATCGCTGGGGCTACACTATCTTAGGAGTAGGAGGACCACAGGCGGCGCGTGCAGTGTCTTTACACACCCACACATGAGTCAATGCAAAGTCAATGGGAACTTAAGAGTTAGAAAAAGAAGGATTTAGGACGCTTCCGGTTTAGCTAGGAGGAAACAACTAAAATCTAGACACTTGGGTAGTCAATACCCTTGGGAGCACCGAAGTACTCTTGTTACCTCACGGACGGCAGGCGTGAAGATGTGTCGGGTTTCGTCGTTGACGCATATGGAGACCTGAAGAAAGATGCTGCAGGCGACTAGGAGGAAGATGTCCGGGTGGATCGAGGATGAATAGGACCTGAAAGCAGAGGGGACAGAGTCTGGGTCACTAACCAGTGACCGGGTGGAACCAGGAAGGAACCAGACGACGTCTAGGAGCAATCAAGTACGGTCGTGAAGCTTGTCTCTTCAGCCACGCAGACCAGCAGGCGTCGAGGACGACCAGGTGCTGGAGAGGAGCTGTCCCACGAAGGTTCTCGCAGATGGAGGGGTCGACCACCGGATTGAAGTCAACAAGCCTTGGCAAAGGCAACCCACGCAGGATTCAAAGAAGGCTTCTGGTGCAGACCAGCAAGGTCTGAGGTGCCTCACCTTTGCAGGGAGGCAAGGGCCAGTCTGGAGCAACCAGACCAGCGAGTTGATTTAAAAGGATTGTCGTCACAGAGGCTACTAGCCAACGGGCCAGAAACCGGACAACGCGTCGAGCAGAACACAAGCAGAAGGGCCCCACGCAGAACTCATGGAGTGTGGAGGGCTGATCTTCGGTGCAGGTGGAGCTCGGATTCTGGGCTTCTCAATCCCCAGTGCACAGCTTCGAGGATACCTCAGGAGCTGCACAGTTAGCAAGTCGTAGACTTTTCAAGATGTCCGGTCCCACGTGTCTCGTCGCCTCCACGGATCTCAGCTATGCTGGAGACGTGAAGAGAGGGTCAGAGAGGTCTGGAAGTCTGGGTCTTGTCAGGCTCTGTGCTCGGGTCCCGGCGGGAACGTTGACTAAGCAAGCCGTTGATTTGCTGGATGGTGCCTGGTTGCCCAGTGTGGTCACTCCTTGGCCACAAGGGAGATTCTTCAGTCTTCAGCTTCAGCAGAATGTCGAAGGTCCAGAGTTTCGTGTCAAGGTTCCATTCAGGATCAAATCTAAAGTCTAAGGACACAGCTCCTACCTTTATACAGCTATAAGGGGCTGGATTAGTTCCTAGGTCCCTCCTATGGGTGGGACCAGGAAGGGGGGTGGTTACACCCCCTTTCCTTTGTCCAGTTTTGCGCCAGAGCTGGGGCTGGAGTGCCCCAGCAACCGGTTTGAACTGGGTTATGCATGAAGCAGCTAGTGTGCCTCAGGCAGTGTCTCAATCTATTCAGCCCTCCCTGTCCCAATACACAAAGTCCTGTCTGGGGTGGTGCTCGCACCTCCCCAGGCAGGAAACCTATTGTTCAAGCCTCCCTGACTGGAAAGACTCCCAGCAGCAGGAGGTCAGACTTGTGTCTGTGGCAGCAGCATCCATTTTGTGATGCTGGGGCTCTGGTTAACTTTAACCGGGTACAGTAGTTTCAACATGTCTTCTCCCTCTAGAAGGGTGGAATGCTACCCCCTTTGCCAGAATTGTCGAGGGGGTAGTTTTCCAAAGCGTATGACACCTTACACGACATGTTTGGATAAAGCCAAACCAAAGGTAGCATTTAATCGCGAGGATTATAATGCACTTAAGAGTATATGGTATGGCAATATCATAGAACAGCTGGTTCCGAAAGCTGCAGACAGGCTCAGCTCATGCTAGAGCACCATCTCACCCATAACCAAGCACTCTGCCTCCAGGATTGTTGAGGCCTGCCATAGGAGTGACTTATAGGTTACTGTGTGTCTATATATGAGGGTAGATATAGGAATAATATACCTAAGCAAGGGGTGATTACACGACCTTGCCCCAGCTGAGTGATCAGCCAGTTGTGTCAGTTTGGATGGCCAGCCAGAGGTGGCGTAATACATGCTGCAGCCCCTGGTAGGCCTTGGATGCACCTATGCCCTGGGTACCTATGGTACACTATACAGGGACTCACAAGGGTGACCCAATATCCAATTGGAGATGTACCTAGAGTACATGGAGTCCATTTTACAGTGAGAGTAGATAGCCTGGGGCCCTGCTTAGCAGGATCCCAGACCAACTAAGTCGAAAACCAGCTAAACACAAGGCAAAAATCAGGGGTAACCATAGTCCGGTATCCACCTTCCTACAGTCGGGTGCAGAGTACAGGGGCCCAATGTTACCCAATGGGTCTAATGGGGCCTTTGGTTAGGGACTGCTTACGAGCACTCCAGCTGGGTGTGGGAGCAAAGCTCCTGGAGTAAGTTGAGCACTGCAGGGGCCAACGTGGAGCACAGGAGCTGCACCACCAGACGCACTGGGGCGGCCGGGTGCAGGGTGCAAAGCAGACGTCTGGTGCCCTGTGCTTTTCAATTGAGACCTTCAGTTCTGTGAAGTTGCTGCAGGCTCGGGCAGGTAGTCTTCCCAAAGGCAACCACCAGCTGGAGAGGTAAGTTGGGGGATGACTGGACACTGGCGGTTGGGCCACCCAAGGCCGTAGGGTGTCTGATGTGGGGGTGTCTTCTGGCGTCTGGTTTTCTTACCATCTGCGGCATGGGGACCCTTCAGGTTGAGGCTGCAGGCGTTATCTTGAAACTTGAGGGAGGTCGGGGTTCATCAGATCCCAGGTCAGGATCGCTGGGGAGACCTCCTTGTGGTGTTGGGCCACTCGTGCAATGGGCGTCGTGTGCAGAGTGGTGCAGAATCACAGTTGCCAGAATCCGGATTCTGTAGGTGAGTCTCTGCTTGAGCAACTCGGGTGTTCACGGGAGACAGTCTGTAAGATGGTTGCAGGGCAGGTCCTCCGGGTTTTGGGGGTTGCTGGATGCTGGACTCGCTGGGATACTTGCTGTAGGCAGGTCGTAGACTGGACTTGCCGGTAGAGCTGGGGCCAAAGCAGTTGGTATACTCTTCTTCCTGGGTTATCATTGCTCTTCGTTCCTTCTTTCTACCTCGAGTTTGAGGAGGCAAGGTTCAGGGTTGCCCCCAAGTACTAGATATAGGGGCGTTTAAAGGGCTGTGCAGGTCGGAACCAATGGGTCCCTCATTTGGTGTACGTATGTAGGAGAGTGGGGTCTGCAATCCTATGGTCACCCCAGATTTTTGCTTTTTGCTTCTCTGGTTTACGACTTTCCCTGGCTGTGGGCCTGCTAATCAGACCCACAGCCTAGCTGTTCTCTCTCTAAATTGACAACCATGTACTTTAGGTGCATTTACCAATTTGTACTGGGCCACCTTATCAGTCCCTGTACTCAGGGCCTACCAGGGGCTGAAGCATGTATTATGCCACCCCTGGCTGGCCATCTAAATCGGACACAACTGGCTGCAAGACAGCTGGAGCAAGGTGGTGTAAACACCCTTTGCTGTAGATATAGTATACCTATATCTAACCCTAAAATGGACACATATATTCCTATCAGTCACTCCTATGGAAGGCCTTATCAATCCTGAAGGCAGAGTGCTTGGAATTATGTGAGATAGTGCTCTGGCATGAGCTGAGCCCGTTTGCAGCTTGCGGAACCAAGTCCTAATAGCTGTTCCATGATAATGCTATACCATATACTCTTAAGTGCATTATCAACCTCGCGGTTAAATGCTAACTCTGGTATAACATTATCAAAACATGTCGAGTAAGGTGTCATACGATTTGGAATACTACCCCCTCGCCAATTCTGGTGACGGGGGTAGCATTCCACCCTTCTAGAGGGACACGACATGTATGTAACTGTGAACCCCGGTTAAAGTTAACTCGAGCCTCAGCATCACAAAATGGATGCTGCCACCACAGACACAAGTCTGACCTCCTGCTGCTGGGAGTCCTTCCAGCGAGGATGGCTTGGACAAAGGGTTTCCTGCCTTGGGAGGTGCTAGCACCACCCCAGACAGGGCTTTGTGTATTGAGGTAGGGAGGCCTGAAAGGAATGAGACATGCCTGGGGCACACAAGGTGCCCTGTGCATACACCGGTTCAAACCAGTTGCTGGGGCATCCCAGCCTCAGCTCTGGCGGGAAACCGGACAAAGGATAGGGGGTGTAACCACCCCCCTTCCTGGTCCCACCCAGGGGAGGGACCTAGTCAGTAGTGCAGCCCCCTTTAGGAGACTAAAGGTAGGAGCTGGTCCCATTCCAAATTAGATTATCCTGAACTATTCAACAAGAAGAAACTCTGGCCTTCGACGTTCTGCTCCACAGAAGACTGAAGAATCTCCCTTGTGGGCAAGGAGTGTCCACCCTGCAACTGCAGGCACCATCAAGCGTCCAGCGGCTTCACTTTGTCGTCTTCCCTCGAGGATCCAGACTTCAGAGCCCGACGAGACCCGGATTCCCAGACCTCTCCGACCTCAACCTGCATCTACAGCAAAGCTGAGACCCGTGGGACCGGCCATCTTGAACGAACCTGCACTTCGCTTCCAGCACGACTCCCGAGGTAAACTCGACCAAGTGCTTTGGGGACTGAGAAGCCCCAGCCCCGAGCAGCCCCTGCACCGAAGATCAGCCCTCCAGCATCCACGAGATCTGCGTGGGGCCCTTCTGCTTTGTTGCTGCTCGACGCGTTGTCTGGTCACTTGCCGGCTGGCTAGTGGCCTCCTAGACGACGAACCTTTGAAACTTTTCTGCTGGTCTGGTTGCTCCAGACTGGCCCTTGCTCCCTTCCAAAAGAGGGGCACCCCGGACTCTCCTAGTCCGCACCAGACGTTTTCTTCACTCACCGCGTGGGTTGCCTTTGCCAAGGCCTGTTGAGTCCAATCCCGGATCCGACACCGCCGACCGCGAGAGCCTGCGTGGGACAGCTCGTGCCTCCATCCTGGTCGTCGAAGACACCTCCTGGTCCACGTGGCTGCAGAGTCAAGCGTCCACTCTTCACCTGATCGCGACGACGACATTTGGTACCTTCCTGGTTCCACTCCAGTCACTGGCTAGTGACTGTGAACATTGTCCCCTCTGCTTTCAGGTCTCCTTCTTCAACAATCCACCCTTGGATTGCACCGGACATCTTCCTCCTGGTCGCCTGCAGCATCTTTTCTTTCAGGCTCCATTGACTTCAACGCGAGAACCCGACGCACTTTGACACCTATGCACCCGCGGCCCGTGGGTGAGGCAACAAGAGCATTTCGGTGCTCAAGGGTAGTTAAACTGTCCTAGTGTCCAGTTCCACAATCGTTTTAGTCCTACCTAGTCAGGATTGTCCGTACTCACCTTTAACTTGAACTGTACTGTCCATAGACGTTGTTACGCATCTCGCGTGTGAGTTCACACTCTGCACACGCGTTCCGTGGGCCTCCTATTACTTACCTTAAGTTAGTATAGCGTGGTCCCATCGATCCTACAGCCTCTGGACAGCTCCTTTCCTTTTATCGACTTTCACATTCCACTTACTTAGTATATGGTTTGTCGTGCCCCTAGGGCACCATTGTAATTTTGTGCGACTTGTAGAATTTTTCGTAAGAGATTGTCATGTGCTTAGCCCTCTGACCTCATAAAGAGTTCAGAGGTGGTGTTATTAATAAATATCCTGTTTATTTTAATAACAACCTGTGTGGTGTCCTTTCATCTGGTATTCAAGGGGTTATATTGTGGTAAAACAGCTGGCTTCACACGCCAAAAGAGTTTAGCCTAAGACTGCTTTGTCCATGCTACCATTAGGATAGCTGGTCTATAAGGTTGACTTACAACCAATCACCATAAGGGTTGTTTGGACTGATACAAGGTTATCACTAGAACTAGTGAGCATCATATATCAGGCCAACTTCTCACAACCTACACCCCCTACTATGCCACCCTCCAGTGGTGAGGGTGCATGAGGCTCTCCCTAATTGGCTAAGTCCCCTCATCTTCAAGATGAAGGGGACTGAGATGTGTGCTTCACCTCGACTCCCCCACCTGAGGGGTGGAGTTGGCAAAGGTGGGCTTGATCCTAGGTCGGTTTTCCTGATAATTCTCCCACCCACAGTGGGGACGGGAGGGGCAGAACGGAAGGGGCAGAACCGTTGGGAGCCAGTTGCTGGGGGCAGCAAAAGGCAGGGACTGCTTCCTAAGGTGGCATGACATATCTGCCCAGGATGGGCTTTGTCTCTAGACCTAGGGTCCAGAAACCTGTCTGGTGGTGACAAATGGCGGACCAGCCATTCAGTAACCACACCAGGGCTGGTCTTTTTTTGGGGGCATCTAGAAGAGGCAGTCTGAGTATATTTGTACATTTTACATTAAATCCCACACTGGCATCAGTGTGGGTTTAATGTGCTGAGATGTTTACTACCAAACTCCCCAGGTTTTAGTAAAGCCATTATGGAGCTGTGGAATTCGTAATGACCATCTCCCGGACCATATACTCTTTATGGCTTTACTACACTTACAATGTCTAAGAATACCCCTAGACCATTTAGGTGTACAGGGCTCAAGCCACTGTACCCTCAACTGAGGGCTAGTGCACCCTGCTAGACGGGTGACATACCAAGGCCTCAGGCAGTGGGTTGTTGGCATGTGTGCCATGTCGACTCTTCACTTTTCTCTTCACTAAAACACGCGGCCTGCAATGGCAGCGTGTGGGTGTTAAGGGACAGGGCCTCTAAGGGTGGCACAATAGGTGCTGTGGCCCTTAGAGGCCTTACTTTGTCACAGTGCCCTTGGTTCCCATGGTTTCGTTTGCAAGGGGCTGTCTGGACAAGGAACCATTTAATTTGCTGAGCGCATTAGATCATTCGCGCTCCTAGCTCTTACCATTCAGGAGACAATCGGTGATTTTAATACCATCTCCCTTTTTTGTATTTGGTTTAATATTTTATTTTATTGACCCCTGTTTTTATATTCTGCCACTCGCGCTTACCTGCACTGTAATTGTGTAGCTCACCGCTGCTTTAGCGGGTCCTTCCCTGGTGCACTCGATCTTTTGGACGCCATTTTGGGGGTAGAAAGGGACGTCTTCCGGGCGCCATTTTGGGGGGCGTTCTAGTGCTCCGGCGGCCACGCTTGCATCCTATTTAAACCTGCCATGCTAGCGCGCAGCGATTGCGCGCAGCGGGCGTGTCGGAGTCGTGCCCGTCTGCGCTAAGGAAGCGATCTGTGCTATAGATGCCGTAACTCATAAGCCTGTAGGAGGTATGTACTCTAGGAGGGAGCTACTTGGGATTCGGCAGTCGTCCTTACGTTGTGGCCATGTTTCTCTTGATCCACTCTGTGGCCCTTTTCAGTGTGCATGTGGCAAACTGACGCTTCCGTCCCCCGCCCCTATCACTGCCATTATAGAGTCTCTACCTGCTGTACCTCCATCTACTGAGTCTTTGGACTCTCAAGATCTAAAAATATGGCATCTTAATGTTAGGTCCCTGGTCAAACATTACTCGGTTATCTACGATCTTTTATCTGAGGAGGCCCCGGATATTTTTCTCATGACTGAAACATGGCTACATGATGAAGCCACGACTATTGAACCTTGCACTCCCTTCCGAATACTCCATCTACACTAATAATCGTAATTCGAGGGGAGGAGGTATTGCCTTGGTAATTAAATCATGTTATCCTTGTGTCTGGAAGAACTTGGATATAGACGGATGTGAAAGTGCACATTTTTGTATTACGATCAGTCATCATTTTACTTTTTCTGGACTCCTGATTTACAGACCCCCAGGCAACGATACTATTTTTAGGAAAGCTCTTCCAGATATTGTGAGCTCTCTTGCGATGGGCTCTGCAAATTTTAGCATTGTAGGTGATCTTAACCTGCATTTTGACCTTCCTCATATTCCAGCTATTCGCAGTACCCTGGCAGATTTGGAAGCGCTGCAGCTTAATCAGGTAGTCACCCACCCTACGCATGTGGGTGAACACATTTTGGATCCCATATTTACTAACTTGAATACGGTTAAGGTCTTGCCGCCGAGGCCGGTAGCTTGGTCTGATCACTTTCTGGTTGAATTCCATCTTACGATTAAAGATCTTCCTTTTAAACCCTTAGATAGAGTTGTTTTTAAACGCCCTTGGAAAAAATTGAAGATTTTTATCGACTGCTTAATGACTATCCCCTTGACCCATTTAATGATGTTGAGTCGGGTTACGATCTTTTCTGCGAGTGGATCTCCCGAGCACTGGATTCTTTGATTCCTGCATGTGAAAGTAACAACCTAGGCCATTAACAATGAGCTTGTAATTAATAAAGAGTGAGAGGTCAAGAATCAAATGACATAAGAGATACTTGCTTTTTTATTAGTTCCATAGATTTAAAAACCAAATTAAAACAGTAAAAATGGTTCTACTTTATAAAAACATAAACCTATTCACTAAATAAGGTACAATAATCAATAAAATTCATAAATTTATACAATTATATAAAAAAAGACAAAATTAATATAACAAGAAGTAAGTGGCATAGTATTGTTATCTCGACGCGCGTTTCGGCGACCAGCGCCTTCCTCAAGAGTAGCCACGTTTTATCGTATTTTTTTCCATCAGTTTCAGAATCACTGAAGTAAGTTGATGAAATCCTTGTTAACTTGCGCAGATACTGTTCAAGTCCTCACTGATCTTGATTTTCTGATGATTACTAACAGTTCAGTCATGACGTAATGTTCTATATATGGTGCTCAACGTGATATTGCGAGTACCAAACCGATTAACTGGTCTAAATAGACAACACGAGCGATTGTGCTCCTAATCAATCGACCTCAAGGGAATTCAAACAATCTAAAATCTGCAATTTGCGATATTTAAAATTGCCGCCTGGTCCGTGGAAAAGAATATTGAGGATTGTCTCGACTTGATGTTCTAATACTATATTTGGCCCGATGTCCTCCTGATGTGGTGGAAAATCGGATATTCTCTCTTTACTTTAGAGAAGGAAATATGTGGACCAGGGGCCGCGACCGGTGCAAGCCTCGGATATTCGATTTATGAGGACATAAATCGATTTTCCACCACATCAGGAGGACAACGGGCCAAATATAGTATTAGAACATCAAGTTGAGACAATCCTCAATATTCTTTTCCACGGACCAGGCGGCAATTTTAAATATCGCAAATTGCAGATTTTAGATTGTTTGAATTCCCTTGAGGTCGATTGATTAGGAGCACAATCGCTCGTGTTGTCTATTTAGACCAGTTAATCGGTTTGGTACTCGCAATATCACGTTGAGCACCATATAAAGAACATTACGTCATGACTGAACTGTTAGTAATCATCAGAAAATCAAGATCAGTGAGGACTTGAACAGTATCTGCGCAAGTTAACAAGGATTTCATCAACTTACTTCAGTGATTCTGAAACTGATGGAAAAAAATACGATAAAACGTGGCTACTCTTGAGGAAGGCGCTGGTCGCCGAAACGCGCGTCGAGATAACAATACTATGCCACTTACTTCTTGTTATATTAATTTTGTCTTTTTTGATATTGTATAAATTTATGAATTTTATTGATTATTGTACCTTATTTAGTGAATAGGTTTATGTTTTTATAAAGTAGAACCATTTTTACTGTTTTAATTTGTTTTTTAAATCTATGGAACTAATAAAAAAGCAACTATCTCTTATGTCATTTGATTCTTGACCTCTCACTCTTTATTAATTACAAGCTCATTGTTAATGGCCTAGGTTGTTACTTTCACATGTTTTATCCCTGACCTAGGAATTACCGGAAATTGGTCAACCAGGGGGTCCTTGTTGTTCTCATTTTCTTTGATTCCTTCAGCATGGAGTAAGTGTCGCTCCTTAGAACCCAGCCCTTGGTATGACAGTTCTCTTTTGCTTTTAAAAAAAACTTGTAAACAAGCAGAAAGAGACTGGCGCAAGACCTATGAGGCTGGTAAAAAAAATATACTATTTGACTGAAGTCAAAAGCTATCATAGAGCCATATGTAGGGCCCGGGCAGCATACTACTCTCTAGAGTTTAGAAGTAGTTCTAATCCTTCGAAGTTGATCTTCAAAGTTTTAAAAGACCTGACTGCCAAAAGAGCCCCACCAGCTGAGATCTGTTCATTGTCCCATTGTGAAGACCTGGCTACCTTCTTCCTAGAAAAGATATATACTATATCTCGTTCTTTTCCTAACACCAGTTCTTTGAATGAAGACCAGAGGCCTAATCCTATTACTAACTTGGTCTTATCCATACTCCCTGGTATCTTGGAGGAAGAGTTTGATAAACTGGCGGTCAAAGTTAAATCCGGGTCCCCTGCAGACCCACTTAGACCAGCACAGTTTAAAGAGTCGTCTACATTGTCTGCCCCCTGTACGTCAACTTATTAATTTATCATTTTCCTCAGGCATAGTACCTCTTAAGTGGAAACCAGCTTGTGTTACTCCTATCTTGAAGAAACCTGCATTAGATCCTCTCAAGCTAGAGAATTACCAACCCATTTCCCTTCTCCCATGGGCAGCGAAGGTGGCCGAGGCCCATGGTAATGGCATTCTATCTAATCATCTGCAGACTGCAAAAATCTTGGACCCCTCCCAGAATTAATTCCGTGCGGGACACAGCACTGAGACTGCCCTCCTCTCTATCACAGAATATCTGCGTCTCGTGCTTGACTCTGGTCGAACGGCGGCACTGGTGTTACTCGTTCTCAGTGCCGCGTTCGACACTGTCTCCCACGCGATACTATTACAATGACTGGGAGAAGCGGGCGTTTCGGATGTGGCACTGGATTGGTTTCGGTCATTTCTAACAGATCGTACTTTTAGGGTCGCTACACCGCCCTTTGAGTCTAAACCCCATGCCATTGAACAAGGAGTACCTCAGTGTTCGGCACTCAGCCCCACGTTGTTCAATTTCTATGTGCAGCCGCTAGCTGCGGTCGCCAAGCGCTGGGACTTAACCATGGTCTCTTACGCAGACGACACGCAGCTGGCGGTTGCACTTAGTGGGGACTCCGACCTTGAGGCCTCCAGGTTTCGAGATGGCTTGACAGCAGTGGCTGGTTGGATGAATGCTAATTGTCTACAACTTAATGCTCAAAAAACTGAAGTTTTAATTGTCGGTAAGCACAGCAACCTCTGGGGCGATAAGTGGTGGCCCTCTGAACTAGGTCCAACTCCTGCTCCGGCATCTGAGGTTAAAAACCTGGGGGTTTGGTTAGACCCCGCCCTCAGGTTTTCCGGTCATACAGAAAAAGTAGCTGCCACCTGTTTCGGGATCCTACGTGGACTTAGGTCAATTCTGAAATTTTTTGATACCCCCACCAGACAGCTGATAATTCAGGCCACTATCCTGTCACGGCTTGACTACGCCAGTTCGCTCCTGCTGGGGGCTAATCAGGCGGAAGTTATTCGGATGCAGCGCATTCAGAACGCTGCAGCCAGAGTCTTGGTAGGCTTACCCAGGTTCTGTTCAGTCAAGGAAACCATTTGGAAACTTCATTGGCTACCTATGACACAAAGGATTGAATTCAAGACATTGTCTCTCCTTCAAAATCCTTAAACTCTCCTCTCCCCAGATTTTTGAGCACCTTCTCATGCCTTATGTTCTCTCTCGGCACTTGAGGTCATTGGGACAAAATCTATAGTCCCGTGATTTAAACGTAGTAGGGCGGGTGGGCGTTCCTTCCGCGTCTTGGCGGTGAAGCTTTGGAACTCACTCCCTGCACACATTCGTGCTCTGGATGAGTTGCTTGCATTCTGATAGATACATCTGCCGTGTGGATTCCTCACCTTGTGAATATCCCCTTGCGTCAGCAACATTCGGAAATTCTTTTCGTAGCTTCGCGCCGACGTGGACTAGGACGTCATAGAGGCACGGCATCGCTCGCGACTCCGCTGACGTCACCGACACCTATAATAGGCCCACGCCGGCGTGATGACAACAGTTCCCTTTTTTCCGCGTCGTCGACGCTAACGGTTTTCTAGGGATCGTCCGTAGCTTTTACAGTAATTTTGTAACTTTGTATTGTTAGTGTTCCTGTATCTCCTCTTTCGACATGTCTTAGAAGAAGACGGGTTTTAAAGCCTGTGGAGAATGCGGCAAGACCATGTCCATTACGGATCCGCACGAATGTTGTTTATGGTGTCTTAGCTCCGACCACGATGTCGAAGACTGCCGATCCTGTAAGAAGATGCCTCCAAAGGCCCTCAGAGAGAGAAGCTAAACTTATTGTTGCAAAACTTAAAGGAAATAAAGATAAGAAGAAATCGAGGTTGCGGACTCGACGCTAGAGGTCAAGATCTCACTCGAGGTCGCGTTCGGATTCGTCCTCAGCCCATGCTTCGAGATCTTCAAAAAAGAAGCATAAGAAGAGATCTCATGAATCCCGACATCGTTCGAAGAAAGATTCAGGTTCTAAACCGAAGTCGCAGGTGAAGCTGGTTGAGAAAGAAGTGGTGTCTTCGGCTTCGGAAGAACAGGACGCCGGAGGTGAGGCGTCGCATGCAAATTCGCCTGGTTCGCCGAAGCAGACAGCGATTCCATCTCCGGTTCCATCCCATTCTCCGGATCGGGAGGATGAAGGTGAGGAGGAGATGGTTGGAGAGGGAGAGGCTCTGTTGCCCGAAGGTCTATCGACTCCGGTGCACCAGCCTGAAGAGGAGGTCGACGTCGTATCGACTCCATGCCCTCAAAAAACCACCTGGGGGTTCGTACCCAGCCTTCCCGGCTCCAGGACAGAATCCGACGCATTTTCTAAATGCGATGTATGGTATTTATTCCAGGGCTATGTACCCCTCTGGGGTTCCTGTTGGTCCTACGGGTCCGATGGCGTTTGGTCTGGGTGTCCCCAAAACCTATGCTCCTGCGCCCTTCATGCCTTTTATGCCGTCTCCGGCGCCGCATTGACATTTTCCGACACCGGTGAGTCCTTCGACTCCGAAGCCATCGACGACGCCGAATCCTTCGACGCCGATTCCATCATCTCTGATGCCGAACGACGTCGTGGGATTCTTCCTCGTCCGGCGCCGGGCTCTGCGCCGGCTCCAACTAAGACTGAGTCGACAGTGGATCCGACGGCTTCGAAAGTGAAGCACAGGTCGAGGCGTGGCTGATGGAAGAAGAGAGCTATCGTGAGGAGTATTTGGAGGAAGGTGAGCTACAGGATCCTGAGGACCCTTATGAGGATCTTTCAGTGGCCAGTGGTCTTGAACTATCCCCTGAGTGGGATTTGGTTTCAGTAACAGACGAACCCTCTAAAGATGTGGCTCCTTACCACGTTGTGATTAAAAAGGCTGCAAATTTGTTGAACATTGCTTTACCTACTGCTGAGTTCAAGTCAAATCTTCTCACAGAGGTTCTTCACTCTCCATCATCGGTGACTGAACCATTGCTGCCCTTTAATGATGCCCTTAAAGATCCTATTTTAGAGGTTTGTAAGAAACCCTTGTCAGCTCCTGCTGTGTCTAGGCCTGTTGCCAGAAGGTACAGGACTGCTACAGATGACACAGAATTTTTATCCACTCACCCTCTTCCTGAGAGTTTGGTGGTGCAGGCTGCCTGTTCCAAACGATCTACAGGAGCTTTTCCTCAGGTTCCAGCTGAAAGAGTCGAGAAAGCAGGATCAGGCTGCTAAAAAGATTTTCTCCACTGCTAGTATGGCGCTGAAGTCCACAAATGCGACCTGCCTGATGGGACGTTATATTCACGCCCTTATGGACACTGTAAAACAGTTGGTACCCAAGTTACCTGAGGAGGATAGGAAAGACTTCCAGGAGGTTATCTCTGACACTCAAGCTGCAGCAAGGCAGGTGATTCAGAGTGGGTTGGACACGGCGGACTCTGTGGCAAGGGTCATGGGCTCTTCTGTAGCTACGAGGAGAGCTGCGTGGCTGAAGTAGAGTGAGTTTTCTTCAGATATCCAATCTACGTTCTTGGATCTCCCGTTCGACGGATCTGGTTTATTTGGCAAAAAGGCAGACGCTGCTTTAGAACGCTTTAAAGACAGCAGGGCGACAGCCAAGTCATTGGGCCTTCAGAACAGGGGCACTTTTGGAAGGCGTACTAGAGGATTTAGCAGATCTTCCTTTCGATCTTACAAATATACGCAGCAGCAGCCGCAACAGCAGCAAAACACGCTGTACAGGTCTTATAGGGGCAAACAAAGAGGCCGTTCTCGAGGCCGTCAAATCTCCTCCTCTTCCCCTTCCCAGCCCCCTGCCAACGCAGCAAAGCAGCCCTAGATCCGCCATTCCAGATCATGTGGCACCAGTGGGGGGTCGGCTTAGCCATTTCCTACGAGATTGGGAATTGATAACATCAGATCTTTAAGTCCTCAATCTTGTGGGGAATGGGTATGCTCTTCCCTTTCGGGAGTTTCCCCCAAATTACCCTCCTTGCCAGGGTTTTTGTTCGGAGGACCACCTGCTTCTCCTGCAGGAAGAAGTCCTGGCTCTGTTCAGAAAGGGTGCGATAGAGGTGGTTCCGGAGCAGGAGAGGGGTCAGGGATGCTACTCCCGGTATTTTCTGATCCTCAAGAAGTATGGCAGGCTTCGACCAATCCTGGATCTCAGGATCTTGAACCTTTACCTGAAACAGGAAAAGTTCAAGATTCTCACTCTTGCACAGGTTCTTCAATCGCTGCTGGAATAGGATTTGATGGTGTCGATCGACTTGCAAGATGCGTATTTTCATTTTCCCATCTTGAAGTCGCACAGAAAGTATCTCCGTTTTACGGTTGGGTCGCAACACTACCAGTTTGCGGACCTTCCGTTTGGTCTTACTACTGCACCTCGAGTCTTCACCAAGGTGGTGGCAGCACATCTCAGGAGGTCGGGGATTCCTGTATTCCCGTATCTGGACGACTGGCTGATCAAAGCGGAGTCGCCAAAGAAGGTGCTCCTTCATCTGCAAGAGACAACTCATTTGTTGCACAGGTTGGGTTTTTCGATCAATGTACCCAAGTCTCTCCTGGTGCCCTCCCAGCGCAACCTGTTCATAGGTGCGGTACTGGACACTACTGTATGTCGTGCATTCCCTCCTCCTCAAAGGATTTGTGACATACAGGAAATGATTCCTTTATTCTTCAATGGAGCGGTTGTTCCAGTCCTGAAGGTCTTACGTTTGCTCGGTCTGATGGCTTCTTGCATTCTGTTGGTCAACCATGCACGCTGGCACATGAGGGCACTCCAGTGGTGCCTCCACAGGCAGTGGTATCAGCATAACGGAGATCTCAGGGAGTCAGTGAGGATCTTCAGAGAAACTGCGGCGGATCTGTCTTGGTAGAGCGTGGAAGGCAATCTGTCGCAAGGAAAGCCTTTTCAACTTCCTCCATTGGCGACCACGGTAATAACGATTGCATCCACTCTAGGGTGGGGTGCTCATCTGGGGGACCTGGAGGTCAAGGGTCTTTGGTCTCCAGAGGAAAGGTTGCTTCATATCAACCTTCTAGAGTTGCGGGCGATACGTCTGGCGCTCAAGGCCTTCCTCCCTTCCCTTCGCGGTCAGTCGGTTCAGGTCCTGACGGACAACACGACCGCGATGTGGTACATCAACAAGCAGGGAGGAGTGGAGTCGCAGTGTCTCTGCAGAGAGGCTCTGCGTCTCTGGTCCTGGGTTTAGGACCATCAGATTTGTTTGATAGCAAATCATCTGGCCGGAGTTCAGAACGTTCGTGCAGACAGTCTGTCGGCAGTTCTCTGCCGACCACGAGTGGAGGCTTCATCCGAAGGTAGTTAGTCATGTCTTTCGGACGTGGGGAACTCCTCAGGTGGACCTTTTTGCCACTCAAGAGAATGCTCACTGCCCGTTATTCTGCAGTCTCCAGTATCCGATGCAAGGAGCCTTGGGGGACGCGTTTCAGTTGAGTTGGAGCTCGCAACTCCTTTACGCGTTTCCTCCCATACCTTTGATTCCTCGGGTTCTGAGGAAAAATCGCCAAGACCGGGCCCAGGTTATATTGATCGCCCCAGATTGGCCAAGAAGGGTGTGGTACTCAGACCTTCTCCACCTCTCCTCTCACCCGCCGCTCCGTCTCCCTCACAGGGCAGATCTCCTCTCCCAGATGGAGGGGCATGTTCTACACCCCCACCTCCAGACCTTACACCTTCATGCCTGGAGATTGAACGGGGCAACCTGAGTTCTTTTTCTCTCCCGCCTGATGTGGTGGACGTCATCTTGTCAGCCAGGCGTGACTCCACTAAGTCCATCTATTCTTATAGGTAGTCAAAATTTGTCACTTGGTGTGGGGAGAAATCTATAGACCCTTTGAGAGCCCATTTGTCTGATGTTCTCCAGTTTGCCCTTTCTCTGGTGCAACAGGGGCTTGCTGTTGCCACAGTGAAGGGCTATCTTTCAGCGCTGTCGGCATTTCTCTGCTTGCCTGACCAGTCATCTCTTTTTAAATCTCCTGTAGTTTTAAGGTTTTTGAAGGGCCTCACGAATAAGTTCCCTCCTACTCCTTTTATTGTGCCTCAGTGGGATTTAAATCTTGTTTTGACCTTTCTGATGGGTGCTCCCTTTGAGCCTCTTCACAAATGTCCTATGAGGCTTTTGACTCTTAAGACCGTTTTCCGCGTTGCGATAACCTCGGCAAGGAGGGTAAGTGAGCTTCAAGCTCTTAGTTCCAAGCCCCCTTTCTTGACCATTCATGCTGATCGAATGGTTCTTAGGACCAGGGCTGCTTTTCTGCCTAAGGTGGTGACTCCTTTCCACCTTGGTCAATCCATTACCCTCCCTACCTTTTATCCTCCCCCACACCCTTCCAAGGAGGAGGAGAGATTACACCGTCTGGACCCCAAGAGGGCGGTGTCTTTTTACCTGGACAGATCTAAAGACTGTCGGTTGGATGATCAGCTCTTCATTGGCTTTGCTGGCTGCAAGAAAGGAAGAGCGGTCCATAAAAGACTTTATCAAGATGGATCGTCCTCTGTATAAAGATCTGCTACTCTTTGGCCGGTAAGGATCCTCCAGAGGGTATAAGGGCTCATTCTACTAGAGCTAAGTCGTCATCCTCTGCATTGGCTAGAGGTGTTCCTGTAGAGGATATTTGTAGGGCGGCAACTTGGTCTTCCCTCCACACTTTCGCGAAGCATTACTGCTTGGATTCCGAGGTGAGGAGGGACGGTCATTTTGCACGCTCTGTTCTCCAGGATTTCCTGGTCTAGAAGAGTGGACATCCTCCTCTGGGAGTCGGGACTGCTGTGGGACTATTCACAAGGTGAGGAATCCACACGGCAGATGTATCTATCAAAAGAACAAGTTACTTACCTTCGGTAACGCTTTTTCTGGTAGATACAATATCTGCCTGTGGATTCCTCACTGACCCACCCGCCTCCCCGTTGTCCACTCTTCTATGCCAGAGTTTCTATTATGTATTTATTTTATTGTCAATGAGTTGTTTATTTCAAATGTTTTATTGCATTTGCTTCACACTGTGTGGTACCTTGATATTTGTACTGCGTATACTGTGTATATGTCTACTGTCATTGGTCCGTCCGTGTGCCTCGAAGGCACGGAAAAAAGGGCGGAACTGATGTCATCACGCCGGCGTGGGCCTATTATAGGCGTCGGTGACGTCAGCGGAGTCGCGAGAGATGCCGTGCCTTTATGACGTCCTAGTCCACGTCGGCGCGAAGCTACGAAAAGAATTTCCAAATGTTGCTGACGCAAGGGGATATTCACAAGGTGAGGAATCCACAGGCAGATATTGTATCTACCAGAAAAAGCGTTACCGAAGGTAAGTAACTTGTTCTTTAGGAGGGCCATTAAAACTTTTCTTTTCCCTCTTGGTTCTCAATGACTGTTTTGCTGTTAATTCATCTTTTCTGCTTGCCTTCTTGGTTGTGTTCCTTCTTCCAGATAAAGCGCCGGGACGCCCCTTTGCTGGGGCAGCGTGCGCTCTAAAAGTTGAAATAACATAACATAACCTGTGGCCAGGGATGTGCCAATTGTGGATACAAAGGTACAGTTTTGGGAAAGAACACAGGCCCTGGTAACCTGATTGGCAGGGGCACAGGGCACATCATGTCTGGTTGCATCGGAGGTCAGGCAAAAAGTGGTGGGTAACCATGCAAAAAGGGGCACTTTCCTACAGTAGTGATCACAACTTTTTGCAGCGTTTGTAAGCTACAGACTGTCAGTTGAAGTACCATTTATCCAGGTGCACAAGGACAGAGTAGTCCTTATAACACACCCCTGCCCTTTAGCCTTTTGGAAGGATCACCCTTTCATGTTAACCAAAGTATTGAACTGTCATCTTTCTTCCCACATCCATAATCGCTTGCAGAGAGAGAGCTACATACTTCCGATGTTAGTACAGTGAATAAAGTAGGTATGAATGCTCTAAGACCATTCAAAAAGCAAAAAGGAACTATGTTGCCTTTTCCCTAAAACATGTTGGTAACCCAGTTTTAATGGCAGGTCTTGCTAAGTGGATTGTTACTAGTATTAACATATGTTACACCAAAGCTAAATGTGTATTGGGCACTACACCCGATGCATACTCTGTAACAAAGGTGTCACAATGGACTTTTTAGATAAGTCCATTAGAAGACATCAGTAAAGCTGCTACGTTGTCATCTATCTCACATTTACTAAATACTACGGTGTTGCCATTCATGCCTGACGAGATTTACAAGTTGGACAAATGTTAGTTAAAACAGTGTTTCTTATATCTCCTTCTACTGCTCGCTGGTCACTGCATTAGGGAAAGAGGTACTGCTTTTCATTCTGTGTACATCATGTGATCTATAGCAGCACATGCTGCAAACAAAAAGTTACATGTCACAATTGGTTGGCAGCTTGTGGTGGTGTAGATCGACGTGCTCTCAACCCTCCTCTGGATGTGAGCATGCAGAGTGATTTCTGGTGTTAAAAATATGTTGTTCTGTAGTAGGGGATCTCTGTGTATAGTCATAATCTAGTGAATAGTCCCGCCCATGTGTGTGGACCCCGGAGCAATCAAAAATAATCTCTTAAGGTGTCGAAAAATGCAGAACTGCACAGACGCTTAAGAGAGAATTAAAGACAGATAATGCAGCCTATATCCACAGGCTACACTGTCCAGTACTTCAACTAGAATTTCCACCAAAAATCCACAAACAGCAAAGCCTGTCCAGATTTCCCTTGCTTTAACAGCAAAAACCCTCTGGAATGATAGAGAGAAATACCTGGACAGACAAGCCCCATAGGCTGCCATTATGTGGCTCAAAACAGGATACTGTGCCTTTAAGAGAACCTTCCAGAACTTCACAGTATCCCAGAATGCACTGCAGGTCCCTTTTACTTTCAGTTCTTTTTTTCCGGCTCCTGCTAGCAGGACCCTGGAGCATTGAGCTCTCCCTTTTGGGATTTATTTTTGTGATTTCTCACTTTTACAAGTGTTATTTGGTACTTTGTTCGAAGTACTTTGGTTAATTCTTCTTTGGTGCGCTTTTGGGGCAGTCCTTTTGTCGAATATGCCTGCATTATTTGACAAATGCCCGGAGTGTTCCAGGAAGAAGGCCAAGACTGACCCACATGAAGTGTGTATCCTCTGCCTTCCCTCCTCTCATAACCCTGATGAGTGTGAGATCTGCCAGGGATTCACAACCAGGACCCTGAGAGACAGAAAGAAGATCAGGCTCCAAGGCATGGAGGAGAGAAAACTGCAAGCGCGAGGTGGGTCTGGAGGGGCTTCATCTGCCCATGCTGAGTCCTCTGGGGGGCTCTCCAGAGGCAGGAAGTCCAGCAAGCGTCCTCATTCTCCGTCGGCGTCGATTGCACCGACTACAGCGTCGAGAGGGATGACTACAGTCTGTTCCCCGTCTCCCAAGGGCTCTGGGTCGAAGCGGCGTCGACGTTCGACGTCGAGGGTGCTGAACAGACCGCCGTCGACGTCACCGGTGACAGTTTCGTCGGCGTCGAGGACTCTACGTCGACGGGTGGCCCGGCGCTCGCCTTCGTGGCGACATCGCCGTCGGCGGAAAGGAAAAGATCGTCGTCGAGGGACGATCGCCGTCGAGGAAGAGATCGCCGTCGAGGCACAGGAAGCCGTCGAGGCGAAGTCTATCGACGTTGAGGCGATGGAGATCGCCGTCGAGGCGGAAGAAGCGCAGTTCGACGTCAAGGGGCCGACGCTCGCCGTCGGGTCACTGTTCTTCGACCCAGGAACGGCGCAGAAGGAGTTTGGGCGCCAAGAGTCAGTCTGACAGGCGTCCAGTGCCTAGGAGAGACTCTCCCACATCCCAGCCTGATAAGGAGGGCGGGTCACCGGGCTCAGTGTACTCCCTTGTTTATACCCCTCCTAAGCCGGGGACAGTGGTGACTCCTCCGCCTCCTTTGCCGAGAGGGCTTCCTCCGCGGATCCCTACCCCACCGCCTCTTCTACCTCTACCACCCCGGCCTCAACCTCAGCTGCCGGTTGACAAGCCTCCACCGCTTCCTCCGAGATCGGTTTCCCTGCCCAGGTACCCGACTCCTCCGAAGGGGACCCCTCGGCCGAGGGGACCACCCAAGCCACAATCTCCTGTCCCGGTGGAACCGGCAGGACGACCAAAGCCACGGAAGTCGCGATCCCGCTCCGGACGGAGAGGGAGGTCTCGCAGCCGCCACAGATCCTCGACGAGGTCCAGACGGCGCCACAGGTGGTGCAGATCACGGTCCCACACGGGCTCTTCAGGACGAGGTCCTACTCCCCGACCTTGTCAGACTCCCCGGAGACTAGGGTGTTTCCCGTGGATGACAACATCACGTTCCAGGATGTTCTCCTGAGGGGTGCGGCGAAATTAGGAATCACGGTGACGGCTCCCACACCTACGACGTCCGTGATCTTTGAGACACTTCACAAGAAACATTTGTCTCGCCCTCTGCTGCCGCTCGTGCCTGGCTTGGTGGAGCAAGCGGAGGACCTATTCCTTACGCCTGCAGTAACGAGAGCTGCTCCATCCCGTCTGCTGAAGAAATATAGGGCTCCGGATTCCGACCCAGCTTTTCTACGGTCTGACCCGGTTCCGGATTCCGTTATAGTGACGGCAGCCAGAAAAAAAAAACATTCTACCTCTCAGTCTTCTACCGTGCCTCCGGATAAGGAGAGCCGATGGATCGACTCTAATGGCAGGAAGGCTTGTGGGACAGCAGCTACGGCCATGAAGACCGCTAGCGATACGGCTCTGCGGGGACGGTACGATCGTTCCCTGTGGGAATCTCTCCAACAGTTCACAGAACTCCTGCCACGGGACAAGAGGGATGATTTCCTGGAGATCCTGAAGGAAGGGATGCTGGTATCGAACCAGGTTATCAGCGCGGCTGCGGATGGTTCCCTGTTGGCGGCCCATGGTTACTGTCATGGGATCAACCAGCGACGCCATGCTTGGCTCAGGCTCACATCACTCAAGCCGGAGGCCCAGCAGCGAGTGGCTAGTTTGCCCTTCTCGGGGGAGACCCTGTTCGGGAAACATGCAGATGATGAGATGGCCCGCATGAAGGCGGAGGCAGAGACTCTGACGGCTGTGGGCTTGGAGAAGCCCAAAGAAAAGAAAGCCTACCGCCTGTTCCAGAGACGGTTCGGGGCTGAGGGCGAGGACAGGCTTCGGGACAGCAGCAGCAACAACAGCAGCAGTTCCGGAGGCCCTTTCAGAAGCGCCAGAAGGGTAGAGGAGGTCAACAGTCCTCTACAGTGAACAAGGGCGTGGCGGGGTCTCGACCCTGAGCTGTTAATTCCCCTTCATTCGTTACCCGCTCCGGTGGGGGGGGAGCGTCCAATTTTTTCTGGCAGAGTGGAGAAAAATTACTCGGGACAAGTGGGTGCTGAATATTGTTTGCAATGGATACAGTCTTCGGTTCACCAGCCCGCCTCCATCAATTCCACCGGTCAGCTCGCAGTTTCAACTGCGCGAGCTCCAGGCGGAGGCCGATATCCTGTTGAGGAAAAAGGTGATAGAAGACGTACCTCTGTCTCAAAGAGGAAGAGGTCTGTACTCCCGGTTCTTTCTGGTCCGCAAGAAGGACAAGAACGAGTTCAGGCCCATTATGGATTTGCGACAAGCAAACAAGTGGATTCGCAGAGAAAAGCTTTGCATGCTGTCGTTGCATCAGATTTATCCTCAGCTGCAACAGGGAGACTGGCTGTGTGCCATAGATCTACAGGATGCATACTTCCATGTGCCCATTGCACACAAACACAGGAAGTTCCTGCGATTCCAAGTCGGCGCCAATCATTATCAGTACACAGTACTGCCATTCGGATTGAAGTCTGCGCCCAGGACATTCTCGAAGTGCATGGCAGTGATAGCCGCACACCTAAGGAAGAACAGGGTGTTTGTCTACCCGTACCTGGACGATTGGTTGATCAAGGTCTCCTCCTTCTCGGAAGCTCAGGCACACTTCCGGAAAACGTGCGTTCTCTTGAACAAGCTGGGGTTGCACATCAACATGTCCAAGTCTGTCCCGACTCCGGTCCAGTGCATACAGTACTTAGGAGCCTCCATCAATACGCTGTCAGCAAGCGTGTCTCCTTCGGAGGAGAGACGATTATCACTCCTTCGGAAGGCTCAGGCTCTTATGACCGCTCCATGTACAACAGTGAGGACGGTGTCTTCTCTACTGTGGTCGATGGCCTCTTGTATCTTCCTCACGCCACACGTACGGCTGCACATGAGACCATTGCAGGAGTGCTTGGAGGATCAGTGGGATCAGAGGAAAGGATCTTGGGACGACAAGATACGACTGTCTCTGCATGCTCTTCAGTCTCTGAAGTGGTGGTGTTCAGCGGAGAATCTCCTGAGAGGGGTTCCCTTCCACAAGAACATTCCCACGCAGACTATTGTGACGGATGCGTCTCTCCACGGCGGGGGGCGCACTCCGGAGACCTACAGATTCAAGGGACGTGGTCCCAGATGGAGTCCACGTACCACATCAATTTCCTGGAACTCAGAGCTGTTCACTTGGCACTGAAGGCCTTTCTTCCGTCCTTCCGGACCAACTTGTTGCTTGTTCAGACAGACCATACGACCACGATGTATTACCTCAACAAGCAGGGGGGGTCGAGATCGCGCACTCTGTCGCAGGAGGCGCAGGCGATCTGGCACTGGCTTCTGGCCAGAGGACTGACGATAACGGCTACACATCTACCAGGTGTGCAGAATGTTCAGGTGGACGCACTGAGCAGACTGATCCAGGAAAACCACGAATGGGTCATAAACGACGAAGTACTAGGAGAAGTCTTCGCAAGGTGGGAGACTCCAGACGTAGATCT
The DNA here is from genome assembly GCF_964261635.1 of Lissotriton helveticus. Classification (NCBI taxonomy): domain Eukaryota; kingdom Metazoa; phylum Chordata; class Amphibia; order Caudata; family Salamandridae; genus Lissotriton; species Lissotriton helveticus. Next base: position 468,065,252 of record NC_136060.1, on the reverse strand, counting down.
GTTCGCCACCGCCGAAAACAGCAAATGCCGAGACTTCGCCTCCAGGTACTACCAACCAGGGACGCTGGGGAATGCGCTATGGATCAACTGGTCGAACAGCTTTCTGTACGCTTTTCCACCCATTCCCCTGATTCCGGCGGTGCTTATCAAACTGTCCCGATCCAGGGCACGGATGATCCTGATTGCCCCGGAATGGCCCAGACAGTGGTGGTTCACAGACCTGCTTCACCGGTCTCTCCTTCCTCACATACGGCTGCCGTGCAGGCCGGACCTTCTCACGAAGTTCGGGGGGCAGATGTTGCACCCCAACCTCTCGTCTTTGAGTTTGGTGGCATGGCTCCTGAGAGAGTGCAATATAGCCATCTGAATCTACCAGAAGATTGCATGGACATACTGAAGGAGGCTAAGCGACCTTCCACTAGGACTTCTTATGCTTACAAGTGGAAGAGGTTTTGCATCTGGTGCAAGTCCAAGAACTATGACCCAACGACGTGTAAGGAAGATGTCATCCTTCCATATCTTCTACATCTGGCGCGGTCTGGCCTTAATGTCCATTCCATTAAGGTTCATCTGGCTGCTTTGACTGCCTACAGGAAATGCCCTTCACAGACTTCCTTCTTTCAGATCCCTGTGATCAAAGACTTCTTGGAAGGCTTGAAGAAAGTGTTCCCTCCTGTCCGGCTTCCTTCGCCTTCATGGGAATTGAATGTGGTGCTGTCCAGATTGATGAAGGAGCCTTTTGAACCTATTCATAAGGCTTCGTTGCAGCACCTGTCCTGGAAGGCGGCGTTCCTCGTGGCCATTACATCGGCCCGCAGGGTGAGTGAAATTCAGGCGTTGTGTTGCCAAGAACTTTATACTGTATTTCATGCTGCTAAGGTTGTTATGCGTACTCACCCTAAATTTCTTCCTAAAGTTATATCTGACTTTCATGTTAACCAGACCATAACTTTCCCTACGTTTTTTCAGAATCCTTCCTCTCCAGTGGAAAGGTCCCTGCATTCCCTGGATGTCAGGAGGGTGTTGAAATTTTATCTGGATAAACCCAAGGATATTCGTAAGTCAGACCAATTGTTTATCAATTATGGCTCAGTCAGGACAGGTCTTGCTACCTCTAAACAGTCCATTTCTAGGTGGATTGTGTCCTGTATACAGTTGTGTTACCAAAAAGCTGCTAAGACCTTAGGGGGTAAACCTAAGGCTCATTCCACCAGGGGCAAAGCTGTCACGACTGCTTTGCTCCTAATGTTCCTATTGCAGAAATCTGCAAGGCGGCCACTTGGAAGTCGGTCCATACCTTTGCTAAACATTACTGTCTGGACACTGATGCCAGGGCAGACGCTCAGGTTGGGCAGGCTTCGCTGCGAAATCTGTTCGCACAGTAGTGGTGTTATTTCTCTTTTCTCCACCGCCGCTTTGGTGTGGGGATGAGCTTGCCATTCTATTCACTAGATTATGACTAACCCTGGGCGAAGAACTACGCTCCGTTCGCGGAGCTTGCGGAGTTTTGGCAACTCCGCGTTCTACGGAGAACGCGAAGCTGTCGATTACTCCGCGATCCGGTGCGTAGCGTAGTTCTCGCGCGCTGAACAACATTATCGCGTGCGCCGGGGTAAGTTCGCGCGATATTTGACGCGATCACGCACTTTGGCAGTGCGAACGAGAAGATGAGTTCCCCAACATGTCTAACACACAGCTATCTCGAGCATGCAGGCAGCGCCCCGAACACGCGCACCGCGCTCCCGAAGACGAAAAATGGCACGCGAACGGGTCTAGCAAGCTACTACGCATGTCCGCGGAGCTACGTGAAGGTCGCGGAGTGCAACTGCGTCTTCGCGTAGCTCCGCGGAGTGCGGCTCCGCGAACTACGCCCAGGGTTAATTATGACTATACACAGAGATCCCCTACTACAGAAGGAGTAGTTTCTGTCCTGTAACTCCAGTTCTGTAGTAGGGGTATCTCTGTTATAGTCATAAGCGCCCGCCCTCCTCCCTGGTAGAGAGAGATATTCATGTAAGGAATGCTACAGGTCTGGCGTGTTACGCCTTCAAAAAGAACTGAAAGTAAAAGGGACCTGCAGTGCATTCTGGGATACTGTGAAGTTCTGGAAGGTTCTCTTAAAGGCACTGTAGGAGAGTAGGGTCTGCAATCCTATGATCACCCAGATTTTTGCTTTTTGCTTCACTGGTTTACGACTTTCCCTGGCTGTGAGCCTGCTAATCAGACCCACAGCCTAGCTGTTCTCTCTACCCCAAATTGTACCCAGGTACTGAATTGGCACTGGGCCCTCACCAAGTCCCTGTACCCAGGGCTGAGGTGCACCCAGAAGTCTCCCAGGGGCTGCAGCATGTATTATGCCACCCCTGGGCTGACTAACTAAATCAGACACAACTGGCTGCTTGACAGCTGGGACAAAGTAGTGTACTCACCCTCTGCTGTAGATATAGTATTCCTATATCTAAACCTAAATGGGCACACAGATCTCCTATCAGTCACTCCTATGGCAGGCCTTGACAATCCTGAAGGCAGAGTGCTTGGAATCGTGTGAGATAGTGCTCTGGCATGAGCTGAGCCTGTCTGCGGCTTTCGGGATCCATCCCTTAGCCGTTTTCATGATATCGCATACCATATACTCTTAAGTGCATTATAATCCTCGCGGTTAAATGCCAACTCTGGTATCGCTTTATCAAAACATGTCGAGTAAGGTGTCATACGAATTGGAATACTAACCCCTCGCCAATTCTGGCGACGGGGTTAGCATTCCACCCTTCTAGAGGGACACGACATGTATGTAACCTGTAACCCCGGTTAAAGTCAGACATAGCCTCAGCTCCACAAAATGGATGCTGCCACCGAGACACAAGTCTGCCCTCCTGCTGCTGGGAGTCCTCCCAGCACAGGAGGCAAGGACAAAGGGTTTCCTGCCAGGGGCGGTGCCAGCACCGTCCCAGACAGGATTTTGTGTATCCTAGGTAGGCAGGGCTTTAGAGGAAGGTGACTGCAAGTGGCACCCCGGTGCTCACTGTGCATAGGCCGGCTTGAACCAGTTCCAGGGGCACTCCAGCCCCTGATCTGGGGAAAGCCCGCCAAAGGAGAGGGGTGTAACCACCCCCCTCCTAGTCCCACCCATAGGGCAGGACTTAGTCGCGTGCCAGCCCCTTTTTGCAGGATAAAGGTAGGAACTGGCCCCCTTCCAAATTAGATCAATCTTTGAATCCTGAACCGACTTTCCACGAGAGGAACTCAAGACTCTTCCTAAGATTTCTCCCTTGTGACTAAGGAGTAGTCACCCTGCAGCAGCAGGCACCAACCAAGCATCGCGGTCTGCTGTAAGTCTCTCCTCCGGATCAAGACTGCCCAGCACGACGAGAACCGGCTTCCCTGGCACCTCTGACCTCAACCTGCATCATCAGCCCAGCTGTGATCCGTGGGTGTGACGAGACCTCGAGGGACCGGCCATCTTTGAAGACTGCACGACGCTTGTCCAGCACGACCACCGAGTGACCCTCGACTGAGTGCTTTGGGGTAAGAGAAGCCCCGACCCTGAGCAGCTCCAGCACAGAATTTCAGCCCCCTTGCATCCACGAGATCTGCGTGGGGCCCTTCTGCTTTTTGCTGCTCACCGCGTTGTCCAGGTCACTTGCCCGTTGGGTAGTGGCCCTCTTACGACGCTTCACGACGACAACCACCGCTGGTCTGGTTGCTCCAGACCAGCCCTTGCTCCCCTCCAAAAGAGGAGCACCGTGGACCCTCCTGGTCCACTCCAGACTCCATTTTAAGTCCACCGCGTGGGCTTGCATTTGCCAAGACTTGTTGCCCCAATCCTGGGTCCAGCGACGTCGACAGCAGAGACCTTCGCGGGACAGCTCGCACCTCCATCCTGGTCGCCGACAATGCCTCCTGGTCCGAGAGACTGCAGAGCCCAGCAGCGCCCACTCACCTGGTCGAGGTGACTTCGTCCGGTGCCATCCTGGTGCCCACCTAAATCACTGGCTAGTGATTCAGAACTTGGTCCCCTCTGCTTACAGGTCTTCTTCTTCCCTGATCCAGGCTTGGATCACCACAAACTTCTTCACTGGCCGCCTGCCAGCAACTTCTTTCTTCAGGCTCCTGGATCTTCAATAAGGGTTTCCGACGCAACTTGAACCCTATGCAGCCGCAGCCCCTGGGCTAGGTAAACTGAGTACTCCGGTGCTCCAGCATAGTCCAACACCCTAAGTGTTCGGATCCACTCTTGTTTTCGACCCACCTAGTCGGGTTCGCCCAAGAACAGTAACTTTGTGATTGCTAGTGATAGAGCGCGCGAGGTCACCCAACCAATAATTTCGCCGCTTCGGGCCCATATATTTCAATTCACCATATACATTGACCGGGTGACTTCACGGGCTGCTACCAATTTGTGTGAATTCCCTACTGTTATTCCTCAGCGTACCCGACTTACCATCGACCGACACGGGTACCTATGACCACAATGGATCAGGGAGCTAGCTGTAAAGGAAAGGCAGCAAAATACAACTCAAATGACATTCAATACCTTTGTAAAATGACCACGGACAACTGGAAGTTTTTAAAGTCTTTATCTAAAGTTCGTTCTCAGTAAGCATTAGATTTACAAGGATAAGACAATCGATAATCAAGATAATGAAAAGTACATAACTATAGAGAAATAAAGTCAGGGTAATCATGGAAATGCTAATATGGGATGCAACAGGAAACGCTATGCATTTAGGGCAAAAGTTCTTTGGACAGTTTAAGAAAAGCCGTTCTAGACCATATCAGAAAATGACAAACTGCAATGCAAAATATGATTTCTAACAGGTAGGGTAACATGGGAAACGTTATGAAAATATGCAATGACTTTACGTTTCAATCATTTGCGGCAAAGCATGGAAAAATCAACATGTGCAAAGGTGTGTCTTTATTGAAGCAAAAGACAGAAAATAGAAAGGTGCAAGTTTAAAAGATTTCAGAGCAATATTTACCTAGACTGGTGTGAAAACCAAACCCTGGCCACGGGTCAGTTTAAGGACAGGAAACCCTCAAGGAAGGATACCCCTCAATGGACAGCAGGTGCAGAATGGACACCCAGGACAGGACAGGAAACCCTCAGATTAGGAATCAGGACAGGACCTCAGGACAGGAATCAGCACCCGCAGTTCGGAAGCAACGCCTGCGCTCCACCCTCTCTGCAGCTATCGATCAAGACCCCGATTGGGTCAGCGAACTCCCAGCAAAGTGCTCCGACAGCACTTTAAGGTTTAGTAAAACCTTAGTCTATGGTCAAATTTCGGACAGAGTGCTCCGCAGCTCTCTGTATCTTCAGTCACCTATTGAGTGCGATGGGTCAGTGACAGGTCAGCTAAACCAGACAAGTCGGACAATTTCCCTAGGTGAACCCAGGGTAGATATACAGTTTGGGGACGGTGTACCACCCCCCAATGTTGCAAAGTGTCAGAATCCCTCAATTTGGATTGGTCCTAAGATAGGATTTGGGTAACACACCAATCAGAACACACTATTTCGATGCCTACTTTGCATCTCTGGGTACCGCCTAGCGAGATTGGGGTTCTCATGAGAAAGTCCAGGGAAATACAATGACAAATTAACATTGTTTCAGAATAGGGACACATGACTCCGTCCTGCTGAGTTCGCAGGTCAGTTCTCAGGAGCATCTTGCCCATCCCTGCCAGCTGGCTGAGTTCCACCAGCCAAGGTTGACTTCTCCCCAGGCGGACGGTCCTGCGCAGAAAGGACCTCCAAGATGGCTTTCGGCTCAGTCAGACCCCCATTTCCCGCGGTACATGAAAAGTAAGCGAGAACAAATTAATACATAGAATTAACGTTATGAAAACACATCATTGGTTTTGTACTTTCAACTTATCACCAAAAATTATACTTATGCAGTCTAAATGTTAGCTACATATACACAGGCACAAGAGCAATGGCACGAGCAGTACCACGTTATTGCCAAAACTATGTATTACGCATGCGCGACTATTTCCCTCCAAACCTGCAAACACGTCAGGACACGTGAGTGTGACTGACGCATGCGCAGAAGCTATTTCAAAGCAGCGGCCATTTTATTGACTCAAATTAATCGTATTAGAAATACACATGTGCAAGCTTCATTTACCTCGTTTAAACATGAAATAAAGGTTAGTAAGACGTACAAATTATTACTTGGTTACACATGAGCGAGGATCATGACTACAGTAAGTCGCAAATGCGAAGCTTTGCTTCATCACTAGTATCCATAGACTTGTTCCTGCATTACGCGTGAGAGTTCCCACTCTGCACACGGCGTCCCTAGGCCTCCTGCTTCTAATCCAAGGGTTCAGCATTGTAGGCCTAGCGTTTCTACAGTCTAGAAAAGTATTACCTGCTAGTAACTTCGCATTCCACTTCTTGTGTATATGGTTTTTCGTGCCCCTCGGGCATTTGTGTAAATTGTGCGACTTTCAGTAATTCTTTAAGAGTTTTGTTGTGTGCTTAGCTCCCTGTCTCATAAAGAGCCAGGGTAGTCCTGTTATAAATAAATATACTTTATTTTTGATAACTTGTGTGGTGTCCTTTCACTTGGTGTTCAAGGGGTAATGTGATGGTAAAACAGCTGGCTTAACACGCCCTCTAGAGTCTTAGCCTTAGACTGCTCGTATCCATGCTACTAGGATAGCTGGTCTATAAGGTTGACTTACAACCAATCATCAATAAGGGTTGTTTGGACTGATACATAGTGATCACTAGAATAGTGTGCACTGCATATCAGGCCAACTTCTCACAGGCACAGTATCCTATTTTGAGCCACATAATGGCAGCCTATGGGGCTTGTCTGTCCAGGTCTTTCTCTCTATCATTCCAGAGGGTTTTTGCTGTTAAAGCAAGGGAAATCTGGACAGGCTTTGCTGTTTGTGGATTTTTGGTGGAATTTCTAGTTGAAGTACTGGACAGTGTAGCCTGTGGATATAGGCTGCATTATCTGTCTTTAATTCTCTCTTAAGTGTCAGTGCAGTTCTGCATTTTTCGACACCTTAGATTATTTTTGATTGCTCCGGGGTCCACGCACATGGACTATTCACTAGATTATGACTATAACAGAGATACCCCTACTACAGAACTGGAGTTACAGGACAGAAACTACTCCTTACTGTACCATTGTATGTTCTTTCACCAGTTCAAAGCCACTAGTCTGCTTTGCATTTCCACCCTAACACTTCCCCAAAGTAGGAAAAAACATTCTAGAGAGTCCGTGTCCGGGTGCTACAGGTGGTATCACGAGCCGCCTTAATGGCAATACTACTTTAAAGAAAAATAACTTGCAGTTTCGAAACTTAACATTAGATGGTAGGAATGCACACAGAAGGTGAATCTACAGCACGACATCTGCAAACTGTTACAGGTAATGTTTACCTTTCTACAAGTGTATGATTTTGTCAAAATCATTATACAGTATCAAGCAATAATAAGTATGACATATATACATATATAACACCTTAAAACAAAGATAATTGGCATTTTATTTCAGCCCGTACCTTCATTCAAGGGTCCGTGAAATTTTGTCTGACTGTGCCTTACCCATATCTGTCATAGCTTTCTCCATTGTTGGATCATATTTCTTCAAAGAAATACAAAGTAAGTTACCCTTTATAGAACACATTATTCTGTACGTTGTTTAAAGATCTAAACATTGTCTTAAATTGTGAAATGTTGGTCTTAATGATTGCCATTGCTATAGTCAAATATTTATCTACGTTTCAGTGATGATACTGAACACATTTCGTTGTTTTTTTTAGGTGAGAGGACATGGTGTTTCTGTGCCCTCGTATGTAAAAAAATAGCACTCTTTTAATTCCTTAGGCATTTTAGTTTTCTCTTTTTTTAATCACTGGCTTCAAGGCCTATCAACATTAAGCATCTTGCTCTAAGCCAGCACGTTTATTTTGAGACATAAGTTCTCCTAATATGTCGATGACCAGAAATATTCTAGCATGGAACCTTTATCAGTATTTATTGTGTGCTTGTAGGAAACTGGTTCTGTATACACTATATCAAAATGAGGTCTAGTGTCCAGGGAGTACCCAGAGGTATAGTGGTGGCTAAATTAGGTAAGTACTAGCAATTCTGTTGGTGTAGTGTAAGCGACCAGTTAGGCTTATCCATAGGGTGCGTTAAGCATTTATTGTATTCACTCAATCAAGACTGATGGCACACAGTCAGACAGAATCCAGACCAATTAGGTAAGTATCAAAAAGGACTTGGCAAAGGTAAGTGAAATATACTCTCTAATGCAAGACTTACCAAGAAAATGCATTTTTTGTTGAATTTGCATTTGTTGCAGGTTTTAATGGGTTTCAAAATAGGTTAAATTACACAATAATTACTTTTAGGTCCCGTTTGGATTAAGTTGACTACTCTGGGTGGTATGCCTTGATGCTACACTGGGGATCTCACAATACAAGGTAAGTAAGACTTTTTTAAGATTTGCATTTTAGTTTCTTTCATACCAAAGTTCAAATCGACAGAACATTTTTGGGTACAAAACTCATAATATTGGTTACTATTGGAGAAAAAGGATTAACGGTTCTCATATAAGTAAACGTCGTACTAGTGGGAGTTTTGGGGGTTAGGACCAAGGTTCTCCCAGGTCTATGTAGGCACTCAAATAGCACCGCCAGCTGCACAGGAGCGGCCAGGTGCAGAGTGCAGGGGCCCAATGATAGCCACTGGGGCTAATAGGGCTTTCAGTCAGGGACTGCTTATGAGCAGGCCACACAGGTGTGGGAGCAAAGCTCCTGAGGTTAAGGTCAGTACTGCAGGGTCCAACAATAGCACAGGAGCTGCACCACCAGTGGCACAGGGGCGGCTTGGTGCTGTGTGCCAAGGAGATGTCGAGGACCCTGTGGATTCCAGAGAGGGCCTTCGGTTCGGCAAAGATGCTGCAGGCTCGGGCAGGGAGACTTTCTGAAGGCAACAGCTGGCTGGAGAGGTAAATTGGTTTCTTGGGGGAGTCCTGGACACTGTCGGTTGGCCCACCTAAGGCCGTGGGGCTTCTGGTACAGAGGTATCTTTTGGAATTGGGTCTCTATACCTCCTCCGGTTACGGTTGGGTGCACACTTCAGGTTGAGGCTGCAGGCGTCTATTTGAGGGAGGTCGTGGATTACCAGATCCCAGGTCCCGATCACTGCGGAGACCTCCTCGTGGTGTTGGATCACTCGGGTCGTCTGCTTCTGGTGCTGAGTGGTGTAAAATCACTGAGCCGCCTGGACCCGGATTTGTGGATGAGACTCTGCTTGAGCAAATCCAGTGCTCACAGGATACAGAGTCTTGAAGATGGTTGCAGGGCAGTGTAGGAGAGTGGGGTCTGCAATCCTATGGTCACCCCAGATTTTTGCTTTTTGCTTCACTGGTTTACGACTTTCCCTGGCTGTGGGCCTGCTAATCAGACCCACAGCCTAGCTGTTCTCTCTCTAAATTGACAACCATGTACTTTAGGTGCATTTACCAATTGGTACTGGGCCACCTTATCAGTCCCTGTACCCAGGGCATAGGTGTACCCAGGGCCTACCAGGGGCTGAAGCATGTATTATGCCACCCCTGGCTGGCCATCTAAAACTGACACAACTGGCTGCATGACAGCTGGGGCAAGGTGGTGTAATCACCCTTTGCTGTAGATATAGTATACCTATATCTAGCCCTAAAATGGACACATATATTCCTATCAGTCACTCCTATGGCAGGCCTTATCAATCCTGAAGGCAGAGTGCTTGGAATTATGTGAGATGGTGCTCTGGCATGAGCTTAGCCCGTTTGCAGCTTGCGGAACCAAGTCCTAATAGCTGTTCCATGATAACGCTATACCATATACTCTTAAGTGCATTATCAACCTCGCGGTTAAATGCTAACTCTGGTATAACATTATCAAAACATGTTCAGTAAGGTGTCATACGAATTGGAATACTACCCCCTCGCCAATTCTGGCGACGGGGGTAGCATCCCACCCTTCTAGAGGGATACGACATGTATGTAACTGTGAACCCCGGTTAAAGTTAACTCGAGCCTTGGCATCACAAAATGGATGCTGCCACCACAGACACAAGTCTGACCTCCTGCTGCTGGCTCAAGGCATTTGTCAACAGGGAAGACATGGGCTTGCTCATGGCCACAGATGAGGGGCAGGAGGAAGAGTGACCCTCTCCCAGACCTGCTCACTCAGAACCCTGATGATGGGTGTAGTCTTTTCTGACAGCCTCTCTGAACATCAACAAAAAAATTGTAAACAGGTTCTTCAATCCTTTAGACAAATGTTCTCACTGACCCCCAGTCAGACAACTGGTGCACCCATGAGGTGGACACTGGTGACAGTCTGCCTGTCAAGAGTAAAATCTACAGGCAACCTGACCACGTCAGGGACTGCATTAAGAAAAAAGTCGAAAAGATGTTAGAATTGGGAGTCATTGAACCCTAAGAGAGCCCTTGGGCTAGTCTTGTAGTTCTAGTGCCTAAACCTCACACCCAGGATGGTAAGAGAGAGAAGAGATTTTGTGTAGACTACAGGGGTCTCAATGCTGTCAGTAAAACAAATGCCCATCCAATACCTAGGGCAGATGAACTGATAGACAACTTGGCTTCGGCAACTTTCTTAAGTACATTTGACCTAACAGCTGGTTATTGGCAGATCAGGTTAGCTGAGGATGCCAAGGCCAAAACAGCATTTTCTACCCCAGGAGGTCATTACCAATTTGTGGTGATGCCCTTTGGTTTGAAAAATTCACCTGCCACTTTTCAAAGGTTGGTGAACCAAGTTCTCACTGGTTTGGATGACTTTTGTGCAGCATATGTAGATGATATTGCTGTCTTTAACTCCACCTGGGAGGATCACCTGATCCACCTGAGGAAAGTTTTGGAGGCCCTGCAAAAGGCAGGCCTCACTATCAAGGCACTAAGTGCCAGATAGGGCAGAGTCAGGTTGTGTACCTGGGCCACCTTGTGGGTGGAGGCCAGGTTCAACCATTGGAGAGCAAGATACAGGCCATAAAGGACTGGGCTCCTCCAACCACCCAGACACAGGTCAGAGCTTTCTTGGGCCTGTCTGGTTACTATAGGAACTTTGTCAAGAATTATGGGTCCATTGTGACACCACTTAATGACCTGACAAGCAAGAAAAGGCCAAAGAAAGTTCAGTGGACAGTTAGCTGTCAGAAGGCATTTGATGACCTAAAGCAGGCCATGTGTACTGCACCTATTCTCAAGAGTCCTGACTACTCCAAAACCTTCATTGTCCAAACAGATGCATCTGAGTTGGGTGTGGGAGCTGTTCTATCTCAACTGAATATTGATGGTCATGACCAGCCCATTGCTTTTATAAGCAGAAGGCTGACCCCTAGAGAGAAACGTTGGTCAGCTATTGAGAGGGAGGCCTTTGCTGTGGTTTGGGCCCTGAAGAAGTTGAGGCCATACTTGTTTGGAACTCACTTCAAGATTCAGACCGACCATAAGCCCCTCTTATGGCTAAATCAGATGAAGGGTGAAAACCCCAAATTTCTTAGGTGGTCCATTTCCCTACAGGGGATGGACTTTACAGTGGAGCACAGACCAGGGACTGACCATGGAAATGCAGATGGTCTCTCCAGGTATTTCCACTTAGAACAGGAAGACTCACCTGGTCAAGGTTAGTTTAATGTCCCTAAGTTTGGGGGGGGGGGTTATGTAGGAGAGTGGGGTCTGCAATCCTATGGGCACCCCAGATTTTTGCTTTTTGCTTCACTGGTTTACGAATTTCCCTGGCTGTGGGCCTGCTAATCAGACCCAGAGCCTAGCTGTTCTCTCTCTAAATTGACAACCATGTACTTTAGGTGCATTTACCAATTGGTACTGGGCCACCTTATCAGTCCCTGTACCCAGGGCATAGGTGTACCCAGGGCCTACCAGGGGCTGAAGCATGTATTATGCCACCCCTGGCTGGCCATCTAAAACTGACACAACTGGCTGCATGACAGCTGGGGCAAGGTGGTGTAATCACCCTTTGCTGTAGATATAGTATACCTATATCTAACCCTACAATGGACACATCTATTCCTATCAGTCACTCCTATGGCAGGCCTTATCAATCCTGAAGGCAGAGTGCTTGGAATTATGTGAGGTGGTGCTCTGGCATGAGCTGAGCCCGTTTGCAGCTTGCGGAACCAAGTCCTTTTAGCTGTCCCATGATAACGCTATACCATATACTCTTAAGTGCATTATCAACCTTGCTGTTAAATGCTAACTCTGGTATAACATTATCAAAACATGTCGAGTAAGGTGTCATACGAATTGGAATGCTACCCCCTCGCCAATTCTGGCGACGGGGGTAGCATTCCACCCTTCTATAGGGACACGACATGTATGTAACTGTGAACCCCGGTTAAAGTTAACTCGAGCCTTGTCATCACAAAATGGATGCTGCCACCACAGACACAAGTCTGACCTCCTGCTGCTGGGAGTCCTTCCAGCGAGGGAGGCCTGGACAAAGGGTTTCCTGCCTTGGGAGGTGCTAGCACCACCCCAGACAGGATTTTGTGTATTGAGGTAGGGAGGCCTTAAAGGAATGAGACATGCCTGGGGCACACAAGGTGTCCTGTGCATACACCGGTTCAAACCAGTTGCTGGGGCATCCCTGCCCCAGCTCTGGCGCGAAACCGGACAAAGGATAGGGGGTGTAACCACCCCCCCTTCCTGGTCCCACCCAGGGGAGGGACCTAGTCAGTAGCGCAGCCCCCTTTAGCAGGATAAAGGTAGGAGCTGGTCCCATTCCAAATTAGATTAATCCTGAACTACTCTACAAGAGGAAAGTCTGGACTTCGACGTTCTTCTCCACAGAAGACTGAAGAAATCTCCCTTGTGGGCAAGGCCACCCTGCACCTGCAGGCACCATCAAGCGTCCAGCAGCTTCACTTGGTCGTCTTCCCTCAAGGATCCAGACTTCAGAGCCCGACGAGACCCGGATTCCCAGACCTCTCCGACCTCAACCTACATCTGCAGCACAGCTGAGATCCGTGGGTGCGACGAGACACGTGGGACCGGCCATCTTGAAAGAAACTTCGCTTCCAGCATGACCCCCGAGGTAAACTCGACCAAGTGCTTTGGGGACTGAGAAGCCCCAGCCCCGAGCAGCTCCTGCACCGAAAATCAGCCCTCCAGCCTCCACGAGATCTGCGTGGGGCCCTTCAGCTTGTCTGCTGCTCGACACGTTGTCTGGTCACTTGCCGGCTGGCTAGTGGCCTCCTAGACGACGAACCTTTGAATCTTTGCTGCTGGTCTGGTTGCTCCAGACTGGCCCTTGCTCCCTTCCAAAAGAGGGGCACCCCGGACTCTCCTAGTCCGCACCAGACGTCTTTTCCACTCACCGCATGGGTTGCCTTTGCCAAGGCCTGTTGACTCCAATTCCGGATCCGACACCGCCGACAGCGAGAGCCTGCGTGGGACAGCTCGTGCCTCCATCCTGGTCGTCGAAGACACCTCCTGGTCCACGTGGCTGCAGAGTCCAGCGTCCACTCTTCACCTGATCGCGACGACAGCACCTGGTTCCTTCCTGGTTCCACACCGGTCACTGGCTAGTGACTTTGAATACTGTCCCCTCTGCTTTCAGGTCCTCTTCTTCACCGATCCACCCTTGGATCGCACCGGACATCTTCCTCCTGATCGCCTGCAGCATCTTCTCTTTCAGGCTCCATTGACTTCAACGCGAGAACCCGACATACTTTGGCACCTATGCACCCGCAGCCCGCGGGTGAGGTAACGAGAGCATTTCGGTGCTCAAGGGTAGTCTAACTGTCCTAGTGTCCAGTTCCACAGTCGTTGTCCTAACTAGTCAGGATTGTCTGTACTTACCTTTAACTTGAACTGTACTGTCCATAGACGTTAAGCATCTCGCATGTGAGGTCACACTCTGCACACGCGTTCCGTGGGCCTCCTATTACTTACCTAGAGTTAGTGTAGCGTGGTCCCATCGATCCTACAGCCTCTGGACAGCTCCATTCCTTTTATTGACTTTCACATTCCACTTACTTAGTATATGGTTTGTCGTTCCCCTAGGGCACCATTGTAATTTTGTGCAACTTGTCGTATTTTTCGTAAGAGATTGTCATGTGCTTAGCCCTCTGACCTCATAAAGAGTTCAGAGGTGTTATTAATAAATATACTATTTATTTTCATAACAACCTGTGTGGTGTCCTTTCATTTGGTATTCAAGGGGTTATATTGTGGTAAAACAGCTGGCTTCACATGCCAAAAGAGTTTAGCCTAAGACTGCTTTGTCCATGCTACCATTAGGATAGCTGGTCTATAAGGTTAACTTACAACCAATCACCATAAGGGTTGTTTGGACTGATACAAGGTGATCACTAGAACTAGTGAGCATCATATATCAGGCCAACTTCTCACAGGCAGGTCCTCCAGGATCTCTGGGGCCTGCTGAACATGTCTGGTCATAATCTAGTCTGGTCGGTAGGCACAGCACAGCGCTTTGGTCCATCTTCTTTTTTCTGTGAATCTGAGGAGGCAAGATTCAGGGTTGTTCCTAAATACTACATTTAGGGGCTTTAAAGGGGTGTGCAGGTCGTCACTAATGGGTCCCTACCTTGGGGTGGATACACCCCCTATTCTGGAGAACATGAGCCTCTCCCTAATTGGCTGAGTCCCCCATCTTTAAATTGGATGGGACTAAGATGTGTTCTTCACCTCGCCTCCCTCACTATAGGGGTGGAGTTGGCAAAGAAGTGCACACCTCTCTTCCTAGCTCCTCATTGTAGCTTTAGACAAAATACCCTCCTGCACTCCAGAGGTTTAAAAAACATGTATCTGAATGAGACATGTAGCCGCAGATTTCTTACCTTGAACTTCTAGGTGTCAGGCTTGATCTCGAAGATATTTGATAGCAGTACCCCTGCATGCTGACAGGTGGCGTTGGTTGACTCCGTTACGTGGTAGGCATCGTGTTCATCGTGGTTATCGTGGCGTCTGCCATAGTCATTGTGGATCTGCATCGTCTATATTGGCGCCACCCGAGCTCGGCAACGCCAATTCTTTTTGTTCAGCGCCAGCCAGCACAGATCCGTTGAAGAGAGCTACCCCCTGTCACTTATTGACAGACTTTTTGACTTTTTGTCGAATCCTTTAGGTGTAGGACTTTCAGTTTACCGTGCTACCTTTCAACCTCACCAGTGCCCCTCGAGTGTTCACCAAGGAAATGGTGGTGGTCGCAGCCCATCTGCGGA
Source organism: Lissotriton helveticus (assembly GCF_964261635.1). NCBI lineage: Eukaryota > Metazoa > Chordata > Amphibia > Caudata > Salamandridae > Lissotriton > Lissotriton helveticus. The sequence continues at coordinate 468,050,003 of NC_136060.1, read as the reverse complement.
GATCAGGGGGTCCCAGTCTTCTCCTATCTCGCTGACTGGTTACGGAGGGCAGGCTTGTCCCAAGCAGTTGTCTCCCACCTCCAGACTAAGGTGAACTCCTGTATTCGCTTGGGTTCACGTGCCAAAGTCACACCTGACTCCCTTTCAGACGCTCCCTTTCATCGGAGCAGTTCTGGACATGGTGCAGTTTCGGGCTTATCCTCCCGAGCGGCGAATCTAGCCTCTATCCTGGATCTCGGTGAGAATCACTGAGGCTGTTGGGCCTCATGGCCTCCTGCATCCTGCTAGTGGACCATTGCAGTCCGATTGCGCCTGCATCCTGCTAGTGGACCATTGCAGTCCGATTGCGCCTGCATCCTGCTAGTGGACCATCGCAATCCGATCGCGCATGCAACCTCTGCAGTGGGACCCGAAGTTCCAATGGGCACAGCATCAGGCACATCTCACCAACCTAGTACAAATATCGGAGGGAACTGGGAACGACCTGCAGTGGTGGCTGACAAACCGCAATTAGGTCAGAGGCAGAACCCTCTCTCTTCCCCACCCAGATCTCACAGAAGTGACTGATGTGTCCCTTTTGAGATGGGGCGGTTCTGAGAAGTTGGCCTGATATATGATGCTCACTAGTTCTAGTTATCACCTTGTATCAGTCCAAACAACCCTTATGGTGATTGGTTGTAAGTCAACCTTCTAGACCAGCTATCCTAATGGTAGCATGGACAAAGCAGTCTTAGGCTAAACTCTTTTGGCATGTGAAGCCAGCTGTTTTACCACAATATAACCCCTTGAATACCAGATGAAAGGACACCACACAGGTTGTTATGAAAATAAACAGTATATTTATTAATAACAAAACACCTCTGAATTCGTTGAGGTCAGAGGGCTAAGCACATGACAATCTCTTAGGAAAAATACGATAAGTTGCACGAAATTACAATGGTGCCCCTGGGGCACGGCAAACCATATACTAAGTAAGTGGAATGTGAAAGTCGATAGAAGAAATGGAGCTGTCCAGAGGCTGTAGGATCGTTGGGACCACGCTACACTAACTCTAGGTACGTTTTTTCATTTCAAAAATCTTTATTTCGATCACAGATCATAAAAGATACATAGCATTTATACAAACTTAAAAACTAATTAAACACAGTGTGATCCAATAATTAAGACATTTTAAAACAAGGGGTGGAATAAAACAGTATATGTCTTTCAAAGGGTCTTTTAAACAAGTCTTTTCATCAATCGGCTTCGAATGATCCACATAGAGGTCAAAAATTTCGATAGGGCAAAAACTACAGTGGGGGAGAGGTCTGTCTTTAAAACTCTATAGGCAGGTTGAAAAGATCTAAAACCCAAGTTCCTGAGTAGCGGGACTAACCAGTATTTCCTACTCCTCTCGTAGCCCTTGCAGAAGAAGACAGCATGAACATCATCCTCTTTCGAATGAGCACACATTGGGCAGGATGCTACGGTGGAGCGAGATTGCCATGACGCTGTAAATGATGCTAGGGGAAGGCATCCGTATCTCCATTGTAAAAATTGTTTTCTCGTTAGTACAGGAGAAATAGCGTCTAAAGTGCTTTCAAGACGATAAAAGTCTTTCACTTTTAGGAACAAGTGTGTCAAGGATCCTTCTCGAGTGGCATCAATAGCTCTTGTGAGCATCAGTTCATAATATGCTCTCGCTAGTACCTTTTTTGGAGTCTTTACACAAGAGTTTAGAGGATCCGTCCATAGTTCCGAGTATCCCATCTCCTCTAGCATTCCCTTGACGTAGATCAACCAAGGGATCCTCTTGGCATTCCGTAGCTCCAGGAATTCCTGTAGTTCTTCTCTGTGGTTTGTAAGGTCTGGGCTACACCACAAACGCCTCCAAAAGGTTAGGGGTTTAAGTCCCAGCTCCTCTGTTATTGGTCGAATTCCCAAGTCTAATCTGAGGGGGAATAGAGGAGTACTCTGGGGAAGGGCAACGACCTGTCTCAGGAATTTGTTTTCGATTGACTGTAACTTGGGGAGTTGAGAGTGACCCCACAGCTCACCCCCATATGTGACACCCGCCCGGGCTTGAATTTTGTAAATATGCATAATTGGGGTTAGTGGGCGATAAAAGGATTTGTTCGCCAGACGCATGGTGCCACCCGCCAACTGAGCCAGTTTGATGGTCACTTTAGTCTGGTGAGACGTCCACGTTAGATGTTCATTTAGGGTAATCCCCAAGTATTCGATATTATGCACGCGTTCTAATTGGACTGTGCCTATCCTGGGTGGGGCTCGATTATGGGGGTTGGGATTTAAAATCATAAATTTAGTTTTTTGTTGGGTTAATTTCCAAACCTCGTTCAGAGCAAAACTCTAAAAAGCCATCCAGGATGCGTTGAATCCCCATAGGGGATTTAGACAGCAGCAGGGTGTCGTCTGCAAACATAATTGCGGGCACCCTGCTGCCTGTCAGCTTTGGGGCATCAATATTGGCAATCCTGTTTAGGTGGGCGACAACCCCGTTCACAAAGAGGTAGAACAGGGTCGGTGCGAGCACACAACCCTGTCTCACCCCTCTGCGAACGGGGAACCTTTCGGTTAGCTTGCCATCTTTGCCACACCTTACGCGGGCATAGTTGTTGTGATGAAGTCTTATCAGGATTGCCAGAATATCACCTGGGATGTTTAGCTCTTCCATAACTCTCCACAGCCTCGATCTGGGTACCAAATCAAAGGCGGCACGGAGGTCTACAAAAATAGTGTATAAAGTCCCGCCCTCGATTACAGCTGTTCTCCAGTAAAGGAGATTTAGCCTGAAAATTTGATCTATGGTCGATACACCCTGCCTAAATCCTGCCTGATAGGGGGATAGAATGTTCATTTCTTCTGTCCAAGCCTGGAGTCTGTTCAGAATCAGTCTACCGAAGAGTTTTTGTGATATGTCGATGAGACTGATGGGGCGATAGTTGGCAGGAAGCAGGGGGGATCCCTTTTTATAAATTGGGACCACCTCTGCTCCCCTCCAAGTATCGGGCACCTCCATTCCCCCCAGAATGGCATTGAATATCAGTGTAAGGTATGGTGTCCATATCCTCGGGTCCTGTTTGAACAAGTCCCCTGGCACCCCGTCAAGACCCGGGGCTTTTCCTGCGGCTAAGTTTTTAATGGCCTCCCTCACCTCTTTTTCAGTAAAGGGAGCCCCTGTAAGACTGGATATGTTTATGCTACCATCACTGTTTTGGTCCCCCCCACCTTCCGCATACAGCGCCTCGAAGTGGCTCTGCCATACCGAGGGGGCTATGTTAGGCTCTATTGCGGCGGATAAATCCTCCGTGCCATTCGCGACTATGCGCCAGAATTTGCGGGAATCTCTAATTGTTAGTGTTTTCGTGAGATTTTCCCAAAAATCGTGGTCCCATTCCGCCCGCGCATTTGCCAGGAGGATTTTATACGATCTTCTCCTAGCACGAATTTCTTCACGGTTGAGGCGTCCCTTTATAGCAAGTAACAGGAGGGCCTTGGCTTCCCTACATGCGGCATTATACCACGACTTCTTGGGCGTAGGGCCTTTCCTGTTCCCTAGGGATGAGAACAGATCCTGCTCTAAGGTATTGATGGTGTCTGCGTGTATTTGTGCAAGCTTGCCTCTGCTGGTATCATCTGAGACCTCATTTCCTAGCTGGAAGGCTTTCTCCAAAAATGGAATAATCCTTTCATATAGCCGGGGTATTCTATCTGGACTCTTGCCCACTTTCTCCCACTTGACTTTCCTCCGATTGTTTTCCAGTAGGAGGCCCACCTTATCTTTATCCGATCCATGGGAAGTAACCTCCCCCCCCAGGCAGGGAATAAGTCAATTCCAAGGCATTATGGTCACTGTCCGTTCTTTCAGTGATTTTGAAATCAACTATTGCTGACCACATAAACAGTTTAACCATGATGTAGTCCAGTCTTGATTCACTACCTGTTTTGTTGTAGGTATGGCTACTGGGTATATCTGATTTACAACGGCCATTGCACGCCCTTATACCTAGATTGAGAGTGAGGGCAGTTATCTGCAAGGCCAGAGGAGTCCAGGCCCTTGGGGGTGATGCCACCGTCTCTGGGATGAACCAGCATGAATCTTCCTCATGGGAAGGACCATCACGTAGTCCAGGCAGTGGTTCGTAATGACAATTAAAATCATCTCCTACCAGGCATGCTAGTTCGCTTGGAATGCCTTCTAGGAGCCCTGCTAACTCGTCTATAGTCCCAGATTCTTTGTGCATTGGTACCGGCCTTGAGTAAATGTTGATGACTAACAACTTCGTGGAGTCTGGCCACTCAAGTAGGACAGCCAATAGGTCATCGGAGGCGGTCTCTAGATAGGAAGCTTTACAGCCTAGATCCGTGGCTACCCATATCGTAAGTCCCCCTGACGGCCTACCCCTTGCCCCCCATTTAGCGGCTTTGAAAAAAGAGGCAAAGCCCGGGAATGATATTTCCTCACGTGCCCAGGTCTCTTGGAAAAGGAGTATATTTTTGGAGCTGATGTAAGAACCCCACTCTGTACAAACTGTTTTGCTGGCAAGGCCTGCCACGTTCCAAGAGATCACTGTAATGAGTGACAATTGGGTGGTGGCTGGGCCTGAAGAAACAGAGTTGCTGGGGGTAAGCTCGATGGGCACCGGTTGGCTTATGAGGGAGTAATTCATGCCCATGGGTTTATTGGCAGGGGATAGAATAGGATACGTCCCGCTTTGGACTTGACTCGGTTCGACTGTACTGGGTGCCATGGGATATATATCTGGGGCTGGGGGTGTGTTAATCTCAGTCGTGGGAGATGCTTGTAGGACACTCCCCTCTTCAGCCACCTGTCAATCTACCATTTCTAGACTACTGTATCTATTGTGGGTAGATGGATAGGCCGGGTAGTGTGTTCTATGTGGCCCAGGAATTCCTCTCCTGTAGCCACCGTCCCCCCCCCCTCCTTCTTGTAACAGTCTCCCAGCTAGCCTCGTCCCCGTATAGATGAAACTGCTCTAATGGTCTGCCCCTGTGTTGTGAGTGGGCCGTTCTCTCCCTTGGGCAGTTTTCCCAACCCTCCAACAGCTCTTGGTGATGCCCCCATCTATAGTCCTCTGAGTTGTAAAAATTTGAGGGATAAAAAAATGAAAGAGGGAGTGGTTGAATGATGCTACCAAAATCCTCGTCAGAAGCCCAGGTGCAAATGTACGCGGCTGTATTCGGGTCTCTGAAGGTGACCAGAATGCAGTCTCCCCTGATGGATTTCCTGGTGTGACCCACCCACGTTGCCCTCCTAGCCATGGAAATGTCACTGGTTGTTCCTTTCGGGAGTGGTCTATTTACAGAGAGCCAGTTAATAACTTTGTTCTTCAGTGAGGTAGTAGATTCAAATGTGGGAGAGTTTAATTCCGGGACCCCCGCCAGTACTAGGGTGTAAGGTGCAGCTTCTGGGGGAAGGTTTATAAGCTTTGGTCTACGATTGGTATTTGATTTCTCTCCAGTGGGTGGTGGATCGCCCTTGATGTTAGACGAGGGCAAAGCATTATCTTTTGGTGTGGGAATTGTTTTTGGAGTGGCAGTTACTGTTTGTTGTTTTAGGATAGTGGCCTTGTTGGACTCTGGTGGTTGGGGAGTATTATTTGGCATGGATTGTGGGGGTTTGGGGGGGTTTGCGGGTGGCAGGTTATTGTTTGTTACGGTGGGAGGTCCATTGCCCTTAGTGGGTATTGATCCCAATCCATCTTTTAATATTTTTGTCCCACTATTGTCAATTTTCCTTGAGTCGGCAAGTTGGACAGTTGCCTTTTCGATGATAACTAGTCTAGCTTCGATCTTAATCAGTCTAGCCTCAAGGGGACTCAATAGGGACCTGAGAAGTGTGCCTATGTCCTCCAATGTAATGTCGTCGGAGGTGATATCTGCTGGCACGTTGGTAGTGTGCTCTAGTGGTGAGGTTGGATTTACAGTTCTAGGGGTGGTTAAACTTCCCGGCCTCTCCAGCCTAGAGGCAGGGGTAGCTCCCTTCCCCCCTTTACCTCTAGATTGTATGGGTTTAGGGGATTTAATGCTATTGTCTTCTTCGTTTTGTTGGCCCTGCTTCTTTTTTTGTATAGCCCCTTCTGTAGCCCCCCTATTGCAGCCTTTATTAGGTTCTGTGACTTTGACTGCCTCAGTGTTCTCTACTGATATGGGTTGAGGAATTTGGGTGTTAGGTAAGGCCATAAGGCTTATATCCTCAAAGTCACTCGGGACCTCAATAGTAAACTCTGGGTCAGTAGTTGAGATACCTGGAAGTGGACCTGTTGCCTGATCAGTGCTACAGCTAGTTAGTAAGCCAAGTCTATCTTCTGGGGTTCTAGCTTGGGCCACTGGGCCTAGGGAAGATCTCCTTACCCAGTCTATTTCTTGGGAGATTCTTCGCTCCAGTACCTGGATTTCCTCAATCAGGAGAGATCCCGCCTTGGCAAAATAGGTGTCAATGGGGCCTTTAACAGCTCCAGCCGCGGCTAGGGAGGATGTTTTACTCCTGGTTTCCCTAGTACTCATTTTAGTGTAGATTCAATGTCCTCGCTGTGACAGGCAAAGAGACAGGGCCCGGACCGGACTCTCACGTACTCGAACGACCTCAAACGGCCCGCTCTTTGCCCGGTCTTCGCCCCGGTGCTGCGTCCCGCGCGCGTCCCGCGGTGCGGTAGTGACCAAACCAGTTATGTACGAGGAGGCTGGGGGCGTGGCCGCCGGGGGAAGAGGCACCAGCTGTGTAGAGCTGAGGCTGCTGGTCCTCGCAGTCCCCCGGTGGTCTCAACGCGCTGACTCGCAATCAGTTGCTCTCGCCTGTCTCTCCTCAACTGGGAGCGCGTGTGCTCTCTGCCGATTGCAGAGCCGCTCACACCAGCGGGGAACAGCCCTAGGGAGCAGCTGAGCGGCACCCGCGAAGCGTGTGTCGCGAAAGGTGAGGGGCGAGCAGAAAGGCAAACAGACTGGATCAGAAGTCTCTAGCAATCCTTGTGGCAAAGGGAATCTGGTAAGAAACACCCACTCGGCCGGTGTTGTCCGCGATTAATATTTGCTGGAGGCCGGGGGCGTGGCCGCCGGAGGAAGAGGCACCAGCTGTGTAGAGCTGAGGCTGCTGGTCCTCGCAGTCCCCCGGTGGTCTCAACGCGCTGACTCGCAATCAGTTGCTCTCGCCTGTCTCTCCTCAACTGGGAGCGCGTGTGCTCTCTGCCGATTGCAGAGCCGCTCACACCAGCGGGGAACAGCCCTAGGGAGCAGCTGAGCGGCACCCGCGAAGCGGGTGTCGCGAAAGGTGAGGGGCGAGCAGAAAGGCAAACAGACTGGATCAGAAGTCTCTAGCAATCCTTGTGGCAAAGGGAATCCGGTAAGAAACACCCACTCGGCCGGTGTTGTCCGCGATTAATATTTGCTGGAGGCCGGGGGCGTGGCCGTCGGGGGAAGAAGCACCAGCTGTGAAGAGCTGAGGCTGCTGGTCCTCGCAGTCCCCCTCTAGGTAAGTAATAGGAGGCCCACGGAACGTGTGTGCAGAGTGTGAACTCACACGCGAGATGCGGAACAACGTCTATGGACAGTACAGTTCAAGTAAAAGGTAAGTACGACTGTGGGACTGGACACTAGGACAGTTAAACTACCCTTGAGCACCGAAATGCTCTCGTTACCTCACCCACGGGCTGCGGGTGCATAGGTGTCAAAGTGTGTCCGGTTCTCGCGTTGAAGTCTATGGAGCCTGGAAGAAAAGATGCTGCAGGCGACCAGGAGGAAGATGTCCGGTGCGATCCAAGGGTGGATCGGTGAAGAAGAGGACCTGAAAGCAGAGGGGACAGTGTTCAAAGTCACTAGCCAGTGCCCGTTTTGTGGAACCAGGAAGGAACCAGATGTTGTCGCGATCAGGTGAAGAGTGGACCCTTGACTCTGCAGCCACGTGGACCAGGAGGTGTCTTCGACGACCAGGATGGAGGCACGAGCTGTCCCACGCAGGCTCTCGCTGTCGGCGGTGTCGGATCCGGGATTGGAGTCAACAGGCCTTGGCAAAGGCAACCCATGCGGTGAGTGGAAAAGGCGTCTGGTGCGGACTAGGAGAGTCCGGGGTGCCCCTCTTTTGGAAGGGAGCAAGGGCCAGTCTGGAGCAACCAGACCAGCAGTGAAGATTTCAAGGTTCGTCGTCTAGGAGGCCCCTAGCCAGCCGGCAAGTTACCAGACAACGCGTCAAGCAGCAAACAAGCAGAAGGGCCCCACGCAGATCTCGTGGAAGCTGGAGGGCTGATCTTCGGTGCAGGGGCTGCTCGGGGCTGGGGCGTCTCAATCCCCAAAGCACTTGGTCGAGTTTACCTCGGGAGTCGTGCTGGAAGCGAAGTGCAGGTTCTTTCAAGATGGCCGGTCCCACGTGTCTCGTCGCACCCACGGGGTCTTAGCTTTGCTGCAGATGTGAGTTGAGGTCTGAGTGGTCTGGGAATCAGGGTCTCGTCTGGCTCTGAAGTCTGGATCCTCGAGGGAAGACGACACAGTGAAGCCGCTGGACGCTTGATGTTGCCTGCAGTTGCAGGGTGGACACTCCATGCCCACAAGGGAGATTTCTTCAGTCTTCTGTGGAGCAGAACGTCGAAGTCCAGAGTTTCTTCTTGTAGAGTAGTTCAGGATTTATCTAATTTGGAATGGCACCAGCTCCTACCTTTATTCTCCTAAAGGGGGCTGCACTACTGACTAGGTCCCGATTTCGCGCCAGAGCTGGGGCAGGGATGCCCCAGCAACTGGTTGGAACCGGTGTATGCACAGGGCACCTTGTGTGCCCCAGGCATGTCTCATTCCTTTCAGCCTTGGCCTACCTAATACACAAAATCCTGTCTGGGGTGGTGCTAGTACCTCCCAAGGCAGGAAACCCTTTGTCCAAGCCTCCCTCGCTGGAAGGACTCCCAGCAGCAGGAGGTCAGACTTGTGTCTGTGGTGGCAGCATCCATTTTGTGATGCCAAGGCTCGAGTTAACTTTAACCGGGGTTCACAGTTACATACATGTCGTGTCCCTCTAGAACGACGGGGGAATGCTACCCCCGTCGCCAGAATTGGCGAGGGGGTAGTATTCCAATTCGTATGACACCTTACTCGACATGTTTTGATAATGTTATACCAGAGTTAGCATTCAACCGCGAGGATTATAATGCACTTAAGAGTATATGGTATAGCGTTATCATGGACCAGCTATAAGGACTTGGTTCCGCAAGCTGCAGACAGGCTCAGCTCATGCCAGGGCACCATCTCACATAATTCCAAGCACTCTGCCTACAGGATTGATAAGGCCTGCCATAGGAGTGACTGATAGGAATATATGTGTCCATTTTAGGGTTAGATATAGGTAACTATATCTACAGCAAAGGGTGATTACACCACCTTGCCCCAGCTGTCTTACCAGCCAGTTGTGTCTGTTTAGATGGCCAGCCAGGGGTGGCATAATACATGCTTCAGCCCCTGGTAGGCCCTGGGTACACCTATGCCCTGGGTACCTTTGGTACACTGTACAGGGACTGATAAGGTGGCCCAGTACCAATTGGTAAATGCACCTAAAGTACATGGATGTTAATTTAGAGAGAGAACAGCTAGGCTGTGGGTCTGATTAGCAGGCCCACAGCCAGGGAAAGTCGTAAACCAGTGAAGCAAAAATCAAAAATCTGGGATGGCCATAGGATTGCAGACCCCACTCTCCTACACTTCCAACTTACAAACTCTTGTTATCTCCAGGAGTTCAATACAGCCTGTCCAGTTTAGCATCCATCCCTGTCATGATTTATACATTTTTATGCAACATTTCAAGTACCACCTTTTTAGCGGGTGACAACGATCCCATGGATCCACAGCCTCTTCCTGTTTCCAAAATGGCTACTGTTATAGACATTAGAAATCAATGTGTGGGGAGAAGGAATGAGTGATCATTCAGTTTCCTTAAGTTTAAATCAACTAATCAAAGAGGGGAAAGATCACTTGTCCTGCATAACCAGGGTATGCAGTTTCGTTCTTACCAGTCCCAATATAACCCTCATGCACGTGTGTTAGATGGTCGTTCGAGCGGTTTATCTCGATTCTCCGCTGTCCCTCAACACGTTTGAGGGACCGGCGTTGGGTTGGATCCAGAAGATTTTTCTTAGCAGTACCCCTTCGTGCCAGTAGGTGGCGTTGGGTAGACTCCGCATGAAGTTATCGTGACGTCCGCGTCGTTGATATAACCACCACTCTGGCGTGCTGATGTCAGTGCTCAGACTGCCTAAAGCTGCTCGCGGGCAGGCATCCGGCACTGTGGAGGTTGCCTCGTCTGTCTTGATCCCGATCGAGAGGAAGGTCCAAGCACTACTCAGGTGAATCAAAATCCTCTTCGTCAAAGTCAGGTGAGAGGCACCACAAAAAACACAAGAAGGCGAAGCATGCTTTGACTTCACCCATCCTGTCTCTTACCATGACAAAATGAAAAAACAAGTGAACCAGGGGGTCTCTTACAGAGTAAAGTGTACTCAAAAGCAGTAAGACTCAAAGCCAAAAGATAAAGTGCCAGGTAAAAATACCTTGGAGTCTACAGAGAAGTACTCAAACCCAACACACATACAACCACCAGTAATGGTAGGTGAGACCCAATGTCCAGAGATGGATTCCCATCAAAGTCTTCTTAGTGATCAATATTATCATATGGTAATCCAAAAGTTGGAATGGTACGTCTCTAGATCATTGAGACAATTTCCATAACCAACATTTAGGACAGGGTTTCAACCCGCAGTCACTAGTAGACCATACGTGTGATCACTAAATGGGATATGTGCAGTGCAAACAATGAGTGTAATAGTGATAGTTAAAAATAGAATAGAGGACAAACAGCAAACCACTTTAATGGCCGTTAGTCTCTTTCTGATTAAAACCAAGAACAGCGCAAATAAACAGTTCCAACAAATTACTGCGTTGGGGCCGACATGTTTCTGCCAGAAGGGGAACAAACTCCTAAGGCTTTCTTCAGGGCCTCTGTTCTAAATCGTTTTTGCCACTGCTAATAAGTGCTACATAAAAAATAAACCATACAAAATACTGTGAATAAATCAAACCATAAAGTATATGTGTAACTATTCCTCCATATCAAATGGTGTATTGTTCACCTACAACAAATAAAAATAGTATAAGTGCATTGGGTATGGACATTCTGCTAAGTTAAACATTGAACATAAATTCTCAAGGTTCTTTACTCACCCATAATGACAGGGGATAGGACCTCACCTGGGCCAGGCTCAGGATAGAGGAGGCGACGCACTGTGGAGGCAAGGGATAGGGTACTTGATAAAAATGGAGAATACCTAATGCTAAACCTTTCTATATCAAGGCAACACCTGTAGTTATCCCAGCTTCCTCCCTCTCTCATACTGCAACTCCGTATCAGGCTCACCCACGAGCCATCTAAACTACCAACTACTCTTCTCCTTTCATCACGGAAAGAGGTTTCTTTAGAAAACAGTAGATATGTGCATAACCTTACTATAACTAGACCCAGTAGTTGCTGTTGTTAGTAAATTTAACAGCAACCATAGTCTCAACGCGCCCCACCCTTCCTCACCTCTCCACCGTTGCCTCAGACTGGACCTGTGTATGGGGGAGGCAACGTGGAGAGGGAGGTGGGTCATCTTTATAGAACGAGCTATACCGAAGCAGTAACAAATCGGAGAGTCCTAAACTCGCTCGTTTACACCAGGCAATACTGTTGTATACCGAACACGGAGGTTCAGATTGTATTTCGTTTGTTAATTGGGATTCCGTTATTATGTGGAAAAAACTGCAAATACGGGCAAAAATCACTTACTACGTATTGTTTCAGTAGCCCTGTGTGCCGCGCGTAGTCTCGTACTGGAAACCAGGATCTTAGCAAAATCTTGCGGGAACCATAAAACTACAGGGTGACGTCATCCTGGGAAAGATTGTAGTTCACCGGGATGTTCGTCATTGAAAAAGTGTATCAAACGCTGCATGCTAGGCTTAATATTTCAAGCATATTCTGGAGAGATGTAAATAAACTAGCACCTTGATGGTAGGGCGTACTTGGTATATTTAATATTAAGTAACAGGACTTAGTAGCTTGTCTTGAAAAGTGTACACGAACTACATAATGATGTCAAAATCGACGGGAAATGTAGTTCTAAAGACTCGCACTCGCCAGAGGAATGCCTCTCATACCAATACTATGACAGAAGATATATAGTACCAGAATTTTATTAAACTTATCCTCTGCGCATAGCGCTCAATAGAGACAGAGTATGGTGATTCAATTACTAATAATAAACTTGTACCACAAAGTCAGGTAACGTGAACACTCGCGGACTATTATGTGTCATCATATCGTCTCCAGGCATGGTCCTTACAGGAATTAGTATAAGAGACCAACTCTGATCGACCAAGGTTCTTCAATGTTTAATCAAGTCCACTTTTTATAGGTTGCGAGTTTACAAAACATATGTGTCACATAAAACTATGCTGGTCTGAAGATGGAAGAAACACTTCCACATCCTCTAGGGGTTCATGGTGTTAACCCCTGTAAGGAATGTTTGCATAATTCTAGAGCCAAAAAGACCACGAATTGCCTGAAAGGGAAAAAGATTCCTCCATTGTGACCTTGTTGAGAATAACTGGAGGCCACGCTTAGAGGTGTCAAAAGTCCCCTCAGTGCGTGGTCCAGGGTATCTCATCATTCAGGCCCCGGGTGTCTGTAGATAGTTTATATATCCATTTCTGTTCTTTGGTGGACAGATACTTGGATACATCACCAATGTATGACGGTATGTAAGGTTTCTCTAAAACCGTCCATTTGAAATCAGTTTCACAGTGATTGCGTTCTACGAAATGTTTTGTCAGCTTTGAAACACCACTTTTCTTGCATCTAAAAGCACCTTTGTGCTCTTAACATGCTAGTGTGGACCTTCCTGGTAGTCATGCGCTTAGATACCCCCGGGTGATATAGCGCTCTACAAGCTTATAATAACATAACATATTTCTCTAGGCAGGGGCATGTAAGTAAGTAAATAACATGTGAACTGTTGCAGTTTGAAAAGTCTTTGAGGATCCAAGGGCGATCTGTCCCTATGTCAATCTGATTAACCTTACAGGTCTGGGGGCACACATAGCAGTTTCCACATGGGTGATGTCTTGTCACTGCGGCTAAATCCCATAGTGTTCCTACTGCTTTCTATGGGGTCTTCCTAGGTCGGGTGTGTACTAAGCGGTCCCGCAGACTGCTTGACCGTTTGAAAGCAAACAGTGGTGGTTCGATTTTATCATTGCTGCAATTGAGAACTCGCCAGTGGCATCGTACAATTCGTTGGACTTGATTAGATTTCATATTGAACGTACTGACGAATGTCAGACGTCCCAGGGGGGCTTTTCCAGGTGCGACTTCCAGGAGTGCCTCACGGTGATTATTTGCTGCCCTCTTCCAGGAGCGTTTAATCAAAGGTTTAGGGTAGTTCCCAAATGCTTGTTGGCGGGAAAGTTTCTCAGCAGGTTTGTTAAAGGTTTCAGGTGTGGAACAGTTTCTCCGTATTCTTAGAAACTGCCCATAAGGCAGGTTGTCCCTCAGGGCTTTTGGATGTTGGCTCTCGTACAAAAGTAACGAGTTTCTGGCCATTGGTTTTCTGAACAATTCGGTTTCTAGACCCGTGGGCGTCATATAAATGGACAAGTCTAGAAAGGGTATTCTGTCTTTGCTGCTCTCTACGGTGAACCTCAGGAACTGATTACGAGTGTTAAGCCACTGGTGAAACGATAAAATAGATTCCTTGTCCCCTCGCCACACCACGAGGATATCATCTATATATCGCTTCCACCATTGTGTGTGTGGATAGAATGGATTGTTGGTGGTCAGAACATGTTCCTGTTCAAAGGTGTGTACGTAGAGGTTCGCCAGACTGGGCGCAAAAATACTGCCCATGCTGGTCCCTGATACCTGCAAATAGATGGTGTTTTCATACTTGAAAAAAATTTCTTTCATGGCAATTCTTGCTAAGGCCATGATGAAGGGGACTGGCGTGATTGACTCTAGGTTGGTGCCCTCCAGGATGGACGTGATAGTATCAAGAGTCTCATCCTGGGGGATGGAGGTATACAGAGACTCGACATCAAATGAGACGAGATGGTCTGTCTCAGCATTGAAGTCGATCTCCGGGATTACACGTAGGACATCCTTAGTGTCTTTCAAGTATGTGGGCATTGTCTGCACTAGTGGCCTTTGAAAAAAGTCTACGAAAGCCGAAAGAGGCTCCAAAATGGAGCCCTGGCCCGATATTATGGGCCTGCCCGGTGGTGGTCTTTGGGCCTTATGATCTTTAGGCAGGATGTAAAAGTAAGGCACGATGGGATTCTGTGCTTGTAGGAACTGCGACTCCTGGTTGGTGATCAACCTTCATTGAGGGCTTCCTCAACCATGTGCATAATTTCATTTACTAGTCTGTCCGTAGGGTCCATATCGAGGGGAATATATGAGTTGGTGTCACCTAGTTGTCGGAGGGATTCCTCTCTATATGTCTGTGTCTTGAATAACTATTGAACCCCCTTTATCAGCAGGTTTTATAGTGATCAGGGGGTCTAATGCCAAAGATTGTAAAGCTTGTTCTTCCAATCTGGACAGATTCTTGAAAGTACTGTTCCGTATGTTCCATAGTTTTTCTACATCGTCTTTGACGGCCTTCTCAAAGGTCGCTACTTGTGGCGGTACAGAGTGTACTGGGGGTAAGAAAGATGATTTACCATGACAAGCAACCTCTGCGTTCTAGGCCCCCTTCGCGGAGGAGGTTCCTGGGTTGGCTCCGCGTTTCCCTGCCTTTCCGGGTTTAGGAGCGATCCCCGCTCAGTTGAAGGAATTCTGACTCCATGTGCGCCATATTTGGGCGGCCTGACCTGCTGGCACTCCTTCAGGCTCAGATGGGGGTCCCCGTGGATCTCACGCCTGCAGCTCTGGTGCAACGGCCTCCAAGTGGACCCGTTCCCGGGTTCGAACCAATGCCGGTCGCGTCTCCACAGCGACCTTCCCCTGTGCCGTGTCTGACACAGAGGTCCTCTGCATCGCCGGCACCTAGCGGCAGCGTCTCTCCGATCCTCATTCCCGGCAACACTAAGCCGGTCGGGCATCCTCCGAAGCAGAGACCGGCGCCGACGAAGCCATACAACTCCATGCGTTTCAACCTGCCCTGTTCTGAAGGGGTAGGGAAGGATGAAGAGGTTTGGGAGGGTAGCAGGATCCCTTACAAATCCTGCACCCACAAGATATGGACTGGTACGAGAAACTGGGTGATGCCAGTGGTTTGGACAGTTCCCCAGACTTTGGTATGCTGTCTCCACCTACCGTGGCTACGGAGGAGGGGGCATCATTTGCTATGGTGGTGCTTAGGGCTGCGGAGGTCCTGGACCTCCAGTGTCATACGGTGGTGGTCAAGATTAACGTCTTGAAAGAGGTCCTGCAGGTTCAGGTCTCCAGCTCGTAACCCTTACTGCCCTTTAATGAGGCCTTAACTGACGTCCTTCTGGGCACCTGGTCCAAACCCAGCATAGGGGCTCCTGTGAATAGGACGATTGCCTGGTGCCTGCGCCAGGCGACCCAGTTTTCCTCACCACCCACCCCACAAAGCTTGGTGCTCCAAGCTTCCACTTCCTGTGGTGCGTTCTGTTCTGCAACCCGACAGCGAATCCAAGAGACTGAAGAGTTTTGGAAAGACGATGTTTTTCTTCCGCTGGTCAGGCACTGTGGTCGGTGAACACAGCATGCCTTTTGGGCCATTATTCCCATTCGATATGGAACACTGTTGCGCAAGTGCTGCCTAGGGTCTCAGATTAGGACCGTTCTCTACTCTCCCAAGCTATTTTAGATGGGAGAGATGCAGCAAAGTTTGCCATCAGATGTGGCTTGGTCACCACCATCTCGCTGGGCAGAGCTATTTCCACGTCAGTGGCCGTTCGTTACCACGCCTAGCTGAGGAAGTCTCGTTTTTCGGGTGATGTCCAAGCTAGCCTCATGGACATGCTTTTGATGGCTTCCATCTCTTCACAGACAAAGCAGATGCCGCCCTTGAAAGTTTCAAGGATTTGCGGGCCACGATCATGTCCTTGGGCCTCACCACAACTCCCCAGCCAGCGCCTGCCTTTCGCTCCTTTCGTGGCTACGGAAGGGGCTACCACCTGCACCAACCCTATTCCAGCCAGGGGGGCCGCAAGCTCAGCCAGAAGTCGAGCATAGCCACGATCCCCTCCTCCACCCCAACACCTGGATGGTAGCGCTGGAATTGCCGGATGCCTTTTGTCATATTCCCGTCCTGGCTGCCCATCGTCCCTACCTGTGTTTTACGGTGCGCCACGAGCACTTTCAATATGCAGTGCTCCTGTTCGGCCTCACCAGCGCCCTCAGGTGCTCACAAAGGGATGTCTGTAGTCGCAGTCCATCTGTGGAGATGAGTGTATCCAGTCTTCCCCTATCTTGACGACTGGTTGGTGAAGGCGAGCTCGTCCCAAACAGTTTTTTCCCACCTCCAGACTACAGCGGACCTACTGCATTCTCTTGGGTTCACTATCAACATGCCAAAGTGTCACCTGACCCCTCTCAGACGCTTCCTTTCATTGGAGCGGTTCTGGACATGGTGCAGTTTCGGGCTTATTCTCCTGGACGCCGAGTCCAGGATATTCAAGCTATGATACCAATGTTTCACCCTCGATCCTGGATTTCAGTGAGAATGACTGAGGCTATTGGGCCTCATGGCCTCCTGCATCCTGCTAGTGAACCATGCATGGTGGCACATCTGGGCTCTGCAGTGGGACCAGCATTGAGGAAATCTCACCGACCTGGTTCAGATTACGTAGGGCACTTCGAAAGCCCTGCAGTGGTGGCTAATAGACGGTGATTAGATCAAGTGCCGACCTCTCTCCCTTCCACACCCAGCTCTCACTGTAGTGAAGGACCACTCCCTTCTGGGATGGAGCTGTCATCTGGAGGAGGTGGAGGAGATCAGAGGACTCTGGTCTCTGGCAGAGACTCAGCTCGTTCTAAACCTGTTGAGCTTCGAGCGATCCGGCTGGCACTAAAAGCCTTCTTGCTGGCCATCAAGGGGAGGCTATTTCAAGTGTTCACCAACAACACGACCACCATGTGATACTGCAACAAGCAAAGCGGAGATGGGGTCGTGGACCCTGTGTCGAGAGGCACTGTGCCTCTGGACTTGGCTGGAATAGCAGAGCATTTCCTGTTCTATCAACACATGGCGCCAGGTGACATCTCTGAACGCCAGGGCGGACGAGCTCAGCTGTAGGTGCCTTGCGGATCACATGTGGCGTTAGCATCCGGAGGTGGCACAAGGTGTCTCTCTGCGGTGGGGAGAGCCTTGGTGAGATCCGTTTGCCTCAGAAGAGAACGCGCAATGTCAGCAGTTCTGCGTGTTGGAGTTTCCAAGGCGACGCTTGTCGTTGCAAGTGGAGCTAAGGCCTCCTATACGCCTTTCTGCCCATACCCCTCCTGCTCAGAGTGCTCAAGAAGATCAGGAGCAACCGGGCACAAGTCATTCTAGTGGCCCTGGACTGAGCATGGAGAGCTTAATTTCTCGAGCTTCTAGACGTGAGCATTGTTCCTGCGATCAAGTTGCCCCTTTGGTAGGAACTTCAGGGGCAGCAGGGGAGGGTTCTCCACCCGAACCTGTCCACTCTCCGCCACCTTGCGTGGAGATTGTGGCGGCAGTTGAAAGCTTTTGAACTTCCTCCCAAAGTCTGCGAAGTTATTCTGGCAGCCAAGTATCCCTCCATAAAATTCGCATACGCCTGCCGATGGAGCAAAGTTTGTAAATATTGTACAGAAAGGTCTATTGACCCTTTGTCTGCCTCTCTGACAGATATCCTCCTGTTTATCCTTTCTTTGGCCCAGCAGGGCTCTGCCTTGGGCACTTTAAAGAGCTTCTTTTCGGCCCTCTCTGGTTTTCTTTGGCTTCCTTTTTGAAGGGGTTAACCTATTTGTTTCCCCCTTCCCCTTTTAATATGCCACAATGGGACCTTAATTTGGTCCTCACCTTCTTTAGGTGCGCACCGTTTGAGCCGATGCACAATTACCCTCTACGGTTGCTCACCATCAAATACTGGCATTCTTGGTGGCAATTACCTCTGCTAGGAGGGTGCGCGAACTGCAGGCACTGTCATCACAGCCTCCTTACCTGACAGTTTTTGTAGAATAAGTGGTACTGAGAACTCGGGCGTCCTTTATGCCCAAGGTTGTAACTCCCTGTCATCTGGGACAGCCAGTTACTTTACCCACTTTCTATGCTCCGCTGTATCCTTCAAAGGTAGAGGAGTGTCTCCACCGTCTGGACCCAAAAAGAGCGTAATGGTTCTACCTTGATCTTACTAAAGAGTTTCGGGTGTATGGCCAACTCTTTATAGGATATGTGGGAGCAAAGTCTGGGCGAGCTGTTCAAAAGAGGACCATCTCTGGTTGGGTCATCCTCTGTATAAAAATCTGATATACCTTGGCAAAGAAACAGCCTCCTGAAGGCCTATGGCCCATTCCACCAGGGCGAAGGCAGCCACCACAGCCCTCCAGCTTGGGGTTCAGATTGCTGATATATGCGAAGCTGCCATGTAGGCGTCTCTGCACACTTTTGCCAGACACTATTGTGAGAAGTTGGCCTGATACATGATGCTCACTAGTTCTAGTGATCACCTTGTATCAGTCCAAACAACCCTTATGGTGATTGGTTGTAAAGTCAACCGTATAGACCAGCTATCCTAGTAGCGTGGACAAAAGCAGTCTTTAGGCTAATCTCTTTTGGCATGTGAAGCCAGCTGTTTTACCACAATATAACCCCTTGAATACCAAATGAAAGGACACCACACAGGTTGTTATGAAAATAAACAATCTATTTATTAATAACAACACCTCTGGGCTCTTTATGAGATCAGAGGGCTAAGCACATGACAATACTAAAAAGGAAATACGAGTTCGCACAATATCTACACGTGTGCCTTAGGGGCACGACAAACCATATACTCAAAACAATGGAATGCGAGGAAAGAAAGTACTGTAAGGAGATCCAGAGGCTGGAGGATCGCTGGGACTACGCTACGGACTAGGTAAGTACGGAGCAGGAGGCCCACGGGACTCACGTGCAGAGTGTAAACTCTCACGCGGGATGCGTACCAACGTCTATGGATGCAACAGTTTACAAAGTTACGGATTCCGGACGAACCCGGCTGGATGGAGGGAAAACAACAGTGGACCTGGACACTAGGATAGTGAACACAGACTTCAAGACCTAGAAGCTTTAGTTACCTAACCCACAGGCTGCGGGTGTATAGGGCTGAAGTAGTGTCGGGTTTGCTGCGTTGATCCCGGTGATGCCTGAAACAAGAAGTTGCTGGCAGGCAGCCAGATGGAGGAGTCCGGTGGTTCCAAGGATGGAACTGGGAAGAAGGAAGTCCTGAAAAGGAAGGGGACAGAGTCTTGGTCACTAGTCAGTGACGGTGCTGGAACCAGGAGGGAACCAGGAGCTGTTGCCGCGTTCAGGTGAAGGAGGGGTTGCTTCTCTCTGTAGCTGCACGGACCAGGGGCTGTTCTTCACGACCAGGCTGGAGGCACGAGCTGTCCCACGTAGTCTGCTGCTGTTGGCGGTGTCGGAGCGTCGATCTGGACAACAGGCCTTGGCTAATGCAAGCCACGCGGTGGACCAAAGATGGCGTCTGGTGTGGACCAGGAGGGTCCGGGGTGCTTCTCTTTCACAGGGAAGCAAGGGCCAGTCTGGGGGACCAGACTAGCAGTGTCGAAATCTTCGGGTCGTCGTCTCAGAGGTCACTAGCCAGCCGGCAAGTGATCAGACAACAGGAAAAGCAGCAACCAAGCCAAAGGGCCCCACGCAAATCACGGGGATGCTGGGGGGCTGGTCTTTGGTGCAGGAGCTGCGTCGGTGTGGGGCTTCTCAGTCCCCAATGCACTCACTCGAGGAACCCTCGGGGGTCGTGCTGGAAGCGCTGTGCAGGTTTCATCAAGATGGCCGTTTCCACGTTGCTCGTCGCACCCACGGGTCCCAGCTGTGCTGTGGATGTGGGTAGAGGTCAGAGAGGTCTGGAGGTTCGGGTCTCGTTGAGCTGGGTCGTCGGATTCCTGGAAGGAAGGACTTACAGCAAACCGCACAGAAGCTTTATGGTGCCTGCGCAGCAGGATGGTCACTCCCTGACCATAGGGGAGATTCTTCAGTCTTCTGATGTTCAGGAGGTCGAAGGTCAAGAGTTTCTTCGTGGAAGTTGTCAAGATTAATCTAACTGGGAATGGGACCAGCTCCTACCTTTATCCGGCTAAAGGGGGCTGCACTACGACTAGGTCCCTCCTCTGGGTGGGACCAGGAAGGGGGGTGGCTACACCCCCTTTCCTTTGTCCAGTTTCCCGCCAGAGCTGGGGCTGGAGTGCCCCAGCAACTGGTTGGAACTGGTGTATTCACAGGGCACCTTGTGTGCCCCGGGCATGTCTCATTCCTTTCATCCTGGGCCTACCTAATACACAAAATCCTGTCTGTGGTGGTGCTGGCACCTCCCAAGGCAGGAAACCCTTTGTCCAAGCCTCCCTCGCTGGAAGGACTCCCAGCAGCAGGAGGTCAGACTTGTGTCTGTGGTGGCAGCATCCATTTTGTGATGCTGAGGCTTGAGTTAACTTTAACCGGGGTTCACAGTTACATACATGTCGTGTCCCTCTAGAAGGGTGGAATGCTACCCCCGTCGCCAGAATTGGCGAGGGGGTAGTATTCCAAATCGTATGACACCTTACTCGACATGTTTTGATAATGTTATACCAGAGTTAGCATTTAACCGCGAGGATCATAATGCACTTAAGAGTATATGGTATAGCGTTATCATGGAACAGCTATAAGGACTTGGTTCCGCAAGCTGCAAACGGGCTCAGCTCATGAAAGAGCACCATCTCACATAATTCCAAGCACTCTGCCTTCAGGATTGATAAGGCCTGCCATAGGAGTGACTGATAGGAATATATGTGTCCATTTTAGGTTTACATATAGGGAACTATATCTAAAGCAAAGGGTGATTACACCACCTTGCCCCAGCTGTCGTGCAGCCAGTTGTGTCAGATTTAGATGGCCAGCCAGGGGTGGCATAATGCATGCTGCAGCCCCTGGTAGGCCCTGGGTACACCTATGCCCTGGATACCTAAGGTATACTGTACAGGGACTGATAAGGTGGCCCAGTACCAATTGGTAAATGCACCTAGGGTACATGGTTGTAATTTAGAGAGAGAACAGCTAGGCTGTGGGTCTGATTAGCAGGCCCACAGCCAGGGAAAGTCGTAAACCAGTGAAGCAAAAAGCAAACATCTGGGGTGGCCAAGGGATTGCAGGCCCCACTCTCCTACATAACCCCCCCCAAACTTAGGGACATTAAACTAACCTTGACCAGGTGAGTCTTCTTGTTCTAAGTGGAAGTACCTGGAGAGACCATCTGCATTACCATGGTCAGTCCCTGGGCGGTGCTCCACTGTAAAGTCCATCCCCTGTAGGGAAATGGACCACCTAAGAAGTTTGGGGTTTTCACCCTTCATTTGATTTAGCCATAAGAGGGGCTTATGGTCGGTCTGAATCTTGAAGTGAGTACCAAACAAGTATGGCCTCCACTTCTTCAGGGCCCAAACCACAGCAAAGGCCTCCCTCTCAATAGCTGACCAACGTTTCTCTCTAGGGGTCAGCCTTCTACTTATAAAAGCAATGGGCTGGTCATGACCATCAATATTCAGCTGAGATAGAACAGCTCCCACACCCAACTCAGAAGCATCTGTTTGGACAATGAAAAGTTTGGAGTAGTCTGGACTCTTGAGAATAGGTGCAGTGCACATGGCCTGCTTTAGGTCATCAAATGCTTCTGACAGCTAACTGTCCACTAAACTTTCTTTGGCATTTCTTGCTTGTCAGGTCATTAAGTGGTGTCACAATGAACCCATAATTCCTGACAAACTTCCTATAGTAACCAGACAGGCCCAAGAAAGCTCTGACCTGTGTCTGGGTGGTTGGAGGAGCCCAGTCCTTTATGGCCTGTATCTTGCTCTCCAATGGTTGAACCTGGCCTCCACCCACAAGGTGGCCCAGGTACACAACCTGACTCTGCCC
This sequence comes from Lissotriton helveticus, assembly GCF_964261635.1. Classification (NCBI taxonomy): domain Eukaryota; kingdom Metazoa; phylum Chordata; class Amphibia; order Caudata; family Salamandridae; genus Lissotriton; species Lissotriton helveticus. The sequence continues at coordinate 468,027,873 of NC_136060.1, read as the reverse complement.
TATCTGGCACTTAGTGCCTTGATAGTGAGGCCTGCTTTTTGCAGGGCCTCCAAAACTTTCCTCAGGTGGATCAGGTGATCCTCCCAGGTGGAGTTAAAGACAGCAATATCATCTACATATGCTGCACAAAAGTCATCCAACCCAGGGAGAACTTGGTTCACCAACCTTTGAAAAGTGGCAGGTGAATTTTTCAAACCAAAGGGCATCACCACAAATTGGTAATGACCTCCTGGGGTAGAAAATGCTGTTTTGGCCTTGGCAATTGCAAAAATGCCTTGGCATCCTCAGCTAACCTGATCTGCCAATAACCAGCTGTTGGGTCAAATGTACTTAAGGTTGCCGAAGCCAACTTGTCTATCAGTTCATCTGCCCTAGGTATTGGATGGGCATCTGTTTTAGTGACAGCATTGAGACCCCTGTAGTCTACACAAAACCTCTTCTCTCTCTTACCATCCTGGGTGTGAGGTTTAGGCACTAGAACTACAAGACTAGCCCAAGGGCTCTCTTAGCGTTCAATGACTCCCAATTCTAACATCTTTTCGACTTTTTTCTTAATTCAGTCCCTGACATGGTCAGGTTGCCTGTAGATTTTACTCTTGACAGGCAGACTGTCACCAGTGTCCACCTCATGGGTGCACCAGTTGTCTGACTGGGGGTCAGTGAGAACATTTGTCTTAAGGATTGAAGAACCTGTTTACAATCCTTTTGTTGATGTTCAGAGAGGCTGTCAGAAAAGACTACACCGTCTACTGACCCATCATCAGGGTTCTGAGTGAGCAGGTCTGGGAGAGGGTCACTCTTCCTCCTGCCCCTCATCTGTGGCCATGAGCAAGCCCATGTCCTCCCTGTTGACAAATGCCTTGAGCCAGCAGCAGGAGGTCAGACTTGTGTCTGTGGTGGCAGCATCCATTTTGTGATGCCAAGGCTCGAGTTAACTTTAACCGGGGTTCACAGTTACATACATGTCGTGTCCCTCTAGAAGGGTGGAATGCTACCCCCGTCACCAGAATTGGCGAGGGGGTAGTATTCCAAATCGTATGACACCTTACTCGACATGTTTTGATAATGTTATACCAGAGTTAGCATTTAACCGCGAGGATTATAATGCACTTAAGAGTATATGGTATAGCATTATCATGGAACAGCTATAAGGACTTGGTTCCGCAAGCTGCAAACGGGCTCAGCTCATGCCAGAGCACCATCTCGCATAATTCCAAACACTCTGCCTTCAGGATTGATAAGGCCTTCCATAGGAGTGACTGATAGGAATATATGTGTCCATTTTAGGGTTAGATATAGGTATACTATATCTACAGCAAAGGGTGTTTACACCACCTTGCCCCAGCTGTCATGCAGCCAGTTGTGTCAGATTTAAATGGCCAGCCAGGGGTGGCATAATACATGCTTCAGCCCCTGGTAGGCCCTGGGTACACCTAGGCCCTGGGTACAGGGACTGATAAGTTGGCCCAGTACCAATTGGTAAATGCACCTAAAGTACATGGTTGTCAATTTAGAGACAGAACAGTTAGGCTGTGGGTCTGATTAGCCGGCCCACAGCCAGGGAAAGTCGTGAAGCAAAAAGCAAAAATCTGGGGTGACCATAGGTTTGCAGACCCCACTCTCCTACACCCGCTATGGGTACGCCCGTAGATAGGAACGTGGTCTGACGCCACCGCCCAGCCCCAGGTGACCCATGTTTCCTGTCCACCCACCCTTCCAATTCCCAGAACGCATTCCCGTCGGCACCGCCGGACAGGGAATCCAAGAGGTACGAGCAGTACGGCAAAAAGATCTTCTCGTCCCTTAGTCTGGGACTGCGGTCTTCCAACACCGCGTGCGGCTACACCCACTCTCTGTGGGATACGGTTGCGGAAGTGCTGCCAGAGTGTCCGTTGGAGGTACGGGCCAAACTCGGCCAAGCCCTTGTGGAGGGCCGGGATGCAGCCAAATATTCTATACGGTGTGGGCTGGATACCACCGACTCACTAGGTAGAGCGATGGCAACGACGGTGGCGGTCAGACGCCACGCCTGGTTGAGGTCCGCCAACTTTTCGGCCGATGTCCAGAACACCTTGATGGAAATGCCGTTTGATGGCCGTCGCCTCTTTGGCGACAAGGCAGACCATGCGCTCGAGCGCTTTAAGGACTCCAGGGCGACGGCCAAGTCCTTGGGCCTCTCGGCCCCGCGCCAGCAATCGGCTGCCTTTCATTCCTTTCGTGGCCACGGAAGGGGTGCACCCACACGTGCTGCCAGCCACGCTCCGCAGGGTAATACCCAACGCGGTGGCGGCCGTGGGAACCGCTGTCCCGGCGGTCGGGGACAACGGCGAGGTCAGTCCACACCTTCCCCCGCAGCATCCGCCTCAAAACCCTCCTAGTCCGTGCTTTCAGGCCCATGTGACGCCAGTGGGGGGCAGGGTTCGCCATCACCACCTCCACTGGCGCACCGTCACTTCGGACAGGTGGGTGCTGCAGATCGTCTGAAGGGGCTACTCCCTCCCCTTTGAGGCGACTCCTCCAGCCATGCCACCGCAGAACCACCGTGTATCGGGGGATCATTTGCGACTTCTGCAGGAGGAAGTTGCGGCCCTCTTGGCCAAGGGGGCAATCGAGCGCGTTCCTGGGCCAGAAGTAGGGTGTGGTTGCTACTCCCACTACTTTCTGGTACCCAAGAAGGGCAAAGGGGGCCTACGCCCTATCTTGGACCTAAGGAGCGTCAACGGCTTCCTCCAGAAGGAGAAGTTCAAGATGCTGACACTGGCTCAGGTCCTGGCTGCCCTGGACCCAGGAGACTGGATGGTAGCGTTGGACTTGCAGGACGCTTATTTCCACATCCCCGTCCTGCCGGCCCACCGGCGCTACCTGCGGTTCACGGTTGGCCACGAGCACTTTCAGTATACCGTGCTCCCCTTCGGCCTTACCAGCGCCCTACGGGTGTTCACAAAGGTGATGGCAGTGGTCGCAGGTCATCTGCGCAGGTTAGGGGTTTCAGTCTTCCCCTACCTAGACGACTGGTTGTTGAAGGCGGGCTTGCCCCAGACAGTCGTCAGCCACCTCCAGACTACGGCAGATCTCCTGCATCGGCTGGGGTTCTCCATCAATGTGCCGAAGTCACACCTTTGCCCCTCTCAGAAGCTCCTTTTCATCGGAGCGGTTCTCGACTCAGCACGGTTTCGGGTTTATCCACCCGAACAGCGGGTCCGGGATATTCAGGCTCTGATTCCCATCTTTCAGCCGTTATCCCGGGTCTCGGTCAGGTTGACGCTGCGGCTTATGGGGCTGATGGCCTCCTGCATCCTGCTGGTGCATCACGCCAGGTGGCGGATGCGGGATCTGCAGTGGGACCTGAAGTTTCAGTGGACCCAGCATCAGGGCAACCTGTCCGACCACGTCGTGATATCGGAGGGCACTGCGAGACAGCTGCAGTGGTGGCTCACGGACCGCTATTGGGTCAGCGGCAGATCCCTCTCCCTTCCCCAACCGGAGCACGTAGTTGTGACGGATGCGTCCCTCCAGGGCTGGGGAGGCCACATGGGAGAGGCGGAGATCAGAGGCCTCTGGTCTCCGGCGGAGGCCCGGCGCCACATCAACCTGTTGGAGTTACGGGCGATTCGTCTAGCACTGAAAGCATTCCTCTTCTCTGTCCGGGGGAGTGTAGTGCAGGTGTTCACGGACAACACCACCGCCATGTGGTACTGCAACAAACAGGGCGGGGTGGGGTCGTGGACCCTTTGCCAGGAGGCTCTGCGCCTCTGGCAATAGCTGGAACGCCAGGGCGTGACCCTGGTGGCTCAACACCTGGCAGGTTCTCTGAACGCCAGGGCGGACGAGCTCAGCCGTCGGTGCATGATGGATCACGAATGGCGTCTGAACTCGGACGTGGCGCAAGGCCTCTTTCAGCAATGGGGAGAGCCTTGGTTAGATCTATTCGCCACCGAAGAGAACGCGCAATGTCATCAGTTCTGCGCGTTGGAATTTCCAAGGCGGCACTTGCTCGGAGACGCTTTTCGTCACGAGTGGAGCTGCGGTCTACTGTACGCCTTTCCGCCTATACCGATCAAGCGCGACCGGGCCCAAGTCATCCTTGTGGCTCCGGACTGGGCTCGAAGGTACTGGTATCCAGAGCTACTCAGTATGTCAGTCGATCCCCCGGTTCGTCTGCCTCTTCAGGAGGACCTTCTGTCGCAGCAGCAAGGGACGGTCCTCCACCCGAGCCTGTCCAGTCTCCAACTCCATGCTTGGAGATTGAGCGGCGACAGTTGAGGCCATTTGACTTGCCTTCTGAAGTCTGTAACGTCATTCTGGCAGCCAGGCTTCCCTCCACAAAGTCGGTATACGCCTGCAGGTGGAACAGATTTGTGGCATGGTGCACAGCAAAGGCTGTGGATCCTCTTGCTGCCCCTCTTTCTGAGGTTCTTCTCTTCCTTCTTTCTCTTGCCCTGCAGGGCTCTGCTCTGGGTACTATCGAGGGCTACCTTTCTGCCCTTTCAGCCTTTCTAAGGCTGCCTGATCAACCTTCTTTGTTCAAGTCCCCTATTGTAATTAGATTTCTAAAAGGCATCACACACACATTCCCTCCTGTTCTGTTTGTGATGCCTCAGTGGGACTTGAACCTGGTTCTTACGTTTTTGATGTGCGCTCCCTTTGAGCCACTTCACAACTGTCCTCTTCGCCTTCTGACTTTGAAGACTGCTTTCCTGGTTGCCATCACCTCTGCCAGGAGCGTGAGTGAGCTCCAGGCCCTTTCTTGTACTCCACCTTTCCTTTCTGTCCATCCGGACAAAGTGGTGTTGCGTACTAAACCATCTTTCCTGCCCAAGGTTGTCACGACCTTTCACATCGGGCAGTCTATCACCTTGCCCACCTTCTTCACGCCACCGCATCCCTCTAAAGAGGAAGAGCGGCTCCACCGTCTGGACCCAAAACGTGCGCTCTCATTTTACTTGGATCGCACACGCCAGGTCCGGGTGGATGACCAACTCTTTGTTGGTTACGTGGGCGCTAAGAAGGGCAAAGCGGTGCACAAGAGGACCATCTCCCGGTGGATCATCTTGTGTATCCAGGCATGCTACTCCTTGGCTAGAAAGGAGCCCCCTGTTGGATTGCGGGCTCACTCCACCCGAGCCACGGCAACTACAACTGCCCTGGGCCGGGGAGTGCCCTTACAAGACATCTGTCAGGCAGCTACGTGGGCATCGCTGCACACGTTTGCAAGACAGTACTACCTGGACAGCCAAGTCCGGAGGGATGGCTTCTTTGGTCGTTCCGTCCTCCAGGACTTTCTGGTGTGATTATTGGTTCGCAGACCCACCACCGGGGTTGGTATTGCTGGGGTATCTATTCTAAGGTAAGGAATCTAATACTAGCGTGTCTCTTTCAGATGCACAAGTTAACTACTTGTGTAACGATATATCTCTAAGAGACATTAGTTAGTATTAGATTCCTTACCGACCCACCCATCCTCCCCGTTCTGCGAACCGATATCTAGGGTTAGGGTTACCCCCTTTCAGGGCCCTAGTTTCAATGGCACCAGTGTTGGTTTTTAACATGGCTCTGCGTTTCTGACGCGGAAAAGCTGTGTCTAAGAACTAACATCAGCACGCGGAGGCGGCGTCTAAGTACTCCGACGTCATCACGGCGCCGACGACGGACGCGGAGCCGCAGGTGACGCCTACCGACGCGCAAGGGTACTGCTACGCAAAAGTTTCCGGATCCAGTCTGACGCCTGGGAATATTCTAAGGTAAGGAATCTAATACTAACTAATGTCTCTTACAGATATATCGTTACACAAGTAGTAACTTGTGCTTTTCAACGGCTTCAATGAATTTCAACAGTCTGTTAAACGCAGTTACTTAACTTGTGTGACCCTTCCAAGTTTGCAGCTTGCTTATGTGAAGGGCCACTGGAATTATGCAATTGTGCAGCCGCGGCGATTTTAGGTTTTTCGCGTTTGCCACAAACCATCTGCCACATAATCTACAGTTTTAACAAAAATATTTCCTTGTTTCCAACTCAAACGGTTCAAAAGTTATTCAGAATATCGCGGCACGTGTTGCTGCGATTTGCAAAGTTTGGTCAATTTTCTGTTGCTTATGGTTATATTTAGGTGTTAAACTGGTACTAATGAAGTGCAACCCGAATGCTCATCCAGTGTTTCCCAGTTTAAAAATAACGAAATAATTATCTAATACTATTACAAACTGTGACACATTATAGCGCATAATTTGACTTTTCTTGCCGCATATTTAACTCAACCCTGCTACATAATCTGGCCTTCTCCTGCAGCATAATTTCCAGGGCGCCAGGTTGATTACACAAGCCAAGTGCTGCTTATGTATATCGCTGCTCTCCATTTCCTCTGTCTTCTCCCTTTCTCCCTCTTGCACTCCTTTGTTCTTCACACACCTGCTACCTCCCATCATTCAACTACATAGCTCACACTTTCTCTCTGCCTTCCAGAATAGAGTTCTCCATCGCTTTCTCCATACTACACCCCTTCTTCTTCATATATCCTTCTTCCGTGTGTCTGTATTTCCATCATTTTTCATTGCCTCAGTTCTTGCTGGCTTTCTTCCTTTTCTTTACTGCACAATCTGTCCTAATTTCTATCGCTTTCTTTATGCTTCCTCTTTGTATCATGTTGACCTTTCTTCTTACCCTATTTCACCTTTCTTCTCTATCACATCTCTAGCACTTAGTTTATTTATTTCACTTTTTGACCTCTATCCTTTCTCCTGTATTGACTATACTGCCTTTTCTTGCCAGCTTTCTCCCACTTGCTTTTCTCCCACCAGACCACTGGTGGGAGAAAAGCAACACGATGAAGGAAGTGTTCAAGGACTACAAGGAGGTTGGCATCCGGGTGCTTCCAGCTCAGTGCAACCCTTCTGTCTTGGAGTCACTGCGCCGTGGAGAATGCTAGCTCTGTCCATAATGTGCTGCACGGCTAAACATGTATGCGGTCCCAAAGGCGAGACCTATTGGCTATGCCAATGCTTGTTTAATAGGGACAGTGATAAGTTACTGAACAAAAAGCCCTAAGGCCTCTAAGTTCTATGTCTATTGGGACATTGCTTTTCTAAGGTACCGGGGACTCCCATCTCAACGACGGGGAATGATCCAAGCATGTAACTCTATGAAAGATTCCAATACTGGAGAACTACAGTTACAGGTGGAGTAACTTATTTTCTTCTATAACAACTGGATTTGACATCTGCAATACAGTGAGACCGATACGAATAAGATATTAAATCAACAGTTTAAGAAATAGTTTGAACTGGAACTGATAAGTACCTTAATTAATAGTTTTTTTTTATTTTGTGGTTAATTACAAACCATTACAATTTTAGCAAAAGCACAGAAATGATACAAACAGCAAGTCAGATAAGAAATGCACATGTTTTATAGCATAACAATAAAACCAGAGACCAAAAGGAATATTACACATTCCTAAAAATAGGAGCATTGTTATAAGTTAGTCATATTGAATCCGACAGAAAGATAGAGATACAATGGCTTCTTGCTTCAGACAAGGTGCGAAGGACTACGTGCCAAAGATTGCCACTTCTGTCAGTGACGACAAGCCACGTAGTAACTATCGATTGCGTCTAGCAGCAAACAATTATAACAGGCAAAAGTTAAAATAAGAGTAAAAAAGCTTATTGATTCGAGACTAAGTTCCAAGTGCAAAAACAGGTTTAACGCCCTTTTCGGACAGGGAGGTTTGGATGGGGTAGAATGACTATCTGATACACCCCTTCCAGCTAGTGCTGGTAATTATAGACATCAGGGCGCTGAATCAAGATACGAGAATTATCCAATCGTGATGAATGAATATACTCATGATTTACTTGCCTCGCCAGCCGAGAGAAATTGTTCTACCAACCCACCAGACACATGTAATTCTTTAACTAATTACATAAAACACAACTCTGGGGAGGGACTGGAAGTCAGAGAATTAAGGGAAATACCAGCTATCCAACCTGAAAAATCTAACAAAGAAATAAACATTGAAACTTCTTTCCCATCTCCACATTGTAACAAAAGTCTGTTATCTTGGAATATTGCTAGGCTTTGTAACAAGTTCAATGATGACGGCTGGTTGTCTCTAGTTAAACAATATGCAATAATTTGTTTACAGGAAACATGGTTGGTGGGGAAAAACGTACATATCGAGGGCTACCAGAGTTTCTTTATCCCGGCAGAACCCTCTACCAGTGGGAGAGCAAAAGGGGGTTTGGCAATTTACGTCAATCTAGCTCTTAAATGTTCTAAATCTGAGTTTCACACTGGTAATCGAAATATCCAGGTTCTAGAGTTGAAGAGGGGCCATACTACCTATACACTGATTAATTTTTACAACGCAATTAACTATTTGGGTGATTGTAACATCCAATTTCTTTGTGACTTTTTGAGGGAAAATGCGAATAGATTGTCCCGCCAGTTGCTACTAGTTGGTGATTTCAACACTCATCCATGCGGAAACCCAGGAGAGACTACTATTAACCAACTAGGTTGTAACGATCTGGAAGGTTTCCACTTTGAACACACACGGCGTGGAACAAACCTGAACTCACTATTGAACGAAAACAACTTAATTTCTGCTATGTCAACAGTGGCAGACCAAACACTTTTTTCTATTCCTACGTTCAAAGGTCAGACCATTGGTTCATACATAGACCACATTTTACTATCTGCTGACCTTGCCAATACTGTCCTGAATTTCCAAATCCAAATGAGTAAGACCACTGACTCATTGTCAGTGAAATTGCTCTCCCACCCTCGCAGCTCCACCATTAAGTGAGGTGCCCTTGCCCCTGCACTCTTGAGTGTTGGTGATCGAGGCCCTCCTCCACCCGCAGGTTTCCCTGCGCCTCATCCCTGGTGGTCCAGTGGACCTCTGTCTCCTTTCTTTCTTTCTGCTCCTTCACTCGTTTTTCTCCCCTTTCTATCTTTCACCTTTCTGCACCTCTGTTCTTTTGCGCCTTATTTCTGCCCATTTCCCTTTCTCTCCCTCTGCTCCTTCACTCGTTTTCACTCGTTTTTTTTCCCCTTTCTATCTTTCACCTTTCTGCACCTCTGCTCTTTTGTGCCTTATTTTTGCCCATTTTCCCTTTCTCTCCCTCTGCTCCTTCTCTCGTTTTCACTCGTTTTTTTACCCTTTCTATCTTTCACCTTTCTGCTCTTTTCTGCATCTCTGCTCTTTTGTGCCTTATTTCTGCCTATTCTCCCTTTTTTCTTTATCCCTTCTTTCCTCCCTTTACCTTTCCCCGCCGCTGCTGCCCCCGCGGCCCCTCCCCCCCCCCAGCACGACCGGCCCAATCCAGCTCCCCTCCCCACTCCCGCCTCCCAGCTGTCCAGCCCTCCCCGACCCCTACTTAATGGCGGCCACTGCGGGGACAGGCGAGCAAGACCACTGACTCATTGTCAGTGAAATTGCTCTCCCACCCTCGCAGCTCCACCATTAAGTGAGGTGCCCTTGCCCCTGCACTCTTGAGGGCGCGCCGCTGGTGCACCGAAGGCGCGTCAAAGGCAAGCACGTCTGCGACCCGTCCGCGACCCGTCCGCGACCAGCACCAGGAACCCTGGACCTCCGCCCCGCCAACGCTACGACCCAGCAGCACTCCACGCACTCAACCCAGGCTGCAACAACAACTGCAAGCTAGCATCACCAGCCGACACCCATGGACCCTTCAGCTGTCACCGCTGCCGGCACACCTGCAGCACCGCCAAGAACACGGATCCAGCACAACCCGCCCACAAGAACACAACCGAACTAAAGACCCTGCAATGCATCCTCCTCAACGTCCGATCCCTCCACAAACACGCCACAGAAATCTGGGACCTCCTCGACAGCACAACCCCAGACGTAGCATTCTTCACCGAAACCTGGACCAACACCACCTCGGGACCGGACATCGCCATCCCCCAAGGATACAAGATCTCCAGGAAGGACCGCCCCATCCACCCAGGAGGAGGAATCGCCATCGTCCACAAATCCAGCCTCCGCCTGAGCACACTCCCTGACGAGTCCACAGAACTGATGGAACACCTTCACTTCAAGATACTGGCCAGCCCCACCGCCGCCCTCCGAGGAACCCTCATCTACCGACCCCCTGGACCCTGCGGACCCTTCGCCAACTCCATCACGGACATTATCTCGCCGCAGGCCATCGCATCCACCAACTACACCCTGCTGGGAGACCTCAACTTCCACCTCCACAATCAACTGGACCCCAACACCACATCCCTCCTGGACAACCTCCACAACATTGGACTCCGCCAGATCGTGACCGAGCCCACGCACTCAGCAGGACACACCCTCGACCCCCTCTTCACTACAGGAAACTCCATCACCTTCAGCCACACCACCGAACTCCCATGGACCGACCATCGTTGCGTCCACTTCACCTTCAGAACACCCACCATCCACAGACACCAGCACCTGCTTCCACAAAGAAACTGGACCAAAATCACCGATGACCAGCTCACCTCCTCACTCAACAACTCCACCCCAACCATCGCGGAAAACGACGACCCCAACACCGCAGCCCGAACCCTGCATAGATGGATCTCGGACAGCACCAACACCATAGCCCCCCTCAAGAAAAACAACAATACCCGTGCCAAGAAAGCCAGATGGTTTACCACCGAACTTCGAGAGTCCAGGCGCACATGCCGCCGCCTCGAAAAGGCCTGGAGAAACACCAAATCCACAGAAGCCCACAACAACTTCAGAGCCGCCACCAATGCCCACCATCAACTCATCAGAGAAACGAGAAAAAAAGCGATTGAAGACAGAATCTCCACCCACGCACACAACAGCAAGGAACTCTTCAGCATCAAGGAGTTCGCCCAACCCACCAGCGAGTCTACCGACATCCCTCCCTCACAAGACCTCTGCGACAAACTCAGCATCTTTTTCCACCACAAAATCAAGAGCATCTACGACAACTTCGACGAAGACAACCAACACACTGAACCCTCACAACCACCCCCGACACCCGGAAACCAGCGATTGATGACTGGACAGCCCTCACCACCGAAGACACACTGAAGATAATGAAGTCAATCCACTCAGGGGTCCCCACGGACCCCTGCCCCCACCACATCTTCAACAGAGCCGCCAACACCATCGCACCCATCCTCCGCCAAACCATCAACCGCTCCCTGGCGACCGCCTCATTCCCCGACGACTGGAAACACGCCGAGGTCAACCCCCTCCTAAAGAAACCCTCAGCGGACCCCACCGACCTCAAAAACTACAGACCCATCTCCCTGCTCCCGTTCCCAGCGAAAGTCATCGAGAAAGCCATCAACAGCCAACTCGCCACATTCATTGAAGAACACAACATCCTCGACTCCTCCCAATCCGGCTTCAGAAAAAACCACAGTACGGAAACCGCCCTCCTCGCCGCAACAGACGACATCCGCACCTTACTGGACAAAGGAGAAACAGTAGCCCTCATCCTCCTCGACCTATCAGCGGCGTTCGACACAGTCTCCCACCGCACCCTAATACGCAGACTCTACGATGCAGGAATCCAGGACAAGGCCCTCGACTGGATCTGCTCCTTCCTCTCCAGCAGGACGCAGCGGGTCAGACTCCCCCCTTTCCTCTCGGACCCCACACCTATCACCTGCGGAGTCCCCCAGGGCTCCTCCCTCAGCCCGACGCTCTTCAATGTCTACATGGCTCCACTTGCCCCCATCGTCAGAACCTACGGACTCAACATCGTGTCATATGCAGACGACACCCAGCTCATCCTCTCCCTATCCAACGAGCCCAACACCACCAGACGCAACTTTCGAGAAGGCATGGAAGCCGTCGCCAAATGGATGAAAAACAGCTGCCTACAACTAAACACCAACAAAACAGAAGTACTCATCATGGGCCCAAACCCCGACGCCTGGAGTGACACCTGGTGGCCCACCGCCCTCGGAAACCCGCCAACCCCCACAGACCACGCACGCAACCTGGGAATCATCCTGGACTCCGAGCTCAAAATGGACCGCCAGATCAACTCTGTCTCATCTTCCTGCTTCCACACCCTCCGCCTCCTTCGTAAGACCTTCAAATGGATCCCTCTCGAACACCGAAAGACAGTCACTCACGCCCTGGTCACCAGCAGACTCGACTACGGCAACGCACTCTACGCCGGAATAAACAAAAACCTCATCTGCAAGCTACAGAACATCCAGAACGCCGCCGCAAGACTGGTCCTCAACCTGCCAAAACACTGCCTAATCTCCCAGCACCTGCGCACACTCCACTGGCTCCCCGTCGAGGCGAGAATCACCTTTAAGATGCTCACCCACGCACACAAGGCCCTCCACGGCACCGGACCAGCATACCTGAACAGCCGACTCAAATTCCACGCACCCCAAAGGACCCTACGATCAGCCCAGCTTTCCTACGCTGTGGTCCCCCGCACCAGAAAGACCAGATCGGGAGGCCGCTCCTTCTCCTTCCTCGCGGCCAAAGCATGGAACGCCCTTCCGCTCCACCTCAGACAGACAACATCGCTCCCCATCTTCACAAGAAACCTCAAAACCTGGCTCTTCGACAGACCCCCTCCTTGATGGAATGGAACCTGCACCCCCCCAACCCCCCCCCCCCCCCCCCCACCCCTGCGCCTTGAGACCCTTACGGGTGAGTAGTCGCGCTTTAACAAACTCCTGATTGATTGATAGTGACCATAATCCTATATGTATTACAATGGACGCGGGAATTTTTGAACAGCGAAAGCCACGCATGGATCGTGGGTCTATAAAACATATAAATGGGAAGCGTCGCTTAAAATGGTCAATGGTGAATCATGAAAACCTGTATAAATCCATCAACAAGACCTGTAGCACTGAATTTTCATTATGTACATCACCCGCATCAACACCACAACAAATCTTGGCATCCTTTGAGGGAGTTGCAATCAAAGTAGGATCATTATTAACAGTGACAACCAGAGGGAGCATAAACAATAACCCGAAATGGTTTGGCAAAGACTGTTCCAAGGTTAGCCGTGAGCTCAAGGCGGCATTAAAACTAAACCCAGGGATAAGGCACTAATAAAAGTTGTGCGTGCTAGGCATAAAAAGGCCCTCGCAACCCGTAAAATAGAGGTAAAAAAACGCATGGGAGTCTTTATTAGACCCTGAAATTCTAAGAAATAGTGCAAAATTCTGGGACATTATAAATAAACCCCTTTTCGATAACCCAATTGATTCCTCAATGGGCACAAATATCCCAGAAGAAGAGTGGGTTAATCATTTTAGTTCTATTTTTAAAAGCAACGAATTACAGGCAGAACGCACTTACAATGCATCAAAGGAAAAATTATTGCTCTTCACAATAAATGAGGTCGAGAAAGGAATTGAAGGGCTAACCAGCAATAAGGCTCCGGGACCAGATAACCTCCACCGGACCTTTTTAAATCCTGCAGCTCATTATGGGCACCAGTCCTCACTTCAGTAATAAACGCGGCAGTGATTTCTGGATGCCCTAAGTCTTGGGGGGGTATCTACCATCGTACCCGTGTTCAAGAAAGGAGACCGCAATAGCCCCCTCTGCTATAGACCAATATCCTTAATTAACTCTATTGTCAAAGTAGTGGGGGGCGTAATTTTAAATAGACTGGTCACATGGGCTGACAAATAAAATAATATCCCCCATTCAATACGGTTTCAGACCTGGCCACTCCACCGTTACACAGTGTCTGAATCTGTATCTAATTATAGGGAAATATACTAAGGCCCGTGCAGGTACAATCCACATGGCGTTCATGGACCTCTCGTCGGCATTTGACTGTGTGAGCCGCAGAGGCCTCTGGACTGCCATGGCAAAAATGGGCGTAGAGCAGAATATAATTAATTTTCTGGCAGATATGCACTCCGACACAAGGGCAAATGTCCGGTTCACACAGGATCTAAAAGTGACAGAAGAATTCAGTGTGCACCGGGGTGTCCGCCAAGGATGCATCTTAGCCCCGTTCCTTTTTAATTTATACATAAACGACCTGGAAGAGCACCTTTTAAGTACAGGAGCAGATTACCCCTATATTGGCCGCAAGGGATTGCCAGTCCTGCTTTATGCGGACGACGCAGTCCTCTTGTCTAGAACTGCTAATGGTCTTCAAACATTACTGAACTCCTTCTTTACATTTATGAAATCACGTGATTTGAGTATAAACAACTCTAAATCCTTTGTAATGAAGGTTGGCCAAGGCAGTAAAAAACCGGACTGTTTAAATGTGAACGGGTCAAAAATTCCTACCACTAAAACCTTCTCCTACCTAGGGGTCCTATTCGACCATCAAATGAATTGGGGACCTGTAGTCCAAAAAAAAAAAGGGGAGAGGTAATTAGGGCAAATGCTGCCATACTTAATTTCGCAAGAAAAATGGGCAATAGCCCAGTGGCAGCATTACTCAAACTTTACCAGGCTAAGAGTATCGCCATAGCATCCTACGGAGGTGAGCTATGGGGACACGTCCCATTAGGGGCACTTGAGATAGTGGAAAATAACTTTCTCAAAAAGATATTAAGGGTCCCGGTTGGAACAGCTAACTTTTCCGTACATGAGGAGCTAGGAGTACCATTCCTATGCTACAAAATAGCAGCTAAACCCTTAGTATGCTGGCTACAATGTTGGACAAAGTGATGTCCCCCTTACCCAGCTAATACTGAGGGAAGCGTTAACATGGGAAAACAGGTTTAAGGTCCCCTGGTTAAGTTATTTAAACAATTGTTTTAGGGAAATCGGGCGCCCTGAACTTTTCCAAAACCCCAATTCTATCACGAAACAGGATGTTTTGTCTGTAAATAAGGCCTTTATCACTTTACGCTATCTAGATAGGGAGGCTGGTGAAATAATGAAGGGAAGCGTACGTAAACACGTGGTGTTAAAAACAACAATGGGTATGGAACCGTACCTGTCATGGCCAATGACTGGTTATGATCGTTTCCTGTTGACAAGATTTAGGCTGGATTTATTTCACTTATTGCTGGCTATGCCAAAGGGAGCTTATCGTGGACAAGTGTTGCCGGCTTGCGGCTGCGACGAAAAGTCTCCGCAAGATCTGGAACACTTTTTATTTTTTTGCCCATTTTATGAAACGCCACGTAGGCTCTTTTTAAAACCTTGTCTTAAAAAACTACACTTCTCTCAATATAAACTAGCACTCTATTATTTGCAAATGTTAGGGTGGGATTGTGCTCTATTTGTGTGTAGTTTCTTTAAAATGGCACTCAAATTTAGAAAAAGTATGGAGGGCTAACTACTCTTGCAACTGATATAGTTTTTAGCCTAATTATCTTTACTTCTCTGATGCCTTGTCTGATTATCACTAAAGTGTATGTCTTGCCTGTAAAAATGTGCTATCTTAATCTTATAATCACAAATGCCAAATACAATCAAGTCATTTTCTTTTACTTTAAAAAAAAAAAAACCTATTTATGTAATCATGTGATAATATATGTTTTGTTTGTAATGCTTTTATGGTTGTTTTTTTAAATAACCGAATAAAGTTATTTGACTTGACTTGAAGTGCAAAACCGTGATCGCATCAATTTTTCATACCAAGTCTGCAAGCGCTGGGGAGTTCTAAAAAGTCCTAACAACACCAATGCAGCATTAAAGTGACAAAGACTGAGCGCAATAACTAGAATGACGAGTAATATAATGAGATTCCTTGTATGTGCTTGGCATCAAAGCCTCGCAGCATCCAATAACTAAGATTTAGTGAGTACACAAAATAGTGAATAAACTACTTCCTGATTCAGGACATGCACAGCCCGTGCTTTAATCGACCAATAGTTGAGCAAAATGCGTGTGCCTTTGTAATCGAGGACCTGGCAAAGGATCCACTAGGAGGGTTGAACCGTAGCCACTCGGCAGAACCCTCGAACAGCACAGTTTTCTTGACAGTTAAAGCCACATACTTTACGGCAGTGCTGTCTGGGTTGAGAGACACAATGATGGCACGCCCACATGGGCAAATGCCCAGTTTGTTTAATTCCCGCTTCAGTAGAGATTTACGTTCCTCAACCAGAACTGGGCAGATGCAGACGATATGTTCAGAGGATTCCTCATACAGTCCACAGCCCCCGCATGCTGTTGCTTCCGAAGGCTGGCGTCACCTGGAAAGGTGTTTATAAAAAAACACTCCCCAGTCTAAGGACCATAAATCTTGCCTTCCGGTGTTTTTAATACAAGTGGAATGTGAGAGACGCTAGTTGATAAGAATTGTTAACAGCCTGCACATTCTTGCATTTTGCTAATGATTCTAAGTCAGCCTGTTTGCTTATAGGTATATTTATGATGTTGCCATGCATTTGAATTACTATTGCTGAGATTGTTTGTAGTATATTCACAGACCCTTTTATATCTGTTTATTCAGAAGTGTGATGCAATGTAACCAGTTAGCCAGCTATTTTGCATAGTTTGCAAAAAGTATGATGCTATGTGAATGATGAATACATTATTTTTATTACAGTTGCAACATTTAACTACATCAAAACTGAGAGCTTATTTGTGCTCGCACCAATTGGGTCCCTCTCACTAGGTTCTGTAATGAGTGCCATGGGACTTGGATTCCTTCTGTCAATGCTTTTCTTCATAGAGCAAAATATAGTGGCATCTCTCACCAATGCACCTGAGAACAGGTAACCTATACTTCTGAAATCATGAAATTGTCCTAATGATTATCTCAACTTGCTTATGAGTTTCTTCTAATTCTAACCACCTTGTACTTAAGAATGCTAAACTGTATGAATTGCATTTTTAAAGTGATCGATTTGTAGGAATCCTCATAGTAGTCCTACCAAATGCAATACTTTACCCTGTTCATGTTTATACTTTGCAGCTACATAATGTTATCTAAACTCTTTTCATAGAACTGACTAAACATTTTAACTCTTCATTGTTGGCTAGTCAAAAATGGTGTATGTACTGCTTATCTGGAAACAACCAATAAAAACTTTTGAAATTGAAAAATGGTGGATAGCTTTGGCTGATGCTGCATACATCTTTTTTCAACTCCGGAAGGCTCTTTTCCACCCCTCACCAGTTTACTACTCCTGAGGCTGACAAAGTTCTGGGGGTGAGGGTCACATTCCTCCCTTTGACATTTCTTCCAGTTACCCTGCCAGAGTACTCTTAGCTCTGCATCCAAGATCTGATTGGAGGAGGCCCCAACATTTGAACAGTTCTTCA
The DNA here is from genome assembly GCF_964261635.1 of Lissotriton helveticus. NCBI lineage: Eukaryota > Metazoa > Chordata > Amphibia > Caudata > Salamandridae > Lissotriton > Lissotriton helveticus. The sequence goes on along the minus strand of NC_136060.1, from coordinate 468,010,663 downwards.
AAGCTGATTGGTTAGCTCTGTAGTTCAACAACCCTTAGTGATAGTGTTTGGGTCTCTGATAACCTAAGCTTTTTCAAGGAGTAGCTAGAAGAGCAGTGTAGGCTTATTCAGGAGGGTGTACCACAGTCAGTCAGCAAGTTTTCACACAAGAAAGAACCACAAGTGTAAAAATATTGTAGTATTTATTACACCACACTAAGAATGGACTTGGTATATCTCCTTCCCGGAGATATCAAATACACATAATAAATACTTCAGAAATAGGTAAGTAGCATAGAAAAATATTGGGGGGCAAACCATATTATAAGAAAGTTATATAAGAGGCTGAGTACCAAAACAAGACCTATACCCAAGGATGGAGAAGCCCAGAGGAACCACGGAACCACCAAAGCTTATTAGCTAGGGGCCACAAGGCACCCAGGTACAGAGTGGTTACACCGGGTCAAACGTCCATAGGATAACACAGGGTAAGTTGTGGTTGGTATTTTCTTGTATCTCAAAGAGACCATTAGTCATAGATTCCTTACCTTACCCCAAGGCGTCAGACTGGATCTGGAGAATATTTTCTGTAGCAGTGCCTCTGCGCGTCGGTAGGTGGCGTCCGTCGACTCCATCTCAACTTTTTGGAGTTCCGGGCGATCCGTCTTGAACTGAAGGCATTCTTTCCTTCTGTCAAAGGAAGAATAGTGCAGGTGTTCACGGCCAACTCCACCGCCATGTGGTACTGCAACAAACAGGGCGGGGTGGGGTCGTGGACCCTATGTCAGGAGGCTCTTCGCCATTGGACATGACTGGAACATCAGGGCATATCAGGCATATACCTGGTGGTTCAACACCTAAGCAGGTTCCCTGAATGCCAGGGCGGACAAACTCAGCTGCTGGTACATGATTGATAACGAATGGTCTTCACTCGGAGGTGGTACCACTTATATCCAGAGTGCTGAAGATGATCAGGCATGACTGGGCCCCAAGTCATTCTTGTGGCTCCGGACTGGGCACGAAGAGTCTGGTACCCTGAGCTCTTGAGCATGGCCATCTATCCTCCGATCAGACTGCCTCTTCGGGAGGATCTTCTGTTGCAGCAGCAGGGGACAGTCCTCCACCCGACCCAGTGCAGCCTCCACCTCCTTGTGTGGAGATTGAGTGGCGACAGTTGACCGCTTTCAAACTTCCTCTCGAAATCTGTAATGTCATCTTGGCAGTACCTCCACTAAAACGATATATGCCTGTAGATGGAACAAATTTGTGGCATATTGCACAGCAAAGGCTGTGGATCCCCTTTCTGCCCCACTTTTGGAGGTTCTCCTCTTTATTCTATCTTAGGCCCAGCAGGGCGCTGCTCTGGGCACTCTTAAAGGCTACCTTTAAGACATATCTGCTTTTCTGAGCCTTCCTGATCAGCCTTCTCTTTTCAAGACTCCGATCGTAAATAGATTTCTAAAGGGCATTACTCACCTCTTTACTCCTACTCCTTTCATCAAGTCGCAGTGGGACTTGAACCTTGTTCTTACTTACCTTATGTGTGCTCCCTTCTAGCCACTGCATAATTGTCCTCTTGGTTGTCTTACCTTGAAGACCGCTTTCCTGCTTGCCATCACATCTGCTCACAGGGTGAGTGAGCTTCAGGCTGTACTCTCAAAGCCTCCTTTTCTTGCAGTTCATCCGGACAAAGTGGTCCTTCGCACTAGGCCTGTTTTTCTGACCAAAGTGGTTACCTCTTTCCACATAGGTCAGACTATCACATTGCCCACCTACTTCCCACCTCTGCACCCTTCCAGAGATGAGGAGAGACTCCAGCAACTGGACCCAAAACATGCACTTTCCTTTTACCTTGACTGCACTAAATCTTGCAGTTGGACGATCAACTCTTCGTGGGTTATGTGAGTGCCAAGAAAGGTCGGGTCATGCAAAAACGTACTATTTTTCGATGGGTTGTCCTATGGATTAAAATCTGCTAATCTTTAGCGAAAAGGAACCTCCAGTAGGACTGCGCACCCACTCTACCCGGGCGACGGCAGCCTCTACTGCTTTGGGATGTGGAATTCTGCTAATTGACATATTTCAGGACATCCCTGCACATGTTCACAAAACATTACTGCCAGGATAGCCAAGTCCGGCGAGACTGCTTTTTTGGCTGTTCTGTTCTCCAGGACTTTCTGGTGTGAACTTAGTTTGCAGACCCACCCCTGGGGTTGGCATTGCTGGGGTATCTATTCTAGGGGAAGGAATCTACAACTAATGCTCTCATTCAGATGAACAAGTTACTTACCTTCGGTAACAATATATGTGTAAGACACATATACCTAAAAGAAACACGTTAGTTAGATTCCTTACCTTAGAATATCCACAGGCGTCAGACTGGATCCCAAACGTTTTCGTCAGCAGTACCCCTGCGCGTCAGTAGGCGTCTTCTGCGGCTCCGCATCCGTCGTCGGCGTGTACTTAGACGCAGCCCTCGTGCGCTGACGTCAGTACTTCTTCTTTTTTACGCGCCGGCAAGCGCAGATCCGGGAAGAGCGAGTACCCTAGTCACTTTTTGACTACGGTGCAGGGGGACAACGGCCCGGTCAGTCCACATCCACCCCCACTGCATCCACCTCAAAGCCCTCCTAGTCTGTGCTTTCAGGCCCATTCAACGCAAGTGGGGTGGCTTCTGCCAAATCGTTCGAAGGGGCTACTTCCTCCCATTAGAGGCGACCCCTCCAGCCATGCCACCGCATGTCAGGGGATCACTTGCGACTTCTGCAGGAGGAAGTTACGACCCTCTTGGCCAAGGGGGCCATTGAGCGCCTTCCTGGGCCAGAAGTACGACGTGGTTGCTACTCCCAATACTTTCTGGTTCCCGAGAAGGGCAAAAGGGGCCTGGAGCTCCAGAGCATCAACGGCTTCCTCCGGAAGGAGAAGTTAAAGATCCTGACTTTAGCTCAGGTCCTAGCTACCCTGGAGACTGGATGGTTGCGTTGGACTTGCAGGACGCATATTTTCCCATCCTCGTCCTGCCGGCCCACTGGCGATACCTGCGGTTCACGGTAGGCCACGAGCACTTTCAGTTTACCGTGCTCCCCGTCGGTCTCACCAGCAGCCCTCGGGTGTTCACGAAAGGGATGGCGGTGGTCGCAGCTCATCGGTGCAAATTAGGGGTTCCAGTCTTCCCCTATCTCGACGACTGGTTGTTAAAGGCGGGCTCGCCCCAGACAGTTGTCTCCCACCTCCAGACTACAGCCGATATCCTGCACTCGCTGGGGTTCTCCTATCAGTGTGCCGAAGTCACACTTGAGTCCCTCTCAGAAGCTCCTCTTCATCGGAGCGGTTCTAGACTCTGCGCAGTTTCGGATTTATCGTCCCGAGCAGCGGGTTCGGGATATTCAGCCCCTGATGCCGATCTATCAGCCTTTTTCCCGAGTTCCCATCAGGCTGGGGCTGATGGCCTCCTGCATCCTGCTGGTACATCACGCCAGATGGCGGATGTGGGCTCTGCGTGGGACCTGAAGTTCCAGTGGACACCGCATCAGGGCAACCTGTTCGACCACGTCCTGATCTCAGAGGGCACTGCGAATCAGCTGCAGTGGTTGCTCATGGACTGCAATTGGGTCAGTGGCAGATCCCTTCCCCAACCGGAGCACACAGTGGTGACGGATGCTTCCCTCCTGGGATGGGGGGCCACATGGGAGAGGTGGAGATCAGAGGCCTCTGGTCTCCGGTGGAGTCCCGGCTCCATATCAACCTTCTGGAGCTGCGGGCGATCCGGCTTGCACTGAAGGTTTTCCTTCCCTCTGTCCGGGGAAGTGTAGCGCAGGTGTTCACGGACAACACCACTGCCATGTGGTACTGCAACAAACAGGGCTAGGTGGGGTTGTGGACCCTTTGTCGGGAGGTTCTGTGCCTCTGGACATGGCTGGAACGCCAGGGCGTCACTCTGGTGGTTAAACACCTGGCAGGTTCCCTGAACGCCAGGGCGGATGAACTCAGGCGACGGTGCATGATGGATCACGAGTGGGGTCTGAACTAGGACGTGGCGCAAGGTCTCTGTCAGCAGTGGGGAGAGCCTTGGTTAGATCTATTCGCCACCGAAAAGAACATGCAATGTTATCAGTTCTGCACGTTGGAATTTCCAAGGAGGCATTCGTTCTGCGACGCTTTTCGTCGCGAGTGGAGTTGCGGTCTGTTGTACGCCTTTCCGCCTATACCACTTCTGCCCAGAGTGCTGAAGATCATGCGCGACCGGGCCCAAGTCATCCTTGTGGCTTCGGACTGGGCACGAAGATACTGGTATCCCGAGCTCCTCAGCATGTCAGTCGATCCCCCGATTCGTCTGCCTCTTCAGGAGGACCTTCTGACGCAGCAGCAGAACCTGTCCAGTCTCCACCTCCATGCGTGGAGATTGAGCGGCGACAGTTGAAGCCATTTGACTTGTCTCCTGAAGTCTGCGATGTAATTCTGGCAGCCAGGCGTCACTCCACAAAATTGGTATGCGCCTGCAGATAGAACAAATTTGTGGCATGGTGCACAGCAAAGGCTGTGGATCCACTCTCTGCCCCCCTTTCTGAGGTTCTCCTCTTCCTTCTTTCTCTTGCCCAGCAGGGCTCTGCTCTGGGCACTATTAAGGGCTACATCTCCGCCATTTCTGCTTTCCTAAGGCTACCTGATCAGCCCTCTTTGTTCAAGTCCCCCGTTGTAAATAGGTCTTGAAGGGCATCACTCATATGTTTCCCCCTGTTCCTTTCATGATGCCGCAGTGGGACTTGAACCTTGTTCTGACTTATCTGATGTGCGCTCCTTTTGAGCCACTTCATAACTGTACTCTTCATCTTCTCACTCTTAAGACTGCATTCCTGGTTGCCATCACCTCTGCCAGGAGAGTGAGTGAGCTCCATGCCCCTTCTTTACAACCTCCTTTCCGTCTATCCGGACAAAGTTGTGTTGCGGACGTGGCCCTCTTTCCTGCCCAAGGTAGTCACAGCCTTCCACATTGGGCAGTCCATCACCTTGCCCACCTTCTTTCCGCCTCCGCATCCCTCGAAAGAGGAAGAGAGGCTCCACTGTCTGGACCCACAACTTGCGCTCTCATACTATCTGGATCGCACACGCCAGTTTCGGGTGGATGTCCAGCTCTTTGTTGGTTACGTGGGCGCTAAGAAGGGACGGGCGGTGCACAAACGAACCATCTCTCGGTGGGTCGTTGTAAGCGTGGAGTGGGAGTGGACCGGAATAACAGGCGTGGAGGCCGTATGTAGTGGGCTATCTCGTAGCCGGTTTTATTAAAGTACAGGGTTCAAGGGATGAGGTACAAGAGAGAAGAGGGTTCTGGAATGCGGCTGTTCCGGGTCTGTGGTGATGATTCCTCGATTGGGGATGGTCGCTGGTTGTACGCTGGGTTGGCCAGTCTGCTGAGGCAATGTTCGGTTCAGTCGCGGGACGGTGGCTCCTCGGAGGTATGTGGAAGGAGAGAGAAAAAGTGGCCGTTAGTTCTTCTGGTCAGAACTACTGTTGTGCCTTTTACCTTCACCGGGTGTGTGGGGGAAGAAAGCGAACGTGAGGCAGGGTGGGGAGAGGAACGAGAGGGGAAGAGGCAGCACGGGTAAGGAGGAGGGTGACTCTGTGCCGGTAGGGGAGGGGTAATATTAACAATCGTGACAGTGACACACATGGATATATACACTATTACACAGTGCGAGGTGTATGGTGAGGGAGGAGCTGTAGGAGAGTAGGGTCTGCAATCCTATGATCACCCAGATTTTTGCTTTTTGCTTCACTGGTTTACGACTTTCCCTGGCTGTGGGCCTGCTAATCAGACCCACAGCCTAGCTGTTCTCTCTCTCCAAATTGTACTCAGGTACTGAATTGGCACTGGGCCCTCTCTAAGTCCCTGTACCCAGGGCTGAGGTGCACCCAGAAGTCTCCCAGGGGCTGAAGCATGTATTGTGCCACCCCTGGGCTGACTAACTAAACTGACACAACTGGCTGCACGACAGCTGGGGCAAGGTGGTGTAATCACCCTTTGCTTTAGATATAGTATACCTATATCTAACCCTAAAAATGGACACACAGATCTCCTATCAGTCACTCCTATGGCAGGCCTTAACAATCCTGAAGGCAGAGTGCTTGGAATCGTGTGAGATGGTGCTCTGGCATGAGCTGAGCCTGTCTGCGGCTTTCGGGATCCATCCCTTAGCCGTTTCCATGATATCGCATACCATATACTCTTAAGTGCATTATAATCCTCGCGGTTATATGCCAACTCTGGTATCGCTTTATCAAAACATGTCGAGTAAGGTGTCATACGAATTGGAATACTAACCCCTCGCCAATTCTGGCGACGGGGTTAGCATTCCACCCTTCTAGAGGGACACGACATGTATGTAACCTGTAACCCCGGTTAAAGTCAGACATAGCCTCAGCTCCACAAAATGGATGCTGCCACCGAGACACAAGTCTGCCCTCCTGCTGCTGGGAGTCCTCCCAGAGCAGGAGGCAAGGACAAAGGGTTTCCTGCCAGGGGCGGTGCCAGCACCGTCCCAGACAGGGTTTTGTGTATTCCAGGTAGGCAGGGCTACAGAGGAAGGTGACTGCAAGTGGCACCCCGGTGCTCACTGTGCATAGGCCGGCTGAAACCAGTTCCAGGGGCACTCCAGCCCCTGGCCTGGGGAAAGCCCGCCAAAGGAGAGGGGTGTAACCACCCCCCTCCTGGTCCCACCCATAGGGCAGGACTTAGTCGCGTGCCAGCCCCTTTTTGCAGGATAAAGGTAGGAACTGGCCCCCTTCCAAATCAGATCATCTTTGAATCCTGAAACTACTTTCCACGAAAGGAACTCAAGACTTCTTCCCAAGATTCTCCCTTGTGACTAAGGAGTAGTCACCCTGCAGCAGCAGGCACCAACCAAGCATCGCGGTTTGTTGCCAGTCTCTCCTTCGGATCAAGACTGCTCCAGCACAACGAGAACCGGCTTCCCTGGCACCTCTGACCTCAACCTACATCATCAGCCCAGCTGTGACCCGTGGGTGCGACGAGACCTCGAGGGACCGGCCATCTTCAGAACTACACGATGCTTGTCCAGCACGACTCCCGAGTGACCCTCGACTGAGTGCTTTGGGGTAAGAGAAGCCCCGACCCTGAGCAGCTCCAGCACCGAAGTTCAGCCCCCCTGCATCCACGAGATCTGCGTGGGGCCCTTCTGCTCTTTGCTGCCAACCGCGTTGTCCAGGTCGCTTGCCCGTTGGCTAGTGACCCCTTCACGACGCTCCACGACGACAACTACTGCTGGTCTGGTTGCTCCAGACTAGCCCTTGCTCCCCTCCAACAGAGGAGCACCCTGGACCCTCCTGGTCCACTCAAGACGCCATTTTAGGTCCACCGCGTGGGCCTTGCATTTGCCAAGACTTGTTGCCCAATCCTGGGTCCAGCGACGTCGACAGCAAGAACCTTCGTGGGACAGCTCGCACCTCCATCCTGGTCGCCGACAACGCCTCCTGGTCCGAGAGACTGCAGAGCCCAGCAGCGCCCACTCACCTGGCTGAGGTGACTTCGTCCGGTGCCATCCTGGTGCCCACTCAAATCACTGGCTAGTGATTCAGAACTTGGTCCCCTCTGCTTACAGGTTTCTTCTTTCCTGATCCAGGCTTGGATCTCCACGAACTCTCTTCACTGGCCGCCTGCCAGCAACTCTTTCTTCAGGCTCCTGGTTCTTCAACGTGGGTTTCCGACGCAACTTCAACCCTATGCAGCCGCAGCCCCTGGGCTAGGTAAACCAAGTACTCCAGTGCTTCAGCATAGTCCAACACCCTAAGTGTTCGGATCCACCCCCGTTTTCGACCCACCTAGTCGGGTTCGCCCGAGAACAGTAACTTTGCAACTGCTAGCCTCCATAGACTTTTTCCCGCCTTACGCGTGAGAGTTCCCACTCTGCACACGACGTCCACAGGCCTCCTGCATCTAATCCCAGTGTTTAGAATTGTAGGCCTAGCGATTCCTGAGTCTAGAAAAGTACTACTTACCTGCTAGCAAGTTCGCATTCCACTTACTGTGTATATGGTATTTCGTGCCCCTAGGGTATTTGTGTAAATTGTGCGACTTAAAGTATTTTCGTAAGAGTTTTGTTGTGTGCTTAGCTCCCTGACTCATAAAGAGTTCAGGGTAGTCTGGTTATAAATAAATACACTGTTTATTTTCATAGCAACTTGTGTGGTGTCCTTTCACTTGGTGTTCAAGGGGTAATGTGATGGTAAAACAGCTGGCTTAACACGCCCTCTAGAGTCTTAGCCTTAGACTGCTCGTATCCATGCTACTAGGATAGCTGGTCTATAAGGTTGACTTACAACCAATCATCAATAAGGGTTGTTTGGACTGATACATAGTGATCACTAGAATAGTGAGCACTGCATATCAGGCCAACTTCTCACAGGAGCTACTATACAGATACTATATTTACAGGCGGTGATATTTACACAAAGGGGGAACAGGTACTCACTTGGCCCGCCGCAACTCTGTCCTCGAGTTGCGGCCGCTCTCCAGCTTCCTCCTCTGGCCTCCACCAGTCCTCCGTCCAGACGTCTTCTCCTGCTTCTGGTTCCTCGCTCTGCTCCCGGGGTTCGTTGCACGCCGTCTCCTGCCACGAGTCTTCCTGCTTGAACGCCCGGACGTCCGCTGTTCCGGCTTTTCTGTGGTCCGCCTCCGGACAGGGGGAGGGACTTCCGGGGTTACGGGGAAGCACTTCCGGTTTCCCCCTCGTCGGGACTGGTTCCTGTAAGGAAGAAGAAAGGGGTGGAGTCCTGGTTGTTATGGACGCCCGTGTACCGGAGGACTGCCGCCAGGACCGGGAGGGGAGGTGTGGCATCGAGGTAGGGATCGCGGTCCCATCAGAGTCGTCTTGTGCATCAAGATTTGCTACTCCTTGGCGAAGAAGGAGCCTCCTGTTGGACTGAGGGCCCATTCCACTCGGGCCATGGCAGCTTCTACTGCCCTAGGTCGGGGAGTCCCCTTGCAGGACATCTGTCAGGCAGCTACGTGGGCCTCGCTGCACACGTTCGCAAGACACTACTGCCTGGACAGCCAAGTTCGGAGAGATGGCTTCTTTAGCCATTCTGTTCTCCGGGACGTTCTGGTGTAATCATTGGTTCACAGACCCACCACCAGGGTTTGTATTGCTGGGGTATCTATTCTAAGGTAAGGAATCTAACTAACGTATTTCTTTCAGATGAACAAGTTACTTACCTTCGGTAACGATATATCTGTAAGAAACATTAGTTAGATTCCTTGCCGCCCCACCCATCCTCCCCGTTCTGCGAACCGATAACTAGGGTTAAGGTCGTCCCTTTCAGTGCCCTAGTTTCATGGCACCAGTGTCGGTTTTTATCATGGCTCTGCGTTTCTGGCGTGGAAAAGCTGTGTATAAGATCTGATGTCAGCGCGCGAGGGCGGCGTCTAAGTACTCCGACGTCATCCCGGCGCCAGACGACGCCTACCGACGCGCGAGGGTACTGGTACGCAAAATTTTCCGGATCCAGTCTGACGCTTGGGGGTTATTCTAAGGTAAGGAATCTAACTAATGTTTCTTACAGATATATCGTTACCGAAGGTAAGTAACTTGTTCATTTGTGCAATTACTTAATATGTTACTTCAAAAACAAATTGTAAAGTCTTGCACGTTGTGTCCAGTTAACCAACCATCCAGTGTCTTTACTGAGTAGTCTGCAAAATCAATCCAGGACTGGTTTTGGGAGCCCCACCGAATCTAATTCTGTACTCCTCAGTGGTGAGCCCAAATCCCTCATTCAGAGTTCTCTTCAAGAAGTCATAGGACCCTGCATCTGGCCCAGAGAGGGTCAGAAGTCTGTCTCTGCAGTTACCAGAGAACAGTTCCCACAGTAGTGCCCCCCCATTTGATTGTCATCACCCTCCTCAAGTTTAGGGACAATCCCTTTGGGGATTTTAGGATCATAAGATTGCTCTTTATCCTTCTTCTTTGTATTGCTGCCACCATTGATGGGTGCTAAACCCATCTCTTTCCTTTCTCTTTTTATAACCAGGAGTCTGGACTCTAGTTCCAATCTTTTGGCCAGCCTTGCTAAAAAGCTGTCCTCCTCGTTGGGGTTGTCTCCAATGTTCTCACCAGAGCCTGGGCCACCTGTGTGGCCTCCAGGTCTCCAGGGGTTGATGCTAGGAGTTAAGGGTATGGGGGCCCTTTCCTCCCTAGGAAGTTATGGAGGTTGGCCCCTATCTCCATTCTCTTCACCTCTTTTCCCTTCCGGTTGGTCATCATCATTCTCAGAAGGGTGGGCTTTAGCATACTCGGCCAACAGCTCCTGGAGCCTTTGTTTGGTTGGATGCTGGCCCATGGCTACGTTTTTAATATTACACAAGGACCTTAACTCCTGAAAAGACAGGTGAAGGTAAGGGTTGAGGTCGAGCTCCTCAACCATGTCCTGTATGTTATCATGATTATCTTCCCTATTAGCTGGGTTCTTTTGAGACATTCTAACAAGAAGTTCTAACCCCTCTACCCTTGACTCTAGTGACTTTTATTTTCTAAAATTTTGAAGGGACTTAAGCAAGGCCCTAACAAGACTTGTAAGGCAATTTAAGAGTTCTGTTGTGTGATCAGATGGTAACCAAGTAGTTCAACAAATACAAGTTTGAATACCACCGCTGATCCACAATTGTAAGAAACTGGCTGTATTTATACTGCACCAAAGTGAGGTACAGTGTGTGTGTATAGAGACTCCAGAGGTTTGGCAGAGGTTACAGTTAAATAGAACCTGACTCTCTAAAGTGGTAGCTTGGTTGAGCAGTAAGGCAGTATCAGAGGACAGTGTTAAGCATTTGATGTACACACACAGTCAGCAAATTAATTAACACACTCAAGAACTGAACTCTGAGCCAATTGTTTTTGTATAAAAAATAAACAGTTTTTTCTGATAGATACATCTGCCGTGTGGATTCATCACCTTGTGAATATCCCCTTGCATCAGCAACATTCGGAAATTCTTTTTCGTAGCCTCGCGCCGACATGGACGTCATAGAGACACGGCATCGCACGTGACTCGGCTGATGTCACCGACGCCTATAACTGGCCCACGCCAGCGTGATGACATCAGTTCCCTTTTTTCCGCGTCGTCGATGCTAACGGTTTCGGGGATCTTAGTAGCCAACTGTTACTTTGTTGCCTTTCTATTACCACTTTCTGCTTCTTTGTTTCTTGTCTCTTCGACGATGTCGACTAAGAAGACCGGCTTCAAGCCCTGCAGGGAGTGCGGAAAGATGATGTCCATAACTGACCCGCACGAGGACTGCATTTGGTGTTTGAGCTCTGACCACGATGTGGATGGATGTTCATCTTGTCGGAAGATGAACCCGAAGGCCCTGAGAGAAAGAGAGACCAAGCTCTTGGTAGTGAAGCTGAAGGCTGGAAAAGGAAAATCTTCGAGGTCTCGTTCTCGAAGAGCGAGGTCGAAATCAAGATCCGGATCTCGAGAGGGTAGTCTTCGAGGTCCACTTCAGACCATGCTTCGAAGTCGAAGAAGAAACATAAGAAGAGGAGACATGAGTCCCGACGTCGTTCCGGTAAGGAGTCGGGCTCTAGGTCGAGGTCACCGAAGAAGGTACGTTCTAAGGTGGTTACGATGGATGTCTCAGTACCTGAAGGTGAGGCCTCACCTTCGGAGTCGCGAGTGCAGTCGCCGACTCCGGCTTCGAATCCGTCCCCGGCCCGAGAAGAGGAAGAGGTTCAAGTGGATGGGGATTCTGCGCCTGTTGAAGAGCCGAATCCGAACACTCCACAAGACCAGCCTGAGGGTTTACAGCCACCCTTTCCAACCCCAGGCCAGGACCCATCGGTGTTTCTGAACGCTATGTATGGTGTCTTTTCAAGGGCATGGTACCCCTCTGGCGCACCTTCGGGTCCCATGGGTCCTCTGGCTTTCAATCTAGGAGTCCCTCACTCCTATCCTCCTGCTCCATTCATGCCCTATATGCCGGCTCCGACGCCGCCATGGCAATTTCCGGCTCCGCCGAAGCCATCGACGCCGGTTCCGTCGTCGCCCGCTCAGAACGGCCTCGAGAGCATCCCGCTGGGCCATCTGATTCGATACCGACGTCGATCCTGACTCCGTCTGAGCCGTTGGTGGATCCGGCTGCGAGGCGTGTGAAGGAGAGGTACAGAAGGGAGGCTCAACGCCTTTTGGAAGAACGAAGGTATATGGAATCACATCCTGATATGGAAGAAGGTGAATTGGAGGAGGACTGTTTTGAAGAACTGGCTGATGCTGGTAGCCTGGATTTCTATCCAGAGTGGGAGTTACCTTCAGGCTCAGATACACCTACTAAGGATGTGCAGCCTTATCATATGGTGATGAGGAAGGCTGCAGAACTTCTGCAATTGACTTTGCCTACGGTGGAGTTTAAATCCAATCTTCTCACAGAGGTTTTACATTCACCTAGTTCTGTGGTAGAACCATTGCTTCCGTTTAATGACGCCTTAACGGAGCCCATTTTGGAGGTGTAAAAGAAGCCACTGTCAGCTCCTGCAGTATCTAAGAGTGTGGCAAGAAGGTACAGGGTTGCACCTGAAGACCCTGTTTTTTTGACGTCTCATCCATCACCTGAGAGTTTAGTCATTCAAGCAGCCTGCTCCAAAAAGAATATGAGTGCCTTTCCCCAGGTCCCCTATGAAAAAAAGGCAAAGAAACAGGATCAAGTGGTTAAAAAGACCTTCTCTTCTGCAAGCATGGCGTTGAAATCCACTAATGCCACTTGTCTGATGGGGAGGTATGTGCATGCCCTTATGGATACTTTACGTACTGTAGCTCCTAAGATTCCTGATGCTAACAGGAAGGATTTTGAAGAGGGGATTTGGGATGCACAGGCAGCGGCTCGCCAAGTGATACAGAGTGGTCTGGACACTGCGGACTCGGTGGCACGTATCATGGGCACTGCTGTCTCCACTAGAAGATCAGCTTGGCTAAAATCCTCAGACTTTTCAGCAGATGTTCAGGCAACTTTGCTAGACCTGCCTTTTGATGGATCTGGTCTCTTTGGGAAGAAAGCTGATACGGCCCTGGAGAGATTTAAAGACAGTAGGGTGACTGCTAAATCTTTAGGTCTCCAGATCAGAGGCTCTTTGACCAACAGGAGATTCAGGGGTTTTGGTCGCTCTTCCTTTCGGAATTACCGACAAGTTCAGCAGCAGCAGCAGCAACAGCAGCAGCAAAATTCCATGTATAGGTCTTACAGGGGAAAGGAAAGAGCGCGTCCTCGTGGACGTCAAGCCTCTTCCTCCTCCACTTCCTACAGCCTCAGAAAAGCAGTCCTAGATCCGCCATTCAGGATCATGTGGGTCCGGTGGGGGGTCGGCTTACCCATTTTCTACAGGATTGGGAATCGGTTACATCAGATCTTTGGTTTCTCAATCTTGTAGAAAATGGGTATGCCCTTCCCTTTCGAGAATTCCCTCCCAATTACCCTCCTTGCCAAGGTTATTGCACGGAGGAACATCTGTTGCTTCTACAGGAGGAAGTGCTGACTCTGTTAAGAAAGGGGTGCGATAGAGGTGGTCCCAGAGCAGGAAAGGGGTCAGGGATGCTACTCCCGGTATTTCCTGATTCCCAAGAAGGATGGCAGACTTCGTCCAATCCTGGATCTTAGGATCTTGAATCTCTATCTGAAACGAGAGAAATTCAAGATGCTCACCCTTGCTCAGGTTCTTCAAGCGCTGCTAAAAGAAGACTGGATGGTGTCGCTCGACTTGCAGAATGCGTACTTTCACATCCCAATCCTGAAGTCGCACAGGAAGTACCTCCGTTTTACGGTGGGATCGCAACACTATCAGTTTGTGGTCCTTCCTTTTGGACTTACTGCTGCGCCTCGAGTCTTCACCAAGGTGATGGCGGTGGTGGCAGCGCATCTCAGAAGGTCGGGGATTCCAGTATTCCCCTATTTGGGAGACTGGCTGATCAAAGCAGAGTCGTCGGAGAGAGTGCTCCATCATCTGCGAGAGACAACCCAGTTGTTGTACAGGTTGGGTTTTTCGATAAATATGCCCACGTCTCACCTGGTACCCTCCCAGTGCAACCTGTTCATAGGTGCTGTACTGGACACAACTGTATGTCGCGCATTCCCTCCTCCTCAAAGGATTCGCGTCATACAGGAAATTATTCCTTTATTTTGCAATGGAGCGGTCGTTCTAGTCCTGAAGGTCCTTCGTCTGCTTGGTCTTATGGCTTCCTGCATTCTGTTGGTCAACCATGCACGCTGGCACATGAGGTAACTCCAGTGGTGCCTCCGCAGGCAGTGGTATCAACACAACTGAGATCTCAGGGAGTCAGTGAGGATCTCCAGAGAAGCTGCGGCGGATCTGTCTTGGTGGGGCGTGGAAGGCAATCTATCTCAAGGAAAGCCTTTCCAACTGCCTCCATCGGTTGCCACAGTGATAACGGATGCATCCACTCTCGGGTGGGGTGCTCATCTGGGGGATCTGGAGGTCAAGGATATTTGGTCTCCAGAGGAAAGGTTGCTTCATATCAACCTTCTAGAATTGCGGGCGATACGTTTGGCGCTCAAGGCCTTCCTCCCTACCCTTCGCGGTCGTTCGGTCAAGGTCCTGACGACAACACGACTGCGATGTGGTAAATCAACAAGCAGGGAGGAGTGGGTTCGCAGTGTCTCTGCAGAGAGGCTCTGCGTCTCTGGTCCTGAGTTCAAGACCATCAGATTTGTCTGATGGCAAATCATCTGGCCGGAGTTCTGAACGTACGTGCAGACGTTCTCAGCCGGCAGTTCTCTGCCGACCACGAATGGAGGCTCCACCCGGAGGTTGTTCACAACATTTTTCAGATGTGGTAGACTCCTCGGGTGGACCTGTTCGCCACTCGCGAGAATGCTCACTGCCTGTCATTCTGCAGTCTCCAGTATTCGATGCTAGGAGCCTTGGGGGACGCGTTTCAGTTGAGATGGGGAAATCACCTCCTTTACGCGTTTCCTCCCATACCTTTGATTCCTCAGGTTCTGAGGAAGATTCGCAAAGACAGGGCCCAAGTCATATTGGTCGCCCCGAACTGGCCAAGAAGGGTGTGGTATACTGATCTTCTCCACCTCTCCTCTCACCTGCCGCTCCGTCTCCCTCGCAGGGCAGACCTCCTCTCTCAGATGGAGTGGCAGGTTCTTCACCCCCACCTCCAGACATTACACCTTCATGCCTGGAGATTGAACGGGGCAACCTGAATACCTTTTCTCTCCCGCCTGACGTGGTGGATGTCATCTTGTCAGCCAGGCGTGACTCCGCTAAGTCCATCTATTCTTATAGATGGTCAAAATTTGTCACTTGGTGTGGTGAGAAATCTATTGACCCTTTGAGAGCCCATTTGTCTGATGTTCTCCAGTTTACCCTCTCTCTGGCGCAGCAAGGGCTTGCTGTTGCCACAGTTAAGGGCTATCTTTCTGCGCTGTCGGCATTTCTCTGCTTGCCTGACCAGCCATCTTTTTTTAAATCTCCTATAGTTTTAAGGTTTTTGAAGGGCCTCACAAATAAGTTCCCTCCTGCTCCTTTTATTGTGCCTCAGTGGGATTTAAATCTTGTCTTGACTTTTTTAATGGGTACTCCCTTTGAGCCTCTTCATAAATGTCCTTTGAGGCTTTTGACTCTTAAGACAGTCTTCCTCGTTGCAATAACCTCAGCAAGGAGGGTAAGTGAGCTTCAAGCTCTTAGTTCCAAGCCCCCATTCTTGACCATTCATGCTGATCGAATGGTTCTTAGGACCAGGGCTGCTTTTCTCCCAAAGGTGGTGACTCCTTTCCACCTTGGTCAATCCATTACCCTCCTTACCTTTTATCCTCCCCCTCACCCTTCCAGGGAGGAGGAGAGATTGCACCGTCTGGACCCCAAGAGGGCGGTGTCCTTTTACTTGGACAGATCTAAAGACTGTTGTTTGGATGACCAGCTCTTCGTTGGGTTTGCTGGCTGCAAAAGAGGAAGAGCGGTCCATAAGAGAACCTTGTCAAGATGGATCGTCCTTTGTATAAAGATCTGCTACTCTTTGGCTGGTAAGGAACCACCGGAGGGCATAATGGCTCATTCTACAAGAGCTAAATCTTGAACCTCAGCATTGGTTAGAGGCGTTCCTGTAGAGGATATTTGTAGGGCGGTGTGAGAAGTTGGCCTGATGTGCAGTGCTCACTATTCTAGTGATCACTATATATCAGTCCAAACAACCCTTATTGATGATTGGTTGTAAGTCAACCTTATAGACCAGCTATCCTAGTAGCATGGATACGAGCAGTCTAAGGCTAAGACTCTAGAGGGCGTGTTAAGCCAGCTGTTTTACCATCACATTACCCCTTGAACACCCAGTGAAAGGACACCACACAAGTTGTTATGAAAATAAACAGTGTATTTATTTATAACAAGACTACCCTGGCTCTTTATGAGACAGGGAGCTAAGCACACAACAAAACTCTTACGAAAATACTTTTAAGTTAGCACGTTACACAAATGCCCGAGGGGCACGAAAAACCATATACGCTAAAAGTGGAATGCGAATTACTAGCAGGTAAGTAACAGTTCTAATAGGCTTTGGAATCGCTAGGACTGGACTAGGGAATCGTTAGATTACTACTAGGAGGCCTAGGGGACTCGGGTGCAGAGTGTGCACTCTCACGCGGGATGCGGGACAAAGTCTATGGAAGCTAGAATTCATAAAGTTAGTGTTCACGGGCGAACCCGACCTGGTAGGGAGAAAACGACAGGGGATCCTGACCCTTGGATAGTGAGGCTATGCTGGGACACCGGAGTGCCGAAGTTACCTAGCCCAGGGGCTGCAGCTGCATAGGTCTGAAAAGACGTCGGGGATCTCGTTGCCGGACCAGGAGCCTGGAAGGAAGAAGTTGCTGGCAGGCGACCAGTGAAGAAAAGTTCGATGGATCCAAGCCTGGATCAAGGAAGAAGAAAACCTGAAAGCAGAGGGGACCAAGTTCTTGAATCACTAGCCAGTGATTAAGTGGGCACCAGGATGGCACCGGGCGAAGTCACCGCAGTCAGGTGAGTGGGCGCTGCTGGGCTCTGCAGTCTCTCGGACCAGGAGGCGTTGTCGGCGACCAGGATGGAGGTGCGAGCTGTCCCACGAAGGATGAAGTCGTCGGCGTCGAAGTTACCCAGGAGTGGGCAACAAGCCTTGGCTAATTCAAGCCCACGCGGTGGACTCAAAATGGCGTCTTGAGTGGACCAGGAGGGTCCGGGGTGCTCCTCTTCTGGAAGGGAGCAAGGGCCAGTCTGGAGCAACCAGACCAGCAGCAGAAATGTCGTCGGGCGTCGTCAGGAAGGCCACAAGCCAACGGGCTAGTAGCCAAACAACGCGGTGAGCAGCGGAAAGCAGAAGGGCCCCACGCAGATCGTGGAGATGCTGGGGGGCTGCTCTTCGGTGCTGAAGCTGCTCAGGGTGGGGGCTTCTCGGACCCCAAAGCACTCACCAGGAATTCACTCGGCGGGCTTGCTGGAAAGAAGTCGTGCAGTCTTGCAGATGGCCGGTCCCTTGAGGTCTCGTCGCACCCACGGTTCTCAGCTGGGCTGTAGAGGTGGGTAGAGGTCAGAGGTGCCAGGGAAGCCGGTTCTCGTCGAGCTGGGCAGTCGGATTCCGGAGGAAGGACTTGCAGCAGACCGCAGTGTTCTTAGATGGTGCCTGCGGATGCAGGGTGACTACTCCTTAGTCACAAGGGAGAAATCTTAGGAAGAAGTCTTGAGTTCCTTTCGCAGAAAGTAGTTTCAGGATTCAAAGATGATCTGATTTGGAAGGGGGCCAGTCTCTACCTTTATCCTGTAAAAGGGGGCTGGCACGCGACTAGGTCCTGCCCTAGGGGTGGGACCAGGAGGGGGGTGGTTACACCCACTTCCTTGGCTGGCTTTTCCCCAGGCCAGGGGCTGGAGTGCCCCTGGAACTGGTTCCAGCCGGCCTATGCACAGTGAGCACCGGGGTGCCACTTGCAGTCACCTTCCTCTAAAGCCCTGCCTACCTACAATACACAAAACCCTGTCTGGGACGGTGCTGGCACCGCCCCTGGCAGGAAACCCTTTGTCCTTATCTCCTGCTCTGGGAGGACTCCCAGCAGCAGGAGGGCAGACTTGTGTCTCGGTGGCAGCATCCATTTTGTGGATGCTAAGGCTCTGTCTGACTTTTAACCGGGTTATAGGTTACAGGCATGTCGTGTCCCTCTAGAAGGGTGGAATGCTAGCCCCGTCGCCAGAATTGGCGAGGGGTTAGTATTCCAATTCGTATGACACCTTACTCGACATGTTTTGATAAAGCGATACCAGAGTTGGCACATAACCGCGAGGATTATAATGCACTTAAGAGTATATGGTATGCGATATCATGGAAACGGCTAAGGGATGGATCCCGAAAGCCGCAGACAGGCTCAGCTCATGCTAGAGCACCATCTCACACGATTCCAAGCACTCTGCCTTCAGGATTGTTAAGGCCTGCTATAGGAGTGACTGATAGGAGATCTGTGTGTCCATTTTTAGGGTTAGATATAGGTATACTATATCTAAAGCAAAGGGTGAGTACACCACCTTGCCCCAGCTGTCGTGCAGCCAGTTGTGTCAGTTTTAGTTAGTCAATCCAGGGGTGGCATAATACATGCTTCAGCCCCTGGGAGACTTCTGGGTGCACCTCAGCCCTGGGTACAGGGACTTGGAGAGGGCCCAGTGCCAATTCAGTACCTAAGTACAATTTGGATAGAGAGAACAGCTAGGCTGTGGGTCTGATTAGCAGGCCCACAGCCAGGGAAAGTCGTAAACCAGTGCAGCAAAAAGCAAAAATCTGGGTGATCATAGGATTGCAGACCCTACTCTCCTACATGACCCCCCCCCAAACTTTGGGACAATAAGCTAACCTTGACCAGGTGAGTCTTCTTGCTCTAAGTGGAAATACCTGGAGAGCCCATCAGCATTGCTGTGATCGGTCCCAGGTCTATGCTCCACTGTAAAATCCATCCCCTGTAGGGAAATGGACCACCTAAGCAGTTTGGGGTTTTCACCCTTCATCTGATTTAGCCACAAGAGGGGCTTATGGTCTGTCTGAATGGTGAAGTGAGTGCCAAACAAGTAGGCCCTCAGCTTCTTCAGGGCCCAGACCACAGCAAAGGCCTCCCTCTCAATAGCTGACCAATTTTTCTCTCTGGGTGTCAACCTTCTACTAATGAAAGCAATAGGCTGATCATTACCATCAAAATTCAGTTGAGACAGAACAGCTCCCACACCCAACTCAGAAGCATCTGTTTGGACAATGAATGGCTTGGAGTAATCTGGACTCTTGAGGATAGGTGCTGTGCACATGGCCTGCTTTAGGTCATTGAATGCTTTCTGACAGCTTGCTGTCCACTGAACTTTCTTTGGCATCTTCTTGCTTGTCAGGTCATTAAGGGGGGTCACTATGGACCCATAATTTCTGACAAACTTCCTATAGTACCCAGTCAGGCCCAAGAAAGCTCGAACCTGAGTCTGGGTGATTGGAGGAGTCCAGTCCTTGATGGCCTGTATCTTACTCTCCAGTGGCTGAACCTGGCCTCCACCTACAAGGTGGCCCAGGTATACAACCTGTGACTGCCCTATCTGGCACTTTGTGGCCTTGATAGTGAGGCCTGCCTTTTGCAGGGCCTCTAACACTTTCCTCAGGTGGACCAGGTGATCCTCCCAGGTGGAGCTAAAGACAGCAATATCGTCAAGATAAGCTGCACAGAAGTCATCCAGCCCAGTGAGGACTTGATTCACCAACCTTTGGAAGGTGGCAGGTGCATTTTTCAGTCCAAAGGGCATTACCACAAATTGATAATGCCCTCCAGGGGTAGAAAATGCTGTCTTGGGTTTGGCTTCCTCAGCTAACCTGATTTGCCAATACCCAGCTGTCAAATCAAATGTGCTTAAGAAGTTGGCAGAAGCCAATCTATCTATAAGCTCATCTGCTCTTGGTATTGGGTGGGCATCAGTCTTAGTGACTGCATTGAGGCCTCTGTAGTCTACGCAAAACCTCATCTCTCTCTTACCACCCTGGGTGTGAGGCTTTGGCACTAGAACTACTGGGCTAGCCCAAGGGCTATCTGAGGGCTCAATGACTCCCAGCTCCAACATTTTCTGCACTTCAGTTTTGATGCAGTCTCTAACATGATCAGGCTGTCTGTAGATTTTACTCTTGACAGGCAGACTGTCTCCAGTGTCAACATCATGGGTACACCAATCAGTTTGGCTGGGTGTCAGAGAGAACATATGTCTGAAGGATTGCAAGACTTGCCTGCAATCCTGTTGCTGATGTTCAGTGAGGCTGCCACAAAAGACAACGCCATCAACTGATCCATCATCAGGATTCTGAGTGAGCAGGTCTGGGAGAGGGTCACTCTCTTCTTCCTGTCCCTCATCTGGGGCCATGAGCAAGCTCATGTCCTTCCTGTCAACATATGCCTTGAGCCTGTTAACATGGAGCACTCTGAGAGGGCTCCTGGGAGTTCCAAGGTCCACCAAGTAGGTAACCTCTCCCTTTTGCTCAATGATGGTGTGGGGCCCAGACCATTTGTCTTTCAGAGCTGCTGGGGCCACTGGCTCCAGCACCCACACCTTCTGTCCTGGCTGGTACACAGTCAGTACAGCCTTTTGGTCATGCCAAGCTTTTTGAAGTTCCTGGCTGGCCTCAAGGTTTTTAGATGCCTTCTCCATATACTCAGCCATCCTGGAGCGGAGACCAAGTACATAGTCCACTATGTTGGTTGCAGGCTTTTTGAGAGGTCTCTCCCATCCTTCCTTCACCAAACACAGGGGTCCTCTTACAGGATGCCCATACAGAAGCTCAAAAGGGCTGTAGCCAACCCCCTTCTGTGGGACCTCTCTGTAAGCAAACAAGAGGCAGGGGATCAGGACATCCCATCTTCTCCTAAGAGTTTCAGGTAGTCCATGAATCATCCCTTTCAGGGTCCTGTTGAATCTCTCAACAAGCCCATTGCATTGTGGATGATAGGGTGTGGTGAACTTGTAGTTCACACCACACTCTTTCCACATGGCAGTCAGATATCCTGACATGAAGTTTGTACCTCTGTCAGAAACGACCTCCTTAGGGAAACCCACTCTGGAGAACACACCAACTAGGGCTCTTGCCACTACAGGGGCTGTAGTGGTCCTAAGGGGAATAGCCTCAGGATACCTGGTGGCATGGTCCACCACCACCAGTATAAACTTGTGTCCTGATGCTGTCTGGGGTTCCATTGGACCAACAATGTCAATCCCCACTCTTTCAAAGGGAACCCCCACCACAGGTAGTGGTATGAGGGGGGCCTTTGTTGTGCCACCTGACTTACCACTGGCTTGGCAAGTGACACATGAGCGACAAAACTCCTTGGTATTCTCATTCATATGGGGCCAGTGAAAGTGTCAGACAAGCCTGTCCCAAGTCTTTGTCTGACCTAAATGACCTGCAAGGGGAATCTCATGGGCCAAGGTGAGAAGGAAACCTCTCAGAGACAAGGGGATGACCAGCCTCCTGGTTGCACCAGGCTTGGGGTCTCTTGACTCAGAGTACAGGAGTCCATCTTCCCAGTATACCCTGTGGGCACCTGTGGCATTCCCTGCAGCCTCAGCAGCAGCCTGCTGTCTGAGGGGTTCAAGGGAAGGGCAGCTCAACTGTTCCTTCCCCAGGTCTGCTCTGGAGGGTCCCCCTGAGCCCAGAAACTCAACTTGATCAAGTTCAAGCTCTTTAGGCTCAGTTTCCCTCAGCTCTTCTAGATCAGCCTCCTCAGAGACTTGATCCTCAACCTGGGGCAAGGGGGAAGGCAAAGCCTTACCCTTACTGCTCTTCTTCTTGGGAGGTGTCTGGTCCATAATTTCAGGATCCAGCACCTGTTCAGTGGGGCATCTTCTGGCCTGTGACCTAGTCACAGCAAGCACATGTGCTGGCAAGCCTAACATCTCCATGTGAGTCCTCTGCTCCACTTCTGACCATTGTGATGACTCCAAATCATTGCCCAACAAACAATCAACTGGGAGGTCTGAACTGACTACAACTTTCTTTTGTCCCTTCACTCCACCCCAGGAGAAAGCTACAATTGCCACACTATGACTAGTAGTGACATTGCTGGCATTGGTCACCAGGAAATCAGTACCTGGCATGATCTGTCCAGGGTCCACAAAGTTAGGTGTTACCATGGTGACACTGGCACAAGTGTCCCTATAGGCCTGAGCCATCTTGCCATTAATCAAAGGTGTCTGCCTGTATTTGCCCAAAGTATTGGGACTTATTTCAGGGGACATATCCATATCCCCTGTACAGACAAGGACAGCCTGAGTGAGTGTGCCAACTAAGTTGTCAGACCCCTCAGTACCCAAGGTTAACCCAACTAATGCCTTGGGAGTGACACTACCACTACTGACTGTACTAGGGGGTGCAGTTGCTTTAGGAGCTGTAGTGGCAGGAGTTTGTCCTCCTCCTCTTTTGGTGCACTCACTAAACCAGTGAGATTTACTTTTGCAGTACTGGCACCACCTTTTTGACTGGCCTTCTTGAGTCTTCTTCTTCTGGGAAGCCTGACCCCCACCCTCTTTGGTTTGTTGGGGACCTGGTGAAGACTTCTGGTCATTTTGCTCATTCTTAACATTACCCTTCTGGTCTGCTTTCTTCTGACCACCCTGGTTCTGGTTCTGGTTCTGCTTGATCCTTGTCCTGACCCATTTGTCTGCCTTCTTTCCCAATTCTTGGGGAGAGGTCAGATCTGAATCAACAAGGTGCTGGTGCAGCAACTGGTTCTGACAATTGTTCAAAATTTGTTCTCTCATCATTAGATTATACAATCCTGTGTAATCTGTAACCTTGCTACCCAGCAACCAGCCCTCCAAAGCCTCAGTGGCACAATCCACAAAATCAGACCAGTCCTGAGACTGAGTTTTCTGGGTGTCTCTGAACAGCAACCTGTACTGCTCAGTGGTTAAACCAAACCCATCAACCAGTGTATTCTTCAGGACCTGGTAATTGTTAGCATCCTCCACTCTTGTAGTGAGGAGCTTATCTCTACCTTTACCATCAAAGGAGAGCCACAGTATAGCTGCCCACTGACTCTGGGGAATGTTCTGCACAGTGCAGGCCCTCTCCAGAGCAGCCATCCATTTCTGGATGTCATCCCCTTGCTTAAAGGGGGGCACTATTTTAGTCAGGTGTTTAGTATCTAAACCCTTCTCTCTATCTCTTGGGAGATTGCTGCCACCAGTGGGAGCTAGCCCACTCATCTGCTGCTCTCTTGCCAGGGCAAGCTTCTCTTTGGCCAGGGCAATTTCTTCCCTTTCAATCCTCAGTTCAGCTTGTCTCATCCTAGCTTCATGCTCCTTTCTCTGAGGGGAAGTAAATCTCCTCTGTGGAGGATTCCTTCTCCCCTGAGAAGAGGCATTAGAGTGCAGAGATCTATTGGAGTCCCTAGAAAGAGATCTATCTCTCCTAACTCCAAGGTTAGGCCCACTTCGGGTTAGTACTGGGGGGCCCCCAGATCCTAGCCCAAGTAAGTCTAAGTTGGTCCTAGTTAGCCTTCTGACTACCTCAAGACCCTTGTCTACCTCATCCCCAGAGAGTACCTCCTGATCCTCCTCCTCAACTGCTGAATCAGTGTTGGGGAGGTCTGGATCCCCAGAGGTTCCCTCTAAGGCTGGCATGCTCTCGTGTAACTGAGAGAGCTTTCTGGCATCATATGTCTCTAAGAGACCTATCAGAAAGGGAATGGTGGGGTTAGACCCCTGCTTCAGTTTCCTGGAGACACAGATTTGTCTCATCTCCTGAAAACTGAGAGCTGCATATCTTGAAGTGACCTGTGGAGGGTCAACACTGACCAGGGGAGTCTCAGTAGAGTCCCCCTGAGTCGACATGCTTTTCTAGTGAGGTGTAAGTGGTGCACTTACCTACACTATATGTTTTCCTACTGATCCCTTGCTAGAGTTGTAGTTTAGGGTGTGCTAGGCCCTAGGAGCTACAACAGCTGGTTCAGTAGAACTCAGAGTATTCTAAGCTAAGTTATATGTACCTTTAGTACTTATGTGATCTTTCACAAGATATTCTTAGGATATGTGTGGTAAAACAACAGCAAGCTCAAATCCCAACCGCTGCTCACCAATGTGAGAAGTTGGCCTGATGTGCAGTGCTCACTATTCTAGTGATCACTATATATCAGTCCAAACAACCCTTATTGATGATTGGTTGTAAGTCAACCTTATAGACCAGCTATCCTAGTAGCATGGATACGAGCAGTCTAAGGCTAAGACTCTAGAGGGCGTGTTAAGCCAGCTGTTTTACCATCACATTACCCCTTGAACACCCAGTGAAAGGACACCACACAAGTTGTTATGAAAATAAACAGTGTATTTATTTATAACAAGACTACCCTGGCTCTTTATGAGACAGGGAGCTAAGCACACAACAAAACTCTTACGAAAATACTTTTAAGTTAGCACGTTACACAAATGCCCGAGGGGCACGAAAAACCATATACGCTAAAAGTGGAATGCGAATTACTAGCAGGTAAGTAACAGTTCTAATAGGCTTTGGAATCGCTAGGACTGGACTAGGGAATCGTTAGATTACTACTAGGAGGCCTAGGGGACTCGGGTGCAGAGTGTGCAATCTCACGCGGGATGCGGGACAAAGTCTATGGAAGCTAGAATTCACAAAGTTAGTGTTCACGGGCGAACCCGACCTGGTAGGGAGAAAACGACAGGGGATCCTGACCCTTGGATAGTGAGGCTATGCTGGGACACCGGAGTGCCGAAGTTACCTAGCCCAGGGGCTGCAGCTGCATAGGTCTGAAAAGACGTCGGGGATCTCGTTGCCGGACCAGGAGCCTGGAAGGAAGAAGTTGCTGGCAGGCGACCAGTGAAGAAAAGTTCGATGGATCCAAGCCTGGATCAAGGAAGAAGAAAACCTGAAAGCAGAGGGGACCAAGTTCTTGAATCACTAGCCAGTGATTAAGTGGGCACCAGGATGGCACCGGGCGAAGTCACCGCAGTCAGGTGAGTGGGCGCTGCTGGGCTCTGCAGTCTCTCGGACCAGGAGGCGTTGTCGGCGACCAGGATGGAGGTGCGAGCTGTCCCACGAAGGATGAAGTCGTCGGCGTCGAAGTTACCCAGGAGTGGGCAACAAGCCTTGGCTAATTCAAGCCCACGCGGTGGACTCAAAATGGCGTCTTGAGTGGACCAGGAGGGTCCGGGGTGCTCCTCTTCTGGAAGGGAGCAAGGGCCAGTCTGGAGCAACCAGACCAGCAGCAGAAATGTCGTCGGGCGTCGTCAGGAAGGCCACAAGCCAACGGGCTAGTAGCCAAACAACGCGGTGAGCAGCGGAAAGCAGAAGGGCCCCACGCAGATCGTGGAGATGCTGGGGGGCTGCTCTTCGGTGCTGGAGCTGCTCAGGGTGGGGGCTTCTCGGACCCCAAAGCACTCACCAGGAATTCACTCGGCGGGCTTGCTGGAAAGAAGTCGTGCAGTCTTGCAGATGGCCGGTCCCTTGAGGTCTCGTCGCACCCACGGTTCTCAGCTGGGCTGTAGAGGTGGGTAGAGGTCAGAGGTGCCAGGGAAGCCGGTTCTCGTCGAGCTGGGCAGTCGGATTCCGGAGGAAGGACTTGCAGCAGACCGCAGTGTTCTTAGATGGTGCCTGCGGATGCAGGGTGACTACTCCTTAGTCACAAGGGAGAAATCTTAGGAAGAAGTCTTGAGTTCCTTTCGCAGAAAGTAGTTTCAGGATTCAAAGATGATCTGATTTGGAAGGGGGCCAGTCTCTACCTTTATCCTGTAAAAGGGGGCTGGCACGCGACTAGGTCCTGCCCTAGGGGTGGGACCAGGAGGGGGGTGGTTACACCCACTTCCTTGGCGGGCTTTTCCCCAGGCCAGGGGCTGGAGTGCCCCTGGAACTGGTTCCAGCCGGCCTATGCACAGTGAGCACCGGGGTGCCACTTGCAGTCACCTTCCTCTAAAGCCCTGCCTACCTACAATACACAAAACCCTGTCTGGGACGGTGCTGGCACCGCCCCTGGCAGGAAACCCTTTGTCCTTATCTCCTGCTCTGGGAGGACTCCCAGCAGCAGGAGGGCAGACTTGTGTCTCGGTGGCAGCATCCATTTTGTGGATGCTAAGGCTCTGTCTGACTTTTAACCGGGTTATAGGTTACAGGCATGTCGTGTCCCTCTAGAAGGGTGGAATGCTAACCCCGTCGCCAGAATTGGCGAGGGGTTAGTATTCCAATTCGTATGACACCTTACTCGACATGTTTTGATAAAGCGATACCAGAGTTGGCACATAACCGCGAGGATTATAATGCACTTAAGAGTATATGGTATGCGATATCATGGAAACGGCTAAGGGATGGATCCCGAAAGCCGCAGACAGGCTCAGCTCATGCTAGAGCACCATCTCACACGATTCCAAGCACTCTGCCTTCAGGATTGTTAAGGCCTGCTATAGGAGTGACTGATAGGAGATCTGTGTGTCCATTTTTAGGGTTAGATATAGGTATACTATATCTAAAGCAAAGGGTGAGTACACCACCTTGCCCCAGCTGTCGTGCAGCCAGTTGTGTCAGTTTTAGTTAGTCAATCCAGGGGTGGCATAATACATGCTTCAGCCCCTGGGAGACTTCTGGGTGCACCTCAGCCCTGGGTACAGGGACTTGGAGAGGGCCCAGTGCCAATTCAGTACCTAAGTACAATTTGGATAGAGAGAACAGCTAGGCTGTGGGTCTGATTAGCAGGCCCACAGCCAGGGAAAGTCGTAAACCAGTGCAGCAAAAAGCAAAAATCTGGGTGATCATAGGATTGCAGACCCTACTCTCCTACAGGCGGCAACATGGTCTTCCCTCCACATTACTGCTTGGATTCCGAAGTGAGGAGGGAGGCCACTTTGCGGGCTCTGTCCTTCAGGATTTCCTGGTTTAGAGGAGTGGACACCCTCCTCCGGGAGTGGGGACTGCTGTGGGACTCTATTCACAAGGTGAGGAATCCAGACGGCAGATGTATCTATCAGAAGAACAAGTTACTTACCTTCGGTAACGCTTTTTCTGGTAGATACAATATCTGCCTGTGGATTCCTCACTGACCCACCCGCCTCCCCGTTGTCCACTCTTCTATACCAGAGTTTCTATAATGTATTTATTTTATTGTCAAGGAGTTGTTTATTTCAAATGTTTTATTGCATTTGCTTCACACTGTGTGTGTTACCTTGATATTTGTACTGCCTATACTGTGTATATGTCTACTGTCATTGGTCCGTCCGTGTGCCTCGAAGGCACGGAAAAAAGGGCGGAACTGATGTCATCACGCCGGCGTGGGCCTGTTATAGGCGTCGGTGACGTCAGCGGAGTCGCGTGCGATGCCGTGTCTCTATGACGTCCAAGTCCACGTCGGTTGCTGACGCAAGGGGATATTCACAAGGTGAGGAATCCACAGGCAGATATTGTATCTACCAGAAAAAGCGTTCCCGAAGGGAAGTAACTTGTTCTTCTAGAAATAAGCATGCCTGGCACAGGTAAGCATAATTACCTATATGAACACAGTTCAAAATTGCAGTATAATTTGTACTGGTTTCGGTTACAGTTTTAAGTAAGCGGTTTGCAACACATTGCAGGTATAGTACATTCAAATTAATGGTCTTTTTAAGTAAAATGCAGTTAATTACTTTTCATATTACTTTTGCTAACACAGGGCTGGATCCTAGATTCAGCACTGGGAGATTTCCTGAAAACATGTGAGTAAATGCGTTATAGTTAGAGGTACGATTTGTAAGGAATATTATTGCATTTCAAAAGTTGACACTTTAAAACTTTTTCACATAGAATCACCAATGTTGGGAGACGCGCGAGTGCGCGATCCAACATGGCTGCCTGAGCTCCGTAACGTTTACAGCCCGTTTTTTATTATAAACAACGATTTCCAATCAGTTCTTTTGGCGCAAATGAGGTCGCTACTGAATTAGAGGATTCCTACCTTGTGAGGCGTTTTGGAGGTCCTGTGATAGCCGGAAGTGCAGTTTTGTAGCCCCCTGGTTCCTACTCCCAGCCTCACAACAAGGTACTGCCTGATCTGTCTGTCAGGGGGCGGAGTGTTCATCAGGAAAGGGCCTGGTTTAGGCCTAGCCACACCCACAGTCCTGTTTAGCTGCTGAACCAGTGCATTTGAGGAGTGCTTCACAACTTTTTCCCTTTATTAATATTGATATTGCTCATTTGACTTTACATTCAGTTTATTTGTGATTTTTTTCTCCTCAAAATGGAAAATAAAAATCTTGTTAATAAGAGACAGCAAGTTTCACCTCCTCCAATAAAATCGAAAGTAGTGGAGTCCTCTGAACCTTCACTATCGTTAATTTTAGAAGAAATTCAAGCACTTCGTGCTAATACTGAAACTATTGCGACATAAGTTATAAATGTGCGAAAAGAAATGGCTTGTTTATCTATTAAAATCTCTGATAATTCCATCAAGATAATAAAGCAAAAGTGGATGCTTTTACCCAATTAGTGGCGAAAATACCTCTTGTGTTCACAGCTTTTGGATATGGAAAATCGTAATAGGCAGTACAACCTTCGCATATTTAAGTTGCCAGAAGAAGTCGAAGGGTCTAATTGTCAAATATATTTGGAAAATCTGATTCCTGGTCTTTTAAATATCAAATTTCCAGGAAAAATTGAAGTGGATAAAGCTCGCAGAATCCCTTCTCATCGCAACCCTCCACATACTAGACCTAGACAAATGATATTTAAAGTCTTTTGTCATCATCATTTGGTTCTGATTAGAAAAGCCGCAAGAGAAATTTCCTCATTGATGGTCAATGGCAATAACATCTTTATTCATCAGGACTGCTAAAGAAACTGTTGCAATACGTAAAGAATTGACTGACCTTCGCCCACAGTTAGGAAGTCTTGGGTTTAAATACGGCCTTTTTGATCCATCTACAGTGCGCATATCGAAAGATAAGTTCTCCAAATCCTTACACCGACCAGAAGAATTGCGACATTTTCTTGATCAACAAGTTCAACATTCAATGGATACTCATGACCCTACTACTTGATTCTTCTCTAGTACGATCTTTACTAACACATTTTAAAGTATTTTCTCAATTTTTGGGCTCCAACGGTTCCGGCAATGCTTGTAGAATGTGTGTGTGTTTCACGGTTTCTATTTGTGTATTTTGTTTGTCTTTTTTCTATGTTTTTCTTTCTCTTTTACCTTTCATATTTTCTGGAGCTACTCACTTATTATCATATGTGCTTATTCTGGCTCACCTCGTCTTACCTTTATCTCTCCTTTTCTTCCTTTATGGCTGATATTAAAGTAATTTCATTAAATGTAAAAGGTTTGCGCCATCCAGTTAAACGTACTAAAACTTTTAGATTATTTAGGCAGTTCCAAAACAAGAAACTCATGTTGATGATAAAATCTTAGATTATATGAAAAGAAAATGGGTTGACAATATTGTTTCTTCTCATGCGAATGGTAAGAAAAATGGTGTGGCTATTCTATTTGCAAAGAAATCTCATTGTCAAATTCTGAATACAATTTACTGATAACTATTGGCTATGCCCCTTTAATTGTTGCTGGAGATTTTAATGTTATCTCTGATCCTCTATTAGATAGATTATCTAGTATGACATTTCATCCCCCTAAGGCTTTTTTTGATTTTAAAAAGTTTCTTCAAACTTCTAAGTTAGTGCGTATTTGGGGTCTCCATTTCCCTACAGAAAACATTTTACTTTCTTTTCTAGTCCACACAATTCCCATTCTAGAATTGATTATATATTAGTCTCAAGACAACTTATGAATTCTATTAAAACACCTATGATTGGTAGTATTGATGTCTCTGATCACGCTATGATTTCCTGTATTTTGAACCTGAGTTCAACCTTTACTAAACAATCTAGATGGAGAATTAACTCTGGCATAGCTCTCAATGATCATAATAAACCCAAACTTTTATCTGCTATTAATGATTATTTCCAACTGAATCTTGATGGTTCTACTTCTATGGTTAATAGATGGGATGCTTTCAAAGCGTATATTAGAGGAGCTACCATTTCTATTATGGCCCATGAAAATAAGAATTTTAATGCTAATAAACGCTTAGAAAATCAAGTATCGAAATACGAACACAGCGGTTCGAGGCATGTGGGCTGCTAAATTCATATCTTATGCATAGATCGCCGCCTAGTGTTGGGTCCGGATGATTGCACATTGTTGTCCTGGAAGAGTCTTCGAAGTATCACGAGATAGGTGGCTCCTCCCCTGGACTACAGTGCGCATGGGCATCGACTCCATCCCCAGATTGTTTTTTTCCGCCATTGGGTTCGGATGTGGTTTTGACGTCTCCGTGTCGGAACCGAAAACAACTTTGTTCTTAAGGCCAAAAGGCCTTCGTTACCTGCGTCGGTATTGTTTGCGTACGGTCTCGAGCGTCGACCGACTCTCTAAGCCGGACATCTACGGAGTCAAGTAACTCTTCGATCGAGGCCCTCTCGTCGCAGCAAGACCCGACTAACTTAACATGGAGCGGAGCCCGTTCAAGTTCTGCCCCGTCTGTGGATCCAAATATCCACATATCGATGTGCATCCGGTCTGTAATAAATGCCTATCACCGGACCGCAACGAAGAAAACTGCATGGCCTGCTCTAAGTTCAGGTCCAAGAAGACGCTCAAGCATCGGCGCGCGGCGCGCCTCGAGGCCCAGCGAGCGGCGCCGGCACCCGACGACATATTAGACGACCCCGCGGAAGAAGGCGGCAGCCATCATCTCCAGATTTCACCACCGTCGACGGAGGTCCAGGCCGATCCCGAGGAACATGTCGAGGAACAGGGCCACGACCTTGAATACGTCGAGGAGGTAGGGGACGACGAAGAAGTTTATGGGGCCGCGGAAGATAGCTCAGAGGAAGAGCTATGCCCCGAAGTCTACATTATTGAGGCTCAGGTCACGGGATCGCCACTCGGCCTTACCCACGACCCTGCACCGCTATCCCCGGCCCCGCCTTCTGGCCCGGCCACGGACACTCAAGCGGAGCCGCCATCTCAGATATCGAAACCGAAACCTTCGGATCCGACGACACCAAAGATGGCCGACGTCCAGCCAAAACCGAAACCTTCGGAATCGACCAAACCTAAAATGGCCGACGTCCAACAAAAAGTATCGAAGCCTGCTCCTTCATCGGCTCCGTCGCCCTCAGGCCCACCGAAGTCGAAGCAGGCTGTAGAGTCGACAGCGTCGCAAAAGGTGCGGAAGGAACCGTCCTCTAAGAAGGCCGTCCATCAAGTGTCAAGCACAGTCGTTCCGGCACGGACATCTAAGTCCGTTGACACGCCTTCGGACGCTCCTACGGCGCCGTCAAGTAAGCGCGCAGTCGAATCAAAGTCGACTAAGAGCCACAACCCGAAGGCCGCAGGCACTACGGCAGCAACGGCGCCAAAGACTCCAACGGAGCCGCGACACGTTGCAGCCGACGATTCGTCGAGGCAAATCTCGACCACACCGAGGGAGTCCGACGCCACCGAACATCGGCCGTCGGTTACCAAACCCTCTGCCTCCTTCACAAAGCAGGTGACCGACTCCCTCAAACGTATTCGGGAGAAGACTTTGTCGTCAACTGCATCGCCTCCAAAGACCTCGACCAAGCTTCTCTACACTCTGCCACCTAGGGTGGCACCAAAAGCATTTGCACCGAGATCGGTGCCGAAAATCGCTAACACGTCGGATCCTTCGACGCAAAAGGGGCGCTCTGATCAACATCAAGCCTCAGAAGACCATTCTGAGCATTACATCGATGCCCAAACAGGGAAATTGACCCTCTACAAGAGGAAAATCACTTCCCAACCGCTGGAATCCTATGTTATTCCGCTAAAGAAGAAGAGGCCGGACCAGGACATTCCTGCCCTTGTTGAACCTATTCTACCACCACCAAGAAGAAGTCCATCTCCTTCACCCAACCAATCAGGAGGAGAGGATGATGGACAAGATGACCAATACAATTTCCCAGTTGACAATGACCCTGATGTTCTGCAGGACTCATATGACGACACTGGGGACCAAGGTGGACATCAGGTGGTACAAGATCCACAAGGTTTTGGGACACGTACATCTCCAACAGAGGATTCTGCAGCATTTAATGCTTTAATAGAACGGGCAGCAGCAAATCATGATGTGGACATGCATGCTGACCCGGTGGAGGAAGATTTTTTGTTCGACACTGTAGGAGAGTAGGGTCTGCAATCCTATGATCACCCAGATTTTTGCTTTTTGCTGCACTGGTTTACGACTTTCCCTGGCTGTGGGCTGCTGTTCTCTCTCTCTCCAAATTGTACTCAGGTACTGAATTGGCACTGGGCCCTCTCTAAGTCCCTGTACCCAGGGCTGAGGTGCACCCAGAAGTCTCCCAGGGGCTGAAGCATGTATTGTGCCACCCCTGGGCTGACTAACTAAACTGACACAACTGGCTGCACTACAGCTGGGGCAAGGTGGTGTAATCACCCTTTGCTTTAGATATAGTATACCTATATCTAACCCTAAAAATGGACACACAGATCTCCTATCAGTCACTCCTATGGCAGGCCTTAACAATCCTGAAGGCAGAGTGCTTGGAATCGTGTGAGATGGTGCTCTGGCATGAGCTGAGCCTGTCTGCGGCTTTCGGGATCCATCCCTTAGCCGTTTCCATGATATCGCATACCATATACTCTTAAGTGCATTATAATCCTCGCGGTTATATGCCAACTCTGGTATCGCTTTATCAAAACATGTCGAGTAAGGTGTCATACGAATTGGAATACTAACCCCTCGCCAATTCTGGCGACGGGGTTAGCATTCCACCCTTCTAGAGGGACACGACATGTATGTAACCTGTAACCCCGGTTAAAGTCAGACATAGCCTCAGCTCCACAAAATGGATGCTGCCACCGAGACACAAGTCTGCCCTCCTGCTGCTGGGAGTCCTCCCAGAGCAGGAGGCAAGGACAAAGGGTTTCCTGCCAGGGGCGGTGCCAGCACCGTCCCAGACAGGGTTTTGTGTATTCCAGGTAGGCAGGGCTACAGAGGAAGGTGACTGCAAGTGGCACCCCGGTGCTCACTGTGCATAGGCCGGCTGAAACCAGTTCCAGGGGCACTCCAGCCCCTGGCCTGGGGAAAGCCCGCCAAAGGAGAGGGGTGTAACCACCCCCCTCCTGGTCCCACCCATAGGGCAGGACTTAGTCGCGTGCCAGCCCCCTTTTCCCAGATAAAGGTAGGAGCAGGCCCCCTTCCAAATTAGATCATCTTTGGAATCAAGACACGACTTTCTACGAAAAGACATCAAGATTTCTTCTTCAAGATTCTCCCTTGTGGCTAAGGAGTAGTCACCCTGCATCCGCAGGCACCATCTTAAGAACACTGCGGTCTGCTGTAAGTCCTTCCTCCGGAATCCGACTGCCCAGCTCGACGAGAACCGGCTTCCCTGGCACCTCTGACCTCTACCCACCTCTACAGCCAAGCTGAGAACCGTGGGTGCGACGAGACCTCGAGGGACCGGCCATCTTCAAGACTGCACGACTTCTTTCCAGCACGACCGCCGAGGGATCCTCTGGTGAGTGCTTTGGGGACCGAGAAGCCCCGACCCTGAGCAGCTCCAGCACCGAAGTCCAGCCTCCCAGCATCTCCACGATCTGCGTGGGGCCCTTCTGCTTTTTGCTGCTCACCGCGTTGTTTGGCTACTAGCCCGCTGGCTTGTGGCCTTCCTGACGACGCCCGACGACATCACTGCTGCTGGTCTGGTTGCTCCAGACTGGCCCTTGCTCCCTTCCAAAAGAGGAGCACCCCGGACCCTCCTGGTCCACTCCAGACGCCATTTTAGGTCCACCGCGTGGGCTTGAATTTGCCAAGACTTGTTGCCCCAATCCTGGGTCCAGCGACGTCGAGAGCATCATCCATTGTGGGACAGCTCCTACCTCCATCCTGGTCGCCGACAACGCCTCCTGGTCCGTGAGACTACAGAGCCCAGCAGCGCCCACTCACCTGACTGCGGTGACTTCGCCCGGTGCCATCCTGGTGCCCACTTAATCACTGGCTAGTGATTCAAGAACTTGGTCCCCTCTGCTTTCAGGTTTCTTCTTCCCTGATCCAGGCTTGGATCTCTTCGAACTTTTCTTCACTGGCCGCCTGCCAGCAACTTCTTCTTCAGGCTCCTGGTTCGTCAACGAGGAATCCCGACGTCTTTTCAGACCTATGCAGCCGCAGCCCCTGGGCTAGGTAACTTCGGCATTTCGGTGCCCCAGCATAGCCTCACTATCCAAGGTTCCAGATCCACTGTCGTTTTCGACCTACCTAGTCGGGTTCGCCCGAGAACAGTAACTTTGTGAGTTCTAGCTTCCATAGGCTTTTTCCCTCCTTACGCGTGAGAGTTCCCACTCTGCACGTGGTGTCCCTAGGCCTCCTGCTCCTAACCTGAGTGTTTAGCATTGTAGGCCTAGCGTTTCTAAAGCCTCTGAGAATTGTTACTTACCTGCTAGTAATTCGCATTTCACTTTTAGAGTATATGGTTTTTCGTGCCCCTCGGGCATTTGTGTAAATTGTGCGACTTAAAGTATTTTTATAAGAGTTTTGTTGTGTGCTTAGCTCCCTGTCTCATAAAGAGCCAGGGTAGTCTGGTTATAAATAAATACACTGTTTATTTTCATAACAACTTGTGTGGTGTCCTTTCACTGGGTGTTCAAGGGGTAATGTGATGGTAAAACAGCTGGCTTAACACGCCCTCTAGAGTCTTAGCCTTAGACTGCTCGTATCCATGCTACTAGGATAGCTGGTCTATAAGGTTGACTTACAACCAATCATCAATAAGGGTTGTTTGGACTGATATATAGTGATCACTAGAATAGTGAGCACTGCACATCAGGCCAACTTCTCACAGACACTTTCTCTGTCTCTGAAAGAACAGTTCAAATACTTCCTATGCTCAAAGGTGTCCTTAAACATGCCCCGGAAATCTTTAAGGAACCTACCAGGGCAAGAGTGGTGAACCCACGTATCGAGAAAAAATACAGGCCAGCACCTGAAGATCCTGCCTCTATTCGGGGACAGTTGCCTCTGGACTCGTTGGTGGTCGCCAATGCCCGCAAGAGGGCAAACTCCCAAACGACGGGTGAAGCTCCTCCCCCAGACAAGGAGTCGAAAGTGCTTGAGGCATCCGGCAAAAGGGTGGCTGCGCAAGCTGCCAATGTATGGCGTATAGCAAACACACAGGCACTATTGGCACGATACGATAGGGCGCATTACGACACCCTAGAACATCTCCTTCAACACCTACCTGATGAGTTTAAGGAAGCAGCCGAAATGCTCATACAAGAGGGAAAGCTTATCTCAAACGCTGCAATAAAGTGTGCACTTGATGTGGCAGATACAGCGGCTAGGGGAATTAACACTAGCGTCATGTTAAGGCGACAAGCTTGGCTTCGTATATCTGGATTTAAGCCTGACATTCAAACTACAATCCTCAACCAGCCCGTCAATCCTGACCGACTGTTTGGTCCAGATGTAGACACCACCCTTGAAAAGATTAAAAAGGACAACGAGACTGCTAAGTCCATGGGGGCGCTTCAGTCACAACAATTCAGGGGAAGCACTTTTCGTCGCTCAGGAGCACGTGGTGTTACCAGAGGACACTTGGGTCAACAAACACAATTCACAAAGGGTGGTGCCCAATCCTCGTACCCCAAGCAGGGTAGATGGGGTTACAGAGGTAACAGTGCCAAGGGCAGAGGCGGAGGGAACAACAACTCCCGTTCCTCTGCCGCCAACAAACAGTGACTCTCTGTCACTGCCC
The DNA here is from genome assembly GCF_964261635.1 of Lissotriton helveticus. Taxonomy (NCBI): domain Eukaryota; kingdom Metazoa; phylum Chordata; class Amphibia; order Caudata; family Salamandridae; genus Lissotriton; species Lissotriton helveticus. The sequence goes on along the minus strand of NC_136060.1, from coordinate 467,974,855 downwards.
CCGACCATACAACACCTGTCGGGGGGAGACTCCAGCAGTTCCTGCCAGTCTGGACGTCCATCACCACAGACAGGTGGGTGAGAAAACTTATCCAGGACGGTTACTGTTTGGAGTTAACATCCACTCCTCCCAACATTCCCCCAAGACACCGTCCTATGTCGGCAGAGCACTTGCACTTATTGCAGCAGGAAGTACTGGTGATGCTGCAAAAAGGCGCAATCGAGCTCGTACCAGTGGAAGAGGAAGGCACAGGGGTCTATTCCCTGTACTTCCTCATCCCAAAAAAGGACGGATCCCTCAGACCTATTCTGGATCTACGCCCCCTCAACATGTACATACTGTCAGAACACTTTCACATGCTGACACTGCAACAAATCCTTCCCCTGCTCAATCAAGGGGACTTCCTAGCAACCTTGGACCTCAAGGATGCTTATTTCCACATCCCACTCCACCCATCCCACAGAAAATACCTCAGGTTCACCATTCAAAACAGGCACTATCAGTTCAAAGTCCTACCCTTCGGGGTGACTACTGCCCCCAGAGTGTTTACAAAGTGTCTGGCGACAGTGGCGGCGCACCTCAGGAGACAGAACATACATGTCTACCCGTACCTAGACGACTGTCTTGTTCGAGCAAAGTCGGAACAACAGTGCGCCGCAGACATGTCCCACACTATTCAACTCCTTCACAGCCTGGGGTTCTCGCTAAACTACCCAAAGTCGCACCTTCAACCGAACCATGTGCGGCAGTATCTGGGCGCCACAATAAACACCCTGACTGCTATGGCTCAGCCAAACCCAGTCAGAATCAACAGCATTCAGTCGCTGATCCAAAAGTTCAGTCCGCAACACTCCCTGCCAGCGAGAGTGTTCATGCAGTTGATAGGCATGATGGCCTCCTGCGTCTTCATAGTCCCGCACGCGAGGTTGCACATGCGTCCGCTCCAAGAATGCTTGGCGAATCAGTGGACACAGGCTCGGGGACAACTGACAGACCTAGTGTTGGTGACCGGTCGGGCATACAACTCTCTGCATTGGTGGAATCCACACAACCTTTGCAAAGGACGACCGTTCCAAGAGCCAGTGCCACACATAATCCTAACAACGGACGCATCTCTCCAAGGGTGGGGAGCTCATGTGCTCCACTACACTGTGCAGGGACTGTGGTCCACCCAGCAGCAGAAGTTGCACATCAACTACCTGGAATTGATGGCAATCTTCATGGTGATAAAGTCCTTCAAAGTACATTTGTGCAACAAAGTCGTGTTGATCCGGACGGACAACATGACAGCCATGTACTACATCCAAAAGCAGGGAGGTACTCACTCACCACAGCTGTCTCATCTGGCTCAGAGCATGTGGAAGTGGGCCATTCAGAGGAACATTTTCCTCATGGCGGAACACCTCCCAGGAAAGGACAATCAGATGGCGGATCTGCTCAGCACATACAGCCATCAAATGCACGAGTTGGAGATACATCCATCAGTACTCCACCCGTACTTCCAGCAGTGGGGTCATCCAGAGATAGACCTGTTTGCCACAAGGGAAAACGCAAAATGCCAAAGCTTTGCCGCCAGGTTCCCTCACCCGGAATCGCAAGGGAATGCGATATGGATGAACTGGTCAGGCAAATTTGCGTACGCTTTTCCCCCAGCGCCTCTCATTCCGCTGGTGGCAAGAAAGCTAAAGCAACACTCGATGACTCTCATCCTGGTTGCTCCAACATGGGCACGCCAACCATGGTACACCACGTTTCTAGAACTTTCCGTGGTACCGCATCAAAGGCTGCATCTCACATCCAGGCTCTTGACGCAGAACCATGGCGACATTCAGCATCCAGATCCGCGACAGCTCAATCTGGCGATCTGGCTCCTGAAGTCTTAGAATTTGGCTACCTCAACCTGCCTCCAGAATGCATGGACATTATCCGGGAGGCAAGAAAGCCCACTACCCGAGCTTGCTATGCAGCAAAATGGAAGCGGTTTGTCATGTACTGTACAGACAACAATATCAACGCGCTAGATGCATCCATTCCTAACATCATCTGCTATTTGTTACATCTTTACAAATGCAATCTAGCGTACGCTTCCATTCGGATACATTTATCCGCCATAGCGGCTTATCTCCAGAATAGGCAACACCTCTCTGTTTTCAGGGTGCCTGCCATTAAAGCCTTCCTAGAAGGACTGAAGCGAGTCATTCCTCCAAGAACACCACCGGCTCCAGTGTGGAACCTCAATGTGGTCCTCACTAGGCTGATGGGCCCACCTTTTGAGCCACTGCACTCCTGCGAGATTCAGTTTCTCACATGGAAAGTGGCTTTTCTCATTGCTATCACATCGCTCAGACGTGTTAGTGAGCTGCAGGCGCTCACAATCCAAGAGCCATTCATCCAGATACATTCGAACAGGGTAGTGCTCCGCACTAACCCCAAATTCCTTCCTAAGGTGGTGTCACAGTTTCATATCAACCAAACTATTGACCTGCCTGCATTCTTCCAAAACCCACAAACAGTAGCAGAAAGAATGCTTCATACATTAGACGTTAGGAGGGCGCTAATGTACTACATAGACAGAACACAACACTTTAGAAAGACACAACAACTTTTTGTTGCCTTCTCAGCACAGCACAAAGGCAACCCCATTTCCAAAGCAGGAATAGCCAGATGGATTGTTAAGTGCATTCAAATCTGTTATCAAAAGGCTAAACGTACTTTAACAATACCCCCAAGGGCGCACTCCACACGCAAATTGGGGGCCTCCATGGCTTTCCTGGGGAACATTCCCTTAGAAGACATTTGTAGAGCAGCCACAGGGTCTACACCACACACATTTACCAAACATTACTGTGTAGATGTGCATTCAAAACAGCAAGCAGCTGTAGGACAGGCTGTTCTCAAGACACTTTTTCAAGCTTCTGCAGCTGGCACGGGCAACCGCCCTTAATGGAGGGATTGCTGTGTATTCTATGCATAAGATATGAATTTAGCAGCCCACATGCCTCGAACTGAATATGCTACTTACCAGTATGCATCTGTTCTTGGCATGTAGGGCTGCTAACATTCATATCGCCCGCCCTCCTCCCCGGTGCCCGTAGCGGCTGCAGATACTCTCTATGCATTCATCATTAGCATGGACATCCTTTACACTATTTCACTCCATCTCTGCCACAATGGCTAAAAACAATCTGGGGATGGAGTCGATGCCCATGCGCACTGTAGTCCAGGGGAGGAGCCACCTATCTCGTGATACTTCGAAGACTCTTCCAGGACAACAATGTGCAATCATCCGGACCCAACACTAGGCGGCGATCTATGCATAAGATATGAATGTTAGCAGCCCTACATGCCAAGAACAGATGCATACTGGTAAGTAGCATATTCAATAAGCCTAAAACCCAAATCCGGGCCGGCCGCGAAAGCAAACGACATTCAGGTCATAGGTTTTGCGCACAGAAACAGATTTACACAGCGCCTTGCCTACAACCACAACGGGGCCGGCCGCGTGGCATGACATGAGCTTTGATATCGATGTGGCATATAAGTAAACCAAAGCACAGAGCCATTGGGAATGGATTAACTGGCAACTAGCCCAACACTTAAGGGCGGCCCAACGGGGCTCAGCGATCATGTAGAGAGGTCGAAGACAGAGAGGAGGAGAGAAGAAGGTGAAAGAGAGATAGGGGAGATGAGAGATAGAGAAGGGACAGTGAGGATGGGGCGTGGATGCATCATGGAGGAGGGCCAGCAGGGAGGAAACGTCCCATGTAGCTCCAGTGTCGTGTAAGATGCCTAGGGGAGGAGCCTGTTGGGGGTCTGAAGGGACGACGGCGTCGTCAAAGAGGCGCATGGTTCTGAGCTTGGTAGGCATGTGGCGCGCGTGTTCAATTGAGCAGAGGTAGCGCACTAGGTGCCGCCACAAAACGTGTGTCGCGCGCATACAGTCGCGCTGTGAGAAGTTCCATCGCTAGAACGTGCCAAATCCATACAAACCAGGCTGCTATGGGTGGAGCTTCGGGTCGTTTCCAGTATAGGGCTACAAGCTGCTTGGCCGCCCCCAGCATTTGGAGCGTCAGAATCCAATCGCTGCCACCCTCAAGGTGAGTGCCTTGAGGGTGGCAGGTCTAATACCAAGTAGAATTGTGCTCACGGCTTCAGGTAGGGGGAACACCAGCACCCCCCTAATGTGGCTGAGAACCTCCTTCCAAAAGACGGTCAGGATCAGACACGCCCACCATATATGGATGAAATCCCCGAATGCAGACTGACACGTCCAGCACTTAGGGGAAAACGTGGGGAACATCTTATGGAGCCGTAGGGGCGTGTATTACCATTGGGTCAGGAGTTTGTAGGCATTTTCCCTTTGCGGGATGCTCCGCTATATCTTGGGGATATCTCTCCAGAGCATGTCCCACTGCAAAGGTTCAATGTCTGCGTCAACCACCAGCTGCCACTGGCGCTGGTATGGGTGGGAGGGCACAGTCAGCGGGTGTTGCAGGATGTGATAGATCTGAGAGGTCAGCCTCTTCAATCCCCCAAGGGAGCGCGCCAACTTTTCGAAAGGGGTGAAATCTCGTGTGGCTGCCTGGCACATTGCCCCTTCAGACACCCAATGTCGCAGCTGCGCATATTGCAGTCTTGCCTCTGACGGTACGCGGAACTCCTCCCGACAGTGGTCAAAGGTTTTGAGTGTGCCCCCGTCGTAAAGATCGCAGATCACCCTGCAGTCTCCTTGCGTCCATTTATCAAATTCTCGAGATTGATGCACCGGTGGGAGGTGCGGGTTCCCCACTATGGGGGTATGCGGAGACGGAAACGTGGTGAGTCCCTTGGACACGGCTACGCTGTCCCAAATGTCTAAGACCGCCCTCGTAGGCACTGCTATATAGGCGCCTTTGTAGCGGGCTGTCCGGTGTAACCACGCTCGGTCCCAGATAGTGCGCCCTGTTACTGCTCGGTCCATGTGTAACCACCCTTTCTCGCTCTCTCGCATTGCCCACTCCACCACAAAGCGGAGGTTGGAGGCCCAGTAATAGTGCACTAGGTCGGGGCAGGCTAGACCCCCCTATCCCGTGGTGCCATAAGGATCTTCTGTGAGAAGCTGGACCGTTTTCCGCCCCATATGAAGGACGTGAGTTCGCGTTGTAAACTCCGTATACAGTGAAGTGTGATTGGGGTGGGAAGACTTTAAAACGCATACTGGAATTTGGGAAGGATTGACATCTTGACAGTGGTAAGTCCACCCAACCACAACATCAGGGGTTTCCACCTTCACAGGTCCTCTAGGACCGCTTTTCGGCATTCCCGCCAATTCACCGATGACCATGCGTCCAAAGAGGGGGTCAGAAGAAGACCCAGATATCGGATATGATGTTCGGCCCACTGGTAGGGCGCCGCATCTTTCAAAGAGGGTATCTCCTCTTTCGGTATGGTAAGATTAAGGACCCACGACTTGTCATGGTTGATCTTGAGGCCAGTGGCCCTCTCATAGAGACAGAGCACCCTATGCAGGGCCGGAAGAGACTCCCGTGGACTCGTAAGAGTAAGTATCAGGTCGTCCGCAAACAATGCCACCTTATTGTTCCGCCCGCTATGTACGACTCCATGGATGTCCAGCTCTCGGCGGATCCACTCTGCAAGGGGCTCTACTGCGAGAGCAAACAGCAGGGGTGAGAAGGGACACCCCTGTCTGGTGCCCCTGTGGATAGGCAGTGATGGTGTTAGGTGGCCATTGACCCGAGTCCTGGCCTCTGGCCCTACATACGGAGCCATGATCCTTGTAATCATCTTCGGGCCCAGACCAAATTTGTGGAGTACCGCCCCGAGGAAGGTCCAGTCCACCCGCTCAAATGCCTTCTCCGCATCCAGCGATAGGAGGCAGGCCGGGATTTTCCAGTGATGCACCTTCCCCACGAGATGTGCAAGCTTGCGCATGTTATCCGCTCCGTGTCGGTCACGGATGAACCCGGCCTGGTTAGGGTCCACATGCCCAGACATACAAGGGTCTAGGCGCTTGGCGAGGAGTTTGGTGTATATTTTAAGGTCAGAATTCAATAAAGCTATAGGGCGATAAGATGCACATAGCATGGGATCCTTCCCAGGTTTCGATATCAACGCAATCTCCGCCATACCCATGTCGGGGGACGGTCCCTCATTGTCTGTAAAAGAGTTGAACAGTCTCAGAAGGTAAGGTCTAAGCTGGGACTGGAATGTGTGATAGAAAGACAAGGGGAGGCCGTCTGGTCCCGGTGTTTTTCCCAAGGGGAGATCTCTAATTGCTGCCGTTACTTCCTCTTCGGTTATAGAGTCCTCCAGCTCCGGCGCACACACCGGAGGCAGCGTCGTCCCTTCATAGTTGTCAAGGACAGCCGCAATTGCGTCTGCCGAGACGGCCTCCTTCCGCTACAGGGCGGTGTAATAGCCCATGAAGGCTTCTTGTTTACCCCTCTCCGAGACAGGCCTGGACCCGTCCGGAAGCTGGACATTTGCTACGTGCTCTCAATCTCGCCGCCAGCAGGCGCCCCACCTCGTCTCCTCCCTCAAAATATCTCTGCTTCAGTGCCAGCAGAGAGAGTTCCGCCTTGTTGGTGCGTAGAAGCCTAAGCTGTCCCCTGAGGTTAGCCAGCCTCCTTCTGGACACCAGTGTCGGACGTTCCCGATCCTATATCTCAGCACTTTTAATGTCCTTCGTCAGGTCAGCTTCCAACTTGCAGGCTTCGCGTCTCCGCGCTATCGTTAGGGATGTGATGTGACCCCGGATCGTGGCCTTGAAGGCATCCCATATCACAGGGAAGGGTGTCTCCGGGATGTCATTGCAAATAAAGTAAGAATCTATGGCCTCCCTAATGCTTTCAACATCTGCGGCGTCTCGAAGGATGCTCGGCGGCATATACCAACGTGTGTCTCGGGTGGGGCATGCGGTCGACATGAGCGTGATCGGACAGCGATATATCCGATATGGAGGCCCCCAGTGTATCCTGTACCAGATCAAGTGAAGTAAACAAGAAATCTATGGGGGAATAAGACCGGTGGGCATGGGAGTAAAATGAATAGTCCCTCAGCCCGGGCAGTGGTAGCGCCATGCATCAATTTACCCTAGCTCCTCAATCTGCGTGCGTAACGCAGAGGACATAGCTCCGGTGCTGCTGAATGAGGCATCGCTACGGTCCATGTCCGGATCCCAGACTAGATTGAAGTCCACTCCCAGTATCAAGGAGGGGTCACCACATGGAATCTGTTCCCGCAGAAGCGTCTGGAGGTACCTGTCCTGCATGTGATTGGGCGCGTATATGTTACATAGGGTAAACTGACGCCTCCCCATGTGCACCTTGACTTTAAGAAAACGCCCATCTCCACCCCGAAGGGTCTTGTTGTCCCCCCCGCCTGAAGCCAGCCCTACACAATATGGCCACCCCCGCTGTTTTAGTGTCAGCAGCAGCCCAAAACTGAAGAGGATACTTGGGATGTGCCATGCGCTTCGTGTCTGCCTGGAGCAAGTGGGTTTCCTGAAGGAATATGATATCAGGGCATTGCTGGAGAAGGTAGCGCCATACCTGCCTACGCTTGTTGGGGGAGTTTAAGCCCTTAACGTTAAGCATTAGGACTTTTAAAGGTCTGGGATGTTCACAGCCATATCGCGCAGTAATCAGGGTTCACCCACGCTTCCCACTCCCACCATTGTGAGGGAAAGGATATAGGGGCAGCACCCCCCTTCCCCATCTGCCTAGGAGACTGCAGCTGCTCGGTCCCCACCCAGTCGCACACAAGAAGGGGAAGAGAGATAAGAAAGAAAGCCAGAAAGGAGAGGAAAAGGGAGGAAGGGAATAGAAGTTCCATAGGCGGCCAAGCAGGCCTTTCAACAAGAGAGGTCAACAGAGGCCAACAGGGCCACAGCATACTGTCCCAGTCACAGGGCATCCTCTACCCAAGGGTTCCGACGCACTCAGAGATGTCACTCCCTAGGGGACAGTTAGGGGGTTTCAACAGGAATCACAGGAGCTAAGAACCCCGGAGCCCCAGCACTCCCACCGCCCAAATAGGAGCTGGAGTGTATTGTGCTTTCGTTCAGTCATGATTTGCATAACCCCGTGAGCGGGACGGCCACAAGGATGCCACCATGGAGCGTTTCCGGCCCAGAGTCCCTGCGGGTCACAGAGGACGTTTGATGGCCGTATGAGGAAGGACATCTCATTAGTCTCTTTAACGTGGTAGAGTCCCCGGCGTGGAGGACACAGGAACAGCAGTGGATGTTTAGTGATTGCATGGGGAGGGGCTTGTCGTTAGTTCCTATAGCGTTGCTAAAGTCAATTTAACGAATAAACCTAAAGTCTAGCACTCCATCCTATGTATGGAGTAGGAGCATATCCGCTTTACAGAGTTCAGGTAGACATCCGGTCATTTCCGACAGACCCAGGGTACCAGGGGCACCGCTCGCAGTGGCGCGGTCATTGAGGCACAATTCATCGTTAAGCACCAGGTCACGGGGTAGTCGGATGCGGTGGTGATCCCTCGCGCTCCCCTTCAAGGGATCAGGTGTGCGCTATGATGTCTTGTTTAGCCTGTGAGGCGGACCTCTCATCCAACAGGGGGAGCGGCGGCTGTGTTGCACTGTGGTCCAAGCCGGTCGAGCTGGGACACTCTCCGGACGCTGTGGACGAGAGGGGCTATGCGCCGGCGACTCCGGTAGCTTAAGCAGTTGCGCAGCTTCCCGAAAGGACCTTACTACTCTGCATTTATGCTCCCAGTGGAAGATGAGGGCGAATGGATGGCCCCATTGGTAAGGGATGTTGAGGGCCCGCAGCTTCTCCGTCACCGGCCTGAAAGCCCTCCTTCTGCGCAGGGTGTTGGGCGCCAAGTTTTGAAAGATTTGGATTTTGTGGCTGCCATAACTAAGATCTGGTTTGTCTCTTGCCGCCTTCATGATAGCCTCCTTCTCAGTAAAGAAGTGCACTCGTGTCAGAATGTCCGGGAGGAGGCCCGGCCTCCCCACGGGCCCTGACACCCGATGGGCTCGGTCCAAAGCCAGCGGAGAGGCGTCCTCATCTCCCCAGACCTCATGGAGGAGTTGTGCCACATAGGTCATAATGTCCTTTCCCTCCGCTTCGAGAGGAACCCCCCAAATGCGGAGGTTGTTCCGACGGCTTCTATTTTCAAGGTCCTCCTGTTTGACTTGGACCTCTGTTTTGTTCCTCCAGCGCCGCCAGGCGTTGCCACAGTTGCTCCTGGTCTGCCGTGCGTGCATCCACTATTTTCTCAAGCCCGTCTACCCGGTCTCCCAGATCAGTGACCTCCTTCCGTAGTTCCTTGACGCAAGAATGCACCTCGGAGCGTAGGGAGCCTATCTCCGTCTTGAGCTCAGACATGAAGGCGGCCATGAAGGCCTAGGTCACCGGCGGCGAGTCCTCAGTAGCCTGCGAAGACCCCTCAGTAGGCGCCGTCGCTCCAGCCTTGCCCCACATGGCCACAACCGAGTTGTCTCTAGATGTTGTCGCCGAGTCAGCCCTACTCCCCTTAGACCGCGTCATTGCCAGGTCTGTGGCTGTGTTCAATCAGCGTACCCTGCACCGATCGATCTGAGCGTACCCCAGAAAGAGGAAGGGAGAGAGGAAAAGGGAAGGGGGAGGAAGGGGAGGGAGGCACCAGTCTGTATCTTCACCCGCAGCTCAATCCAGGGCACAGCCTCTCCACTCCTGTTCACCAGGCCCAACCCCAGGACGGTCACACCACTCAAGAAGGCGTCCCCCCCCCCTCTCCGCTGTGCTATACTCCCGGTGGCAAGTCCCAATCACGAAATGGCGACACTGGCGCCCGAGTTGGCCACATAAGTGTCCCCGACCCCCCCAGAGGTACTCACTCAACAGCTGCTTCCCACAGCGCAAATGATGACCACCGGTGCCCACTCCTCCAAGGCAATGTCCTCAGGCCTTAGTCCCAGTGCGGGGGTCAATGGCGACTGTCAGGTCTCTGTCCCCTGAACCCTGCAGGACCCGCCAAGCGCTGCCAGCCCCAACAGCAGAGACTGTGACCCCCGAACCCTCCTCAGGTCAGCGCCGGACAGCACGCAGGGATCGCTCAGTGGGGGATCTGACCCCTAAAGTAGGCCTCGGGCACAGGATGGTGGTACTCGCCCGCAGGTCTCTCCGGTGTTCACCACGCGCTGCGGACCAGCAACCCTCACCCTACAGTGGCCTCTAGCAACCCCATCCAAAAGAAGTCCCGCTCTCTTCAGCGTTTACAGCGGGGTTCCGGGGGCCAGTTGCTAGCCGCTTCGCTTCCCAGGAGGCAGTCCGCCGCTCAGCACAACATGGAGGCGCACCGAATGCCCTAGCTGCCGCGCAGGGGGACCAGGAGACAGGGCTTTTGGGGACAGCAACACGCAAAGTCTAGGGTCCCCTAGCGCTGGTCAAAGTAATGCGCCCGTCCTTGGCCTCCGACCCTCACTACGCCGTGTCCTCAGTCGGTGCAATGTCCCACCTCGGCCCCTGCAAGTCTGTGCCCGCATTCCACCTCCAGTCGCTCACCGGGGGGGGGGGGAGGGGGCGCCATTGCAACTCCGGCCCAGAGGGATCTACCAAGCGCCGTCTGCCAGTCCTTCGCTGCCTCCGCCTATTCACCCCCGGGGTCACCGTTTCCTGGCACAGGGCACAGCCAAGTACTGCCGCTTTCCTTGGGCCCGTCACTCCTTCAAGGCCAGGCACCGCGCTTTGCACCAGGGCAGCTCTCCAGGCCGCGCCGACTTGTCTCGCGGTACTGCCCCGGCGAGCACACAGGGGAATCCAGGCGGGACTCCAGACTGCCCCGAGGGCGCGAGTCCGCATGGTTGCCGGGGGTGCAAGATGGCAGGCGCGGCTGCTCTCCGGAGCGCAGGCAGCCACCGCCAGCCCGCAGTGTGCAAATGCAGCAGCTCACCTTTATCCATGGGTGCCCCGGCTCCCAGGCAGGCCGCGATCAGTATAGCCGGGCACCGCTGCTCTCCCGATGCAAGGCCTGTCCACGCAACGGGTCCTCACCACAGAAGCCCCGCTAGGCCGCGGCACACTTCACGGTGCACAGTCGTTCCTCAGCCTTGCCGGGTCCCGCCTCCGCCTCCAGCGGCGTTGTTCCTGCTCCGGAGCTCTCCGCCACCAGCCCAGGCCCGATTCGCAGCCCACAGGTGAGACCAGGGCGCGGGTCAGCTTCCCCGGTAGGCGCCACAAAATGGCGGGTGCGGCTGTTCACGGGGACGCTGGTAGTCACCGCCAGCCCGCAGTGCAGTTTCCCCAGCGGTTCTCTTCTCTCCGCGGGTGTCCCCGCTCTGACAGCCCCCACCGTTCTCGAGGTCACCGCAAAGCACCCCAACTCCGCTAAAGAAAGCTTATGTAGGCGGCAGGGCACCGGAGCTCGTGGGAAGCACGTTTCACCGCATCGCCGCCGAAGCCACACCCCCTCCATTATTGTTTTTAATTGGTATTGAACCCTTTCTTACCTCTATAAGAAAATGTGATGCTATTAAAGGAATCAATGTTAAGGATGTTATTATTAAGACTTTAGCGTATGCCGATGATGTACTTTTATGTATCAGTGACCCTTCATCCTCATTTCCATCATTAATAGAAATAATAAATAAATACTCTATGGTGTCGGGATACAAATTAAATACTAACAAAACTGAATTTTTTCCTTCGAATGTCTATTGTACTCCTGGTATGATTCCTATGAATGAAATTATTCTGCAAAAGAATAAATTAAAATATCTGGGTATTTTATTCTCTTCTTTTATAAAATCAACATTAACTTTAATATAATTTAAAACAAAATTACTGTTTAAAGACAAAACGTCTAAATGGTCTACATTACATCTTTCATGGTAGGGTAGAATGGAATCTATTAAAATGAATGTTGCTCCTAAAATCTTACAGACCCTTGCCTTGATTCCCACTCAATTTCCTTTAAAATGTTATAAAGATGTTGATAAACTTCTTGCCAAATTTCTTTGGAATAACAAAGCACACCGTAATGTAATATTGGTTTTGGTATCCCAGATTTTCTTCTTTATCATAAAGCGTTTATTTTTTAAAACAAAGTGCCATGTGGTTTAATCAATCCTTTTAACATTTTCCACCTACCTTGCTCCCCAATGAAAAATCCATTGTGAAACCTTTTCCGCTACCCACTCTGTTAACAATGTCTAACAAATCTTCATTTTTCCATAAATCTGTTATCCTCAAATCTACTAAAATGATCTTCAATGATATAGATTCAATATTTCAGTATCCCATGTGTAGTACTGATGAAGTATCTTTATGGTATAGCAATGTTAATAAATTTAATAGAAACGTTAATTGTTGGTTTTCATGGATTAAAGCTGGTATTTTTTATCTTAAAGATGTTTATTCTAATAAAACTTTTATACCGTTTGGGAACTTACAAAGTTTGGTTTAGCAAATTCTGAACTTATAAAATAAGAATATTTAAGTAATTCAATTTTAGATTCTTTTTTGCAAGCTATTCCATAAAATATTCAAGCTGATTTATCCATTTATATCCAAACTATATCAATTAATGCTCATGGTGTTTCTATTCTGTATAAAAAATTGTCCAATACTTTAGGTAGTAACATAATTATGATCTCAACGTTCTGGAATAATGAATTATCGCTTTCCTTGTCTACTGATATATGGGAACATATATATGGCTTAGTAATATATCTGGATGGTTACCTGTTTCACTTTTTTAAACTAATTCTTACATGTTATTTAATTGCTTATGGACTCCAAAGCGTTTATTTCAAGCTAAACCTCTTCAATCTGATACTTGCTGGCATTGTAATTCACACCCTGGCTAACTACAACATATGCTCTTTACTTGTCCTTAAATTTATAAATTTTGGACTGAAGTTTGGGATAGTAATAAAAAGATTCTGAATATTCATGAAGACGTATCTTATCCAATGTTAATATGCAAATCTGTTACGCTATCAAAGGATTTAAATGATCTTGAATGTAAACTATTTAATTTCTTAATCTCAGCTGCGATAAAATCCATTACCTTTTGTTGGAAAGATATTTCAGAGTTATGTGTTCATGCCTGGTGGTCATGGGTTATTTTTACAAGAAGAGGTGCACAGTTATCTCTAACTGGGGTTTCTCATAATTCTATTTTTTATCATTAATTCTGGATTCCTATTGAGGTTTATTTATCAAATTAATGGTATATGCATTGCTTACTCCCCCTTTTGCTGTTCTTTTATTGTATTGACTGATATTGCATAGTAGTTCTGTTTATACTTTAATAGTACTTTGCTAGTTATTGGTTCCCTTCCCTTCCTCCCCCCGTCTTTAGTTTATTTATGAATGCGTCTAACCTCATATCTACTGAATTACATAAGAATATATTGTGTTATACATAGTGATATAGATGTTTCGAATTATTATTCTTTTTTGTATGTCTTGGTTTTTGTTTATTGTGTAAGATTTTCAATAAAATATTTTGAACTCAGAATCACCAATGTTATCTTATGGGAGGAAATTCACTTAGCATGTACGTTATTGTGAGAAGTTGGCCTGATGTGCAGTGCTCACTATTCTAGTGATCACTATATATCAGTCCAAACAACCCTTATTGATGATTGGTTGTAAGTCAACCTTATAGACCAGCTATCCTAGTAGCATGGATACGAGCAGTCTAAGGCTAAGACTCTAGAGGGCGTGTTAAGCCAGCTGTTTTACCATCACATTACCCCTTGAACACCCAGTGAAAGGACACCACACAAGTGTTATGAAAATAAACAATGTATTTATTAGAATCACAACAACCCTGTACTCTTTATGAGGACAGGGTGCTAAGCACACAACAAAACTCTTACGAAAATACTTTTAAGTTAGCACGTTACACAAATGCCCGAGGGGCACGAAAAACCATATACTTTCAAAGTGGAATGCGAATTACTAGCAGGTAAGTAACAGTTCTAATAGGCTTTGGAATCGCTAGGACTGGACTAGGGAATCGTTAGATTACTACTAGGAGGCCCAGAGGACTCGGGTGCAGAGTGTGCACTCTCACGCGGGATGCGGGACAAAGTCTATGGAAGCTAGAATTCACAAAGTTAGTGTTCACGGGCGAACCCGACCTGGTAGGGAGAAAACGACAGTGGATCCTGACCCTTGGGTAGTGAGGCTATGCTGGGACACCGGAGTGCCGAAGTTACCTAGCCCAGGGGCTGCAGCTGCATAGGTCTGAAAAGACGTCGGGGATCTCGTTGCCGGACCAGGAGCCTGGAAGGAAGAAGTTGCTGGCAGGCGACCAGTGAAGAAAAGTTCGATGGATCCAAGCCTGGATCAAGGAAGAAGAAAACCTGAAAGCAGAGGGGACCAAGTTCTTGAATCACTAGCCAGTGATTAAGTGGGCACCAGGATGGCACCGGGCGAAGTCACCGCAGTCAGGTGAGTGGGCACTGCTGGGCTCTGCAGTCTCTCGGACCAGGAGGCGTTGTCGGCGACCAGGATGGAGGTGCGAGCTGTCCCACGAAGGATGAAGTCGTTGGCGTCGAAGTTACCCAGGATTGGGCAACAAGCCTTGGCTAATTCAAGCCCACGCGGTGGACTCAAAATGGCGTCTTGAGTGGACCAGGAGGGTCCAGGGTGCTCCTCTTCTGGAAGGGAGCAAGGGCCAGTCTGGAGCAACCAGACCAGCAACAGAAATGTCGTCGGGCGTCGTCAGGAAGGCCACAAGCCAACGGGCTAGTAGCCAAACAACGCGGTGAGCAGCGGAAAGCAGAAGGGCCCCACGCAGATCGTGGAGATGCTGGGGGGCTGCACTTCGGAGCTGGAGCTGCTCAGAGTCGGGGCTTCTCGGACCCCAAAGCACTCACCAGTAGATTACTCGGCGGGCTTGCTGGAAAGAAGTCGTGCAGTCTTGCAGATGGCCGGTCCCTTGAGGTCTCGTCGCACCCACGGTTCTCAGCTGGGCTGTAGAGGTGGGTAGAGGTCAGAGGTGCCAGGGAAGCCGGTTCTCGTCGAGCTGGGCAGTCGGATTCCGGAGGAAGGACTTGCAGCAGACCGCAGTGTTCTTAGATGGTGCCTGCGGATGCAGGGTGACTACTCCTTAGTCACAAGGGAGAAATCTTAGGAAGAAGTCTTGAGTTCCTTTCGCAGAAAGTAGTTTCAGGATTCAAAGATGATCTGATTTGGAAGGGGGCCAGTCTCTACCTTTATCCTGTAAAAAGGGGCTGGCACGCGACTAAGTCCTGCCCTATGGGTGGGACTAGGAGGGGGGTGGTTACACCCACTTCCTTGGCGGGCTTTTCCCCAGCACAGGGTCTGGAGTGACCCTGGAACTGGTTCAAGCCGGCCTATGCACAGTGAGCACCGGGGTGCTACTTGCAGTCACCTTCCTCTAAAGCCCTGCCTACCTACAATACACAAAACCCTGTCTGGGACGGTGCTGGCACCGCCCCTGGCAGGAAACCCTTTGTCCTTATGTCCTGCTCTGGGAGGACTCCCAGCAGCAGGAGGGCAGACTTGTGTCTCGGTGGCAGCATCCATTTTGTGGATGCTAAGGCTCTGTCTGACTTTTAACCGGGTTATAGGTTACAGGCATGTCGTGTCCCTCTAGAAGGGTGGAATGCTAACCCCGTCGCCAGAATTGGCGAGGGGTTAGTATTCCAATTCGTATGACACCTTACTCGACATGTTTTGATAAAGCGATACCAGAGTTGGCACATAACCGCGAGGATTATAATGCACTTAAGAGTATATGGTATGCGATATCATGGAAACGGCTAAGGGATGGATCCCGAAAGCCGCAGACAGGCTCAGCTCATGCTAGAGCACCATCTCACACGATTCCAAGCACTCTGCCTTCAGGATTGTTAAGGCCTGCCATAGGAGTGACTGATAGGAGATCTGTGTGTCCATTTTAGGGTTAGATATAGGTATACTATATCTAAAGCAAAGGGTGATTACACCACCTTGCCCCAGCTGTCAAGCAGCCAGTTGTGTCAGATTTGGATGGCCAGCCAGGGGTGGCATAATACATGCTGCAGCCCCTGGTAGGCCCTGGGTACACCTATGCCCTGGGTACCTAGGGTACACTGTACAGGGACTGATAAGGTGGCTCAGTATCCAATTTAGATATGTACCTAAGGTACATGGAATCCACTTTACAGAGAGAGCAGTGGGCCTGAGGTCCTGAACAGCAGGGCCTCAGGTCAACTAAGTCAGAAAACCAGCAAAACACCAGGCAAAAAGTTGGGGGCAACCATAGTCAGGGGTCAACCTTCCTACAGTTATGTTAACGATACTTTTTCTTACTCTGTGCTGGATACCTAGATTCAGCACTGGGACATTTAATGAAAACAGTTGTGAAAATGCTTTTTGGTTATTTGGTTGATTTTTAAGGAATATTTTTTGTTTTCAAAAGTCGACACTTAGAAACCTTTTGGGAGAAAAAGTGTCAATGTTCTTCTATGAGGAAAAAGAGGTAATCTGTTTTCAGGTAGGTAATCTGTCTTTTGAGTTAGGGTCCTGGGGTTAGACTCGGGGGTCTCCCAGGGTCAGTGATGCACTGTTGTTGCACCCTCAGCGGCACTCGGGCGGCCGGGTGCAGAGTGTTGAGGCCCAATGTTATCCTTTGGAGGATCGGGGGACTCCGGTTGGTGGCTGCTGGCAAGCAGGCCACGGGGTTGTGGGAGCAAAGCTCCTAGGGTTAAGCTCAGGGCAAGTTGGGGACCAAGTTAGCACAAAAGGGGTACCCTCAGCGGCACTAGGGGTGCAGGGTGCTGTTTTGAGGTCGGGTGCCCTGTTGATTTCAATGGAGATACTCCAGGACAAATAACGCTGCAGGCTCGGGGACGAGGATCTTCCAGGAGTGACCACCACTTCAAGGGGTAAGATGGGATGTAGAGGGATGGTTAGGCACCGCTGGGTTGGGCACACAAGGCCGTGGGGCGTCTGGTGCAGGGGTGCCTTTGGACGTTGGATTTTCTTACCCGCTCTGGTCGTGGTAGGGGGGGGGGGGGGGGTCCTTCTGGATTGAGGCTGCAGGCACTGTCTGGAGGCTTGAGGCAGGTCAGGGGTCGCCGGACTCTGGTCAGGATAGCCGGGGCGACCTCCTCATGGTGTTTTTCCACTCAAACTCGGGCCGGGTTCGGCTGCTGCAGAGTGGGCTGGCACCAGAAACTGCAGTTCAAAACGTCCGGTGTTCACGGGAGAAACAGCTTGGAAAGTGAATGTAGGCAGATCCTCCGGGGTTTTTTAGGTTGCTGGCCGCAGAACACGCCAGGGTTTTGGAGGAGCAGGTTCGAGGGGAGACAGGCCTGTAGGGCTGGGGCAAGTCAGTGGGTGTTGTCCTCTTGTTAGCTCTGCACAGCTTCTCGTCCT
This sequence comes from Lissotriton helveticus, assembly GCF_964261635.1. NCBI lineage: Eukaryota > Metazoa > Chordata > Amphibia > Caudata > Salamandridae > Lissotriton > Lissotriton helveticus. The sequence continues at coordinate 467,957,501 of NC_136060.1, read as the reverse complement.
TCTTCTCTTCTTTTCTTGTGGTTGCTGGATCTGAGGAAGGAAGTTTCAGGGTGCCCCAAAATACTACATTTAGGGGCTTTACAGGTAGGTAAAGAGGAGGGAGCAATGGTTTCCTTCCCTGAGCTGGGTGCACCCCCCTATTCTGCCACTCTCCAGTGGGAGGGAGGCAGGAGCCTGTACCTGGTTGACTAGGTCCCCCCATCCTCAAGATGGCAGGGACTCTATGTTGTGCTTCTCGCCTCCTTTACCCTAGGAATGGAGTTGGCAGAGGTGGGCACACCTCTCTTCCTCACTTAGTTGTTCCCGCCTGGTCTCTCGCCCAAAGTGGGGGGTAGAACCAGTGGGGACCAGTTGCTGAAAGCAGAAAATGGTCTGGAGAGGCTCACAAAGGTGGCATACCATTGAACCTTCTCCTTCGGGAACCCTGCCCATCCTGTGGGAGGAGGCGCGGGGCACCTCGTCCCAGGATGTGCATTGTTTCAGGCCCCCGAGAGCAGCAAGCTCTCGACCCAGGGGTCCAGAAACATGTCTGGTAGTGGCAGCCACTCAGTCAGGTCACTGGGAGTTGGTCGAGTTTCAGGGGACATCTCTAAGTTGCCCTCTGTCGTGCATTTTACATTAAATCTCACACTGGCATCAGTGTGGGTTTAATGTGCTGAGAAGTTTGATACCAAACTTCTCAGTCTTCAGTGTAGCCGGTATGGTGTTGTGGAGTTCGTGATGACAAACTCTCAGCACCATATACTCTTAATGGCAGCACTGCCCTTACAGCGCCCAGGAATGGGCCTGTGTACTGTGGGGGTACAGGGCTCATGGACCTGTACCCTCACTACTGGCATAGGGCACCCAGCTCGAGGGGTGACTGATGGATGCTAGGTCAGTGGTTTGTGGGCATGGCACACAGGGATGTGTGCCATGTCGAGACTTCACTTTGTTCTGCACCAAGACATGCAGCCTGCAAAGGCAGTGTGTGAGTGTCAAGGTACAGGGCCTCCAAGGGTGACACAATAAGTGCTGCAGCCCTTAGGGGCCTTCTCTGGTCACAGTGCCATGGGTACTTGTGGTACCATTTACCGGGGGCTTACCTGTGGCCAGAGATGCCAATTTGGTTTAGGCTTCAATGCAGTTTTAGGGAAGGAACACAGGCCCTGGGTACCTGATTGGCAGGAGCCCAGTCTACACTCAGTCAAAACACATCAGCAATTCAGAAAAAAGTGGGGGCATAGCATGCAAGAAAGAGGGCACTTTCTCACACTGTCCCATTTCATGGCCATTCCTTCTCCAGGGCAGTCACTTTAATCCATAGCATGAAACTTCTTAGTATCCTGTAGAGGAGAGTGTTGTGGTTTTGCTAGAGCATGAACAAACAGGGATGCTGTACTCCAAGTAGAACAGCAGTCCTCTTCTGATCCTATACCTCAGGCTCCTGAACTTTTACCTGCGCAAGAAAAAGTTCAAGATGCTGTCCCTGTCTCAGGTTCTTCTGGTGCTGAATGTGGAGGACTTGAGGGGAGTCTCAAGTTGCTGGATGCTTTTTTCCACATACTGATCCTTTAGTCGCTCAAGAGGTTCTTAGGTTTTGTGGTGCAGTCACACATTGCTAAATCTCAGTCCTTCCTTTTCGTTTGATATCACCTCACACCTTTCCAAGGGTGATGGCTATAGTAGACCCCATCACAGAAAGACTGGGGATCACTGTGTTTCTATACTTGGTAACTGACTATTCAAGGCTGACTCACCACAACACTTCACCTGCAAACAACAAAATCCTTTTGTTTGACTTTAGATTTTCCAGCAGTGGGTCACCTGTTGCCCTCGCAGTGCCTCCTGGTCATAAGGGTGGCACTAGATACGACCCTGCTCCTAGCTTTCTCTCCTCTACAGAGGATCCAAGACAATAATGGATAAGATTCCAATGTTTCGTGCAGAAGCCGGATTTCCGGCCCTGGCAGTTCTTTACATGCTCATCAGTGCACTGCAGATTTGAACTTGATCACCCCAAGAGGTGCCGGTGGCTAGTGTCTAGCCACCTGGTTAGCGCATTAAACAGAAAGACAGAGAGCCTTAGCTGGCGTTCTCTTGCCCATCACGGGTATTATTTCCATCAGGAGGTGATTCAAATGCAGCATGCTTCAACCGGACATGCCCACTGCCGTATGTTTTGTGTTGTCTAGAATACTTTTCCAGGAGCCTTGTGAGGCACCTTTCATTTGAAATCCCTGTGTGTCCGCCCATCCTCTTGATCCCTCTGGTTTTGTGGAAGATAGGACCGGACCCGAACCATCCTCACCACTTCGGATTAGCCGAGAACGGTCTGGTACACAGACGTTTTTCATCTCTCCCATTATTCTCTGCTTCATCGCCCACTAAGTGGAGTTTCTCTCCCCCAGTTGGGAGGCCTTGTTCTGATCCTCAATCTCAGGAGTTCACACCATCATGCCTGGAAATTGAGTGGGCTGTTGAAGTCCCTTGTATCAAAGGCAGTTAAAGTTACTAATTCGGTCAATACTGGGTGCTGGAACAAGTTTGTTCTATGGTGTTCCAAGCGAAAGGTAGATCCTCTGAAAGTGACCATCGCCAATATCCTACGATTTGCAATATTCTTGGACCAGCAGGGTTGTGCATTGCATGGTCAAAGGAAATATCACAGCATTGTCCGTCTTTGTGTCTCTCAGACCAGACATCTTTGTTTAGGTTAGTGGTGGTTGTTTGTTTTTTGAAGGACCTAACAAAGATGTTCCCGCCTGTTCCATTTGTTTTGCCACAGTGGCACTTAAACTTTCTTACCATTTCTGTTGGGCTCTTCGTTCGAGCTCCTTCACAGTTGCAAGTTAAGATTCATTACCTTCAAAACTGTGTTTTTGGTTGCTGTGAACTCAACTCGTCATATTGGTATACTGCAAACTTTGAGTGTCCGTACGCCTTTCACATTTATCTTCCCAGATAAGCTTGTTCTTCAAACTAAAGCAGCTTTCCTCCCTAAGGCATTGTTTCCATTCCACCTGGCAATTTGATCAACTTGGCCACCTTTTACTGACCACACATCTGACCAAGAAGGGGGAGCGTCTGCTTAGACTGGACCCCAGTTATGTATTTAGTTACAATATCGACCACACAAGATAGTTCCGGTCTGACAAACGCCTCTGTACATGGTGCACAGCCAAAAAGAAAGGCAAGGCGATTCAGAAGGGAACTCTTTCGTGTTGGATTCTGTTATGCATGAAAATCTGCTATGGCCGCTCGACAAAAGAACCGTCCGAGGGAATCTGTGCTCAATTCCAACAGGGCAAAGACTTATCACTGTGGTCTTTGCAAGAGGTGTGCTGATGATTGACGTATGTAGGGCAGTGAAACAGGCTTTCCTCCATACCTTCAATAAACACTGTTAGGGCTCCGGGCTGAGGAGGGATGTCCATTTCAGCCATTCAGGATTTCCTTGAGTAACCCTTGCTTCAAACCCACCACCTGGAGGGTATTGGTTGGGAATCTGTTCATAGGTAAGGAATCTGCTGGCTGAAAAACTGATGAGAACGGACTCCAGAGCACCTTAGTGAGTGCTATATGGCTCCAGTGATGTCACTGTGACCCCATTTCTAGAACTGAGTTAGAGCCAGTGGCCTCAACCGGCGCAAGCGAGCTATGTCAGAAGTTTTCGGATCCAGGCTGGCACATGGGGATATTCAGAGATGAGGAATCTGCAGACACAGTTTCCACCAAAAACATCATTATCAAAGCTAAGTAACTTTCTTTATTACGTATCAGTACTTGCAAAGCGCAATTGAAATCAGTGGTAATGAATCAGTTCCATCTAAAGTTTAAGATTGAGCTGTGTTTCTCAGTGAGTTTTTATTTTCTATTGAAAGTGTTTATTTTCTAATGCACACAAGAATCATCTGTTAGCTAAAACCTTTAATGTTGTGTGTGTGTTTTTTTTCTCTTCATGTTTTGGTATTGTTTGTGATCTGTCTTCATGCTCTGTTACTCTTGTGGGAATTACGGACCGGTTTGCATTCTTAAAGCTGTATAAAGTTTTTAAGCAGATATTTTGTTTTAGGCTTGTGAAAGGAACCGCTTATCACTGGGATCTTCTTCTTGTTGCGTTAATTAACACTGGGATGTCTGTCTTTGGATTACCTTGGATTCATGCTGCATTTCCCCACTCCCCAATGCATGTCCGTGCACTGGCTAATGTTGAAGAACGTGTAGAAAATGGTCACATCTACGAGACGTAAGTATATGATATTTGGAAAAGTATTTCACAATCTTGAAAAAAAATGTAAGCATGTCAAACATCATTGCAGATATTTCATTTTGAACATCTTCATTCTAGCTTGGTTGCTTCAGAAACTGTATTAGAGCTGCTTCGCTATTTAGCTCATAATAGATCTCTAAAACTGGAAGCAAAAAAAGCACAGTAATAATGATGGTGCTACAATGACCTCAATGTGATGGAATGTATGGCAAAAATTTATTATGATTACACACACCAATTGTTAAGAAGCACAATAAATATATTTGCACAACCAGGACAGGAGTTTGGCTCCATGTACAGTTTATAAATGCATGGTAGTACTGTATGACTTTCTCAGAGGAATGTGGGTGTGGCCAGACTATTTTCACCTCTCAGCTGGTTGATTATGGAATGTGAATCCTCAAAGTAAATCCAGAGATTCAGATGACATATGAATCTTACACAAGCTGGGCTCCACTAGTCCTAGCCTAGCCCCAAAAGGACTTTCTCTGGGCCCAGTAAAGGGGTACCTTTTGGGTTTTTTGTCTTTTGCCTATTTTTATGGTAGCTAGATCAGTTAAGCATTTGAAAGGTTTAAATTTGTTTACTCCCATTTTTTTCCTCATCTTCCCTTTGTCATGCCACAGTGGTACTTTAACTGGGTTCTCAGATTTGATGTGCACTCCATTTGAGCCACTTCACAGCTGTTCCTTGCGGCTCCTCACTCTCAAGACTGTGTACCTCGTCACCATAACATTGGCACGGTGTGCGCAAGCTGCAAGCTCTTTGTGTCAACCCACAGTACACTATCTTCTTCCCAGACAAGCTGGTTTTGTGGATGCAGGCATCCTTCATGCCTAAGGTTGTGATGTTGTTTCAAATCGGTCAGAGCATCACCCCACTGATGTTCTATGCGCCTTCTTACCCCTCGAAGGAGGAGAGACACCATCATCTGGTCCTCAAAAGAGTGCTGCACTTTCAGATAGATCATACAAAAGAACACCGGGTGGACGATCAGCTCTTTTTGGGGTTCACTGGAACAACGAAAGGCAAGGCTGTGCATAACATAAACATCTCCTGCTAGATTGTGCTCTGCATTAAGATCTGCTACAATTTTGCCATAAAGCAGCCTCTGGAAAGAATGTGTACTCATTCTACCAGGGCCAAAGTTTCTGTGACTATATTACCAAGCTGAGTCCCTGTCTCTTAAACAATTGCCAGACAGTTGTGTGGGCATCCCTCCATATATTCACGAAGCACCATTGCATGTATAATCAGGTTCGCTGCCAGGGGCATTTTGCCTGCTCCGTCCTGCAGGACTTTCTTGTGTGAGTGTATCCACCGCCCCACCTCCAAATAAGTGCTGCTTTGGTATCTGCTCAAAAGGTGAGCAGTATGCAACCAGAAGTCTGTATCAGAAGAACAAGTTACTTACTGTTGGACCTGGCCCTTGTTGCAGGGTTATACCCAAACTTGTTGCCTTTCTCCTCCTGTTTTTCTGACCTTCTTTTGTTGGTTTTAGGTCTCTGGGCACTTTACCACTGCTAACCAGTGCATGTGCTTTGTGTCTAAAATATGATGGTAATTGGTTTCTCCATGATTGGCATATTTGATTGACTAATAAGTCCTTAGTGTAGTGCACCAGGTGTGCCCAAGGCCTGTAAATCAAGTGCTACTAGTGGGCCTGCAGCACTGATTATTTCACCCACATGGGTAGCCCTGCAAACATGTCTCAGGCCTGCCATTCGGAGCCTGTCTGCACAGTTTTAAACCTCGATGTCGACCTGGCAAGTGCACCCACTTGCCAGGCCCAAACCTTCCCTTTTATTACATGTAAGGCACCGCCTAATGGAGGCCCTAGACATCCCCAAGTGTGGGGTGCGGTGCACTTAAAAGGTAGGCCATGTACTTGTGAGTTTTACATGTCCTATCTGAAAGAAACAGGTTAGTATTAGATTCCTTACCTTAGAATATCCCCAGGCGTCAGTCTGGATCCGGAAACTTTTGCGTAGCAGTACCCCTGCGCGTCGGTAGGCGTCGTCTGCAGGCGTCCCCTGCGGCTCCGCGTCGTCGGCGTCGTGCGCCGTGATGACGTCGCTGGAGTATATAGACGCCGCCTCCGCGCGCTGACGTCAGTTCTTCTTTTTTCCGCGCCAGTTAGCGCAGATCCGAAGAGCAGTACTCCGGTCTTTTGACCAAGTTTTTTGTTAACTAATTGATCTTTACGGTGCCGGTAGGATGCCCGGTTTCAAGAGTTGTGACGAGTGCGACCGCCTGATGTCGGTCACCGACCACCATCGACTCTGCCTCCGGTGTCTGGGCGCGGACCACGACGTGGAGTCCTGCGTCGACTGTCGGGCCTTGACTGGAAAAGCTAGGCGGGAGCGGTCCCGCAAGCTTCTCGAGCTCCGGTTGTCGGCCCCGCGTCGAGAGCGGTCCCGGTCCGGTCGGAGGTCGAGGGAGCGGTCGAGGGAACGGTCGCGGAGCCGCCATGGGCGCTCCGGGAGTCGCCACCATTCCTCCGGCTCGTCAGGTAAGCACAAGAAGTCGGGGCGTCGCCATCGCACCCCCGACTCCCCCCGACTCCCGCGTGCTGCGGCCGGGGGCTCGGGTGACCCCACCCCCGCGGTCCCGCATGGGTCGTCGACGCCGTCTACCCCACACCTGTCGGTCCCTGGGGAAGGCGCGTCGCGTGAGGAGATCGAGGCCTTCCTCATTGCTATGAGGGCGAGGTCTTCTCCGGCGGGGCCTTCGGCGCCTGCGGGCCCGTCGGTCCCGTCTGGGGGCCCGAGCGGTTCGGGTGCTCCTGCCCCGGCGCCGCCGGTGGCTCCGGCCCCGGCGCCGCTGGTTCCCTCTGGTTCGTCGCCGGCTGGTCTCCCGGCCTCTCCGGCGTCGGTTCCTGTGGGCCAACCCGTGGTACCGCCCCCGCGTGGTGCAGCGACTCCGCCGTCGGCTCCGGCCGGCGTCGGGTCCCCGGCACCGACGCCGCGCGGCGCCACCCCCCTTTCCTCCCCGACTCCGGACTCGGAGCCGGACCGGCGTCGGCCGACGCCGGATCCGACGCCGATGGGGCCCGTTGACCCCGATGTCTATATCGTCGATCCAGAATATGGGTATGATGAGGAGGAGTATGGAGAGGGTTGGGAGGGGTCTGAGGACCCTCTATCCCGTGCCTGCCAGTATGATGTGGACTGGGTAGGTGATCTGGGTGATGCCAGTGGCCTGGACGAGTCGCCCAACCCTGGGTTTGTCTCTCCGTCCCCTGTGGCGTCCGAGGCGGGTGCTGCCTATTCGGTGGTCCTGATGAGGGCTGCCAAGGCCTTACACCTTGAGCTCCCCGTCGCGAAGGTCAAACCGAATATTCTGACGGAAGTTTTTAAACCGCAGTCATGCCCCCAGGAGCCTCTGCTGCCGTTTAATGAGGCCCTGACGGATGTCCTTCTGGGCACCTGGTCCAGGCCCGCTTCTGGTGCGCCGGTTGACCGGAACGTTGCCAGGCGTCACCGTCCATGCTCGGACGACCCTGCCTTCCTGTCCACCCATCCCTCCCCGGAGAGTCTGGTGATCCAGGCCTCCACTTCACAGTCCGCATTTCCGTCGGCTCCGCCCGACCGGGAATCAAAGAGGTACGACCAATTTGGTAAAAAAGTGTTTTCCTCTTTGAGCGCTGGACTGCGGTCTTGTAACACCGCGTGCCTCTTGGGCCGCTACACCCACTCCCTGTGGGATACGGTCGAGGAGTGTTTGCCGCAATGCCCCCAGGAAGTGCGGGACAAGCTCACCCGGGCCTTGGTTGAAGGCCGGGATGCGGCGCGGTACTCGATCCGTTGTGGTCTGGACACCACAGACTCACTGGGACGGGCCATGTCCACTACGGTGGCGATTCGTCGCCATGCCTGGCTGAGATCTGCCAACTTCTCACCAGACGTCCAAAATACACTTATGGACATGCCATTTGATGGCAGTCGCCTATTTGGTGACAAAGCGGACCACGCGCTGGAGCGCTTCAAGGACTCCAGGGTCACGGCCAAGTCCTTGGGTCTCTCGACCCAGCGCCAGCAGACGGGTTCGTTTCGGCCCTTTCGTGGCCAAGGGAGGGGAGGTCCCACACGTGCTGCCAGCCACGCGGCGCAGAGCGCTCCCCAGCGCGGTGGCGCCCGTGGTTTCCGCCGTGGTGGCGGTAGAGGCCAGCGTCGTGGTCAGTCCACGCCTCCCTCCGCTGCGGCATCCAAGCCTTCCTAGTCCGAGCTTTCGGGCTCACGTGACGCCAGTGGGTGGCAGGGTTCGCCATCACCACTCCCGCTGGCGCGCGATAACATCGGACAGGTGGGTGCTGCAGCTTGTCCGAAGGGGCTATGCCCTCCCCTTCGAGTCCACTCCTCCAGCCATGCCACCGCAGAACCACCGGGTGTCGGGGGACCACTTGACACTTCTGCAGGAGGAAGTTACGGCCCTCTTGGCCAAGGGGGCCATCGAGCGCGTTCCTGGGCCAGAAGTAGGGTGTGGTTGCTACTCCCACTACTTTCTGGTACCCAAGAAGGACAAGGGAGGCCTGCGTCCTATCTTGGATCTACGGAACGTCAACGGCTTCCTCCGGAAGGAGAAGTTCAAGATGTTGACTTTGGCTCAGGTCTTGGCTGCTCTAGACCCACAAGACTGGATGGTAGCGTTGGACTTGCAGGATGCGTATTTTCACATCCCCGTCCTGCCGGCCCACCGGCGTTACCTGCGGTTCACGGTAGGCCACGAGCACTTTCAGTTTATCGTGCTCCCATTCGGCCTTACCAGCGCCCCACGGGTGTTCACGAAAGTGATGGCGGTGGTCGCAGCTCATCTGCGCCGGTTAGGGGTTTCAGTCTTCCCCTACCTCGACGACTGGCTGTTGAAGGCGGGCTCGCCCCGGACAGTCGTCCACCACCTTCAGATGACGGCAGACCTCCTGCACGAGCTGGGGTTTTCCATCAATGTGCCGAAATCACACCTGTGTCCCTCTCAAAAGCTCCTTTTCATCGGAGCGGTTCTCGACTCGGCGCAGTTTCGGGTTTATCCTCCGGAACGGCGGGTCCGGGATATTCAGGCTCTGATTCCCATCTTTCAGCCGTTATCCCGGGTTTCGGTCAGGTTGACGCTGCGGCTTCTGGGGCTGATGGCCTCCTGCATCCTTCTGGTGCATCACGCCAGATGGCGGATGCGGGCTCTGCAGTGGGACCTGAAGTTTCAGTGGGCCCAGCATCAGGGCAACCTATCCGACCATGTCCTGATCTCGGAGGGCACTGCGAGACAGTTGCAGTGGTGGCTTACGGACCGCGATTGGGTCAGGGGCAGATCCCTCTCCCTTCCCCAACCGGAGCACGTGGTTGTGACGGACGCGTCCCTCCAAGGCTGGGGTGGCCACTTGGGAGAGGCGGAGATCAGAGGCCTCTGGTCTCCGGCGGAGTCCCGGCTCCATATCAACATGTTGGAGCTGCGGGCGATTCGCCTAGCACTGAAGGCATTCCTCCCCTTTGTCAACGGGAGTGTAGTGCAGGTGTTCACGGACAACACCACCGCCATGTGGTACTGCAACAAACAGGGCGGTGTGGGGTCGTGGACCCTTTGCCAAGAGGCTCTGCGCCTCTGGCAATGGCTGGAACGTCAGGGCGTGACTCTGACGGTTCAACACCTGGCAGGTTCTCTGAACGCCAGGGCGGACGACCTCAGCCGTCGGTGCTCGGTGGATCACGAATGGCGTCTGAACTCGGATGTGGCGAGAGGCCTCTTTCAGCAATGGGGAGAGCCTTGGTTAGATCTATTCGCCACAGAAGAGAACGCGCAATGTCATCAGTTCTGCGCGTTGGAGTTTCCAAGACGGCACTCGCTCGGCGACGCCTTTCGGCGCGAGTGGAGTTGCGGTCTGTTGTACGCCTTTCCGCCTATACCACTTCTGCCCAGAGTGCTGAAGAAGATCAGGCGCGACCGGGCCCAAGTTATCCTTGTGGCTCCGGACTGGGCTCGAAGGTACTGGTATCCCGAGCTACTCAGCATGACAGTCGGTCCCTCGATCCGCCTGCCCCTTCAGGAGGACCTTCTGTCGCAGCAGCAGGGGACGGTCCTCCACCCGAACCTGTCCAGTCTCCACCTCCATGCGTGGAGATTGAGCGGCGACAGTTGAGGCCATTTGACTTGCCTCCTGAAGTCTGTGATGTCATTCTGGCAGCCAGGCGTCCCTCCACAAAGTCGGTATACGCCTGCCGGTGGAACAGATTTGTGGCATGGTGCACAGCGAAGGCTGTGGATCCCCTTTCTGCCCCTCTGTCTGAGGTTCTCCTCTTCCTCCTTTCCCTTGCCCAGCAGGGCTCTGCTCTGGGCACTATCAAGGGCTATCTTTCTGCCCTTTCCGCCTTCTTGAGGCTACCTGATCAGCCATCTTTGTTCAAGTCCCCTATTGTGTTGAGATTCTTGAAGGGCATCACGCACATGTATCCTCCAACTCCGTTCGTGATGCCTCAGTGGGACTTGAACCTGGTTTTGACTTTCCTGATGTGCGCTCCCTTTGAGCCCCTTCATTCCTGTCCTCTCCGTCTTCTCACCTTAAAGACGGCCTTCCTGGTAGCCATCACCTCTGCCAGGAGAGTGAGTGAGCTCCAGGCTCTTTCTATTCAACCTCCTTTCTTGTCTGTTCATCCTGATAAGGTGGTTCTTCGGACTAGACCTTCTTTCCTGCCCAAGGTAGTCTCTGCTTTTCACATTGGGCAGTCCATCACCTTGCCCTCTTTCTTCTCGCCTCCGCATCCTTCAAAGGATGAAGAGCGGCTCCATCGTCTGGACCCAAAACGTGCGCTTTCATTCTATATGGATCGCACACGCCAGTTCCGGGTGGATGACCAACTGTTTGTTGGCTACGTGGGTGAGAAGAAGGGAAGGGCGGTACAGAAACGGACCATCTCTCGGTGGGTCGTCCTGTGCATCAAAGCATGCTACTCTTTGGCTCGGAAGGAGCCTCCTGTTGGGCTGAGGGCCCATTCCACTCGGGCCACGGCGGCTACTACTGCCCTGGGCCGGGGAGTCCCTTTGCAGGACATTTGCCAGGCGGCCACGTGGGCCTCGCTGCACACCTTTGCGAGGCACTACTGCCTGGACAGTCAAGTCCGGAGGGATGGCTTCTTTGGCCGTTCGGTCCTCCAGGACTTTCTGGTGTAGGTTGTATTGGTTCGCAGACCCACCACCGGGGTTGGTATTGCTGGGGTATCTATTCTAAGGTAAGGAATCTAATACTAACCTGTTTCTTTCAGATGAACAAGTTACTTACCTTCGGTAACGATATATCTGTAAGAAACAGTAGTTAGTATTAGATTCCTTACCGCCCCGCCCATCCTCCCCGTTCTGCGAACTGATACCTAGGGTTAAGGACATCCCTTTCAGGGCCCTAGTTTCAAATGGCACCAGTGTTGGTTCTCACATGGCTCTGCGTGTTCTGGCGCGGAAAAGCTGTGTGCAAAGAACTGACGTCAGCGCGCGGAGGCGGCGTCTATATACTCCAGCGACGTCATCACGGCGCACGACGCCGACGACGCGGAGCCGCAGGGGACGCCTGCAGACGACGCCTACCGACGCGCAGGGGTACTGCTACGCAAAAGTTTCCGGATCCAGACTGACGCCTGGGGATATTCTAAGGTAAGGAATCTATACTAACTACTGTTTCTTACAGATATATCGTTACCGAAGGTAAGTAACTTGTTCGTTAGTGAAAAACTGCTAAATTTGCTTTTCACTACTGCAACGCCTATATTGGAGCTGCCAAGTGGGAGCAGATTGGAGCTTGGTGTCTCTGAACTGGAATTTGAAAACACTTATTTTAGTAAAGTTAATTTTTAAATTGCAGGACTGAAAATGTCACTTTTAGAAAGTTGTCCCTTTCTTACTTAACCTTTCTGAGTCTCTTCCTGGTCTTAGAATACACGTCTAGGTTGAATGACAGTTGGGCTTTGTGAATTCACTCTAGACAGTCACACACAAAGGGAACTAAGGTGTGCCCTCCTGCATAACCTGATGGCCCATCACCCGGCTGGCTGATTTGCCTTCCTAAATAAAGCTGTGACTGTCCCAACACACAGAAGCTGCTGGCTTCTGTAGTGTCTGGAGCCAGGGCAAGCAAGGGCATGGTCTTGTACACTACATAGACCTTTCTTTGAAGTCTCCCTACTTTGAAGGCTAACATGGGTAGAAGTAATAGGCCTCTGACACCATATTCTCAAACACTTCTGGACTGAGGACATTCTGCCAGGAAGAAGAGCTGTTGTACTGCCAGGAGGGACTGCCACTTTGCTGTTTGCTTTGCTGTGTTGGCCTGCTGCTTCTATCTTGGGAGTGAGTGCCTGGACTTTGCTCTCAACAACCTGCTTTCTTTTTTCCAATGAATTGCCTCTTGTTAGAAGGACGTCTCAGGCCCAACAAAAACTTCTCCTCTTATCACCTGGGCTCCTCTGCTGAGAGCCCTACCATTGCTATGTGCTGTCAAATCAAGTTCCTGGGCCCTTAGAAGTGAGTTTCAATGCTACACACAGAAGACATTGAGCGATTTTGGAACCGGCGCCTTGCTGCAACTTTGACGCCATTCTCTTCCATGGGATACTCATCAATAGTCATAAGCACTGAATAGTCCCGACCACGTGCGGGACCCCGGAGCAATAGCCAATAATATGCATATATCTACATGAAACTAATGATCTGGCATGAAACCGAATCTTGTGGCGTGACCTGCAAATGCCTCATCAACATCCACCAGTAAGAATCTATGGGTCATCTCTGCAACCTGCCCCTGTGCCCCGCAGCGTCTCTGGACGATAGTGACTCCACGACTCTGCACCGCCACTAGTATAGACACCTCACTTGCCAGTGACACCTCCCCTCCTTTGTGCAACGCACTCTCATCGAGTGCCGACTTGCCGACGGATCTGCATCGCACTAAGGAACTGTGAGAAGTTGGCCTGATATATGATGCTCACTAGTTCTAGTGATCACCTTGTATCAGTCCAAACAACCCTTATGGTGATTGGTTGCAAGTCAACCTTATAGACCAGCTATCCTAATGGTAGCATGGACAAAGCAGTCTTAGGCTAAACTCTTTTGGCATGTGAAGCCAGCTGTTTTAACACAATATAACCCCTTGAATATCCGATGAAAGAACACCACACAGGTTGTTATGAAAATAAACAGTCTATTTATTAATAACAACACCTCTAAACTCTTTGAGGTCAGAGGGCTAATCACATGACAATCTCTTACAAAAAATACGACAAGTTGCACAAAATTACAATGGTGCCCTAGAGGCACGACCAACCATATACTAAGTAAGTGGAATGTGAGTCGATAAAAGGAATGGAGCTGTCCAGAGGCTGGAGGTTCGCTAGGACTACGCTATCTTCACCTTAGGTAAGTAATAGGAGGCCCACGGGACGTGTGTGCAGAGTGTGAACTCACACGCGAGATGCGCAACAACGTCTATGGACAGTATAGTTCAAGTTAAAAGGTGAGTACGGACAATCCTGACTAGGTAGGACTAAAACAACTGTGGAACTGGACACTAGGACAGTTAAACTACCCTTGAGCACCGAAATGCTCTTGTTACCTCACCCACAGGCTGCGGGTGCATAGGTGTCAAAGTGTCGGGTTCTCGCGTTGAAGTCAATGGAGCCTGGAAGAAAAGATGCTGCAGGCGACCAGGAGGAAGACGTCCGGTGCGATCCAAGGGTGGATCGGTGAAGAAGAGGACCTGAAAGCAGAGGGGACAGTGTTCAAAGTCACTAGCCAGTGACCGGTGTGGAACCAGGAAGGAACCAAATGCTGTTGTCGCGATCAGGTGAAGAGTGGACGCTTGACTCTGCAGCCACGTGGACCAGGAGGTGTCTTTGACGACCAGGATGGAGGCACGAGCTGTCCCATGCAGGCTCTCGCTGTCGGCGGTGTCGGATCCGGAATTGGAGTCAACAGGCCTTGGCAAAGGCAACCCACCCGGTGAGTGGAAAAGACGTCTGGTGCGGACTAGGATAGTCCGGGGTGCCCCTCTTTTGGAAGGGAGCAAGGGCCAGTCTGGAGCAACCAGACCAGCAGTGAAAATTCAAAGGTTCGTCGTCTAGGAGGCCACGAGCCAGCCGGCAAGTGACCAGACAACGCGTCGAGCAGCAAACAAGCAGAAGGGCCCCACGCAGATCTCGTGGAAGCTGGAGGGCTGATCTTCGGTGCAGGGGCTGCTCGAGACTGGGGCTTCTCAATCCCCAAAGCACTTGGTCGATTTTACCTCGGGGGTCGTGCTGGAAGCGAAGTGCAGGTTCGTTCAAGATGGCCGGTCCCATGTGTCGTCGCACCCACGGGTCTCAGCTTTGCTGCAGATGTGAGTTGAGGTCGGAGAGGTCTGGGAATCCGGGTCTCGTCGGGCTCTGACGTCTGGATCCTCGAGGGAAGACGACAAAGTGAAGCCGCTGGACGCTTGATGGTGCCTGCAGTTGCAGGGTGGACACTCCTTGTCCACAAGGGAGATTCTTCAGTCCTCTGTGGAGCAGAACGTCGAAGTCCAGAGTTTCTTCTTGTAGAATTTGTCCAGGATAATCTAACTTGGAATGGGACCAGCTCCTACCTTTATTCTCCTAAAGAGGGCTGCACTACTGACTAGGTACCTCCCCTGGGTGGGACCAGGAAGGGGGTGGCTACACCCCCTATCCTTTGTCCGGTTTCCCGCTGGGGCTGGAGTGCCCCAGCAACTGGTTTGAACCGGTGTATGCACAGGGCACCTTGTGTGCCCCAGGCATGTCTCATTCCTTTCAGGCTTGTCCTACCCAATACACAAAATCCTGTCTGGGGTGGTGCTAGCACCTCCCAAGGCAGGAAACCCTTTGTCCAAGCCTCCCTCGCTGGAAGGAATCCCAGCAGCAGGAGGTCAGACTTGTGTCTGTGGTGGCAGCATCCATTTTGTGATGCCAAGGCTCGAGTTAACTTTAACCGGGGTTCACAGTTACATACATGTCGTGTCCCTCTAGAAGGGTGGAATGCTACCCCCGTTGCCAGAATTGGCGAGGGGGTAGTATTCCAATTCGTATGACACCTTACTCGACATGTTTTGATAATGCTATACCAGAGTTAGCATTTAACCGCGAGGTTGATAATGCACTTAAGAGTATATGGTATAGCGTTATCATGGAACAGCTGTTAGGACTTGGTTCCGCAAGCTGCAAACGGGCTCAGCTCATGCCAGAGCACCATCTCACATAATTCCAAGCACTCTGACTTCAGGATTGATAAGGCCTGCCATAGGAGTGACTGATAGGAATATATGTGTCCATTTTAGGGTTAGATATAGGTATACTATATCTACAGCAAAGGGTGATTACACCACCTTGCCCCAGCTGTCATGCAGTCAGTTGTGTCAGTTTTAGATGGCCAGCCAGGGGTGGCATAATACATGCTTCAGCCCCTGGTAGGCCCTGGGTACACCTATGCCCTGGATACCTAAGGTACACTGTACAGGGACTGATAAGGTGGCCCAGTACCAATTGGTAAATGCACCTAAAGTACATGGTTGTCAATTTAGAGAGAGAACAGCTAGGCTGTGGGTCTGATTAGCAGGCCCACAGCCAGGGAAAGTCGTAAACCAGTGAAGCGAAAAGCAAAAATCTGGGGTGACCATAGGATTGCAGACCCCACTCTCCTACAGGAACCAAGACCACATTTGCCTCCCTGATGCCTCACTTCCCCTGCGTCTTGCATCGTCTTTAATTTCTAATGCCTACAATGTACTGTACCAGAGTGTGTGAGTCCCGACGCCAGCCCTAGCGCCATCGAGGCCACACTGACTTTGGGAAGTCATCAACGTCAAGAACGACCAGGTAACCCATGTTGGAGCTATTGTGTTTGAAGCATATGGGCTGCAGACCACACACTAGAGCATTAGATCACCATCTGGTGGTTGGCCCTGATGATTACACTTTGTTGTTGTCTTGGAAGAGTCTTTGTCTGTTGGGTGACTCCTCCCTTAGGTCGTAGTGCGCATGGGCATCGACTCCATCCTCAGATGTTTTTTTCCGCCATCGGGCTCGGATGTGTTCATTGTTCGTTCGCGTTACCGATCTCTTTTCGAACCCATAAATCAATCTACAACATCGACATCGTCTTCGACACGAATTCCGGTTACCCGCGTCCAAGAAAGGATACACTTCTCGATTCCAGCGTTCGTCTGGGCCGTCGGGCACAACTGCGCTATTGGGCCTTTGGCTCATGGCAAGAACTCCCTTCAAGAAGTGCCCTCAGTGTGGACACAAATTACCTACTCACAAGAGGTTGGGAGTGAACATCAAATGGATGATATTATTGATCCAGATGATATGGCTGGGCCATAAGGTGACCCATGGGAAGATTATAATGCACCAGATCTACCACAAGACTAGGTATACCCGTCTAGGCCATCTCCCCCTGATGACACCGTTTGGTTCACACAGCTCATTCATAGAGCAGCCACTTTACATGGAGTAGACTTACATACAGATCCAATAGAAGAAGACTTTCTAATGGACACACTGTTATCCTCACGTAAAACCACTACCACATTCCCAATACTTAACAGAGTGGTAAGACACGCGCCAGAAATATTTAAAGACTCAGAGCCAGGATAATTAACCCCAGGTTAGAGAAAAAGTACAAAGCGGCTCCAACTGGCCCTGCGTATATTAAAGGTCAAATGCCACAATATTCAATGGTATAGTCAAATGCGAGATAGAGAGCTAACTCGCAGACAACAGGGGATGAACCACCCCCCGATAAAAGAGTCCAAGCTTTTGGATGCTTCAGGGAAACGCACCATCTCACAAGCAGCCAATATATGGAGGATTGTTAACACCCAAGCCATGTTAGCAAGGTATGACAGTGCTCATTATGATCAGTTAGAGTCACTCATGCAACACTTGCCAGAACAATATAAGACTAGGGCTTCTGACCTAATACAGGAAGGCAAGGTTATAACAAATATCTCCATAAGATGCGCGCTAGACACTGCAGCCACAGCATCTAGAGCAGTAAATACAGGGGTACTCTTGCTCAGACATGCATGGCTACGCATCTCGGGGTTCAAACCAGAAGTACAAGCCAGTATATTAAACCAACCATTTGACCAACAGCATCTTTTCGGCCCAGCAGTAGACAGTGCACTAGAAAAGATTAAAAAAGATACGGATACGGCAAAATCAATGGGAGCTTTACAAATGCAAACCCATAGACCTTCCATTCGTCGCTCCTCCTATAGGGGCGCCTCTAAAGGTTTCCAAACTGATAACACCTCCTCTTCTTACAAAGCGCCCAACCAAACCTCACCCAGCAAGGGATAATGTAGAGGAGGGTATAGAGGAAACAGCAATAAGGGCAGAGGTAGAGGCAAAAACAATCGTAACGCCTCTAACCCCAATAAGTGACTTCCCTTCTATCCCCCCAGACCATTCCACTCCTGTCGGGGCAGATTATAACAGTTCCTACCTGTCTGGAACTCCATCACCACAGACAGGTGGGTGAGACAAATAATTCAGTCAGGTTATTGCCTGGAGCTCACTTCCACTCCTCCAACAATACCTTCCAGACAGCGTCCCATGTCACAGGAACACCTCGTACTATTAAGGCAAGAGGTGGAATCTCTACTGCAAAAGAATGCAATAGAACCAGTCCCAAAACAGCATCAAAACACAGGGGTTTACTCTCTTTATTTTCTCATACCCAAAAAGGACGGGTCCCTCAGACCTATTCTAGACCGAAGACTCCTGAACCTGTACATACAATCAGAGCACCTGCGCTTCTATTAGGTTTGGTACGGGAAGCACATTGGTGGAAATACGGCAATCCCTAGCAGGGTTTGACAAGCTAGTTGTTCAAATGTTGGAGTGGGAAGGGGACTCCAAAGAGTCTTGGAGCTAAGTTTACGGAGCTGAAGGGAGGAGGTAAACTCAGGCCCAAGAGTCACTGGTACAATAGTCTTCACCTGGACCCTCGCGACTGTGTAATTGCAAATTCCTCCACCTACGAGCCCGAAGTACAGCTCCAGGGACCACATGGATCCTTACAATCACTGTACCTCTTACTGTACAGGGAGGTAGCAAAGTGTCCCTCTCTGCTGCAGCTCAACAAGCAGCAGGCCAACACAGAAGAGCAGTTAGCAAAGTGGAGTCTGTCTTGGCAGCACAGGTGTCCCTCTGGCAATCTGTAGATGTAGACCCATTGATGTCTGGATACAGGTCTAAAAGTGTCTGAATAGATGGGGTCAGAGACCCAGTACTTGTACTCAAAAGTGCCTTTGATGTAGGGAGTGACTTAAGAAGAACTCTTTGAAGTGCACAAGTACCCTTTCAGCCCAGTCATGTCTGCCAGCCTAGCTATGTGGTGTAACTAAGCCCTTTGTGTAGCTATTCCCGAATAGGTGTGACCCCCCCCTTCCGGCATCGGAGATAAAAAAATCTAGGGGTTTGGCTGGATACGACTCTTAGTTTTATTTGCCACACTAAGAAGGTGGCGGCCACTTGTTATGGCATTATTAGAGGTCTAAGACCTATTCTGAAATTTTTTGACGCACCCACCAGGCACTAGTGGTCCAAGCGTCGGTGTTGTCCCGGCTGGATTATGCTAGTTCGCTTTTGGCGGGGATTAATCAGTCAGAACTCATCCGGCTGCAGCGAGTTCAAAATGCTGCAGCCAGAGTGGTGGTCGGTCTGCCAAGGCAGTGCCCTCCCTCAAGCACACTGCGCGCTCTCCATTGGCTCCCTGTGAACCAGAGGATCAAATTCAAGGTATTATGCCTTGCTTTTAAAATCCTCAAGGGTTCATCTCCCCAAATATTGGAGAATCTGCTGATACCATATGTACCCTCATGAACCCTCAGATCCCTGGGTCAAAACCTGGCAGTTTTTCCGCGTTTCAGGCTGAGCAGAGTCGGTGGTCGTTCTTTTCGGGTGTTAGCGGTGAAGCTGTGTAACGCTCTCCCCCCTCACACCCGGGCTCTTGAAGACCTTTTGCAGTTTAGACGCGCCGTTAAGACTTTTTTATTTGAATAGCTGTTTTACATTCTATCACTGTTGTTCCCTCTTTCTGGCCCTTTAACTGAGTTGTGTTTTGTGTACCTTGCAAAGCGCCTGGACGCCCCTTTGCTGGGGCAGCTGAGCGCGGTATAAATGCGAATAACATAACATATTCAACTGAAGTGTTACCAAGTCTCCTCCCTCCTGCCCAGGATGACCCATCGTATGAATGCAGGTGCAGTTTAGTGTCCTGTGTTGTGACTGTCCAGAGGGAATGCCCAAATGTAGAGGTCACCTAGCACAGATGTGTATTGGAGACAGGCTGTCAGGTACACAGAGCAGCAAGTGAAATGTCCACTTTCTAAACGTGGCATTTCTAAAAAAGTAAAGTTAAATCCAAAATCACCGGTAACCAGGATTCATCAATACCATTCCAAATATATGAAACATCAAAAAGCTACTTGGCGGAGGCTGGCTTAGTATATGGTGCACACTTATTTAAGTGATGCAACTTGCACTAATCCAGGCAGCCCTCATGGTGATTTTAGTGATCTTTGCTAACCATAGACAGTCTCAAAGTGGTAGCTGTGGAGAGCTAAATAAAAACGAGCCACACAGTGAGCGTGTATATATATATATATATATATATATATATATATAACACCTGCACTCGTCCAACACGAACCGGCACTCCCCAATATCTCAGGGCACCACCGATCCTGCAAAAACGAAAGCTGACCCAGCCATAAGGTGAAAAAGATGTATTTATTCAAATTAGATGCATCGCCACCCGCATAACGTTTCGGCCTACTCAGAGGCCTTGGTCACATATATATATATATGTATAGGGTTGACACAGAGGAAAAAGGCACGTTTGCCGAAACGCGTCCTGTTTTTGCAATAAACTAACTGTTTACAAATTTCTACGCGAGTGCGGCCGCTTTCTTCCCTGGTGTGGGAGGGGGGCTTCTGGAGCATATATATATATATATATATATATATATATATATCCATCTCCATCCAAAACACCAAATTCAGCAAGCGCAAACTCCTTTCTCGGCGCCGCCTGCCGCAAATCTGGACACAGACCCAAATTGAGTGCTTTAGCAATCCTTTATTCTGGTAACGTCAAGATGCGTGCCTCAGCCGCTTGTTCACTCGACAGTTAATACAGACTCGTGAGTGCTATTTAAAGTGTAAGTACATGTGTATTGAATCAAGCATGTGACATAAAACATCATGAAACTGGAAGACATACTTTTACGCTTTGCATCACAACGATCAATACATGTTAAATACACAATGTATGAAATTTATTGACTCGTACCCGCCTTCCAAGTTGAGATCATCTTTAAAAAAATGTGATTAAAGAAACTGGATATGTGGAAAACAAACGACACCTGTTGTTAAAATACCTCAATGTATCGGTGTTTCCAACCTACAATATCCCGTTACTAATAGTCTACGTAATGTAACGTGTGTCACGTGCTTAGAGACCAACAACCTCTACCTGTAATTCTCCCATAAAGTGCAAATGTGCAAAATCGTGTATTTTAAAATTAAACTTGAAAATCATTAGAGCTATCCACTCAGTAACAGTGCAACTGTTGCTTATCAAGAGATGTGATATAGTGGTCTGGGCAGTTTTGGGGTGACCTGGGATCCACATGTATTATTTTGGAATTGATCTCAAGGTATATTGTCTTACACCCCCATATAACTTGTACACTACTGGAAAATAGACCACGTATGTATCTACTCGTTCTTGAAAGATACACTGTTTAACAAGGTTTAGAAGCAAGAATTAATCTAAAATCAGGCAAAGGCTAAAAACACAACAAATAATGGAGTACCCTGGATAAAATGATCCAAACTTATAGCAGTCAAATACATAACCCGTGTTACGTCAACATGCATAACTCTTATAATGATCTATGTGCTCTGCTCTTCATCTCTACAGCATTCACTAATAAATAGATTAATATATAAATACATAAATAGAAAGAACATCATATAAAAATATATATATATATTCTCTGCTACAAAAATCTAATCAGTATAAATATCTGCATATAAAATCTATCGATAATTAGTGCTAATGCCAATTGAATCTGGAGATGGCAGTTCCCGGTCTATAAACATTTCATAGAAACTTGAAGGGTCAAGGACTTCCTTGTATTACCCTAAAGACTGGAAACCCAAAGGGCCAATATACTATAGAATTTATAGGGTCATGCTCATTCTTAGGTAGAGTTAGTAAACCGTTACAGATATTATGGAATATCAAGGTCAAGGGCTTGAGAGTTGAATGCACAAGTAGTGTTAGACTGTGTATCCCTTTAGGGACAACTACTGAGGGTCCAGTTGAGGGGTATGTGTATGAATCTACCTGCCTAGACTGAACTGACCAAACCCGCTGGACGGAAACTCGATTGTTTTACAGGCAAGTATACAGGTCCTCCGAGATGTTATGGCCGTTCGGCTGTTTCGTATCTAGTTGAATGATGTACCTGGTCTCTAACCTCCTCACTTTGCTTTCACGATCACCTCCTCTTCTGCTAGGTGGTATAGCATCTATTAAAAAGTAGCTGAGGCTCTTATTATTTGAGTTGTGAAAATCTTTGAAATGCCTCGCTACTGGATAGGTGTTAACTGCATGGGTGATGGCACGGAGGTGTTGGAGGATTCTTTTATGAGCCTGGAGTTTCGTGCTGCCAATGTAGCATATGCCGCATGGGCAGGACAGAACATATATACTGTATTCAGTTTTGCAGGTTAAAAGTTTTGTTATTTTATGCGAGCGTTCACTGAATGGAGTTGTATACGTGGTGGTATTGACCCCATGCACACATGCTTTGCATGTCTTGCAACGTACAAACCCCTTATGTGTTTGCAGCCATAAGGTGTTATCAAGCATATATAACAATACTTCTGTTTATTACACGACACTCACCAATACATTTGTATATCTCCTACCCGGAATTATCAGCACAAAACACAAATACCTCAGATTTGTGATAGCAGGCAAGCGTTACCAATTCTAGGTGCTGCCCTTCGGAGTGACTACAGCGCCCAGAGTTTTTTACCAAATGCCTGGCAGTAGTTGCTGCTTATCTCAGAAGACAACAAATTCACGTCTTTCACTGTCTGGACGACTAGCTTATCAAAGCCAGCACTCACCAGCGCTGTCAACAGCACACAGAGATCACAATAGATCTACTTCATCAACTGAGGTTAACCATCAATGCTCAAAAATCTCACCTGCATCAGTCACAGATGCAATCGTACTTAGGAGCCACTCTAGACACAGCCAACGCTCTAACCTCTCCCAATGTAGCCAGAATACGTAATATTCAAGCCAGGCTTCTACAGTTTCAACCCAACAAAGCTTTACCAGCCAGAATGTTCATGCAACTGCTGGGAATGATGGCGTCTTGCATTGCAATTGTATCCCATGCAAGGCTTCACATGTGTCCCCTGCAACAGTGCTTGGCACATCAGTGGAATAGATTGCTTGGTCAGTTAACTGATCTAGGGTGGTAGACTGCTGTACCCATCGCTCTCTGCAGTGGTGGAACCCACAAAACTTAGCAACAGGCCAGCCTTGTGGTGTAGTTCCTATATCCCTGATAGGCTCTGCCCATTGGAAAAATATACACTGTAGATTTAACAGAGGACTGAGGTCAGTATATCTCTATCGAGTACATTAATCTTAATTACTTGTGTGTGCCAGCTATTCTGGAGGTCACTAGAAACTTCTCGAATGAATGAGAAGGGATTAGTCTCGGACAACCGCATAAACATGACAACTTTGTTTCCCTTAGAATCGGAACAGTCTTCTCAGAATCGTGGAAACAATACATAACAGTTTCACTCAGTCAATCGTGCAGCCTTCGTTTCTACAGAATTACACAGAAATAGGTAGACAGGCGTTTCAATAAAAAGGAGTTTATTGAACAGCCTTTTTTCTTGTGCAATAGATATGAGATGCTCGATCGTAAGACAGAATGCGAAGTATAATACGTACAGTGTCAGCAGTAAGATGCAAAAATACTGCAATAGCATGGTTTGTAGCTATGACATATATTCATAAAAATATATACATCAATAACACAGGCTAAAATGTGAATACTCATCTGGTGCTTCTAAATAGTTCTACCCCAGTGTACCTAACCTAAGTGTAGTACGAGGTAAGAAGTAGGTGCTGTTTACTAAAGAATAGCTAGCTATAGTTTAGTCTTGCCAAGAATTGCTAAGAGTACCTCTAGGTTCTAGTCTGCTCCATACCTTAGAATGATAGAGGTTGGAATCTCTTTCCGGGTCTTGATCTCCAACACCCCGCAAGGGGAGTCAGAAACACTGGAGCTGGATTCTCTGCGAAGAGTATGACAGCATCTTGTCAGTGCGTTAGGCGGGGACTCTAATTCCTTCCGAACTTGCTGTGATGAGACGTGTAGCTGTGCCATGCAAGTATGTAGCCGAACCGTGGTTTGCCAAGGCAAGTGAAGGTATATTTATACCTTGAAGGTGTTTAGGAAAGCCAGTATTGACGTAAAAGCAAGGCAGAGGAACGTCATGAATGAACCCCTAAGGAATAGATGTTCATGCATAATGAATGAGTTCTTGGAGAAATCAATAATCCAAGAAAGGAGAAGTCCTAAATGCTTAAGAGTCTGGTTTTCCAAGAACTCGTTGTGACGTGGATGGACAGATGTAGGTGACCATGCATGTATTTGGTTATCTGAAAGAGACACGTTAGTATTAGATTCCTTACCTTAGAATATCCCCAGGCGTCAGACTGGATCCGGAAATTTTTGCGTAGCAGTACCCTTGCGCGTCGGTAGGCGTCGTCTGCTGCTCCGCGTCCGTCGGCGGCGTCGTGGGCGCCATGATGACGCCGTCGGAGTACTTAGACGCCGCCTCCCCGTGCTGACGTCCGTTCTTCTTTTTTCCGCGCCAGCTAGCGCAGATCTGAAAAAAGCAGTAACCCTAGTCAATTTTTGACTAACTTTTTGATTGATTTTTGATCATTTCTCGAAGTCTTTCGACTCCGATTGGTGCCGTAGGGATGCCCGGCTTTAAGCACTGTGAGGATTGCGACCGCCTGATGTCGGTCACGGATCCTCACCACCTGTGTTTAACTTGTCTAGGCGTCGATCACGACGACAAGGCCTGCTCCGACTGCCGGGCCCTCTCTTCGAAAGCCAGGCGGGAGCGGTCCCGCAGGCGACTCAAACTCCGGCAGTCGGTTCCGCGCCGCGAGAGGTCTCGGTCCCACGGGAGGTCGAGGGACAGGTCGCGGGCTCGGAGCCACCACAGCTCCGAGAGTAGGCCGCACTCCTCCGGGTCGAAGTCGTCGTCAGGTAAGAAGCACAAGAGGCGTCATCGCTCTGCGGACTCCTCCCAACGCTCGCGCGATGCGGCCGTGGGTTCGGGTGACACCGCCCACGCGGCTCCGTCTGAGTCGCGGGCGCCGCGTTCAGCTCCACACCCTCCGGTCCCTGGGCTAAACGTGACGCCGGAGGAGATCCAGCGCTTCCTCATGGCCATGAGGAAACTCCTCCGAAGGGCTCCGCGGCGCCTCCGGGCCCAGCGGACCCGTCTGGGACCCCTAGCGGGTCGGGGGTTTCGGCCCGACGCTGTCGGGTGCTTCGGCCCCGACGCCGCCACCGCCTTTGGGCCCGGCGCCGCACGTTCCCGCTCTCCCGGCGCCGCCGGCTCCTTCGGGCCCGGCGCCGCGGGGTCCAGTTGTCCCGGCGCCGCGGGACGCCGCTAGACCTTCTTCGGGATCTGGATCGTCGCCGGTAGACCTTACGACCTCCCCGGCGTCGGACCATCAGGTGTCTCCTCCGGCGCCGTCCTCGGGCGGCGCCGTCCCCGATGCCTCCTTCATTCCTGTTCCTACGTCGGGACGGCCCCGATGAGCGCCGCTCCAGACGTAGTTTGGAGAGTTTCACTCCTATGAACAGGCCCCATTAGTTGAGAACCCTGAGTTTCAGGAGATTAGTGATGAAGAGGATTGGGAGGGGTCTGAGGACCCTCTGACCCGAGAGTGTCAGTCTCATGAGGACTGGGCAGGAGACCTTGGGGAGGCCAGTGTCCTGGACACCTCTCCAGACACTGGTTTTGTCTCCCCTCCTACCGTGGCTTCGGAGGAGGGGGCAACCTACAGTGTGGTGTTGATGAGGGCTGCCAAGGCCTTGGGCCCCCCGTCGCGGCCGTGAGGACTAACCTCCTCACTGAGGTCCTTAAACCGCAGTCAAGCTCGGCCGAGCCTCTGCTGCCCTTTAAGGAGGCCTTGACCGACGTTCTTCTGGGCACTTGGTCCAAGCCCGCTACGGGTTCGCCCGTAGATAGGAACGTTTCCAGACGCCCCCGCCCCGGGCGACCCATGTTTCCTGTCCACACACCCTACCCCCGAGAGCCTGGTCATCCAGGCCTCCAATTCCCAGACCGCGTTCCCGTCGGCACCGCCGGACAGGGAATCCAAGAGGTACGAGCAGTACGGCAAAAAGATCTTCTCCTCCTTTAGTCTGGGACTGCGGTCTTCCAACACCGCATGCCTCTTGGGCCGCTACACCCACTCTCTGTGGGATACGGTCGCGGAAGTGCTGCCAGAGTGTCCGTTGGAGGTACGGGCCAAACTAGGCCAAGCCCTTGTGGAGGGTCGGGATGCAGCCAAATATTCCATACGGTGTGGGCTGGATACCACCGACTCACTGGGTAGAGCGATGGCAACGACGGTGGCGGTCCGACGCCACGCCTGGTTGAGGTCCGCCAACTTTTCGGCCGATGTCCAGAACACATTGATGGACATGCCGTTCGATGGCCGTCGCCTCTTTGGCGACAAGGCAGACCATGCGCTCGAGCGCTTTAAGGACCCCAGGGCTACGGCCAAGTCCTTGAGCCTCTCGGCCCCGCGCCAGCAATCGGCTGCCTTTCATTCCTTTCGTGGCCACGGAAGGGGTGTACCTACACGTGCTGCCAGCCACGCTCCGCAGGGTAATACCCAGCGCAGTGGCGGCCGTGGGAACCGCCGTCCTGGCGGTCGGGGACAACGGCGAGGTCAGTCCACACCTTCCCCCGCAGCATCCGCCTCAAAACCCTCCTAGTCCGTGCTTTCAGGACCATGTGACGCCAGTGGGGGTCAGGGTTCGCCATCACCACCACCACTGGCGCTCCGTCACTTCGGACAGGTGGGTGCTGCAGGTCGTCCGAAGGGGCTACTCCCTCCCCTTCGAGGCGACTCCTCCAGCCATGCCACCGCAGAACCACCGTGTATCGGGGGATCATTTGCGACTTCTACAGGAGGAAGTTACGGCCCTCTTGGCCAAGGAGGCCATCGAGCGCGTTCCTGGGCCAGAAGTAGGGTGTGGTTGCTACTCCCACTACTTTCTGGTACCCAAGAAGGGCAAAGGGGTCTTACGCCCTATCTTGGACCTAAGGAATGTCAACGGATTCCTCCGGAAGGAGAAGTTCAAGATGCTGACACTGGCTCAGGTCCTAGCTGCCCTGGACCCAGGAGACTGGATGGTAGCGTTGGACTTGCAGGACGCTTATTTCCACATCCCCGTCCTGCCGGCCCACCGGCGCTACCTGCGGTTCACGGTTGGCCTCGAGCACTTTCAGTATACCGTGCTCCCCTTCGGCCTTACCAGCGCCCCACGGGTGTTCACAAAGGTGATGGCGGTGGTCGCAGCTCATCTGCGCAGGTTAGGGGTTTCAGTCTTCCCCTACCTTGACGACTGGTTGTTGAAGGCGGGCTCGCCCCAGACAGTCGTCAGCCATCTCCTTCTTGAGACCAGACGTCACGCCCCAGCCCTAAGAATCTTGCAATCTGATCCTAACACAGTACTGGCGTGTGGGGTAGCCAAATTTCTTGGTTGGGCGTGGGTGATCAGATGCAAAGCTATGTGACGAACCCCCTCTTAGGCAATCCCTGGTTCCTAGTTTCTTTTTTTTTTTTTAAACTCAAAGCTGTAAATCGTTTAATACTGTTTTAAACTGTCTTTTTAATTATTTATTGAGTGTTTTTAATAATATGAACTGCATTTTTATTGTAATGTGCTTTTAAGATATCAATATATCGAAATAAAGCTTTGTACTATTTGTACTCTCACCTCCAGACAACGGCAGACCTCCTGCACCAGCTGGGGTTCTCCATCAATGTGCCGAAGTCACACCTGTGACCCTCTCAGAAGCTCCTTTTCATTGGAGCGGTTCTCTACTCGGCGCGGTTTCGGGTTTATCCACCCGAGCAGCGGGTCCGGGATATTCAGGCTCTAATTCCCATCTTTCAGCCGTTATCCCGGGTCTCGGTCAGGTTGACGCTGCGGCTTCTGGGGCTGAGGGCCTCCTGCATCCTACTGGTGCATCACGCCAGGTGGCGGATGCGGGCTCTGCAGTGGGACCTGAAGTTTCAGTGGGCCCAACATCAGGGCAACCTATCCGACCACGTCCTGATCTCGGAGGACACTGCGAGACAGCTGCAGTGGTGGCTCACGGACCGCGATTGGGTCAGCGGCAGATCCCTCTCCCTTCCCCAACCGGAGCACGTGGTTGTGACGGATGCGTCCCACCAGGGCTGGGGAGGCCACATGGGAGAGGCGGAGATCAGAGGCCTCTGGTCTCCGGCGGAGGCCCGGCTCCACATCAACCTGTTGGAGTTGCGGGCGATTCGTCTAGCACTGAAGGCATTCCTCCCCTCTGTCCGGGGGAGTGTAGTGCAGGTGTTCACGGACAACACCACCGCCATGTGGTACTGCAACAAACAGGGCGGGGTGGGGTCGTGGACCCTTTGCCAGGAGGCTCTGCGCCTCTGGCAATGGCTTGAACGCCAGAGCGTGACCCTGGTGGCTCAACACCTGGCAGGTTCTCTGAACGCCAGGGCGGACGAGCTCAGCCGTCGGTGCATGATGGATCACGAATGGCGTCTGAACTCGGACGTGGCGCAAGGCCTCTTTCAGCAATGGGGAGAGCCTTGGTTAGATCTATTCGCCACCGAAGAGAACGCGCAATGTCATCAGTTCTGCGCGTTGGAATTTCCAAGGCGGCACTCGCTCGGAGACGCTTTTCGTCGCGAGTGGAGTTGCGGTCTACTGTACGCCTTTCCGCCTATACCACTTCTGCCCAGAGTGCTGAAGAATATCAAGCGCGACCGGGCCCAAGTCATCCTTGTGGCTCCGGACTGGGCTCGAAGGTACTGGTATCCAGAGCTACTCAGTATGTCAGTCGATCCCCCGGTTCGTCTGCCTCTTCAGGAGGACCTTCTGTCGCAGCAGCAGGGGACGGTCCTCCACCCGAACCTGAACCCGAAGCAAATAATGACCTAAAGCAGGCCATGTGCACAGCACCTATCCTAAAGAGTCCAGACTACTCCAAGACCTTCATTGTCCAAACAGATGCTTCTGAGTTGGGTGTGGGAGCTGTTCTATCTCAGCTGAATTTTGATGGTAACGACCAGCCCATTGCTTTTATTAGCAGAAGGCTGACCCCCAGAGAGAAAAATTGGTCAGCTATTGAGAGGGAGGCCTTTGCTGTGGTGTGGGCCCTGAAAAAGATGAGGTCATACTTGTTTGGCACTCACTTTAAGATTCAGACCGACCATAAGCCCCTCTTATGGCTAAATCAGATGAAGGGTGAAAACCCCAAACTACTTAGGTGGTCCATTTCCCTACAGGGGATGGATTTTACAGTGGAGCATAGACCTGGTACTGATCATGGCAATGCTGATGGGCTCTCCAGGTATTTCCACTTAGAGCAAGAAGACTCACCTGGTCAAGGTTAGCTTATTGTCCCAAAGTTTGGGGGGGGGGGGGGTCATGTAGGAGAGTAGGGTCTGCAATCCTATGATCACCCAGATTTTTGCTTTTTGCTTCACTGGTTTACGACTTTCCCTGGCTGTGGGCCTGCTAATCAGACCCACAGCCTAGCTGTTCTCTCTATTCCAAATTGTACCCAGGTACTGAATTGGCAC
The DNA here is from genome assembly GCF_964261635.1 of Lissotriton helveticus. Classification (NCBI taxonomy): domain Eukaryota; kingdom Metazoa; phylum Chordata; class Amphibia; order Caudata; family Salamandridae; genus Lissotriton; species Lissotriton helveticus. Next base: position 467,928,274 of record NC_136060.1, on the reverse strand, counting down.
TGGGCCCTCTCCAAGTCCCTGTACCCAGGGCTGAGGTGCACCCAGAAGTCTCCCAGGGGCTGCAGCATGTATTATGCCACCCCTGGGTTGACTAACTAAACCAGACACAACTGGCTGCTTGACAGCTGGGGCAAGGTGGTGTAATCACCCTTTGCTTTAGATATAGTATTCCTATATCTAAACCTAAACTGGACACCTATATTCCTATCAGTCACTCCTATGGCAGGCCTTAACAATCCTGAAGGCAGAGTGCGTGGAATAAGGTGAAATGGTGCTCTGGCATGAGCTGAGCCCGTTTGCAGCTTGCGGAACCAAGTCCTAATAGCTGTTCCATGATAACGCATACCATATACTCTTAAGTGCATTATAATCCTCGCGGTTATATGCCAACTCTGGTATCGCTTTATCAAAACATGTCGAGTAAGGTGTCATACGAATTGGAATACTAACCCCTCGCCAATTCTGGCGACGGGGTTAGCATTCCACCCTTCTAGAGGGACACGACATGTATGTAACCTGTAACCCCGGTTAAAGTCAGACATAGCCTCAGCTCCACAAGATGGATGCTGCCACCGAGACACAAGTCTGCCCTCCTGCTGCTGGGAGTCCTCCCAGCGCAGGAGGCAAGGACAAAGGGTTTCCTGCCAGGGGCGGTGCCAGCACCGTCCCAGACAGGGTTTTGTGTATTCTAGGTAGGCAGGGCTTTGGAGGAAGGTGACTGCAAGTGGCACCCCGGTGCTCACTGTGCATAGGCCGGCTTGAACCAGTTCCAGGGGCACTCCAGCCCCTGATCTGGGGAAAGCCCGCCAAAGGAGAGGGGTGTAACCACCCCCTCCTAGTCCCACCCATAGGGCAGGACTTAGTCGCGTGTCAGCCCCCTTTTGCAGGATAAAGGTAGGAGCAGGCCCCCTTCCAAATTAGATCATCTTTGAATCCTGAACCAACTTTCCACGAAAGGAACTCAAGACTCTTCTCAAGATTTCTCCCTTGTGGCTAAGGAGTAGTCACCCTGCAGCAGCAGGCACCATCCAAGCATCGCGGTCTGCTGTAAGTCTCCTCACCGGATCAAGACTGCCCAGCTCGACGAGAACCGGCTTCCCTGGCACCTCTGACCTCTACCTGCATCATCAGCCCAGCTGTGATTCGTGGGTGTGACGAGACCTCGAGGGACCGGCCATCTTCCAAGACTGCACGACGCTTGACCAGCACGACTCCCGAGTGACCCTCGACCGAGTGCTTTGGGGTAAGAGAAGCCCCAACCCTGAGCAGCTCCAGCACCGAAGTCCAGCCCCCTTGCATCCACGAGATCTGCGTGGGGCCCTTCTGCTCTTTGCTGCTCACCGCGTTGTCCAGGTCACTTGCCCGTTGGCTAGTGGCCCTCCTGACGACGAACTTCGACGACAACACCGCTGGTCTGGTTGCTCCAGACTGGCCCTTGCTTCCCTCCATCAGAGAAGTACCCTGGACCCTCCTGGTCCACTCCAGACGCCATTTTAAGTCCACCGCGTGGGCTTGCATTTGCCCAGACTTGTTGCCCCAATCCCGGGCCCAGCGACGTCTACAGCAGATACCACCGTGGGACAGCTCGCCCCTCCATCCTGGTCGCCGACAACGCCTCCTGGTCCGAGAGACTGCAGAGCCCAGCGTCGCCCACTCACCTGGTCGAGGTGACTTTGCCCGGTGCCATCCTGGTGCCCATCTAATCACTGGCTAGTGATTCAGAACTTGGTCCCCTCTGCTTACAGGTATCCATCTTCACTGATCCAGGCTTGGATCACCACGAACTTCTTCACTGGTCGCCTGCCAGCAACTTCTTTCTTCAGACTCCATAGACTGCAACGAGGATCTCCGACGTCTTTTCAGCCCTATGCAGCCGCAGCCCCTGGGCTAGGTAACCTGAGCATTTCGGTGCTCCAGCATAGTCTTCCTAGCTAAGTGTCAGGATTCATTGTTGTTTCAGCTCTACTTAGTCGGGTTCGCCCGAGAACACTAACTTTGCTTTTACTGGCCTCCATAGACTTTTTCCCGCCTTACGCTTGAGAGTTCCCACTCTGCACACGACGTCCCTAGGCCTCCTACTCGTAATCTAAAGGTTCAGTAGTCCAGTCCTAGCGATTCTAAAGCCTATGAGAATAGTACTTACCTGCTAGTAATTTTGCATTCCACTTGTTTAGTATATGGTTTTTCGTGCCCCTCGGGCATTTGTGTAAATTGTGCGACTTAAAGTATTTTCGTAAGAGTTTTGTTGTGTGCTTAGCTCCCTGACTCATAAAGAGTTCAGGGTAGTCTTGTTATAAATAAATATCTGTTTATTTTCATAACAACTTGTGTGGTGTCCTTTCACTTGGTGTTCAAGGGGTAATGTGATGGTAAAACAGCTGGCTTAACACGCCCTCTAGAGTCTTAGCCTTAGACTGCTCGTATCCATGCTACTAGGCTAGCTGGTCTATAAGGTTGACTTACAACCAATCATCAATAAGGGTTGTTTGGACTGATACATAGTGATCACTAGAATAGTGAGCACTGCATATCAGGCCAACTTCTCACAAGGGGGGCCTTTGTTGTGCCACCTGACTTACCACTGGCTTGGCAAGTGACACAGGAGCGACAAAACTCCTTGGTATTCTCATTCATGTGAGGCCAGTGAAAGTGTGAGACAAGTCTGTCCCAAGTCTTTGTCTGGCTTAAGTGACCTGCAAGGGGAATCTCATGGGCCAAGGTGAGAAGGAAACCTCTCTGAGACAAGGGGATGACCAGCCTCCTGGTTGCACCAGGCTTGGGGTCTCTTGACTCAGAGTACCGGAGTCCATCTTCCCAGTATACCTTGTGGGTACCTGTGGCGTTCCCTGCAGCCTCAGCAGCAGCCTGCTGTCTGAGGGGTTCAAGGGAAGGGCAGTCTAACTGTGCCTTCCCCAGGTCTTCTCTGGAGGGTCCCCCTGAGCCCAGAAACTCAACTTGATCAAGTTCAAGCTCTTTAGGCTCAGTTTCCCTCAGCTCTTTCAGGTCAGCCTCCTCAGAGACTTGATCCTTAACCTGGGGCAAGGGGGAAGGCAAGGCCTTAACCCTACTGCTCTTCTTCTTGGAAGGTGTCTGGTCCATTGTTCCAGGATCCAGCACCTGTTCAGTGGGGCATCTTCTGGCCTGTGACCTAGTCACAGCAAGCACATGTGCTGGCAAGCCTAACATTTCCATGTGAGTCCTCTGCTCCACTTCTGACCATAGTGATGACTCCAAATCATTGCCCAACAAACAATCCACTGGGAGGTCTGAACTAACCACAACTTTCTTTTGGCCACTTACCCCTCCCCAGGAGAAAGCAACAATCGCCATACTATGACTGGTAGTGACGTTGCTGGCATTGGTCACCAGGAAATCTGTACCTGGCATGATCTGTCCAGGGTCCACAAAGTTAGGTGTCACCATGGTGACACTGGCACAAGTGTCCCTATAGGCCTGAGCCATTTTGCCATTTATTAAAGGTGTCTGCCTGTATTTGCCCAAAGTATTGGGACTGACATCAGGGGACATATCCATATCCCCTGTACAGACAAGGACAGCCTGAGTGAGTGTGCCAACTAAGTTGTCAGACCCCTCAGTTCCCAAGGTTAACCCAACTATTCCCTTGGGAGGTGCACTACCACTACTGACTGTACTAGGGGGTGCAGTTGCCTTAGGGGCTGTAGTGGTAGGAGGTTGCCCTCCTCTTTTGGTGCACTCACTAAACCAGTGAGACTTACTTTTACAGTACTGGCACCACCTTTTTGACTGGCCTTCTTGAGTCTTCTTTTTCTGCTGTGAAGCCTGACCCCCACCCTCTTTGGTTTGTTGGGGACCTGTTGAAGACTTCTGGTCATTTTGTTCACTCTTGTTAATACCCTTTTGGTCTGCTTTCTACTGACCACCCTGGTTCTGAGTCTGGTTCTGCTTGACCCTTGTTCTGACCCATCTGTCTGCCTTCTTTCCCAATTCTTGGGGAGAGGTCAGATCTGAATCAACAAGGTGCTGATGCAACAACTGGTTCTGACAATTATTTAAAATCTGTTCTCTCATGATCAGATTATACAACCCTGTGTAATCAGTAGCCTTGCTACCCAGCAACCAGCCTTCCAAAGCCTTATTGGCACCAGCAACAAAGTCATTCCAATTCTGAGACTGAGTTTTCTGGGTGTCTCTGAACAGCAACCTGTACTGTTCAGTGGTTAAGCCAAACCCATCAACCAGTGTGTTCTTCAGGACTTGGTAGTTGTTAGCATCCTCAACTCTTGTAGTGAAGAGCTTTTCTCTACCTTTGCCTTCAAAGGAGAGCCACAATATAGCTGCCCACTGACTTTGGGGGATGCACTGGACAGTGCAGGCCCTCTCCAAAGCAGCCATCCACTTTTGGATGTCATCCCCTTGCTTAAAGGGGGGCACTATCTTAGTCCGGTGTTTAGTATCTAAACTCCTTTCCTTATCTCTAGGGAGATTGCTGCCACCAGTGGGAACTATCCCACTCATCTGCTGCTCTCTAGCAAAGGCAAGCTTTTCTTTGGCCAGGGCAAGTTCTTCCCTTTCAATCCTTAGATTAGCCTGTTTCATCCTAGCTTCATGCTCTCTTCTCTGAGGGGAAGTAAATCTCCTCTGGGGAGAAATCCTTCTCCTCTGAGAAGAGGCATTAGAGTGCAGAGATCTATTGGAGTCCCTAGAATTAGATCTATCCCTTCTAACTCCAAGGTTAGGCCTTACTAGGGTCAGTACTGGGGGTCCCCCAGATCCTTCCCTAAGTAGGTCTAAGTTGGCCCTAGTAAGTCTGCTGACTAACTCAGACCTGTTGTCTGCCTCATCCCCAGAGAGTTCCTCTTCTTCTTCCTCCTCCTCAACTGCATTTTCAGTGTCAAGGAGGTCTGGATCTCCAATGGTACCCTCTAGGGCTGGCATATTCCCATCTAACTGAGAAATTCTTCTCGCATCATATGTCTCTAAGAGACCTATCAGAAAGGGAATGGTGGGGTTAGTCCCCTGTTTCAGTTTCCTGGAGGTACACACTTGTCTCATCTCCTGGAAACTGAGAGCTGCATATCTTGATTTGACCTGTGGAGGGTCAATGGCCACTAGGGGAGTCTCTGAAGACTCTCCATGGGTAGACATGCTTTTCTAGTGAGGTGTAAGTGGTGCACTTACCTACACTATATGTTTGCCTACTGATCCCTTGCTAGAGTTGTAGTTTAGGGTGTGCTAGGCCCTAGGAGCTACAACAGCTGGTTCAGTAGAACTCAGAGTATTCTAAGCTAAGTTATATGTACCTTAGTACTTATGTGATCTTTCAAATGATATTCTTAGGATATGTGTGGTAAAACAACAGCAAGCTCAAATCCCAACCGCTGCTCACCAATGTGAGAAGTTGGCCTGATATATAATGTTCACTATTCTAGTGAACACTTTGTATCAGTCCAAACAACCCTTATTGATGTCTGGTTGTAAGTCAACCTGATAGACCAGCTATCCTAGTAGCATGGACACGTGCAGTCTTTAGGCTAAACTCTAGAGGGCGTGTTAAGCCAGCTGTTTTACCATCACATTTACCCCTTGAACACCAAGTGAAAGGACACCACACAAGTTGTTATGAAAATAAACAGATATTTATAACAAGTCTACCCTGAACTCTTTGAGTCAGGGAGCTAAGCACACAACAAAACTCTTACGAAAATACTTTAAGTCGCACAATTTACACAAATGCCCGAGGGGCACGAAAAACCATATACTAAACAAGTGGAATGCAAAATTACTAGCAGGTAAGTACTATTCTCATAGGCTTTAGAATCGCTAGGACTGGACTACTGAACCTTTAGATTACGAGTAGGAGGCCTAGGGACGTCGTGTGCAGATTGGGAACTCTCACGCGTAAGGCGGGAAAAAGTCTATGGAGGCTAGTAAAAGCAAAGTTAGTGTTCTCGGGCGAACCCGACTAAGTAGAGCTGAAACAACAATGAATCCTGACACTTAGATAGTAAGACTATGCTGGAGCACCGAAATGCTCAGGTTACCTAGCCCAGGGGCTGCGGCTGCATAGGGCTGAAAAGACGTCGGAGATCCTCGTTGCAGTCTATGGAGTCTGAAGAAAGAAGTTGCTGGCAGGCGACCAGTGAAGAAGTTCGTGGTGATCCAAGCCTGGATCAGTGAAGATGGATACCTGTAAGCAGAGGGGACCAAGTTCTGAATCACTAGCCAGTGATTAGATGGGCACCAGGATGGCACCGGGCAAAGTCACCTCGACCAGGTGAGTGGGCGACGCTGGGCTCTGCAGTCTCTCGGACCAGGAGGCGTTGTCGGCGACCAGGATGGAGGGGCGAGCTGTCCCACGGTGGTATCTGCTGTAGACGTCGCTGGGCCCGGGATTGGGGCAACAAGTCTGGGCAAATGCAAGCCAACGCGGTGGACTTAAAATGGCGTCTGGAGTGGACCAGGAGGGTCCAGGGTACTTCTCTGATGGAGGGAAGCAAGGGCCAGTCTGGAGCAACCAGACCAGCGGTGTTGTCGTCGAAGTTCGTCGTCAGGAGGGCCACTAGCCAACGGGCAAGTGACCTGGACAACGCGGTGAGCAGCAAAGAGCAGAAGGGCCCCAAGCAGATCTCGTGGATGCAAGGGGGCTGGACTTCGGTGCTGGAGCTGCTCAGGGTTGGGGCTTCTCTTACCCCAAAGCACTCGGTCGAGGGTCACTCGGGAGTCGTGCTGGTCAAGCGTCGTGCAGTCTTGGAAGATGGCCGGTCCCTCGAGGTCTCGTCACACCCACGAATCACAGCTGGGCTGATGATGCAGGTAGAGGTCAGAGGTGCCAGGGAAGCCGGTTCTCGTCGAGCTGGGCAGTCTTGATCCGGTGAGGAGACTTACAGCAGACCGCGATGCTTGGATGGTGCCTGCTGCTGCAGGGTGACTACTCCTTAGCCACAAGGGAGAAATCTTGAGAAGAGTCTTGAGTTCCTTTCGTGGAAAGTTGGTTCAGGATTCAAAGATGATCTAATTTGGAAGGGGGCCTGCTCCTACCTTTATCCTGCAAAAGGGGGCTGGCACGCGACTAAGTCCTGCCCTATGGGTGGGACTAGGAGGGGGGTGGTTACACCCCTCTCCTTTGGCGGGCTTTCCCCAGATCAGGGGCTGGAGTGCCCCTGGAACTGGTTCAAGCCGGCCTATGCACAGTGAGCACCGGGGTGCCACTTGCAGTCACCTTCCTCCAAAGCCCTGCCTACCTAGAATACACAAAACCCTGTCTGGGACGGTGCTGGCACCGCCCCTGGCAGGAAACCCTTTGTCCTTGCCTCCTGCGCTGGGAGGACTCCCAGCAGCAGGAGGGCAGACTTGTGTCTCGGTGGCAGCATCCATCTTGTGGAGCTGAGGCTATGTCTGACTTTAACCGGGGTTACAGGTTACATACATGTCGTGTCCCTCTAGAAGGGTGGAATGCTAACCCCGTCGCCAGAATTGGCGAGGGGTTAGTATTCCAATTCGTATGACACCTTACTCGACATGTTTTGATAAAGCGATACCAGAGTTGGCATATAACCGCGAGGATTATAATGCACTTAAGAGTATATGGTATGCGTTATCATGGAACAGCTATTAGGACTTGGTTCCGCAAGCTGCAAACGGGCTCAGCTCATGCCAGAGCACCATTTCACCTTATTCCACGCACTCTGCCTTCAGGATTGTTAAGGCCTGCCATAGGAGTGACTGATAGGAATATAGGTGTCCAGTTTGGGTTTAGATATAAGAATACTATATCTAAAGCAAAGGGTGATTACACCACCTTGCCCCAGCTGTCAAGCAGCCAGTTGTGTCTGGTTTAGTTAGTCAACCCAGGGGTGGCATAATACATGCTGCAGCCCCTGGGAGACTTCTGGGTGCACCTCAGCCCTGGGTACAGGGACTTGGAGAGGGCCCAGTGCCAATTCAGTACCTGGGTACAATTTGGAATAGAGAGAACAGCTAGGCTGTGGGTCTGATTAGCAGGCCCACAGCCAGGGAAAGTCGTAAACCAGTGAAGCAAAAAGCAAAAATCTGGGTGATCATAGGATTGCAGACCCTACTCTCCTACAACACCAAACAGAGATCTGACACCAACCACCTACAATGCATCCTACTCAACACCCGCTCGGTCCACAGACACGCCATCGACCTTTGGAATCTACTAGACACCATCTCTCCGGACGTCGCCTTCCTAACAGAAACATGGATGAACGCCTCCTCAGCCCCAGACATCACCATCGCCATCCCGGAAGGCTACAAGATCATCCGAAAAGACCGCACCAACCAAACAGGAGGAGGCATCGCTATCGTCCATAAGAATTCCATCCACATCTCAACCAGCTCAGACGTCAACCTCGCTAGCGCCGAACACCTTCACTTCCAGATCCACACCGACCCCAAGACCACACTCAGAGGCACCCTCCTCTACAGGCCTCCAGGACCCCGTGCACAATTCAGTGAAGACATCACTGACTTTATCACCCCACACACCCTCCCTTCCGAGGACTACATTCTATTGGGAGACCTCAATTTTCACCTGGAGAAAAGCAACGACAACAACACCACCACCCTTCTGGACAATCTCGCCAACCTCGGACTCAAACAACTTGTTAATACCCCCACTCACTACGCAGGTCACACACTCGACCCTATCTTCACCTCAAGCAAACAGATCACCTTCAATCACACCACAGCTCTCCATTGGACGGACCACAGCTGCGTTCACTTTATCTACAAAAAGACCACAACACACAACAACCCCCAACCCACTCGGCGAAGAAACTGGAACAAAATCACCATCGACCAAATCTCCTCATCGCTTCTTCAAAAGCCCCCTACCCACTCTTCTAACCCCAACGAAGCAGCCATTAACCTCACTCAATGGCTAACCAACAGCGCTGACAACCTAGCACCTCTGAAAAAACGTCAAATCAAACCAGGCAGCAAAAACGCCCCCTGGTTCAACGATGATCTTAAGAAATCCAAGAAACTCTGCCGCTCCCTTGAGAAGGCCTGGAAAAAAGACCCAAACACCAGCACCAGGGACGCCTTCAAAAACGCCACACGCAGACACCACCAACTGATCCGGACTGCCAAGAAAGCCGCTTTCAAAGACCGACTTGACAACAACGCCCACAATAGCAAGGAACTATTCAACATAGTCAAAGAGTTTACCAACCCCACTGCCAACTCCAACGATATCACCACCTCTCAAGCCCTCTGCGACTCCCTAGCCTCGTTCTTCCACGACAAAATAGCAGACATCCACAACAGCTTTGACAACCAACCCACCCAACCTTCTGCAATACCTTCACCCCCCCTGAACATCCTTAAGGACTGGAACCCAATCTCCACGGAAGACACCATCCGCCTGATGAACTCCATCCACTCAGGTTCCCCCACAGACCCATGCCCTCACCACATCTTCAACAAAGCAAATTCCATCATAGCACCACACCTCAGACGTCATCAACTGCTCCCTCACCTCCGCCACATTCCCGGATAGCTGGAAACACGCCGAACTCAGCGCCCTTCTGAAAAAACCCACAGCTGACCCCTCCGAACTCAAAAACTACCGCCCCATCTCGCTCCTTCCATTCCCGGCCAAAGTCATCGAGAAAGCTGTCAACAACCAGCTCGCCGCCTTCCTCGAAACCAACAAATCCCTCGACTCCTCACAGTCCGGCTTCCGGGCCAAACACAGCACTGAGACCGCACTCATCGCAGCAACAGACGACATTCGAACTCTACTGGACAATGGTGACACAGTCGCCCTCATCCTCCTCGACCTCTCCGCAGCCTTTGACACAGTCTGTCATAGCACCCTGTTACAACGCCTCAGAAACATCGGAATCCAAGGAAAAGCACTGGAATGGATCACCTCGTTCCTTGCCGGAAGAACTCAGAGAGTCCGCCTCCCACCATTCAAGTCTGAGGCCACTGAAGTCATTTGCGGCGTACCACAAGGATCTTCACTTAGCCCCACCCTCTTCAACGTATACATGAGCCCCCTCGCGGCCATCGCACGCCAACACAACCTCAACATCATCTCCTACGCTGATGACACTCAACTGATCCTCTCACTCACCAAAGACCCTAACACCGCCAAAACCAACCTACATGAAGGAATGAAAGAAGTAGCCGAGTGGATGAAGCACAGCCGTCTGAAACTGAATTCAGACAAAACAGAAGTCCTTATCTTAGGTACCTCCGCCTGGGACGACTCTTGGTGGCCAGAGGCCCTTGGAAAAGCACCCATCCCGACGGACCACGCACGGAACCTGGGCGTCATCCTGGACTCCTCCCTCTCGATGACCAAACAAGTCAACGCCGTTTCCTCATCTTGCTTCAACATTCTTCGCATGCTCAAAAAAACATTTCGCTGGATCCCCACCGAAACTAGAAAAACGATCACCCACGCACTGCTTACAAGCCGCCTGGACTACGGAAACACCCTATACGCCGGTACCACCGCAAAACTTTAGAAAAAACTCCAACGCATCAGCCAGACTCATACTAGACATCCCGCGTAAAGACCACATTTCTGGCCACCTGAAAAACCTCCACTGGCTCCCCGACAATAAGAGGATAACATTCCGCCTCCTAACCCACGCACACAAAGCACTTTACGAACTTGGACCCGAATGCCTCAACACACGACTTTCCTTCTACACCCCCTCCCGCCAGCTACGCTCCTCCAACCAAGCCCTTGCTGCTGTACCTCGCATCAACAAAACCACCATGGGAGGAAGATCCTTCTCTTACCTTGCGGCTAAAACCTGGAACTCACTTCCCACTCACCTTCGCCTCACTCAGAACCACCTAGCATTCAGAAAGCAACTTAAAACCTAGATATTCGACAAGTAATCCCCCACCCTTCTTCAAGCGCCTTGAGACCCTCTGGATATGTTAGCGCGCTATATAAATTATTTGAATATTTGACTAGCCGCAGATTCCTTAACGTAGAATTATACCCTAGCGTGAGACTTGATCCGGAATCTTTTTGCCACAGCATCCCTGCTCGCCGGGGGGACGGTACCACGTGACTCTGTCCTGACGTCGTCCGTGTACGTGACGTCAGCGAGGTCACAAGTCCCACCCCCCGACGCGCCTACGTCAGTTTTCTTCTTTTCCATGTGCAACGCGGATCCGGATTGTGTTCCTGCCTGTTTTTAGGCTTTCTTTTACGCTTTGCGTTTGTGGAGCAGTGAGCTAATGCCTTTGGGCTTCAAGTCGTGTACCTCGTCTGCACGCCAGATATCGGCAACAGACCCTCATCCGATTTGAATGTGGTGTTTGGGCGAGCACCATGACTCTACGGACTGCGATGCTTGTCTGTACCTTAAACCGAAGTCCCGGCAGGAGTGCCGGATGAAATGGCTGCCGGCCCGCGTGCCCAGGTCGGTCTTGTCGCAGCATCCGTCCCCTACTGTGGACGCCAGGAGTCGCCGATTCCGGCTGCGGCATCGTCCATCGCCGCACCATCAAGGGCGTTCCTCGCCCTCTGGTAGGTTCTCCAGTTTGTCTCGGAGGCCTTGTCCTCGTGCGGCAGAGGGCGCAGGTTCCCCTCGGAATGTGCACTGTCGCCACCCTATCTGCTGTTTACCGGTGCCAGGGCGACTAGGGCCCAGATGACAGCCTACGCTTTGGCTCAGCAGGATTCTCTGGCCCCTCTCCTCTCCCTGAGACGTCCACGGATCCCTTTCCTTGCGCGGGCCTTCCACGGAGTCGCTGGCGCCTCCGGCTCAGGTTGTACTGGTGTGGTGGCATCGAGGTACGGCTCTACGGGGTTCCCCTCTTTGTCCCTGGGCATCTCTGCCTCGCCGCAAATCCTCGCGGGATCCCTGTGGTGTCGCAGGTGATTTCCGAGATTCCGGGCTAGTCCCAGAGTCCCCCTCGGTCCTCTGGGCAGGCGGCTGCCTTACCAGGGGCTCGGCAAGCACCTTTCTGGCGCCGACGGCTTTCCTCCCCGGGCCTGGCGATGCCACAGGTGGAATTCGGGGCCTGGGGCACCTCCCCGAGTCCCTCCCGGTCCTCTACCCAGGCGGCTGTCTCGTCTGAGGTCAAGCCGGTGCCTTTTCGGCGCTGTTCCGGCCCGCCCCATTCTCCTGGTGAGCACGTGGTGGAAGTCGACTCAGCGCCCCAGGGTAACCGCTTTGGCGCCCGTCGGGGACATATCAGCAGCTGTGGTGGACTCCATGGCGCCATCCCGGTGTCGGGTTGACGACTCGTCTCCGGATTTCCCTTCTTCTCCGGAGTTTGGTCATCTCGTTGTTGCCTCTTCACCGGAGATTGGACACTAAGTTGTGACTTTTTCCCCGGCGTCTTCTGGGGAGGACTCTTCGCCGTCTCTGCGGCCTCCACCCTTTGACCCTCTTTTTCATAACTCGAGCTGGGTCGCCCGCAGGCTTCTCCGGAGACCCCTCAGGTCCCCCACTCGTCCATGGATCGCCCTTGCTACAGGGGCTTTCCGTTCCTTCCTCCAGCAGGACTCTGGGATAGTCTGCTAAGTTTGGAGCCTTCGCCCACAGAGGAATTGCTCTCTCCCGTGTCGTCCAGGTGTTGCCTTTGTCCAAGCCATTTCCGCGGCTGCTGGCATTTTACGGATGGGCAATCCGGTTACTCGATTTCCTACGGACCATTTGTTAGAAGTCCTCCACCAGGGATCTGGTGGACGGGAGCTGCTATTTCCTTTTGAGGCTTTGTTCCACAACTCTCTTCTGGGGGCACCCTTCCACTGGAAATCCGGTGCCTCAGCCACTCCTACTCTGCACGATCCAGTCTGCCTTTCCTTCCACCTCTCGATACAGGGCCCTCTTTTGCAGACTGCCTTTCCTTCTTTGCCTTCGTTAATACTCCCTCCTTCACGGGAGGCCCGATGGTTGGACTCCTGGGGGCGTAACATCTGTGCATCTACTAGTGACTTGTGAGCGGTCAACACACTTTCTTAATCAGGTCAAGTTGGAGTATCAGGAAAAACGAGAATCTATCATGGGTTAATGAGACGGGCCAAGGCCGCCTACTATGCTGAGAGAATTGGTGAAGCAGATAATTCCACTAAGGAATTATTCCAGATCTATAGGGAGATCTCCTCACTTAAATCGTCTACCGCTTCTACGGAAAGTTCTGAGGAATCCTGAGATCGCATCCCGGGCTTCTTCTCAGAGAAAGTGGGAAAAATATGCTCTACATTTCCAGGAGCCAAAAAAACGAGTGCAGAGTTTGTGGAGCCTAAGGGAGATATTGGGGTAAATCATAGGCTGGATAGTTTTATTACACCCCCCGCCTCCCCAAGCAGCTCCGCAGGATCTGTAGTTCTATAAAGTCAGGCTCACCCAGGGATCCTGCCTCACCTAGACTGCTTGGGGAAAGTATTGCCACTCTCAAACCCTATATCAGGCATCTTTTAGATGTGTCATATAGGACGCACACGGTGCCTGATGGCTGGAAGCAGGCGGTGGTACTCCCACTTCAAAAGAAGCCTAACATCAGCATGGAGAAACTGGATAACCTCCGCCCTATTTCACTACTACCTTACTTGGCTAAAGTAGCTGAGAAGGCTGTAAATCTATAACTTATGGCCTACGTGGAAGAAGCCAACCTCCTACACCCCACACAGTTTGGGTTTCGGTCACTACACTCTACGGAGTCAGCTCTACTTACGGCCATTGAGGCCATTAGACAGGGAGTGGATGAGGGGCAGACAATGGCTCTCAACCTTCTGGACCTGAGCGCCGCCTTTGACACTGTAGCCCACTACATCCTGCTGCAGTGTCTGAATAAGGGCAGTATCTCAGGCGCAGCGCTGAAATAGATACAATCCTTCCTGACGGAACGCAGGTGCCAGGTCAGACAGGGCGCCCACTATTCAAGAGCTGTGAAATTGGACCAGGGTGGGCCCCAGGGCTCTGCCCTGAGTCCCACCTTATTTAATCTATACATATCCCCAGTGGCAAGTATAGTAGAGGATTTTGGAATGCGGATTGTGTGTCCTATGCCGATGACACACATCTGGTCATCTCACTTTCGCAAGCACCTGATCTGGCGGCTTTCAACTTTAAGGCCTGCTTGCAGGAGCTTGCCTCCTGGATGGCTAACAACTGCCTGAGGGTGAACGGTAGCAAGACAGAGGTGCTTGTGGTGGGGGGAGGCCCATCTTTGTGGTCGTCGGTATGGTGGCCCAGTTCCTATGCCATGCCCCCAGACTATGAACCTAGGTGTATGGGTTGACTCGGACCTTACATTCGAACCTCAGATCAGATGTGTAGTGGGGACTTGCTTTGGTGTCCTCAAAGGTCTACGCAAAACCATGGACCTTCTCCCTATAGAAGCCAGGAGGACGCTGGTGCACGCTCTTGTCACCTCGCAATTAGATTATGGCAATTTACTGTATTTAGGTGCCACGGTCAAAAGTCTTGACCGGTTGCAGGTGTTGCAAAATGCAGCGCCCCGTTTGGTCCTTAGGCTCCCTAGAAGGGCCGCTTCCAAAAAGGCCCTGGATGCTCTTCACTGGCTTCCTGTCAGGAAGAGAATTGTGTTTAAGGCCCTCTGTATGTGCCACCGGATCATTCAAGGCATTGGGCCTAGGCACCTGCAGAATCTCATCACTATCTATAGGCCCGTCCGGTCCCTTAGATCCGCTGGAACTGGCCTGCTAGTGATCCCTAAAGTCAAGAAGGCCCGAATGGGTGGTAGATCCTTCCGGCTCTTGGCAGCTAGGAGCTGGAACAAACTCCCGCTTGAGCTCCGGATGGAACCTTCGGAGACCAGGTTCAGAAGAGAGCTCAAAACAACCTGTTCCTCCACTAAGGAGCCTGGGCGCCTAAGTCTGGGTAGGGGGCTCTGGGATTTCTCACTCACCATAGCGCGGGGACGCGCCGGTGGGCGTAACCAGGTACTTAACAAGCTTCCCTATCATTATTATTATTATTTTTGTGCTGGCCGGGGCGAACTCCAGCCTATGGGATTCGGTGGAGTCCCTCCAGTCTCGCTGCTCCCAGGAAGCTGTCTCCGTTGACCTGCGGCACCATGTGCTAGATGGTCGTGAGTTGGCTGCATTTATTCTTCGTTCTGCCTTGGATTTTTCTGATTCCCTTGGTCGCACTAAGGCATGTTCTGTAGCTCTCCGTCACCATGCGTGGTTGCGGGATGGTGTTTTTCCAGAGAATGTTAGGGAGCGTCTTGTGGACCTGCCATTTGATGTGGTGCCTTTATTTAACACCCACGCAGATTCCGCTATTCAAAGACTTCTTGCGGGGCTCTGTCCTCCTCCTCCTCCTCAGCCGTAGGCTTTGACTTGGGGAGACGTTTATCCCGCTTGCTGTTTTGGCCTAGTGTTTCGGTTGGCTGCCTGTGTGTTCTGTGTGGATGCCTTCAGGGTCCTTCAGTTGACCCCTCTGCTGTTGGCTGCTGGTACAGCCCTTTTGATCTAGTGGTGTGTATTTTTCTCTTTGGCTGTTGGTAACAGCCATACTGGTCCTCCGATTGGGCCAATGGTTTAATTTTGGCTTATTGGTAAGCCATCTATGGTGCTTCCGCATGTTGCTTTGTTGTTTTTTTACCTCTGCTGCAGGGTGTTTTTCCCTAAGAGATGTTCCCATGGTCTTTTGGGACGTGTCATACCCTAGGTGGGATTCTTGTAGGTTATTGTATAGCTCTGTCCTGTGCTGGGCAGGCGTGGATTCCTTCTCGGGTTCCTCGTGCTTCCTGGCGTAACTGTATGCCACTTGGTGCGGTCTTTTTTCTCCCGTTTTAGCGCTGCTTACGCTGCTCCAGATTCTGTCCTGTTCAGTCTTCAATGGTGTTTCTATCCTTCGTATACAGGGCTTGCCTGTAGTGCATTTTGCCGTCCCTCTTCAACCTCTGAATCGCCAGATTGGCTTGTCATTCCGTCCACGGCGTTGTCGTGGTGTCTCCACCTTATATTCCAACGTTTCGACTTGATCCTCTACGTTGTGTTTCAGGGGGCCTAGGATATTCCTGGTGATGTCCTGGTTGGCGGCTTTTGGTCTGTACTCTTTGTCTTTTGCTGGTCCCACTTCTCTTCGTGGGCCGGGTTGTGCCACTGAGACGGTCCTTCTCTGGGGCTTGTTTGGGGGTTCCCCTACCTCTGTCTTAGTTTTGTGCTCTGTGTGTTCTAGGCACACTGCTTCACGGTATGTCCCAGCTGCCTGCTGTGCACGCCTGGTCGTTATGGTCCACCTCCATGGGCCGCGACGTGTGCCTGCGTGCTCCTGTCCTCGGCTCTGCTGGAGCTCGTGTGCCTGTGTCGTCTTCTTGGTGGTGGGGCCGTTCCTGCCTCGTCCTCTGCCTCGGAGCTGATGGCCGTTCAGCTGTCCCCTTCGCTGTGGGTGCTCTTTTGATGCAGGTTCTGCCTCCGTTTCCACTTCTTCTTATTTCTTGCTTACTTCTGCTTGGTGGGGACTGGGACGTTCTCCCTGTCCCCGTGACACATCCCCTGTTGAGGTCATGTGTTCTTCCAGGCTTGTAAGGTTCTCTTCTGCTTGGTGGGGACTGGCTCTTCCTCTCTGTCCCCATGACACATCCCCTGTGGGGGCTTTGTATTCTTCCAAGCTAGTGAGGTTCTCTCGCAGCCCTCCTCCCCTATGGGTACGGCTAGGGTATCTATTCTACGTTAAGGAATCTACGGCTAGTAGTCTCTATCAGATGTGAAAGTTACTTATCTTCGGTAACGATGTATCTGGTAGAGAAGATTCTAGCCGCAGATTCCTTCACGACCCGCCCATCCTCCACGTTCTGCGAAGACCTTCAGCTTGGTCTTCTGCACTCGCCTCCCTTTGTTTGGCTTTGTCTTCTGTGGGTGCCTTCTTTCGCTTCTTTCCTGGCAGGATGCTTCCTCCTGTTTATTTGTTCCATTCCTTCCTTCTGGTCATTGGAGGATGCCTTCATATGTACTTCTGCGTCCCACGCTCTGGTTATTCCAGGGTGGGCTCAAAATAATGGAGGATCCCCTAATGACTGATGTCAGGGAGGGGGAATTAGAATTGTCACAAAAAATCCCTGTATTATGTAGCAGCCTTAAATTACTGAGGGAAATAATCCCTAAGGGGTTTCTACAAAAAATATATTAAGGGGCGAACTCAACAATGAACCAATTGCACTAAGCAACAAAATTTAACTGTGATTAAGTAATAAGCATATACAAATGAATAAAAATCAATTTGTGATTTATTAGAACCTCCCAACTGGGTTACAATCTAAAATAAATTAAAAACAACTAAAAAAACCTTTTTGTGAAAGGGTCAGAAATTCAATCTATTTACACTATAAAAGTTTTATCAAGACAAATCAATGTACAAAACAAGTCGACGCGGCGTTTCGGTGTCTTTCAGTCTTTACACCTTCATCAGGACAAACATATGTATTTCAGAGTATCTATAAGTTAAACAACAGAAGTTTAGTGTCATTTTATGTCTAACAATTTCATCACCACAGTTTGCTTACTCTTTTTTTGGACTGTTTACATCCCCTTAAGGCTATCTATCACCATACGTAGTATCTAAGCATTGCCTAAGCAATTTCTCGTACCCCACTATTCTACAACTGTTCACTGTGTTAATATTAGTGAGCAAAGTCTGATACCTGCATTGTGGGTACAGACTCAAGTTTAGTCAATATCTTCAGTTCTTTTCACTTGGCGTGGACTGGTTTGTGATGATTGAGCCACGATTGGAAGCTATATAGAGAGTATAAAATGATATATTATAGCCCCAGATCATGTAAGTGACTACATCTTACTTCTTGATGTCTGAGTGGCTTTAATATTCTCAATGGGCCATTTACCTTTTGAATATGCCTCAGCGTTTTCACATTGCACGGAGGAACCACCGTATATCAGTAAGAAAGGATCTCTCAAGTCTGGAATTATATTTGATGTCCTGTGTAAATAAATAAATACATGCCTTCCCTTAGTTACTATTGGACTGTAAGAGGCAAAGAAGGGGGAATTTATGGGACAAGAGGATAGGTATTAGGCGGGGGCAAATGCTTATAGTCCCTCCACAGTGTACTCACCAACCCAAAATTGGTTAGATTTGCCGGTGTGCTCTTTGAATTATGCACCTCCACTTGGTAGTTTCATTATCAGGTCAACGATATCTATGAGAAAAAAGTTTATTTCGACCTGATCAATATAATGTTTATCCTTCGATTATTTACTCAAGGTTTTAATCCTGCTGGATATAAATTGTGACGCAATACATGCATGTATGTATGAATATCGACATTATTTAGTACGCAGATATGGGGCATATAAAAACTTAATAGTTGTTACATTACCAAATATACTGTGTAATTTCCAATGAAAAAATTATTTTCTATTCAAAATATATTTTTTCTATTCATGAGATGTACATGTTTTATTACATTTGGGTGATGTGACATATTGTATATAAATACACCATCATGGCAGATGAGGACTACGTAAATGTTTCCCTGTCCAATATGACCGAACTATTTACGAGGTCGTTCGAACACAACCCACGTGACTGTTTAGTCCTTCTTCTTTAAATTTCCCATTCTAAGATGGCCGCATTATATTTTTATTGAAATATTTGAAATCGAAAAAATAATGCAAAGAAAGCGGAATAGCGAAGCTTTCTAAATAATCAGTTGATAGGATCGGGGGATGTATTATGTCCAGTAGAGACTTAAACCACTAGACTATCCCCGAGGCTGCCCGAGAAGTACTTCCGGGATGACGGCTCGTGAATGCGACAATTAAGAGCCTAAATATACCTTTAAAAATATATGGTGAAACAATTAAGTTTAATACCATTAGAAGAATAACCGATATCCAATATACTCGATGTATTGGCCTAATATTGCCTCGCATTATAGAGAGTTGAGTTGAACTTCCGGGTTAAGACGAGTAGAGTCAGCATAAAAACGCAGTGTCAGAAAGTGTGTTTTACCCTTTGAATCTACACGAAGGAGAACGCACGGAGGAACAGGGAGGCCGGCCAAAAAACCACAGGTATGTGTTTGGAGAGGGCCTTGACATAATGGAAGTATGAAAGGGTGGTACTATGACCACTTTGAGAACAGGAGCCCCTACTTTGAAGAAAAATGGGTATTTCAACCCCCTAGAAGGGTAATCCTTAAATTCAATTGTTTGCTTAAAAAACTGTCTCTGCCCAACATAGACACGCCAAACAGTGGGAAGGACTTAAATATTGAGTAATAGTTTTATCCTCACAATATCATGATAAATACTATACCATGTCCGGGGTAAATTTGAGAGGCATCCCTCATGAGTCAATATAATGGGCTAACCAAATACACGAGAATACAAGTTTCTTGATGACGCTTAAGTCAAAAAAACTAAGAGATGTTTAAAATAGAAATATAGAGCCCAGAAAAGATTAAAACCTTGAGTAAATAATCGAAGGATAAACATTATATTGATCAGGTCGAAATAAACTTTTTTCTCATAGATATCGTTGACCTGATAATGAAACTACCAAGTGGAGGTGCATAATTCAAAGAGCACACCGGCAAATCTAACCAATTTTGGGTTGGTGAGTACACTGTGGAGGGACTATAAGCATTCGCCCCCGCCTAATACCTATCCTCTTGTCCCATAAATTCCCCCTTCTTTGCCTCTTACAGTCCAATAGTAACTAAGGGAAGGCATGTATTTATTTATTTACACAGGACATCAAATATAATTCCAGACTTGAGAGATCCTTTCTTACTGATATACGGTGGTTCCTCCGTGCAATGTGAAAACGCTGAGGCATATTCAAAAGGTAAATGGCCCATTGAGAATATTAAAGCCACTCCGACATCAAGAAGTAAGATGTAGTCACTTACATGATCTGGGGCTATAATATATAATTTTATACTCTCTATATAGCTTCCAATCGTGGCTCAATCATCACAAACCAGTCCACGCCAAGTGAAAAGAACTGAAGATATTGACTAAACTTGAGTCTGTACCCACAATGCAGGTATCAGACTTTGCTCACTAATATTAACACAGTGAACAGTTGTAGGATAGTGGGGTACGAGAAATTGCTTAGGCAATGCTTATATACTACGTATGGTGATAGATAGCCTTAAGGGGTTGTAAACAGTCCAAAAAAAGAGTAAGCAAACTGTGGTGATGAAATTGTTAGACATAAAATGACACTAAACTTCTGTTGTTTAACTTATAGATACTCTGAAATACATATGTTTGTCCTGATGAAGGTGTAAAGACTGACAGACACCGAAACGCCGCGTCGACTTGTTTTGTACATTGATTTGTCTTGATAAAACTTTTATAGTGTAAATAGATTGAATTTCTGACCCTTTCACAAAAAGGTTTTTTTAGTTGTTTTTAATTTATTTTAATTGTAACCCAGTTGGGAGGTTCTAATAAATCACAAATTGATTTTTATTCATTTGTATATGCTTATTTCTTAATCACAGTTAAATTTGGTTGCTTACTGCAATTGGTTCATTGTTGAGTTCGCCCCTTAATATATTTTTTGTAGAAACCCCTTAGGGATTATTTCCCTCAGTAATTTAAGGCTGCTACATAATACAGGGATTTTTTGTGACTATTCCAGGGTGGGGCCTACTTATGAGTTCTGACTCCTCTGCAGTCCTCTAGGTTGGGGTCTCTTGGTTGTGCCTCTGCCCTTCGTTCTTTACAGGGGATGCAACATTTTCTGATGGGGTTGTCTTGAGGTATTTTGTTGTTACTTATCTGACCCGGACTTGTTCCCGTTCACTGTTATAGATTGTATTTGCTGACTCGCTAATGTCTACCATGACATTTTTCCATATGTTTTTCTGCCTCCAAGGGGGATATCACCGTACCTTGCAGGGTTGCTTCTCAGAGTGATGCTCTGTTCTTTTTCTTTCCCTGCCCTTCAGTACCGCAGTGCCTGGTACTGTCCCTAATGGTCCCTAATGGGGAGAAGTGTGGCTCAATGGTTAGAGCGGCAGACCCTGATGCAGAGGTCTAGCCCGGGACTAGGGTTCAATTCCCCACCTCGGCGGGTCTTGGGCTCAAAATTCCACGGACCTGATAATTCTGCCTATTCCAATCATGGAGTCTCACTCTGCAACTCTAGGCAATAGCTTGCTTAATCTCCACAACGGCCCCCACAACGCTAAGGATGCCTGGCCTCCACCTTGGGGGTGCCCAGGAGTGGACACCTCACAGGTAAAGCCAGGATGGGTTCAACAGCGGTATTCGTACAAGCGCCTTGAGACCCTTGCGGGTGAGTAGTGCGCTATACAAGTATCAATTTACATTTAATGGTGCTGGTCCTCACTATTCTTTTTTCTATCTTTCTGCTTTTTCGCACACTGTTCCCATACCCTCTCAGTTATGTTTCTGATGGCTCTGCATTGTGCCAGTGAAAAGTTCTCCGTAGAAAACGGAAGTAGGGGCGCCAGGATGGGACTTATGTGACCTCGCTGACGTGACGTACGCGGACGACGTGAGGACCGAGTCACGTGGTGCCGTCCCCCCTGCGCGCAGGTATGCTGTGGTAAAATTTTTCCAGATCCAGTCTCACGCCTGGAGATAATTCTATGTTAAGGAATCTGCAGCTAGAATCGTCTCTACCAGATGCATTGTTACCGAAGGTAAGTAACTTATACATTGTGTAGATGTGTTAGTACGTCAACAGGCTAATGTAGACCAAGCAGTACCGAACACACTGTTCCAAACCACAGCAACATCTACAGGTTAGCCACCCCTTTGGGAGTATACAGCTTTCTAGTCTATTCAAAGCATGTGTATCTACAGCACACATGCCTTGAACGGATAATGTTACTTACCCAGTAAGCATCTGTTCTTGGCATGTAGAGATGTAGATTCACATGCAACCACCCACCTCCCTGGGTACCTGTAGTTGTTGCAGTTATTTATTATACATTTATACACATGGACATCTCAATTCTACACTTACTTAATCCATTCTCACCCTCTTGCTGGGGAAACAAAATCTAACAATGGAGCTGATGACCATACGCACTATCACCTAAAGGAAGAGTCACCTTATCTCGTGACTAGGGAAGACTTCTTCGAAGAAAAATAGCTTTCAAACACCCGGACACAACAGTAGATGGCAGGAGTATGCAAAGCATGTGAATTTACAGCTCTATATGCCAAGAACAGATGCTTCTCTTCCAGGGGAATCCTCATCAATAGTCATAAGCACTGAATATTCCCGCCCACGTGCGGGACCACGGAAACAATATAAAATATATATGTAAAAACACATATATCTTGCTAAAAATATATGTACATACATATATCATTTTTCTCACGTCAATGCAGCCCCAAAACCAAGGCTAGACAATTTAAACACTTCTATATGCACAGCAATTAGTAAGGAAACAAAAAACACATTAGGTCAAATAGCTCTTGAACTTTGTGTTTTAATGAGTAAAAACACTCATAAATCCTGAAAATTGCCCATAAAAGACATTGTTAGCCATAGGCTGCATTGCAAAGTGATAAAACAGAAACTGAAAGCATTTTCAGCTAAAACTGGCACCGTGCCTTTAAGGCAGCCATGACCCCAGGCTTCCCATCATGCATCAGGGGTGACAGTTAGGTCAGTTGTTCTTTGCATAACCCTGAAGTCAGGGCTAAATCACAAGTCAGAGACGTATAGCTCTCATTTACTTGGGGAGGCGGGTGGGTTGCTTATTATTTTGATGAGGATACCCCTGGAAGAGAACTAGGATTACAGGTAAGTAACTTATCCTTCTCTTCCAGGGGATCCTCATCAATAGTCATAAGCACTGAATAGAATAGCAAGCCCATCAACCACCTGCAGGTAAATGAGAAGTACATGACCCAACCGAAAAAGACCAATTATAAAAGCCCAAAACTTAGCTGTTAAACAGATTCCGCAGGGAGGCCTGGCCTACCTGGGTATCTGCTCTCGTGTCAGAATCTAGACAGTAATGTCTGGTAAATGTATGGACAGACCTCCAGGTTGCCGCCTTACAGATCTCAAACATGGGTACATTATGGAGGAAAGCCGCAGTCGCAGCTCTACCTCTGGTGGAATGTGCTTTGGGAGAAAAACCTAGGGTTTTCTGCGCCAACTGGTAAGCAAGTTTGATACACGAAACGATCCATCTTTAAATAGAACGTTTCGAGGCCACATGACCTATTCCGATCAATCCATAATTAATAAAAAGTTGATCAGAGTGACGAATGGCCTTAGACCTATCTAGATAGACCTGAAAAGGGTTTTAAAATTCTAAGGAATGCAGAGCCCTCTCACCTGGAGTAGAGGGATTGGGAAAGAAATTGGGCAGAGAAATGGTCTGATTTACATGAAAATGTGACACCACTTTCGGGAGAAAAGATGGATGTGTCCTTAGCACCACTCTATTCAAATGGAACACAGTATAGGGTTCAGAGGAGCAGAGAGATTGAATCTCGCTCACCCTGCGAGCCGACGTGATCGCCACCAAAAAAGCTGCTTTCCAGGAAAGATGCTGCAAAGTAGCTTTATGAATGGGTTCAAAAGGAGGACCCATTAGCTTTGATAGCACCAGGTTCAACTCCCAGGGAGGAGAAGGAGGACGCACTGGAGGGTACATTTTCTTTAACCCTTGCAGGAAGTCCTCGACAGCTGGCAACTGGAAAAAAGAGGTCTGAGAAGGAGACCGCCTGTAAGCTGTTATAGCAGCCAAGTGCACCTTAATAGAATTAAACTTTAAACCTGCTTTAGCCAGATATAACAAATAAGGAAGAACTGCTTCTTCCTGACTTTGAACAGGATTATGACCATTCTGTATGCACCACATATATAATCGCTTCCATTTGCATGCATAAGAATGTCTTGTGGAAAGACGTCTTGCCTCTTTCAGGATGGACATGCAGTCCTGCGGCAACCCTAGATGGCCGTATTGTATGACCTCAGGAGCCATGCTGCCAAGCTCGTTTGGGGTAACCTTGCATAAAGAGCCCTACCTAGGTAAGTAACTTGTTAGATTTGTAACTGCCAATTAAAGACGCAGACTGTTTTCTTATAAAACTTCAGAGGTACATCTAGGAAGTCCATAAGATTGAGTCAGATTATCGTCCACATATGGAATAAAGGCTTTAATATTATGCAGAATCCAGCAACAGTGTTGGCGGTGGTCACTAGATTGGTTAATAAATACAAGGGCCAGACACTGCTCACCACAGCATGCTTTATAGGCATATTATAGCTGACTCAGTAGTAGCGAAAGCAACACAAAGAAGGTCAAGAAATCTTACCTCTCCTTGTACAGTCCCTCCACTACAATAGAAGGCAGATGCCTTGACAATTTCGGGAAAAGTTTCTGCTAAAGCAGCAATGACTTATCAGAACTGCAAATGCCCCTGTCCTTGTGGCATACAGATGTTGGCTGACCTAGCCTCATTCCTGGAACACTTACCAGAAGATATAAATAATTAGACGCTAAGCATTCTGAGAGCAGAAAGAACATCAGCTGCAATCATATGGATGTGTCTATAGACCCCATCCAGCACCGACACGACATCGATATCGAAGGACGCGCACTCCATTGGATCTGCTCCTTTCTGATTGGATGTAACCAAACAGTCAGGTAGCCTGGCACTTTACACCTTCCAACACCCGTGGAAGGTTATCCCGGAGTAGATTATCCCTCTGACCAGCATCATCTGCTCTCACAATTTCAATGTCCTCTCCTGGATGAAGACCAACTGCCTAAAGCTGAAAACCATCAAGACATTAATCATTATCTCCGGAAGAGCATTACACTGTGGGACTCTACCTGGTGGCCAACAGAGCTACAACGAACACCCCCTCCTCACCCCCTGACCCTTCCACACATACACTAAGAACCTCTGGATCATCATAGAGAGTTAACTTGACCACCGAGCAGGCGGTCACTGTGAGAAGTTGGCCTGATATATGATGCTCACTAGTTCTAGTGATCACCTTGTATCAGTCCAAACAACCCTTATGGTGATTGGTTGTAAAGTCAACCGTATAGACCAGCTATCCTAGTAGCGTGGACAAAAGCAGTCTTTTAGGCTAATCTCTTTTGGCATGTGAAGCCAGCTGTTTTACCATAGTATAACCCCTTGAATACCAAATGAAAGGACACCACACAGGTTGCTATGAAAATAAACAGTCTATTTATGTATAACAACACCTCTGAACTCTTTATGAGATCAGAGGGCTAAGCACATGACAATACTAAAAAGGAAATACGAGTTCGCACAATATTTACACAAGTGCCTTAGGGGCACGACAAACCATATACTCAAAACAATGGAATGCGAGGAAAGAAAATACTGTTAGGAGATCCAGAGGCTGTAGGATCGGTGGGACTACGCTACAAACTAGGTAAGTAAGGAGCAGGAGGCCCACTGGACTCGCGTGCAGAGTGGAAACTCTCACGCTGGATGCGTACCAACGTCTATGGATGCAACAGTTTACAAAGTTACGGATTCCGGACGAACCCGGCTGGATGGAGGGAAAACAGTGGACCTGGACACTAGGAGAGTGAACGAAGACTTCAGGACCTAGAAGCTTTAGTTACCTAACCCACAGGCTGCGGGTGCATAGGGCTGAAGTAGTGTCGGGTTTGCTGCGTTGATCCCGGTGATGCCTGAAACAAGAAGTTGCTGGCAGGCAGCCAGATGGAGGAGTCCGGTGGTTCCAAGGATGGAACTGGAAGATGGAAGTCCTGAAAGGGAAGGGGACAGAGTCTTGGTCACTAGCCAGTGACGGTGCTGGAACCAGGAGGGAACCAGATGCTGTCGCTGCTTTCAGGTGAAGGAAGGGTCGCTTCTCTCTGTAGCTGCGCGGACCAGGAGCTGTTCTTCACGACCAGGCTGGAGGCACGAGCTGTCCCACGTAGTCTGCTGCTGTTGGCGGTGTCGGATCGTCGATCTGGACAACAGGCCTTGGCTAATGCAAGCCACGCGGTGAAACAAAGATGGCGTCTTGAGTGGACCAGGAGGGTCCGGGGTGCTCCTCTTTTTCAAGGAAGCAAGGGCCAGTCTGGGGGACCAGACTAGCAGTGTTGAAATCTTCGGGTCGTCGTCTCTGAGGGCACAAGCCAGCCGGCAAGTGACCAGACAACAGGAAGTGCAGCAACCAGGCAAAAGGGCCCCACGCAGATCACGGGGATGCTGGGGGGGCTGGTCTTTGGTGCAGGAGCTGCGTCTGTGTGGGGCTTCTCAGTCCCCAATGCACTCACTTGAGGAACCCTCAGAGGTCGTGCAGGAAGCGCTGTGCAGGTTTCTTCAAGATGGCCGTCTCCACGTTGCTCGTCGCACCCACGGGTCCCAGCTGTGCTGTGGATGTGGGTAGAGGTCAGAGAGGTCTGGAGGTCCGAGTCTTGTCGAGCTGGGTCGTCGGATTCCGGGCTGGAAGGACGTTACAGCAAACCGCACAGGAGCTTGATGGTGCCTGCGAAGCAGGATGGTCACTCCCTGACCATAGGGGAGATTATTCAGTCTTCTGATGGATCAGGAGGTCGAAGGTCAAGAGTTTCTTCGTGGAAGGTTGTCAAGATTAATCTAACTTGGAATGGGACCAGCTGCTACCTTTATTCAGCTAAAGGGGGCTGCACTACGACTAGGTCCCTCCCCTGGGTGGGACCAGGAAGGGGGGTGGTTACACCCCCTATCCTTTGTCCAGTTTCCCACCAGAGCTGGGGCTGGAGTGCCCCAGCAACTGGTTGGAACCGGTGTATGCACAGGGCACCTTGTGTGCCCCAGGCATGTCTCATTCCTTTTAGCCTGGCCCTACCTAATACACAAAATCCTGTCTGGGGTGGTGCTGGCACCTCCCCAGGCAGGAAACCCTTTGTCCAAGCCCCTCTCGCTGGAAGGACTCCCAGCAGCAGGAGGTCAGACTTGTGTCTGTGGTGGCAGCATCCATTTTGTGATGCTGAGGCTTGAGTTAACTTTAACCGGGGTTCACAGTTACACACATGTCGTGTTCCTCTAGAAGGGTGGAATGCTAACCCCGTCGCCAGAATTGGCGAGGGGTTAGTATTCCAATTCGTATGACACCTTACTCGACATGTTTTGATAATGCTATGCCAAAGTTAGCATTTGACCGCGAGGATCATAATGCACTTAAGAGTATATGGTATAGCGTTATCATGGAACAGCTATAAGGACTTGGTTCCGCAAGCTGCAAACGGGCTCAGCTCATGCCAGAGCACCATCTCACATCATTCCAAGCACTCTGCCTTCAGGATTGATAAGGCCTGCCATAGGAGTGACTGATAGGAATATATGTGTCCATTTTAGGGTTAGATATAGGAATACTATATCTAAAGCAAAGGGTGATTACACCACCTTGCCCCAGCTGTCGTACAGCCAGTTGTGTCAGATTTGGGTGGCCAGCCAGGGGTGGCATAATACATGCTGCAGCCCCTGGTAGGCCCTGAGTACACCTATGCCCTGGATACCTAAGGTATACTGTACAGGGACTGATAAGGTGGCCCAGTACCAATTAGTAAATGCACCTAAGGTACATGCTTGTCAATTTAGAGAGAGAACAGCTAGGCTGTGGGTCTGATTAGCAGGCCCACAGCCAGGGAAAGTCGTAAACCAGTGAAGCAAAAAGCAAAAATCTGGGGTGGCCATGGGATTGCAGACCCCACTCTCCTACATAACCCCCCCCCCCCAAACTTAGGGACATTAAACTAACCTTGACCAGGTGAGTCTTCTTGCTCTAAGTGGAAGTACCTGGAGAGACCATCTGCATTACCATGGTCAGTCCCTGGGCGGTGCTCCACTGTAAAGTCCATCCCCTGTAGGGAAATGGGCCACCTAAGAAGTTTGGGGTTTTCACCCTTCATTTGATTTAGCCATAAGAGGGGCTTATGGTCGGTCTGAACTTTGAAGTGAGTACCAAACAAGTATGGCCTCAACTTCTTCAGCGCCCAAACCACAGCAAAGGCCTCCCTCTCAATAGTTTCTCTCTAGGGGGTCAGCCTTCTACTTATAAAAGCAATGGGTGGTCATGACCATCAATATTCAGCTGAGATAGAACAGCTCCCACACCCAACTCAGAAGCATCTGTTTGGACAATGAAAGGTTTAGAGTAGTCTGGACTCTTGAGAATAGGTGCAGTGCACATGGCCTGCTTTAGGTCATCAAATGCCTTTTGACAGCTAACTGTCCACTTAACTTTCTTTGGCATTTTCTTACTTGTCAGGTCATTAAGTGGAGTCACAATGGTTCCATAATTTCTGACAAATTTCCTGTAATAACCAGACAGGCCCAAGAAAGCTCTGACCTGTGTCTGGGTGGTTGGAGGAGCCCAGTCCTTTATGGCCTGTATCTTGCTCTCCAGAGGTTGAACTTGGCCTCCACCTACAAGGTGGCCCAAGTATACAACTTGACTCTGCCCTATCTGGCTCTTAGTAGCCTTGATAGTGAGGCCTGCCTTTTGCAGGGCCTCTAAAACTTTCCTCAGGTGGATCAGGTGATCCTCCCAGGTGGAGCTAAAGACAGCAATATCATCTAGATATGCTGCACAAAAGTCATCCAACCCAGTGAGAACTTGGTTCACCAACCTTTGAAAAGTGGCAGGGGCATTTTTCAAACCAAAGGGCATCACCACAAATTGGTAATGACCTCCTGGGGTAGAAAATGCTGCCTTGGCATCCTCAGCTAACCTGATTTGCCAATAGCCAGCTGTCAGGTCAAATGTACTCAAGAACTTGGCAGAAGACAATCTGTCAATGAGTTCATCTGCTCTTGGTATTGGATGGGCATCTGTCTTAGTGACATCATTGAGACCCCTGTAGTCTAGACAAAACCTCATCTCTCTCTTACCATCCTGGGTGTGAGGTTTAGGCACTAGAACTACAGGACTAGCCCAAGGGCTCTCTGAGGGTTCAATGACTCCCAATTCCAACATCTTTTGTACTTCAGTTTGTATGCAGTCCCTGACGTGGTCAGGTTGCCTGTAGATTTTACTCTTTATAGGCAGACTGTCTCCAGTGTCCACCTCATGTGTGCACCAGTTTGTCTGACTGGGGGTCAGAGAAAACATTTGTCTGAAGGATTGAAGGACTTGCTTACAATCCTTTTGCTGATGCTCAGAGAGGCTGTCAGAAAAGACTACACCATCTACTGACCCATCATCAGGGTTCTGAGTGAGCAGGTCTGGGAGAGGGTCACTCTCTTCCTCCTGTCCCTCATCTGTGGCCATGAGCAAGCCCATGTCCTCCCTGTCAACAAATGCTTTGAGACTATTCACATGAAGTACTCTGTGAGGGCTCCTGGGAGTTCCCATGTCCACCAAATAGGTGACTTCTCCCTTTTGTTCCATGATGATGTGGGGTCCAGACCATTTGTCTTGGAGAGCTGCTGGGGCCACCGGCTCCAACACCCACACCTTCTGTCCTGCATGGTAAACAGTTAGGACAGCCTTTTGGTCATGCCAAGCTTTTTGAAGTTCTTGGCTGGCCTCCAGGTTTTTAGATGCCTTCTCCATGTACTCTGCCATCCGGGAGCGGAGACCAAGTACATAGTCCACTATGTCAAGTTTAGGCTTTTTGAGAGGTAACTCCCATCCTTCCTTCACAAGACATAGGGGCCCTCTTACATGATGTCCAAACAAAAGCTCAAAAGGGCTGTAACCAACCCCCTTCTGAGGGACCTCTCTGTAAGCAAACATAAGGCAGGGTAAAAGGATGTCCCATCTTCGCCTAAGCTTTTCAGGTAACCCTTTTATCATCCCTTTGAGGGTCCTGTTGGATCTTTCAACAAGCCCATTGCACTGTGGGTGATAGGGTGTGGTAAATTTGTAAATTACACCACACTCCTTCCACATAGCAGTCAAGTATCCTGACATGAAGTTTGCACCTCTGTCAGAGACAACCTCCTTAGGGAACCCCACTCTGGAGAAAACTCCAACCAGGGCTCTAGCCACAACAGGAGCTGTAGTGGTTCTAAGGGGAATAGCTTCTGGATACCTGGTGGCATGATCCACTACCACCAGTATAAATCTGTGCCCAGATGCTGTTGGGGGGTCCATTGATCCAACAATGTCAATCCCCACTCTTTCAAAGGGAACCCCCACCACAGGTAGTGGTATAAGGGGGGCCTTTGTTGTGCCACCTGATTTGCCACTGGCTTGGCAGGTGATACATGAGCGACAAAACTCTTAAGTGTCCTCAGACATATGAGGCCAGTGAAAGTGTGGGGCAAGTCTGTCTCAAGTCTTGTTCTGGCCTAAGTGACCTGCAAGGGGAATTTCATGGGCTAAGGTGAGAAGGAAACCTCTGAGACAAGGGGATGACCAGCCTCCTGGTAGCACAATGCTTGGGGTCTCTTGCCTCAGAGTATAGGAGTCCATCGTCCCAATATACCTTATGGGCACCTGTAGCATTCCCTGCAGCCTCAGCAGCAGCCTGCTGTCTGAGGGGTTCAAGAGAGGAACAGTCTAACTGTGCCTGCCTCAAGTCTGCCCTGGAAGGTCCCCCTGTCCCAAGAAACTCAACCTGTTCAGGCTCAAGCTCTTCTAGGACAGTTCCTTCTGGGGTCTTGGGGTCAGTCTCCTGAGAGAGCTGATCCTCTACCTGAGGCAGGGGGGAAGGGTCAACCTTAACCCTACTGCTCTTTCTCTTGGGTAGTGTCTGGTCCATTCTTCCAGGATCCAGCACTAGTTCAGCTGGGCATTTCTTGGCCTGTGACCTAGTCACAGCAAGGACATGTGCTGACAAACCTAACATTTCCACATGAGTCCTGTACCCCACATCTGACCATAGGGAGGATTCCAAATCATTGCCCAAAAGACAGTCCACTGGGAGGTCTGAACTAACAACAACCCTTTTGAGGCCATTTACCTCTCCCCAGGAGAAATTAACAAGTGCCATACTATGGGAGGTAGTGGCATTGCTAGCATTGGTCACCAGGTAGTCTGAGCCCAGTATTACCTGGTCAGGGTCCACAAAGTTAGGTGTCACCATGGTGACACTGGCACAAGTGTCCCTGTAGGCCTGAGCCATTTTTCCATTAATCAAAGGCGTTTGCCTGTACTTGCCCAGAGTACTGGGACTTATTGTAGGGGTCATATCCATGTCCCCAGTACAAACAAGAGCAGCCTGAGTAGGTGTTCTGACTAAGTCAGAGCCCGCCTCAGTTCCCAGGGTTAACCCCACTATAGCCTTGGGAGGATTATTACCAGTACTAACTGTACTAGGGGGTGCAGATGCCTTAGGGGCAGTAGTGGTAGGAGTTGGGCCTTTCTTGGTGCACTCACTAAACCAGTGAGTATTACTTTTGCAGTATTGGCACCATGGTTTCTTCTGACCATTATTATTCTTCTTTTGGGAATTCTGGGACCCACCCTCTTTGGATTGTTGGGGCCCTGTTGAAGACTTCTGGTCATTTTGCTTATTCTCATTACCCTTGGGATCTGCTTTCTTCTGGCCACCACCCTGGTTCTGCTGCTTGACCCTTGTCCTGACCCATCTGTCTGCCATCTTTCCCAATTCTTGGGGAGAGGTCAGATCTGAGTCAATAAGGTGCTGATGCAACAACTGATTTTGACAATTACTTAAGATTTGTTCTCTCATAATTAGATTATACAATCCTGTGTAATCAGTAACTTTACTTCCCAGTAACCAGCCTTCAAAAGCCTTAGTGGCACAATCAACAAAGTCAGCCCAATCTTGAGACTGAATTTTCTGGGTGTCCCTGAACAGCAACCTGTACTGCTCAGTGGTTAAGCCAAACCCATCAATCAGTGTATTCTTCAAGACTTGGTAATTGTTAGCATCCTCAGCTCTAGTAGTGAGGAGCTTATCTCTACCTTTACCTTCAAAGGAGAGCCACAATATAGCTGCCCACTGACTCTGGGGGATGCACTGGACAGTGCAGGCCCTCTCCAAAGCAGTCATCCACTTGTGGATGTCATCCCCTTGTTTAAAGGGGGGCACTATTTTACTCAGGTGTCTAGTATCAAAACTCCTGTCTTTATCCTTAGGGATATTGCTACCACCAGTGGGGACTACCCCACTTAACTGTTGCTCTCTATCAAAGGCAAGCTTCTCCTTGGCAAGGGCACGTTCTTCCCTCTGAATCCTCAGATTAGCCTGTTTCATCCTTCATGTTCTCTTCTCTGAGGGGATGTCATTCTCCTCTGGGGAGAAGTCATTATCCTCTGAGCAGAGGCATGAGAGTGCACAGATCTATTGGAGTCCCTAGAATGAGACCTATCTCTTCTAACTCCAAAGTTAGGCCTGCTTAGGGTCAGTACTGGGGGTCCCCCAGATCCTTCCCTATGTAGGTCTAAGTTGGCCCTAGTAAGTCTGCTGACTAGCTCAGGACCATTGTCTGCCTCATCCCCAGAAATAACCTCTTCCTCCTCTACTTCCTCAGTTTCAGGGAGGTCAGGATCCTCAGGGGTACCTTCTAAGGGGGGCATGCTCTCATCTGTATGAGTAGCCTTTCTAGCATCATAAGTCTCTGAGACCTAGCAGAAAAGGAGTGGTAGGGTTAGAATCCTGTTTTAGTTTCCTGGAGGTACACAATTGTCTCATCTCCTGGAAGCTAAGGGCTGCATATCTGGAAGTGACCTGTGGAGGGTCAACAACCACAAGGGGAGTCTCTGAAGACTCTCCATGGGTAGACATGCTTCTAGTGTGGTGTAAGTGATGCACCTACCTACACTATCGGTTTACCTACTGATCCCTTGCTAAGAGTTGTAGTCAGGGTGTGCTAGGCCCTTTCTACTACAACAGCTGGTTCAGTAGAACTCAGAGTATTTCTAAGCTTGTTATATGTACCTAGGTACCTATGTGATTTTTCAAATGATATTTTCAAGATTATACGTGGTAAAACAACAGCAAGCTCAAATCCCAACCGCTGCACACCAATGTGAGAAGTTGGCCTGATACATGATGCTCACTAGTTCTAGTGATCACCTTGTATCAGTCCAAACAACCCTTATGGTGATTGGTTGTAAAGTCAACCGTATAGACCAGCTATCCTAGTAGCGTGGACAAAAGCAGTCTTTTAGGCGAATCTCTTTTGGCATGTGAAGCCAGCTGTTTTACCATAGTATAACCCCTTGAATACCAAATGAAAGGACACCACACAGGTTGTTATGAAAATAAACAGTCTATTTATTTATAACAACACCTCTGAACTCTTTATGAGATCAGAGGGCTAAGCACATGACAATACTAAAAAGGAAATACGAGTTCGCACAATATTTACACAAGTGCCTTAGGGGCACGACAAACCATATACTCAAAACAATGGAATGCGAGGAAAGAAAATACTGTTAGGAGATCCAGAGGCTGGAGGATCGGTGGAACTACGCTACAAACTAGGTAAGTAAGGAGCAGGAGGCCCACTGGACTCACGTGCAGAGTGGAAACTCTCACGCGGGATGCGTACCAACGTCTATGGATGCAACAGTTTACAAAGTTACGGATTCCGGACGAACCCGGCTGGATGGAGGGAAAACAACAGTGGACCTGGACACTAGGAGAGTGAACACAGACTTCAGGACCTAGAAGCTTTAGTTACCTAACCCACAGGATGCGGGTGCATAGGGCTGAAGTAGTGTCGGGTTTGCTGCGTTGATCCCGGTGATGCCTGAAACAAGAAGTTGCTGGCAGGCAGCCAGATGTAGGAGTCCGGTGGTTCCAAGGATGGAACTGGAACATGGAAGTCCTGAAAGGGAAGGGGACAGAGTCTTGGTCACTAGCCAGTGACGGTGCTGGAACCAGGAGGGAACCAGATGCTGTCGCCGCGTTCAGGTGAAGGAAGGGTCGCTTCTCTCTGTAGCTGCGCGGACCAGGAGCTGTTCTTCACGACCAGGCTGGAGGCACGAACTGTCCCACGTAGTCTGCTGCTGTTGGCGGTGTCGGATCGTCGATCTGGACAACAGGCCTTGGCTAATGCAAGCCACGCGGTGAAGCAAAGATGGCGTCTTGAGTGGACCAGGAGGGTCCGGGGTGCTCCTCTTTTACAAGGAAGCAAGGGCCAGTCTGGGGGACCAGACTAGCAGTGTTGAAATCTTCGGGTCGTCGTCTCTGAGGGCACAAGCCAGCCGGCAAGTGACCAGACAACAGGAAGTGCAGCAACCAGGCAAAAGGGCCCCCACGCAGATCACGGGGATGCTGGGGGGCTGGTCTTTGGTGCAGGAGCTGCGTCGGTGTGGGGCTTCTCAGTCCCCAATGCACTCACTTGAGGAACCCTCAGAGGTCGTGCAGGAAGCGCTGTGCAGGTTTCTTCAAGATGGCCGTCTCCACGTTGCTCGTCGCACCCACGGGTCCCAGCTGTGCTGTGGATGTGGGTAGAGGTCAGAGAGGTCTAGAGGTCCGGGTCTTGTCGAGCTGGGTCGTCTGATTCCGGGCTGGAAGGACGTTACAGCAAACCGCACAGGAGCTTGATGGTGCCTGCGAAGCAGGATGGTCACTCCCTGACCATAGGGGAGATTATTCAGTCTTCTGATGTTCAGGAGGTCGAAGGTCAAGAGTTTCTTCGTGGAAGGTTGTCAAGATTAATCTAACTCTGAATGGGACCAGCTCCTACCTTTATTCAGCTAAAGGGGGCTGCACTACGACTAGGTCCCTCCCCTGGGTGGGACCAGGAAGGGGGGTGGTTACACCCCCTATCCTTTGTCCAGTGTCCCGCCAGAGCTGGGGCTGGAGTGCCCCAGCAACTGGTTGGAACCGGTGTATGCACAGGGCACCTTGTGTGCCCCAGGCATGTCTCATTCCTTTCAGCCTGGCCCTACCTAATACACAAAATCCTGTCTGGGGTGGTGCTGGCACCTCCCCAGGCAGGAAACCCTTTGTCCAAGCCCCTCTCGCTGGAAGGACTCCCAGCAGCAGGAGGTCAGACTTGTGTCTGTGGTGGCAGCATCCATTTTGTGATGCTGAGGCTTGAGTTAACTTTAACCGGGGTTCACAGTTACATACATGTCGTGTCCCTCTAGAATGGTGGAATGCTAACCCCGTCGCCAGAATTGGCGAGGGGTTAGTATTCCAATTCGTATGACACCTTACTCAACATGTTTTGATAATGCTATGCCAAAGTTAGCATTTGACCGCGAGGATCATAATGCACTTGAGTATATGGTATAGCGTTATCATGGAACAGCTATAAGGACTTGGTTCCGCAAGCTGCAAACGGGCTCAGCTCATGCCAGAGCACCATCTCACATAATTCCAAGCACTCTGCCTTCAGGATTGATAAGGCCTGCCATAGGAGTGACTGATAGGAATATATGTGTCCATTTTAGGGTTAGATATAGGAATACTATATCTAAAGCAAAGGGTGATTACACCACCTTGCCCCAGCTGTCGTGCAGCCAGTTGTGTCAGATTTGGGTGGCCAGCCAGGGGTGGCATTATACATGCTGCAGCCCCTGGTAGGCCCTGAGTACACCTATGCCCTGGATACCTAAGGTATACTGTACAGGGACTGATAAGGTGGCCCAGTACCAATTAGTAAATGCACCTAAGGTACATGCTTGTCAATTTAGAGAGAGAACAGCTAGGCTGTGGGTCTGATTAGCAGGCCCACAGCCAGGGAAAGTCGTAAACCAGTGAAGCAAAAAGCAAAAATCTGGAGTGGCCATGGGATTGCAGACCCCACTCTCCTACAGTCACCACCTCATACTTTCATACCCTGAAGATGCTATGGAAGATTTTCAATTGGCTCCCAGTCAACACCCAGAAAACTAACACGCACTCCCTGGCCACAAGCAAGCTGGACTACGGAAAAATCCTTTATGCCGGAATCCGCAGAACACTCCCTAGAAAGTTACATTCCGTTCAGAACTTGACAGCTCGAATAACTCTCAACCTCCCGCACCTCACTCAAGTCACACAACACCTGAAGGAGCTCCACTGGCCACCCATGCACAAATGAACACAATTCAGACTCCTCACCCATACTCTCAAGGCATTACATAGCACTGGCCAAACATACCTCAACAATCTCATCTGCTTTCCCCAAACCTTCCAGACTCCTGCATTCGTCTGGACTGATACTTGCAGACATTCCACGCTTATAAAAACGGAAAAAATGGATCAGGCAGTTGAGCATTCTCCTGCATCGCTTCTAACGTCGTGAACAACTTGCCACTACACAGAAGAGCCTCCTCCTCACTACTTTCATTTAGCAAGAAGCTAAAAATCTAGCTCTTTGACCAGTCCCACCAGGCCCTAGAGTTGCCAGATAATGTTGTGGGTGATAGTGCACTCTACAAACCTGAAGAACATAACAGAATTTTAAAACACTGGGTTCAGGCAGTTCATAGGAGCACCTGTCGTAAGAAGACCAACATGGACAGTTATATTGCACCTCACTTAAACCTGAGGTGGAAAGTCGAATTTTGGGCATGCTATTGATGGTAAATCTCTATTTGGAAAATGCGTAGATGAGGCACTTCAAGACATAAAAACAGATATGGAAACGGCCTGCTCTGTGAGTCCTTCGGCAACTTCGACAACAGCACTTTTGGGCATACAGAGGTAGAGGAGACACTTCTCACAGAGGGGGTATCAACAGTATCAACTATACTATGTACAGCCTTAGTAGAGGCCGTCAGCGTCCTGTTTGAGAACTACACCAAGGCAAAGGACCTCTACTCAATCCAGATTGCAGGATACTGGAACAAAAA
This sequence comes from Lissotriton helveticus, assembly GCF_964261635.1. Classification (NCBI taxonomy): domain Eukaryota; kingdom Metazoa; phylum Chordata; class Amphibia; order Caudata; family Salamandridae; genus Lissotriton; species Lissotriton helveticus. Next base: position 467,891,651 of record NC_136060.1, on the reverse strand, counting down.
TCTGATGTAACACAGGAAGACTTTTGAGCCGAATTCCACACCAAGGATCTTTACAAAGTACCTGTCACCAGTCTCTGCTCATTTAAGGAAACAGGACATCAACTGCTTCTATATTTGGACATCTGAAAGAAACAGGTTAGTGTTAGATTCGTTACCTTAGAATATCCCCAGGCGTCAGACTGGATCTGGAAAGTTTTGCGTAGCAGTACCCCTGCGCGTCCTCTGCGGCTCCGTGTCGGTCGTCGGCGCCGGGATTACGTCGTCTGAGTACTTGGACGCCGCCCTCCCGCGCTGACGTCAGTTCTTCTTTTTTTCGCGCCAGATAGCGCAGATCCGGAAGAGCAGTACTCCTTAGTCACTTTTTGTCTAACTTTTTACGATCTATTTTGGATCTTTTCGAGTCGTTCGTCAACTCCAGTGCCGGTAGGGATGCCCGGGTTCAAGCCCTGTGATGACTGTAACCAACTGATGGCAGTTACCGTCCACCCCCCGTCGGTGCCTTTATTGCCTTGGGCCGACCATGATGACAAGTCGTGCCCCGACTGCCGGGCCTTGACGTCGAAAGCTAGGCGGGAGCGGTCCCGTAAGTGACTCGAGATCCGGCAGTCGGCCCGCGGCGCTCGAGGTCCCGGTCCAGGATGAGGTCGCGGGGCCGCAGTCATCCTAGCTTGGCGAGTCATCACCACTCGTCTGGCTCAAAGTCCTCAGATAAGTCGAGGCACAAGAAGTCGAAGAAGCGACATCGCTCTTCTGACTCCTCCCAACGCTCGCGTGGCGCGGCCGGGGATTCGGGCGACACCACCCACACGGCTCCGCCGCCTCCAACTCCATACCCGCCGGTACCTGGACTGAACGCGATGCCGGAGGAGATCGACGCCTTCCTCATGGCCATGAGGTCACTATCTCCTCCGTCAGGTCCCGCAGTGGCGCCTTTGGGCCCCGCGGCACCTTCTGGGATCCCAAGCGTCTGGTGCTTCGGCCCCGGCGACTTCAGTCCCGACGCCGCAGGGCTCCTCAGGATAAAGGCCTGGATCCGTGTCGACGCCGGTCGACCTTACAACCCCTCCGCCGGCATAGTCACCAAGGGTGTCACCCTCGGGCGGCGTCGTCCCTGATCCCGGTCCGGATCCGCCACCGTCTTCGACGCCGATAGGGGAGGCCTTAACCTACGATCCGGCTCCATCATTTCTCCCTGACTTTCAGGAGATGGAGGAGGGGGGAGGATTGGGAGGGGTCTGAGGACCCTCTGGCACTGCAGTGGCACTTGAGCCAGGACTGAGCGGACGAACTTGGGGAGGCCAGTGGTCTGGACACTTCACCCGACACTGGTTTTGTCTCCTCCGTCCGTGGCTACGGAGGAGGGGGCTGCTTACAGCGTGGTGTTGACTCGGACAGCCAAGTCCTTGGCTCTTGAGCTCCCAGTCGCAGCCGTGAGGACTAACCTCCTCACTGAGGTTTTCAAACCGCAGGCAAGCTCCTCAGAGCCTCTCCTGCCGTTTGAGGCCCTCACTGATGTTCTGTTGGGCACCTGTTCCAAGCCCTCCACAGGTCCTCCTGTGGATCGGAACGTGGCCCGACGCCGGCTCCGGGCGACCCCAGTTTCTTGTCTGTTCACCCCACCCCTTAGAGCCTGGTGATCCAGGCCTCAACCTCCCAGACCGCATCCCCCCAGACCGCATCCCTGACCGCCCCTCCGGATCAGGAATGCAAAAGATATAACCAGTTTGGTAAGAAGCTGTTCTCCTCGCTCAGTTTGGGGTTGCGGTCTGTTAACACCTCCTGTCTTTTGGGCCGTTACTCCCACTCGTGTTGGGATACGGTTGCGGAAGTGCTGCCGCAGTGCCCGGTGGAGGTCTGGCCAAAGCTAGCCCAGGCACTCGCGGAGGGAAGGGACGCAGCACGACATTCCATTCGGTGTGGGCTGGATACCATGGACTCGCTAGGCAGGGCGATTGCAACGACGGTGGCGGTTTGCCGCCACGCCTGGCCGAGGTCCGCCAACTTTTCGGCGATGTCCAAGCATCCCTTATGGAGATGCCCTTCGATGGCCGTCACCTTTTTGGCGACAAGGCGGACAGCGCGCTGGAACGTTTTAAGGGCTCCAGGTCTAGGGCCAAGTCCTTGGGCCTCGGCCAACGCCAGCAGACTTCCGCCTTTTGTCCCTTTCGTGGCCACGGAAGGGGCACCCCCTCACGTCCAGCTAGCCACAGGCCGCACAACACACTTCAACGCGGACGTGGTAAACGCCGTGGCGGTGCCGGGAGACACAGGCAATGCGAGTCTCACACCCGCAGCATCTGCCTCAAAATACTCCAGAGTTTTCAGGCCCATTCGACGCCAGTGGGGGGCAGGGTTCGCCATCACCTCCTCCACTGGCGCTCCATCACATCGGACAGGTGGGTGCTGCAAATCGTCTAAAGGGGCTACTCCCTCCCCTTCGAGGCGACCCCTCCAGCCATACCACCGGATGTCGGGGATCACTTGCAACTTCTGCAGGAGGACATTACGGACCTCTTGAGTGCGTTCCTGGGCCAAAAGTAGGACGTGGTTGCTATTCCCACTACTTTCTGGTACCCAAGAAGGGCAAAGAGGGCATACGCCCTATCTTGGATCTAAGGAGCGTCAACATCTTCCTCTGGAAGGAGAGGTTCAAGATGCTGACTTTGGCTCGGGTCTTAGCTGCCCTAGTCCCCGGAGACTGGATGGTAGCATTGGACTTGCAGGACGCATATTTTCACATCCCTGTCCTGCCGGACCACTGGTGTTACCTGTGGTTCACGGTAGGCCACGAGCACTTTCAGTTTACCCTGCTCCCCTACGGCCCTTTGGCCTTACCAGCGCCCCTCGGGTGTTCACGAAAGTGATGGCGGTGGTCGCAGCTCATCTGTGTTAGTCTTCCCCTATCTCGACGACTGGTTGTTAAAGGCGGTCTCGCCCCAGACAGTAGTCAGCCACCTCCAGACTACAGTCGACCTCCTGCACTTGCTGGGGATCTCCATCAATGTGCCGAAGTCACACCTGTGCCCCTCTCAGAAGCTCCTCTTTCAGAAGCTCCTCTTCATCGGCGCGGTTCTGGATTCGGCGCAGTTTCAGGTTTATCCTTCCGAACAGCGGGTTTGGGATATTCAGGCTCTGATTCCCATCTTTCAGCCTTTATCCCGAGTCTCGGTCAGGTTGACGCTGCAGCTTCTGGGGCTGATGGCCTCCTGCATCCTTCTGGTGCATCACGCCAGATGGGGAATGCGGGCTCTGCAGTGGGACCTGAAGTTTCAGTGGGCCCACCATCAGGGCAACCTGTCTGACCACGTTCGGATCTCGGAGGGCACTGCGAGACAGTTGCAGTGGTGGCTCACGGACCGCGATTGAGTCAGCGGCAGATCCCACTCCCTACCCCAACCAGAGCACGTAGTTGTGACGGATGCGTCCCTCCTGGGTTGGGGTGGCCAAATATGAGAGACGGAGATCAGAGGCCTTTGGTCTCCGGCAGAGTCCCGGCTCTACATCTACCTTCTGGAGCTGCGGGCGATCCGGCTTGCACTGAAAGCCTTCCTTCCCTCTGTCCGGGGATGTGTAGTGCAGGTGTTCACGGACAACACCAACGCCATGTGGTACTGCAACAAACAGGGCGGGGTGGGATCGTGGACCCTTTCTCAGGAGGCTCTGCGCCTCTGGCAATGGTTGGAACACCAGGGCGTCACCCTGGTGGTTCAACACCTGGCAGGCTCTCTGAATGCCAGGGCAGACGAACTCCGCCGTCGGTGCATTATGGATCACAAATGGCGTCTGAACTCGTACGTGGCTCAAGGTCTCTTTCAGGGCGACAGAAAGGTTTGGGTCCTATCTCTGACTGGCTTAGACCACTCCAATATAATAAACAGAACAAATAGCCAGACAGGTTTACTTTTTAACATTAAATCACACCCAGCCAATCAGTTCTGGGGGATCGACTATTTTATTTTAGTCTTTTAGTCTATTTTTTAGAAAAACATTTTTTCATTAACTTTTTTGTATGTCATCAAAAGAAACAGTTATCAAACAATAGAGAATACATACAAACAAAAAATGTGCAATATATATACAAGTGTTCAATATGTACAAAATCAATACTGTAAGTTTGAAAAACACCAAAAACACATAGATACGATGTCTAACGAATGATTTTTTCACTAGGAACCAGTCCTTTATATTAAGTACAAGAAGCCGGGCGGACAACACAGTTCATAGGTACTGCCTGCCTGTCTTACTAAGCCAAAGATTAGATAATTGATTCTGGGGTTGCACTCCTAGGGATGGAAAGTGTGGTATTGTTTGATAGCCCTAGTTGCACCCTTCTTCTTTATCCCGGGCTCGGGGGTCAACGCGTTTCGAACCACAATGTAGTTATGGGTTCTCCTCAGGACACGGACTGGAGGAAGCCAATACTGTAAACCATAATAATAGTGGAATTTGTTGTCAGTATTGTGTTCACATTTTAAATAAACTCTCAGACTCTGTGGGTGGTGTGTATAAATACCTGTACGTAGCACTTGTAAGCCACTTATATTGGAGAATTACCTCGCAAGTTTACAGGTTCTGCAAACGGACATGGATGTAAATAAAAACCCATTACTATGGCTCTTACTGTAACGTGCTTCAATTATGGCTGTGAGTAACCACTATCGGCGAGCATACCTTAAACTTGGGCAGCGTGGCATATGGAGTGAGGGAGAGCCGGCCGTTCATCGGTCCGGGGTTCTTGCGAACGGGTTTTCGGTTCTGTTCAATTTTGACCTAACCAGAGATATCAAGGAATCACCGTCTGGATCCAAAACGTGTGCTCTAATTCTATCTGGACTGCACACGCCAGTTCCGGGTGGACGACCAGCTCTTTGTTGGTTACGTGGGTGCTAATAAGGGACGGGCGGTGCACAAACGAACTATTTCTCGATGGATTGTGCATAAAGGCTTGTTATTCACTGGCTAAAAAGGAGCCTCCTGTGGGGCTACGTGCCCATTCCACTCGGGCCAAGGCGGCTACTACTGCCCTGGGTCGGGGAGTCCCCTTGCAGGACATCTGTCAGGCAGCTACGTGGGACTCGCTGCACACGTTTGCTAGACACTACTGCCTGGCCAGCCAAGTCCGGAGTAATGGCTTTTTCTGCCGTTCTGTTCTCCAGGACTTTCTGGTGTTATCATTGGTTCGCAGACCCACCACCGGGGTTGGTATTGCTGGGGTATCTATTCTAAGGTAAGGAATCTAACACTAACCTGTTTCTTTCAGATGCACAAGTTACTTACCTTCGGTAATGATATATCTGTAAGAAACAGTAGTTAGTATTAGATTCCCTACCCCACCCATCCTCCCCGTTCTGCGAACCGATATCTAGGGTTTAGGTTCTTCCCTTTGAGGGCCCTAGTTTCATGGCACCAGTGTCGGTTTTTATCATGGCTCTGCGTTTCTGGTGCGGAAAAGCTGTGTTTAAGAACTGACGTCAGCACGCGAGGGTGGCGTCTAAGTATTCCGACTTCATCCCGGTGCCGACGACGGATGCGGAGCTGCAGAAGAGGCCTACCGACGCGCAGGGGTACTGCTACGCAAAACTTTCCGGATCCAGTCTGACGCCTGGGAATATTCTAAGGTAAGGAATCTAACACTAACTACTGTTTCTTACAGATATATTGTTACCGAAGGTAAGTAACTTGTGCAACTGGCTTATAAAAGATCTAATGTGTAATTCGGTCAAAACGTTGACAGTCCTATTTGGACTTATTCCAGAACTTGATATTAACAGTCAGCGTGCAAAAGTCATTAGCAAATTCATGTACCAAAATTCAATTTCTAGGAACAGTTTTAAATACAAGAGAGGGAAAAGCATTTCCCCTCACGAGAGGTTGCACAAATTCCAAGTCCTGGCAAATCAAATTCAATCCAAAAGATACTTTACTTTACTACAATTCAGAAGCATTTAACGTATGATCACGTCCTGTATTCCATTGATAGCATACCATAGTTTAGAGATTAGGCTGCTGCAGGTGGAACAATGGCAAGTGGACATGGGTAGAAAGTTTCCTATGCCTGCCGGATCTTTGAGCTGCTTTAAGTCTTCAGTCCTTTCTGCTAAGACTGAAAGCATCCCCATCGTCCATGCCACCACAGTGCGTATGTAATTAAATGAGGAGGAACCAGATCAAAAGTTAGTAAAGAAGGCACAGCATAGAGCGTTTTTAACCACAGACAGCCACTGGGGCAGTACAATGAATAGGTCAGGTGCCCTCAGTCTCAGTAAACCCAGTTCACCGAATTGTCATGAATGGAACTAAATTATGCCTAGCTAGACAAAATGTTCGCAACATGGGTCAAACCAAAGATCAGTCTTTACTCTACAGACCTAAATTGCAAATGCTGGTTCTACTCGGTGAGTTGCAGGTTACCAGGCTCCTAAGGGTACGCTCTATTAATCTCATGGTGGGAGACTTTTATGTACGCATTTCCGCCTCTTCCACTAATTACCTAGGTACTAATAAAAATAAGAAAGGAAATTTGCTGATTAATTCTGATCGTACCAGTATGCAGAGACAGTTTGGTTTAAGGAACAACTTCTACTCTCAGTCTCTGCCAGTTCTGCTGATGATGCAGCAAGACCTCCTGACCAGAAAGGCCAGATCCTCGTCTGGCTGCTGAACACGTTGCACTTTCTAGTCTAGACATCCTAGAACACTGGCGAGAAATTATTGTGCAGGAAATATCTATATCAACAAATAAGACTTACTGTGCTAAATGGTGAAGATTCTGTAGCTGTTGTGAAAAACAAAGTTTAATCCCGGTCTTCAGTGCCACATTTGTCGCATATCTTTTAACATTCACTCAAGCGGTGTTAGCCCATGCCTTCATTTAAAGTTCATGTGGCAGCAATAACCTGCTTCAGATAAGAGTTTCACAAACCTTGCGTTTGTAGTAGCAGCATAATAACGGAAGTCATGGAAGGCCTTTTCCTCTAGTAAGAATTTCTTTTTTTAGCTCGGACAGTCAGTGAAATACAATCCTTCACAATCAAGTAGTCGTTCCTCCAGTTTTGCACTGACAGAGTAATATTGAAACTAAGCCGGAATGTATACCCAAGTTACCTACAGACTTCCATTTGAAAGAGCTAGTTATATAAAGGTACTTATTTCTAAACCCAACATCCTTTCCAGAAAGATCCTTACTATCTTTTGCTAAAATATGTCTGATCAGATCAGATTTTGGTCACCGTTGGCAATTCACATAAGGGAAAATCTTTTTTGAAGCATGGCATCGCATGTTGGGTTGCAGCTGCAATTTTATTCTGTCACATAAATGCAAGCAAGGGAATACCTCAGTTTACAAGAGATGTCTTCTTTAACGGCTTTCTTTGCTGGAATGTCATTAACCGATGAATTTTGAACAGCTACATGGTAGAATTTAGGAGATTAATGTCTTAGAAGAGACAAATTGATGCAACAGTGGATCAGGCAGTATTACGCCACCGGTGTCAATATGGTGAGCCTCTTTGCATTTTTTTCCTCTATCCAATATGTTCTTTTAATGTTTATCAAGTGTTGTTCTGCTTGTTCTGATTCAAGCATATGAATCTATTAAAGGTTGAATACTGGATATTAAAAATATTCACCTGGAATGGTAGCTCTCCAATATTGGTATCTTTCATAAATTCTCATGTGAACCTCCCTCTTCCTTGTGAGGCTCTCCTATTTGTAGTATTACTTGTCATGAATGTAGTTCGAAATCTGAAGTGATGACCTCTGAGGCCGTGGTATTAAGACTGATTGTCTGTGCCGACTGGTTGAAGTTTAGTTCTTTTTTTTAAATGAGACTATCCTACTAACAGGCTATTGTTATAGCTTTAGAAAGCTGTTAAACTTGAAACTGCTACTATATTATATTACCTTGGGACTCTCGGCTCGACAGCGGGGATGATTCAAACATGCAAGTCTATAAAAAATACCAATACTGGAGGATTACCATTATAGGTAAGTAGCCTTTTTTAGTCATCATTGTGAGTATTGGGTTTGGCATGTGTTCTTGATTGCTTTTCTTTTGAAAAAGGCACAATTTGCTCTGTTATTGGCAAATTCAAATTGATGTAAAAATTGCATTCAACAGCAATTTTGCTCTTCCAATCAGCCATAGTTATGTTTTTTGTCTGCTTAAATCTTGTGATGTTCTTAAACTGCTCATGCTTGACCAGTTTTCTTTTCTCTCCTTTTAGAATAGTGAGCGTAAAGGAGACACGTTTAACATCTCTGGTAGCAAACATTCTAGTGGGCCTCTCCCTTTTCCTTCTTCCTTTTCCACTGCAGTGGATTCCAAAGCCAGTACTCCAAGGTCTTTTCCTATATATCGCCTTAACATCCATTGATGGCAGCCAGCTCTTTGAGAGAGTAGCCCTTCTTTTGAAGGAACAGGTATGTGAATGCATGCTGCTATGAGCTGGAGAAGCAATTAAATAGTTGGGTTTGTTTGTTTCTCAGCCTCGTGCACAAATAATATTATTGTGAGTAGTGTGTTCTGATTTCCACATGATCATAATCTTAATGTCAGTGATTTGCAAACAGGAAGATATACTATGCTCAATTAAGATGTTAATAATATATTTAGAGTGCCTGGCTTCTACAAATAGTTACTGTTAAAAAAATACATATATCAAGACCGCGCTCTGACGGTCAAAATGCGTCATGGTAGGCACTATCCTGAACTAGACTGTGTGCTGTGAAGATATTAAAGCACTTTTTGAACTTTAACATTCAGCATCTGGTGGTCCGTACCTTGTTTGTCTCCTCATACAAGTGCTGGGCTAGGATTGTGTGTGTATGTATATGTATATATATATAACTATTTCTCATTGAGGTAAATTTTGTCTGTCTGAATTATTGCTTAAGAATTGAATGCGTATAGGAATGATGAAAATACATTCATGATGTTGTTATATAACAAAAAAGCCATGTTATAGGTTCCAAAAGGGTTTTCAGCCGTCTGATTTTTTAAATGCATTATCATTTTTTTTAAATAAGATTTTCTTTTCACGTTTGGTAGCACTTGCACTTTATACAACCTAGCATCGATAAATATGCATATTACATATGGATACTGAGGACTTGAATTGATTATGACTGGTGCAGTTCAGTATTACTTTTCATGCACTTGCATTCGATTAGCTACTATCTCCAATATGTCTAACATTACAGACATTCGTGATGGAGCATCTAGCACTTTTTTGTTAATAACTATTCAATGTCGTATCAAGTACTATTATGCACTTGTACTAATTGATGTAAGGAAATCATTTATGAATTTGGATTGATTCTCATGAGGTTTCCTGAGCACTATGCTATAATTCCTTTTGTTAGGTCATCTCGCTATCGAATGCGTTTAAATACTTACATTAATGCTTGGTTTGTATTCTTGTCTACCCATGCGTCCTGTTTCTTTAGGCGCATGGGCTTTTATTCACTATAAATTGACCAGCCTACTTCTGACGCGTCATGTGATCAAGCTCCGTCCGCGGAGCGAAACGCGTCAGAGAGGGCACTCGCTCTGATACTAACCGCTAATAAAATTCTGCACTGCTGACAGTTCATTGGTGTGATGGCGTTTTGATATTTGATTAAGTTCATCTGAGAAGAGGAGAGGAGGTCTGCGCCCGTTCATGACCGCAGCGAGAGGTGGTCTGGATTCTTTTGAGATATATATATATATATATATATATATATATATATATAATATAATATATATTACCTACTGGCGGTCGCCAGTAGGTATATATAGTTAGGATTTTTTCTCTATGGGATTTTTGAAAATTCTATGTCTAATAACTTTGGCGTTTGTGGACGGAATTGGCTGAAATTTTCAGGAAAATGGCACATTTTGTTTCTGAGCAGCCCTTGAAAATTTGGGGGGGGTTCGTCAAGGGGGGGCCGAGAAAAAAGGGGGGTCCCAAAACGTGTTTTTAACATTGAGTTTTCCATAGGGCGGTTGGCCTCACTTTTAGCCCGAACGGCTGAATGGATTTGCACGAAACTTGGCAAAATTGTAGGGACTGGTAGCCCGATGTGCCTTTGCTAGGTCTCAATATATGTGCTCCAGTGGATTTTGAGAAATTAACGTTCAAAAAAAGATATATATCTGTAACAGCGGACCGGGCAGCGCTCCGGTTCGCGGACTTTTCGCGGTACGGAGCTTTGTGAAGCGAAGCTGATTGGTTCTCCGGCGTCTGTGAACATTCCAAACAGTCCGTAGCGGCCGCCATCTTGTCTCTCGGTAGGATCGAGAGACAAGAGGAGGCCAAAGCGAAGGGGCAAATGACCATAAGGGGGCATAGTAGATCCTCGCTGACCCCCTAGGTGTGATGTGGAGGTTTTAAAAGGGCCCCGCGGGGCAAAAAAAAAAAATAATAATAATAATCGAACGGCTGAATGGATTTGCACGAAACTTGGTAAAATATTAGGGACTGGTAGCCCGATGTGCCTTTGCTAGGTCTCAATATATGTGCTCCAGTGGATTTTGAGAAATTAACGTTCAAAAAAAGATATATATCTGTAACAGCGCTCCGCTTCGCGTAACGGAGGTTTGCGAAGCTGATTGGTTCTCCGGCGTCTGTAAACATTGCAAACAGTCCGTAGCGGCCGCCATCTTGTCTCTCGGTAGGATCGAGAGACAAGAGGAGGCCAAAGCGAAGGGGCAAATGACCATAAGGGGGCATAGTAGATCCTCCTTGACCTCTTAGGTTTGATGTGGAGGTTTTAAAAGGGCCCCGCGGGGCAAAAAAAATAATAATAATAATAATCGAACGGCTGAATGGATTTGCACGAAACTTGGCAGAATTGTAGGGACTGGTAGCTCGATGTGCCTTTGCTAGGTCTCAATATATGTGCTTCAGTGGATTTTGAGAAATTAACGTTCAAAAACAAGATATATATCTGTAACAGCGCTCCGCTTCGCGGAGATAAAATTATATCTGTATTACCTAGCTGTTGCTAACACCAGTTAGCGACGGCTAGTAGGAGATAGCGACCATCTTGGGCCCCACTTTGCATGTGAGTGATATTTATCACTAATGACATGCAAAGTGGGCATGCCAAGATGTTAGCGACTGGAAACAGTCGCTAACATCGCTATCTCCTATTATCAACTTTTGGAAATATTCGCGATAAGCGCGAATATCTCCAAAAGCTAGCACCTGCCCTGAGCAGTTCTTAGCCATGTTATCCAATGGGAGGTGGATAACATGGCTAAGAGCATTAGCTCGGTAATGCATGAATATCGCTGAGTTTTCAGCGATATTAATGCATTGCGGTCGTTTTTTATCGTATTTGCGATAAACCTTGATAATAGCAAGGTTTATCTGCGATAATTTCTGACGATGCTTAGCGGTAAAAAAATCGTTGCTAAGCATCGTTAGGGATAAATATCGCTTAACTTTGGTAATATGCCCCAACGTCTGTTAACGTTCGATTCGAAGGAAATCAGGAAGTGTTGAAAAACATTGTCTGCGCCATCTTGCCTTTTTTCAAATGCCACACTTTTGTCGTGCACGGCAGTCATTTTAGATGCCTTGACCAGACCCACTCTGTGCACGCTGTCGATCCTTAGCATGGCTCCCCACCCTCGCAAGCATCTCCCCCAGGCAGTGGTCACCCCCGCTCTCTGTCTTATGCATGGGTAATAAACCACCCCCCATCTGCGCTGCTCTTCCCTGAGAATCACACCCTGTGCCCGCCCAACACCTCCCTTTCGCCCTATTCACTACCGCACCCTCTGACACTCCTTTTCCTCTGTGTCCGATTGTCCAGGCCGGTCCTAGGGTATCAGCTAGCCCTGCAGATGTAGTTTATGGCCCCAGCTGTAAAGAATCACCCCTCTTCAAAGGAGTTATAGTAGATCAAGGCCCACACTCGATGAGATCCGTCACAGCAGATGCGTTCCTATTATCTGAAAACCATCCTGTATTGTGATTGGGGAGGGGACCGAGCCTGAAGCGGAAGATTCCAGGGATGACTCTTAGTACATCAAAGTTTTTACAATTATGTGTCACATTAAAAATATATAGCACTCCAACAAAGTAGTAAGATTATAAAACTTTAATAACTTATAAATATATACAAGAAAACAAAAACAGTAATAACATATAAACATTTTTAGGGAAAAACAACGAAGTAGCGGTCCGCTGTGCGAATAGTCCCAACGCAGCACAACGTCCAGATTTCTGGCGTGGGGCGTCGCGGGGGGTGGGTCATCAGTAGCAAACTGTTGTGCGAATAGTTCCAAGGCAGCAGAACGATGGCACCAAGGTGATGTCCAGTAAGTTGCCGCACTGGTTTTGGTATCCTACAATGCTGCTCCGAATAACGGCGTGGGGCGCCCCGGGGGAGGCGGCGTGAACGGGCCTCTCCAGGTGGAGTCTCGTCTGTTGTAGTGGGGCGCCCCTTTACCGTTTCAGTTGCCATTCCGTCCGCTTTTGGTCCACTGTGTCAAAAGCCGCAATTCAGCTGAGTTGCGCCCACTCTTGCGGTGCAGCGATAGGCGGCTGTCACAGGACTCTCAAAATGGCGGCAGGCTGTTTCCTTTTTGGGCCTGGTCCACTGAAATGGCCCTGGGACACCTTGGAAATCGGACGCTTGTCTGCTAGGTCTTGGACCCCATTCTCGAAAGCGTCCCCTCCGCCTTGAGGATTCATCAAAAGTTTTGGGGGCCCCCGACTCCTGTAGGCTTCTGGTGGGGAGCGGCTGCCATGATTGCTCGCGGAATGACCACGACGGAGCTACGAGATGGTGGTGCTCTCATGCTGACGCCAGCTTCAGTCTGAAACATCCAGAAACAAGGTGGGGCTTTCATCGTTTGGGAAAAAAAAATTTCATCCAATGAAAAGTGTTGTTTTTAGGTCATATGATCAAGCCTTCCATCATTAGGAAACCAAAAGTAAAATGAACCAATGAAAAGTTTTATAAACAAGTCACATGACCTGTTATGCGGCATAGGGTATAAAATGCGGAGAAAATACATTGGCACGTGAGGCGGCGTCAGTAGCGGACCGATGTGCGAATAGGCCGAAGGCAACACAACGCGCCAAGATCCGGATGGCACCGAGGTGGTGTCCAGCAAGTTGCAGCACTGGTGTGGCCATCCTACAATGCTGAAAGTCGGCGTGGGGCGCCCCGTTGGCCTGTGAGTTTGCGTCAGTAGCGGACCGATGTGTGAATAGGCCGAAGGCAGCACAACGCGCCAAGATCCGGATGGCACCGAGGTGGTGTCTAGTAAGTTGCCGCACTGGTGTGGCCATCCTACAATGTTGAAAGTCGGCGTGGGGCGCCCCGTTGGCCTGTGAGATGGCGTCAGTAGCGGACCGATGTGCGAATGGGGCCAAAGGCAGCGCAACAATATTTTCTGACTAGAAGACACCACAAGGCGCTGAGATGCCAAGATTCGGATGGCACCGAGGTGGTGTCTAGCAAGTTGTGGCACTGGTGTGGTCATCCTACAATGCTGAAACTCGGCGTGGGGCGCCCCATTAGCCTGTGAGATGGCGTCAGTAGCGGACCGATGTGTGAATAGGCCGGAACCAGCACAAGGCGCCAAGATCCGGATGTCACCGTGGTGGTTTCATAGTTGAGAGGCACTTCATCTGCAGTGGGGCGCCGAGATCCGGATGGCACCGAGGTGATGTCTAGCAAGTTGCTGTACTGGTGTGGTCATCCTACAATGCTGAAACTCTGCGTGGGGCGCCCCATTAGCCTGTGAGATGGCGTCAGTAGCGGACCGATGTGTGAATGGGGCAAAGGTAGCGCAAGAATATTTTCTGAATAGAAGACACCACAAGGCGCTGAGATGCCAAGATCCGGATGGCACCGAGGTGGTGTCTAGCAAGTTGTGGCACTGGTGTGGCCATCCTACAATGGTAAAAGTCGGCGTGGGGCGCCCTGTTGGCCTGTGAGATGGTGTCAGTAGCGGACCGATGTGCGAATGGGGCCAAAGGCAGCGCAACAATATTTTCTGACTAGAAGACACCACAAGGCGCTGAGATGCCAAGATCCGGATGGCACCGAGGTGATGTCTAGCAAGTTGCTGTACTGGTGTGGCCATCCTACAATGCTGAAACTCGGCGTGGGGCGCTCCATTAGCCTGTGAGATGGCGTCAGTAGCGGACCGATGTGCGAATGGGGCCAAAGGCAGCGCAACAATATTTTCTGAATAGAAGACACCACAAGGCGCTGAGATGCCAAGATCCGGATGGCACCGAGGTGGTGTCTAGTAAGGTGCACTGGTGTGGCCATCCTACAATGCTGAAAGTCGGCGTGGGGTGCCCCGTTGGCCTGTGAGATGGCGGCAGTAGCGGACCGATGTGCGAATGGGGCCAAAGGCAGCGCAACAATATTTTTGGAATAGAAGAGACCACAAGGCGCTGAGATTCGGTTAGCACCGAGGTGGTGTCTAGCAAGCTATGCAGCTGAGTTGCGTGCGCACTTGCGGCGAATAGGTCGAAGGCAGCACAACAATGTTTTCTGAATAGAAGACACCACAAGGCGCTGAGATTCGGTTACCACCGAGGTGATGTCTAGCAAGTTGCCGCACTGGTGTGGCCATCCTACAATACTGCTCTGAATAACGGCGTGGGGTGCCCGAAGGGGGGGGGGGGGGGAGGCGGCGTGAACGGGCCTTCCTAGGTGGAGGCTCGTCTGCTGTAGTGGGGCGCCCCTTTACCGTTTCAGTTGCCATTCAGCTGAGTTTCGGCTGCTCTTGATGCTACAGCGACAGGCGGCTGCAACAGGACTCTCAAAATGGCGGCCTGTTCTTTGGATTTGGGCCTGGTCCACTAAAATGGCCCTGGGACACCTTAGAACTCGGACGCTCGATTTTTTTTTCCTTTCCTGTACATGCAAAAAAAGGTAAATGCCCGGTACGTTACACGCTTCATCTGCCACGATGAACTCTCCAGAGGAACCGAAAAAAAATATAGTTATGGTAACTATACCATGCATCGTCATATGGAGAGGTGGCACCAATTAATTATAGTGCTGCATAAAAGAGAGATTTGGAGGAGAACCCCTGACCTGCTAGTACATTCATCAAAGAAGTGGCACTGACAGCATCAGAGGCAAGGGAAACGGTCCCAAATATTTAGAAGAACTTTGGAAAGATTAAAATGACATGTTTAGATTGTGGCAAATTAATTTCATGTGGACAGATGAGTGTTACTCTAATAAATACAGCATATGAACATCATCATAGTCGATGGTTGGTAGAGACATTTTGACTATATCCTGGACCTGCCCCTCCTCGCCCAAAATGGCGCCGGAATAAATGGGACTCGTAACTCCTTGTTGTGTACTGGTTGCAGAACCTTGAAATCACGAGATACGTATGCAGTTTTGAAGCACATGGCGGGCGGGGACGAGAATTGATTGAATATTTCGACATCCCTATTGATATTAAGTTCTGATGTGTTATTGATTACTGTACTATTGAAAGTTCGAATTAACGTCACCCATGGTACTTGCCCGCAAATGTATATCTAGATAATTTTATTGTAACTGGCCCTGTCGTATTTTAATTATAAAATGTACGTCCACCGATTCCGTAACTGTTAGACACCTTAGTTCTTGCAACCTAATGGCCCGCCCGTTACGTTCCTCTACAGTGTAAATGTCTACTCATCATATACGATTACAGTTTGCTCCGTGGCCGGCCCACGTGGTTATAGGCTCGTATTTGTATAATGAAATTTTCACAATAAAGGTTTTTAAAAGAAAACATGGTAGTAGTATATACATTGGTAAAGTTTTTAATAATAGTCACTGTTTTAGAATCATTAAAAGGCAAGTGAAATAAAGCAGACCAATTACATGAAGGGTAAAAGGTATAATACGAAGGAACGCAGTAAAGATAAATGGTCAAGGGCTGTTGTGTTTTCTACTCCTGCAACATAAAGTGATCGATAAGAATCTCATATTCAGGCGTATCGGCGACTAAGACAGCAGGTCGACCCTCTTTTGCTCAACGGCTCCGTCATGGGACGAAGAAACGCTCTTTTTCTCGAAAAAAGAATATATTTTACTTGCAGGACAGTTGTAAATTTTCCGGGAAAGTACATTAGCCTGGAACATTATAACATATATTTAAGAAAAAATAATGTTCGGAAGTAATAAAAAGCGTAATTTTTAGGTCATATGACCAAGCCTTTCATCATTAGAATAAGAAAAGTAAAATGAACCAATGAAAAGTTTTATTAACAAGTCACATGACTTGTTATGCTTACGTTACGCGCTGCGCGCCCCGGATGACTTCCGGATGCGCTAACGCGGCGCGTCATATGACGCATTACGCGACAACGCAGGTCCAGAATATAGTCAAAATGTCTCCACCAACCAGCGGTCGGAACACAACCCCTTTCAGCAGGCTAAATAGTTCTGTTAAATGACAACAGAAGGGACAGGCAACAAGAACCATCAGTCAAAGAGGGGAGGGCTAGTTCTTCTCTACCGGGTTACATTGGGGCGCTACCGGAACTGATCGAATTGGTAGTCTACAGTGTTTCTGGATGTTTCAGACTGAAGCTGGGGTTAGCATGAGAGCAGCACCATTTCGTAGCTCCGTCGTGGCCATTCCGCAACCAATCATGGCAGCCGCTCCTTATCGTTATTTTGGGCGGGGTGGGTGGCGGAGCCGAGCTGTTTTGCAGCCATCATTGTGTGGAGTTCAGTTCATCTCACTAGTTTTGTATTTGTCATGAGGGGTTGTTCCTAATGTTTCTATTTTAGCGAGGTCAAAAAGAGATCCCATTAGTGGCCTACTGATTTTGCTCGATTCCTTTTCTTTCTTTTTTTTACACGATTTTTTGTTATCTGCAAAGACTAAACAGAGTATTGCGACTCTGTGTTTGTTTGTAAATAGAGAATGAACCAAAGAGAACCAATTCTAAAACAGTAAATACTTGGATAACAATCAATCAAATGGAGAGAGAAGCAGGCACGACGTATTACAACGGGGGCAAAGGCCTGCGTTAACTACCCTTCACTATGTGCAAAGAGAGAGTACTCCTAATAGAAATGAGGGGGGGGGGCACCATTCAAAGCAGATCAGTGTGCATAAACACGAAAATGTTTTCACTTACCACGTACTTGACATTCGACAGCTTATGATATTTGCTATTAAAAAACCATTGAAATTCACTGAAAAAACCATAGGTTATAGACCATATATAGTTAGGAATTAGCATTTACAAAACCTTGAAAATTCACTGAAAAAACCATAGGTTATAGACCATATATAGTTAGGAATTAGCATTTAAAAAACCTTATTTTACTCACACAAAACCATTGAAATTCCATATATAGTTAGTTGCACTAACTATATATCGCGCACCCGCAATCCACTGCTGATGATGTCACATATTACATCATTCATGACATGGTCAGTGACATCACTGATGACATCTCAAATGACATCACTGATGACATCTCAAATGACATCACTGATAACATCTCAAATGACATCATTGATGACATCTCAAATGACATCACTGATGACATCACTGATGACATCTCATTTGACATCAATGACCACATCACTGATGATATCATTCATGTGACAATACAATGCATCTCCTCACACTTTAATAGAACCTCTGTTACACCCAGTGTTAAATACAGAGTGTAATTTTTGAAACCATTGACACACCAATACTAGTTACTACATACGCACTCAGTGATTCCTATGTTTACACACACATTCACTCATTTACCCATACAATCATTCATACATACAATCACTCATCTTTACAACACTATCATATGCACTCATACACCTATACAGACACTCACACTCTGCCACTCATCCATGGAGTTACTCACACACCTAGTCAGTCCTGTAAATAATCAATCACCTTTCCATTTTCTAATCTATACAGTTAAACATAGAGCACCTTACATTTTGAAACATATACTAACAATACTTACTCTCTTATACAATCATTGATACAAGTACACATTGATCTGCACAGAGTCACACACCTCCCAGCCAGCCACACACACACTCAGTCTCCCATACAAATACTTGGGCAATCAATCAATAACCCATATAGTTACTCATATAGCTACTGACCAACACATGCAGCAGTTTACAGAACAACAGACATAATGATGCACAAATTAAGACAGTTTAGTCACTAACCCATGCACTCAGTGAGACACATTTAATCACTCACTCATACAGTCAGTCACGCACCTACTAAATCCTTCATCCAGACACTTCTACATCTACTCATTCTTCAATATGTAAAACATATTTAAACTTTTCAGAAACACACAGTCACTGGATGATGTCATCAGTGATGTCATTTGAGATGTCATCAGTGATGTCATCAGTGATGTCACTGACCATGTCATGGATGATGTAATATGTGACATCATCATCAGTGGATTGCGGGTGCGCGATATATAGTTAGTGCAACTAACTATATATGGAATTTCAATGGTTTTGTGTGAGTAAAATAAGGTTTTTTAAATGCTAATTCCTAACTATATATGGTCTATAACCTATGGTTTTTTCAGTGAATTTTCAAGGTTTTGTAAATGCTAATTCCTAACTATATATGGTCTATAACCTATGGTTTTTTCAGTGAATATATATATATAGTAGTATGTAACTACCTTATCAATAATGGGTAGTTTTATTATGTACTTGTGAATTAGCATGCAAATAGCCCTGAGTAACCAAGTGCATAGGGTATTTATTTTAAGCTTAGAACCTCTTTACTCTGGTTGTGGTACTGCCTTAATCACGGATGATATGGTTTCGCTGTTGATATATAGATGAGACGCAGATTGAGATCTAGCACAGACCTTACCACTTAGCATTGCTGGCCATATAGGGTTTTGTCTGAGTATTGTTTGTGTGCTTCTTTTTCTGTGCAAACTATGTAATTAGAGAATCATTGCATGTAATGCGGACTATATGTGAAGAGCCACAAGAGGAATGTATTCTGTGCTGATGAGAACCATGTATTATGTTTTATATTTATAGTCTCTTTTTATTATGAAACCTATATGGCCTATGGCCGAAATAAAGTATTCTCCACTATTGGGGTGTCTTTCGTAGATTCACATGCTCAGTACTTCAACTTTTTTCTTCGGATTTTGCCCTCTGAATATGTCTACTTCTAAGCGATCCCTATTTAGACGCTGTGAATCTTGTGGAGAGCTACAACTTCATTCGGATGATCCCCACAAAAAATGTATCTACTGTCTTCACCCAGATCATCAGGTGAGAGACTGCAAGATCTGTTGAACTTTTCCTCCGAAGACCTTACGAGACCGGGAGGGATGTCATCAAGACTAAATACAATCCCTTGTCTGATGAGGAGAGTGATTCCTCTTTCAGAACAACCGCTTCTAAAAAGAGGGCAAGTGAGGCGGAGTTAGTATCTCTTAGGCTTTTAAGGTGGTGAAAAAACATCATCACACCTCTAAGCAAGAAGATCTTCCTTCATCCCCAAAAAAGGCACCTAACCATCCGAAGGGTCATTCTGTGCCCTCTTGTTTTGAATAAGCCACACCCAATCCCTGCACTCCCACCTGGGAGCAAATATACCACTGCACCTTTTGAATAATATACACTTTTGAGCATGTCTTAGCCCCCCACCCACACCCCCACCCAAACTATAATCTATATGGCATGAATCAATAATTATACTGATTAATAAACAAGCAATAACTGATAAGATAGGCTGGATGTCCTGCAAGAGATCAGAAAGATATATATATATATATATATATATATATATATATATATATATACACACATCCTAAAACAAACCTTTCTAAACTCTTCCCTCTGACTCCTCCAATCCAAAACTCCTTTTACTCATCCAAAAGCCTCCTCCTACTGCTAATAAAAAGTCCTTATCTCTTTTATCCCTCCACTATCCTAATCAAGAGTAACAGATTAACATGTTCACTTCTCAAATTCCATATTCTACTATACTAATTCACCACTAATCCTTTATTGGTTTCCACAGTAGCGTGCTACTCGCCAGTAAAGAGTCTCAACACCCCATTAGGGTTACAAGTGCTATATAAATGCAAACCTTTTTCCTTTTCTACCTCTCCCCAACCCTTCTCAATCCAAATAACAGACTAACATATCCACCACTAAAACTACTCTCATGTTTCACCATACTAATTCAACACTAATCCTGATGGGTTCCAGAGTAGTGTGCTACTTGCACTTCAAAACCCCATCAGGGGGAGCAAGCGCCATATAAATATAAACCTCTTTCGCTCTTCTATCCTGCCACCTACCCTTCTCTACCCAAATAACTGAATAACATATCCATTACTCAAATTACTTCATATTTTACTATACTAATTTTTAACACTAATCCTTTATGGGTTCCAGAGTGGTGTGCTACTCGCCAGTAAAGCACTTCAACACCCATCAGGGGTAACACGTGCTATATGAATGCAAACCTTTCTTCCCCTTTTATCCGTCTGCTATCCTTCTCACTCCAAATAACTGACTAAATATCCACCACTGAAATTACTTCATATGTCACCATATTAACCCGTTTGCTGCGCCGCCGATTTTGCGGAAGTACGGCACTTCCGCAAAACGGGCGAATTGGCTGACGGCGGCACCAGCGAGGTAGTGGCCGATGGCAGCATGGAAGGGGTTAATTCACCACTAATCCTTTATGGACTTCCTGAATAGCATGCGTCAACAAGCGCTATATAAATACAAACTTTTTTCCTCCTCTATCCTTCTACTATCATTCCAAGTCCAAATAACTGTCTAACCTATCCACCACTCAAAATGTACTTGC
Organism: Lissotriton helveticus; assembly: GCF_964261635.1. NCBI lineage: Eukaryota > Metazoa > Chordata > Amphibia > Caudata > Salamandridae > Lissotriton > Lissotriton helveticus. The sequence continues at coordinate 467,870,823 of NC_136060.1, read as the reverse complement.
ATGTTTCACTATACTAATTCAACACTAATCCTCTGTGGGTCCCAGAGTAGCGTGCTACTCTCCGAAAAAGCGTTTTGACGCCTCGTCAGGGGTAGTAAGCGCTATATAAATGCAATTACAATTACAATACAGTGCTGCTTCGAGCGCCTAGGTCCTCTGTATTGCAGGCACCCACTGGCAGCGTATCCCCGATCCTCATTCCCAACAACACAGAGCTGTACAGCTCCATGCTGTTCAACGTGCCCCATTCTGAAAGGTTAGGGATGGATGAAGGGGATTGTTTGGGAGAGCATGATCCCTTAGAAATCCTGCACCCAGAGGATATGGACTGGCACGAGGAACTGGGTGATATTAGTGGTTTGGACACACCCCCAGACTCGGGCACGCTGCCTCCACCAACCCTGGCTACGGAGGAGGGGGCATCATTTGCTATGGTGGTGCGTAGGGATGCGGAGGTCCTGGACCTGCAGCTTCCTATGGTGACAGTCAAGACTAACGTCTTGGTCCTGCATCCTTGGGTCTCCAGTTCATAACCCTTAATGCCCTTTAATGAGACCTTACTGGATGTCTTTCCGGGCACCTGTTCTAAAACCAGCACAGGGGCTGATGTGAATAGGACAATTGCCCTCCACCATCCCCCTGCACCGGTCGACCAGTTTTCCTCACCTTCCACCCTACCCCACCCCACAAAGTTTGGTGGTCCATGCTTCTACTTCCCGTGGCACATTCCCTTACACACCTCCGGACTGGGAATTCAAGAGACTGGAGAGTTTTGAGAAGAAAATGTTTTCTTCTGCCAGTCTGGCATTGCAGTCGGTGAACACCACATACCTTTTAGGCCGTTATTCCCATTTGATATTGGACACGGTTGCGCAGGTGCTCCCCAGAGTCTTGGAGGAGAACCGGGCTTTACTCCCCCATGCTATTTCAGATAGGAGAGATGCTGCAAAGTTCACCATCAGATGTGGCTAGGACAGCCTGAAGGGACTACTCCCTCCCCTTCTAGACTACCCCTCTACCTATGCCTCCAGTGTACAATCGCCTGAAGGAGGATTACCTTGCCCTGCTCTGCCAAATAAGTCAAGACTATCTTGGCCAAGGGAGCTATATAGAGGTTTACCGGGCCAGAAATAGGCTGTGGTTGTTAATCCCGCTATTTTCTGGTTCCTAAGTAGAACGGAGGATTTCGTCATATCCTAGACCTCAGAGCCCTCAACTACTTCCTCAGAAAGGAGAAGTTCAAGATGCTCATCCTAGTTATGGTCCTGTCTGCCCTGGATCTGGGAGACTGGTTGGTAGCCTTCGACTTGCAGAATGCCTATTTTCATATCCCCATCGTTGCTACCTGCAGTTTACCTTGGGCTAGAGGCACTTTCAATTTGCAGTGCTTCCCTTTGGCCTCACCAGAGCCCCTCGGGAGTTCATAAAGTTGATGGTGGTGGTAGCAGCCAATCTGCGGAGATCAGGGTTTCCAGTCTGCCCTTATCTTTACGACTGGTTGTTGAAGCAGTTGTGTCTCACCTCCAGACTACAGCAAACTACCTGGATTCGCTGGGGTTCACTATCAACTTGTCAAAGTTGCACCTGACCCCCTCTCAGATGCTCCCTTTCATTGGAGCTGTTCTGGACATGGTGCAGTTTCAGGCTTATCCTCCCGAACGACAAGTCCAGGATTTTCAGGCTATGATATCGATGCTTCAGCCTCTAGCCTGGATTTCGGTGAGAATGACTCCGAGGCTGTTGGGCCTCCTGGATCTTGCTAGTGAACAATGCACAGTGGCACGTGCGAGCTTATGCCGGCTCTACAGTGTGACCTGAAGTTCCAATGGGCACAGCATCGAGGAACTCTCACCAGCTTTGGTTCCGATTTTGGAGGGCACTGCAAAAAACCTGCACTTGTGTCTTACAGACCCCGATTGGATCAAGGGCAGAATCCTCTCCCTTCCCCACCCAGATCTCACTGTAGTGACAGATATGTCCCTTCTGGGATGGAGTGGACATCTTGGAGAAGTGGAGATCAGAGAACTCTGGTCCCCGGCGGAAGCCAAGCTCCATATCAATCTGTTGGAGCTTTGGGCCATCCGGCTGGCATTGAAAGCCTTTTTACCGTCCATAAAAGCAAGACTGGTACAAGTGTTCTGAGACGACACTACCTGCAACAAACAGGGCTGAATGGGGTTCTCTTCTAGGGGATCCTCATCAATAGTCATAAGCACTGAATATTCCCGCCCATGTGCGGGACCCCGGAAACAATATAAAAATATATATGTAAAAACACATATATCTAGCTCCACATATATGTACGTACATATATTATTTTTTTCATACCATTGCAGCCCCAAAAAAGAGGCTAACACCATGTAAAACCTTGTACATGTACTGCAATTATAAAGGAAACAAAACACATTAAATCAAATACCCTTTGAATTTTGTGTTTTAATGAGTAAAACCACTCATAACTCCTGAAAATTGCTCATAAAAAGACATTGTTAGCCTCAGGCTGCTTTGAAAAGCAATAACATAGAAAATGAAAGCATTTTCAACAAAAAACTGGCACTGTGCTTTTAAGGCACCCATGAACCCAGGCTTCCCATCATGCCTCAGGGGTGACAGGTCAGTTGTTCTTTCCGGATCCTTCTGTCAGGACCCTGGTTAACAGCTCCCACCTTTTTTTGACTTTCTGTCAGAATTACTTGGTGTTTTCTTCAATTTTTTTTATCTCACTCGACGGGTTTTTACCCTAGAGAGTTAGTTATACCTTTTTGTGGCTCAAAAAAGGTTAAATTTTTGTCAAAATGCCTAAGGCTCTTTTTGACACCTGCCCTGCCTGTGGGCATAAGAAGGCTTGGTCAGATACACATCCAGTGTGTATTTGCTGTCTACCTGACTCTCATGAGGTAGCATCTTGTGTCCACTGCCAGTCCTTGTCATCCAGAACTATTAAGGACAGAGAAAGAAGCAGGATTTATGGACTTTCTGAGAGACGTAGGTCTCCAAAGAGACTTCAGAAGCGGTCGACGTCGGAAAAAAGTCCCGACCTGCTCTCTGTCGGGATCGGCGTCGAGGTCTCCAACGACCAAGAAGGTGAAGTCTTCAGCGTCGAAAGTCAAGAAAACTCCGCTGCCGTCAACCGGGCGATGTGTAGCGTCGAGAGAGAGGTCACCGTTGAAGCAGGGCGGCTCAACGTCGAGACCTCCTTCGTCGAAGGCTCAGGTAGAGTTTTCGATGTCGAAGCCTCCGCCGTCGCCTAGTCATCGGCGCTCGGCGTCGAGGCATCCTCCGTCGTCGCCAGGTCATCGGCGATCGACGTTGAGGGATTCTCCGTCGACGAAGGACCATGGTAGTTTGCCGTCGAAGCTTCCTCCGTCGGCGTCGCACCATCGACGCTAGACGTCGAGGCATTCACAAACGTCGGCAGGACACTCGCCGTCGAGAGATGAACAAAGTTCAACATTGGAAAGCCTTTATGGACTTCACCTCCTCGGAAGTCGACGTCGAGGCATGGGAATCCAGTGGTTCAGCCGCCACCAGTGGCGCAGCAGTCTCTAAGGTCGTCTGGATCCGCTTCAGCTGCGGAGGATGACCAGGGCTCGCAAGTGAGTGACAATAACTCTGCCAAGTGGAAGAGGTCTCCAGAGCAGAGGGACTCTCGCAGTCGCTCCAGGTCTGCGGCTGGCTCAGGGTCGGACTCTTGCCCAGATTTAATTATTTATAAGTCGGGCAGCGAGGAATCTAGGCATTCGCAAAGGGATTCAGCGCCTCCATCACACTCTCCAGTGAAGGTTTCAGCTCCAAAGTCGCCTACTGTCAGGCTTTCACCGAGATGGTACAAGCCACTTCATCACTGGGCTAAGGACAAGGAAACAGCGTATCGGATGCAGCAGCCGCTCTCTAGGCCTAGAGAACGGTCACGCTATCTGGTGAGGCAAAGAGAAAGATCACGCTCTCCAGTTCTCCAGAGAGAAAGATCACACTCCCCAGTTCGCCAGAGAGAAAGATCACGCTCCCCAGTTCGCCAGAGAGAAAGATCACGCTCTCCAGTTCGCCAGAGGGACAGGTCACGCTCCCCAGTTCGCCAGAGGGAAAGATCACGCTCCCCAGTCGCCAGAGGGAAAGATAGCTCTCCCCAGTTCGCCAGAAGGAAAGATCACGCTCCAGGGTGCGAACCAGCAGGCGTAGATCACGATCAAGAAGCACAAGGAGAGAGCGAAGAACTCCTTCTACATCTTCTTCCTCGACCCGTTCTCACAGAAACTACTCTCCTACCCTAACAGACTCTCCTTCAACGAGGGTATCTCCAATTGATGATATCTTCACTTTTCAGAACATACTTGGTAGGAGAGCTCTTAAGCTGGGAGTTACCTTAAAAGCGCCGCAGATCAAGACCTCAGTAATTTTTGAAACACTACAGCATAGGTCTGCACCCAAACCTCTTCTGCCTTTGGTGCCGGGGATTATAGAGCTAGTTATGGACGTCTTCTTAACCCCAGCGACGGTCAAGGCGGCTCCGGCAAGGATTCTTAAGAAGTACAAATCTCCAGAGGACGATCCGCTATTCCTCAGAGCTGATCCTCCCCCTGGCCCAGTGATTATCGCTGCGGCGAGGAAGTCCAATGCAGTTGCCTCATTCTCCACTGTGCCCCCGCATAAGGACAGTAAGATGCAAGACTCGTGGGGAAGTCGGGTCTGCAATACATCAGCGGCTTTTCTCAAAGTTGCCAATGCGGAAGCCCTCTTGGGGCATTATGACTGATCCCTGTGGGATTCTCTGCAGCGTTTTATGGAGAAACTCCCAGCAGAGGATCGTAAGGACTTTGAAGAAATCCTCCTGGAAGGCAGTCAAGTCTCCAACCAGGTGATAAGCGCTGCAGCGGATGGGGCTACCCTAGCAGCTCATGGGTATGCTCATGGGGTAACGGCAAGGAGGTGGTCATGGTTACGCCTAACGGCTTTGAAACCAGAAGCACAAGCGCGCATATTGAACTTGCCTTTTTCAGGTGTTTCATTGTTTGGCACAAGTGCGGACGAAGAGATGCAGCGCATGAAGGCAGAGCTGGAAACTCTCAAGGCGGTAGGTCTTGAGAAGGAGTTCAAGAAGAGATTTCTCTCCTTCAACAAGGGCTCTACAAAGCAGCGGGTTCAAACCCCGAACTGGCAGAGCCGCGATCAGCAGGGGTAGCAAAAGTCCCAGTACAAAGGAAAGCGTAATTACAAGGGAGGAAATAATCAACGCCAAGGCAACAACACCGGCAAGACTCAATCCAAGCAATGAGTCGTCTCTTCCCCCAGCGCCGTGGACCACTCCAGTGGGGGAAGCCTGGCAAATCATTTGGAAGAGTGGCAAAGCATCACAAAAGACAGATGGGTGTTGTCTACGCTTCAGAATGGGTACTGTCTTCGTTTCAATCATCTGCCTCCACCGGTTCCCCCGATAACATCAAATCATCAGCTGCACCTACTGCAAAGAGAAGTCGCCACTCTACTCAAAGTCAGCTATCGAGGGAGTGCCGGTCTCTCAGAGGGGAAAAGGGGTGTACTCCCGTTATTTTCTGGTCAAGAAAAAAGGACAGAAGGCAGAATACAGACACATTCTGGACTTGCGAACACTAAATCTGCACGTCAAAAAGGAAAGATTCCGCATGTTGGCGCTTCACCAAATATATCCACATCTCAGGCAGGGAGATTGGATGTGTTCGCTGGACCTTCAAGATGCTTATTTTCATGTTCCAATACACCCCAGTCACAGAAGATTTCTTCGGTTCAGGGTGGGGACCTCCCACTATCAGTTCAAGGTCCTACCGTTTGGGTTGAAGTCGGCCCCTCGGGTGTTCACGAAGTGTGTTGCAGTGGTGGCAGCTGCTCTACGCCGCAGAGGGGTCTTCGTGTACCCATACTTGGACGATTGGCTGGTGAAAGGTCCTTCCCCAGTCAGCGTAAGAAATCAGTTCCAGACTTGTATACAGCTCTGCCAGAGACTAGGGCTACATGTCAACTTCGGAAAGTCAGTCATTCAGCCCACCCAGAGGATCCACTTGTGAGAAGTTGGCCTGATATATAATGTTCACTATTCTAGTGAACACTTTGTATCAGTCCAAACAACCCTTATTGATGTTTGGTTGTAAGTCAACCTGATAGACCAGCTATCCTAGTAGCATGGACACGTGCAGTCTTTAGGCTAAACTCTAGAGGGCGTGTTAAGCCAGCTGTTTTACCATCACATTTACCCCTTGAACACCAAGTGAAAGGACACCACACAAGTTGTTATGAAAAATAAAGTATATTTATTTATAACAAGACTACCCTGGCTCTTTATGAGACAGGGAGCTAAGCACACAACAAAACTCTTGAAGAAATACTTAGTCGCACAATTTACACAAATGCCCGAGGGGCACGAAAAACCATATATTACAAAAGTGGAATGCGAAATTACTAGCAGGTAAGTACTACTCTCATGGACTTTAGAAACGCTAGGCCTACAATGCTGAACCCTTAGATTAGAAGCAGGAGGCCTAGGGACGTCGTGTGCAGAGTGGGAACTCTCACGCGTAATGCGGGACAAAGTCTATGGATCCTAGTAAATGCAAAAGTTAGTGTTCTCGGGCGAACCCGACTAGGTAGGTCAAAAACGAAAGTGGATCTAGACACTTAGAGAGTTGCTCTACGCTGGAGCACCGGGGTACTCAGTTTACCTAGCCCAGGGGCTGCGGCTGCATAGGGTTCAAGTGTCGTCGGATTTCTTCGTTGACGAACCAGGAGCCTGAAGTAAGAGTTGCTGGCGGGCGACCAGTGAAGATGTTCCGGGCTGATCCAAGGACTGGATCAGTTGAAGAAGAGTACCTGTAAGCAGAGGGGACCAAGTTCTGAATCACTAGCCAGTGATTAGGTGGGCACCAGGATGGCACCGGACGAGGTCACTCAGCCAGGTGAAGAGGTGACACTGGATTCTGCTGCTGCACGGACCAGGGCGCTGATGTCGACCAGGCTGGAGGTCTGCGAGCTGTCCCACGTCGGATGTCTGCCGCTGGCGATGCTGGATCCGGTGAAGGAGGCAACAAGCCTTGGCTAAGGCAAGCCCACGCGGTGACACAAAATGTCGTCTTGGGTGGACCAGGAGGGTCCTAGGAAGTTCCCCTTCAAGAGGAGACAAGGGCCAGTCCAGAGGAGCTAGACCAGCGGTGAAACAAACGTAGGACGTCGTCTGGAGGGTCACTAGCCAACGGCAAGTGACCTGGACAACGCGGTGAGCAGCAAAGAGCGGAAGGGCCCCACGCAGATCTCGTGGATGCAAGGGGGCTGAACTTCGGTGCTGGAGCTGCTCAGGGTCAGGGCTTCTCTTACCCCAAAGCACTCGGTCGAGGGTCACTCGGTGGTCGTGCTGGACAAGCGTCGTGCAGTCTTGAAGATGGCCGGTCCTTCGAGGTCTCGTCACACCCACGAATCTCAGCTGGGCTGATGATGCAGGTAGAGGTCAGAGGTGCCAGGGAAGCCGGTTCTCGTCGAGCTGGGCAGTCTTGATCCGGAGGAGAGACTTACAGCAGACCGCGATGCTTGGATGGTGCCTGTTGCTGCAGGGTGACTACTCCTTAATCACAAGGGAGAAATCTTAGGAAGAAGTCTTGAGTTCCTTTCGTGGAAAGTAGTTTCAGGATTCAAAGATGATCTGATTTGGAAGGGGGCCTGCTCCTACCTTTATCCTGGGAAAGGGGGCTGGCACGCGACTAAGTCCTGCCCTATGGGTGGGACTAGGAGGGGGGTGGTTACACCCCTCTCCTTTGCCGGGCTTTTCCCCAGATCAGGGGCTGGAGTGCCCCTGGAACTGGTTCAAGCCGGCCTATGCATAGTGAGCACCGGGGTGCCACTTGCAGTCACCTTCCTCTAAAGCCCTGCCTACCTGGGATACACAAAATCCTGTCTGGGATGGTGCTGGCACCGCCCCTGACAGGAAACCCTTTGTCCAGGCCTCCGTTGCTGGAAGGACTCCCAGAAGCAGGAGGGCAGACTTGTGTCTCGGTGGCAGCATCCATTTTGTGGAGCTGAGGCTTGAGTTAACTTTAACCGGGGTTACAGCTACATACATGTCGTGTCCCTCTAGAAGGGTGGAATGCTAACCCCGTCGCCAGAATTGGCGAGGGGTTAGTATTCCAATTCGTATGACACCTTACTCGACATGTTTTGATAAAGCGATACCAGAGTTGGCATATAACCGCGAGGATTATAATGCACTTAAGAGTATATGGTATGCGTTATCATGGAACAGCTATTAGGACTTTGTTCCGCAAGCTGCAAACGGGCTCAGCTCATGCCAGAGCACCATCTCACATTATTCCAAGCACTCTGCCTTCAGGATTGATAAGGCCTGCCATAGGAGTGACTGATAGGAATATATGTGTCCATTTTAGGGTTAGATATAGGAATACTATATCTAAAGCAAAGGGTGTGTACACCACCTTGCCCCAGCTGTCAAGCAGCCAGTTGTGTCTGTTTTAGTTAGTCAGCCCAGGGGTGGCATAATACATGCTGCAGCCCCTGGGAGACCTCTGGGTACACCTCTGCCCTGGTTACAGGGACACAAGAGAGGGCCCAGTGCCAATTCAGTAACTGGGTACAATTTGGAATAGAGAGAACAGCTAGGCTGTGGGTCTGATTAGCAGGCCCACAGCCAGGGAAAGTCGTAAACCAGTGAAGCAAAAAGCAAAAATCTGGGTGATCATAGGATTGCAGATCCTACTCTCCTACACCACTTCCTTGGAGCTCTGCTAGACTCCGAAGCAGGAAAAGTGTTTCCTTCGGAGGAGAGACAATCATCAATCACCCAGTATTGTCAGCTGATACTTTGCGTCAAGGCTCAGAAAGTGCGCAGGATTGCCTCCCTGCTAGGGTCGATGGCGTCTTGCATCTTCCTGGTCCCGAATGCCAGACTTCGAATGCATCCTCTTCAGCAGGATCTGGAGGACAAGTGGGATCAGCAATCTGCTCGCTGGGACGATCACATCACCATCTCAGACGCAGCTGGAGCTTCTATTCTGTGGTGGACGAAAGCTCAGAATATGCAGGTGGGAATCCCGTTCCACCAACCTCCCCCTGTGCAAACACTGATCACGACCTACCTCTCAAAGCGTTCCTCCCCTCAATCCAAGAGGCATCGGTGCTAGTACAGATGGACAACACCACCACGATGTACTACTTGAACAAGCAAGGGGGAACGCGCTCCCGGACGTTGTCGTTGGAAGCGCAGAGGATCTGGCATTGGCTTCTGGCTCGCAGGCTGTCTGTCACGGCGGTTTACCTTCCAGGAGAGCAAAACGTGAGGGCAGACTCTCTAAGCCGTCATTTCGACGACAAGGAAGGCTGGGTTCTTCACGACGAAGTGGTAGAGGAACTTTTTCAATCCTGTCTCGTCCCACCATAGACCTGTTCGCGGACGACCAAAATGCCGAAGCTTCGCCTCCAGGTTCCACCGGCCAGGCTCGAGAGGGAATGCTCTTTTGATCGACTGGTCAAACGAATTTGTGTACGCCTTTCCACCTCTCCCATTGATTCCGAAGGTGGTGAGCAAGCTAACTCACTCGTGCACAACAATTATTCTGATTGCTCCCGATTGGCCGAGGCCTTGGTGGTACACGGACCTGCTTTACCTGTCAGTGAGTCCTCACAAGAGGCTACCATGCAGGCCGGACCTGTTGTCCAAGGTGGACGGGAGGATCTACCATCCCAACCTTCCGTCACTGAGTTTGGCAGCATGGCTCCTGAGGTCATCCAATACGGCCATCTAGGTTTGCCAGAGGACTGCATGTTCATTCTGAAAGAGGCAAGGCGTCCTTCCACCAGGCATTCGTATGCATGCAAGTGGAAGAGAGTCTATATGTGGTGTATACAGAATAGTCATAATCCGATCAAATGTCAAGAAGAAGCAGTTCTTCCTTATTTGTTGTATCTGGCTAAAGCAGGTTTAAAATTTAATTCCATCAAGGTGCATCTAGCGGCCATAACGGCTTATAGGCGGTCACCTTCTCAAACCTCTTTTTTCGAGCTAACAGTTGTCAAGGATTTCCTGCAAGGGTTGAAAAAAGTAAACCCTCCAGAGGTCCTCCTTCTCCACCCTGGGAGTTGAACCTGGTGCTATCAAAGTTAATGGGTCCTCCTTTTGAACACATTCACAAAGCTAATTTACAACATCTTTAATGGAAAGCGGCTTTTTTGGTGGCTATCACGTCAGCTCGCAGAGTGAGCGAGATTCAAGCCCTCTGTGCATCAGAACCCTATACGGTGTTCCATTTGAATAGGGTGGTGCTGTGGACGCATCCTTTTTTTCTGCCTAAGGTGGTGTCTGATTTTCATGTAAATCGGACCATTTCTCTGCCCACTTTTTTCCCAACCCCTCTACTCCAGCTGAGAGGGCTCTGCATTCTTTAGACCTGAAAAGGGTTTTAAAATTCTATCTTGACAGGTCTAAAGTGATTCGTCATTCTGATCATCTTTTCATTAACTATGGATCGATCAGGACAGGCCATGCTGCCTCAAAGCGTTCCTTTTCCAGATGGATCATTTCATGTATTAAACTTGCTTACCAGCTAGCGCAAAAACCGCTGGGGTTTTCTCCCAAGGCGCATTCCACCAGGGGAAGAGCTGCGACTGCAGCCTTTCTCAATAATGTGCCCATGTCTGAGATCTGTAAGGCGGCGACCTGGCGGTCCGTCCATACATGTTCGAGGCATGTGGGCTGCTAAATTCATATCTTTTGCATTAGATCGCCGCCTAGTGTTGGGTCCGGATGATTGCACATTGTTGTCCTGGAAGAGTCTTCGAAGTATCCTGAGATAGGTGGCTCCTCCCCTGGACTACAGTGCGCATGGGCATCGGCTCCATCCCCAGATTGTTTTTTTCCGCCATTGGGTTCGGATGCGGTCTCGATGTCTCTCTGTCGGAACCGAGAAAACTAGCTTTTTTACGGCCAAAAGGCCTTACTTTCATTACGTCGGTATTGTTTGCGTACGGTCTCGAGTTTTTCCGTCTCTTTGAGTCGGAATCTACGGAGTCGTATCACTCTTCGGACATCGAGGCCTTCTCATCGCAACACGACCGCAACTTTTCAGCATGGAGCGGAGCCCGTTTAAATACTGTCCTCTCTGTGGGTCCAAATACCCACATATCGACGTGCACCCGGTCTGTAACAAATGCCTTTCGCCAGACCATAACGAGGACACCTGTATGGCCTGCTCCAGATTCAGGTCAAAGAAGACACTCAAGCTTCGGCGCGCGGTGCGCCTAGAGGCCAGACAAGCGGCCCCGGATCCAGAGAACATCTTCGGCGACCAAGAAGAGGAGGGCCTAAGCCATCATCTTCAAATCTCACCGCCCACGACGGAGGTCGAGGCGGATCCGGAAGACGACGACGAAGTCGTGGGTCAAGGCCTTGAATACGTCGATGAGGTAGGGGACGTCGAAGAAGTTTATGGGGCCGCGGAAGATAGCTCGGAGGATGAGCTATGCCCCGAAGGTTACACGGATCAGGCTCGGGTCACGGGATCGCCACCCGGCCTTACCCAAGACACCGTACCGCAAGCCACGGCCCCGCCTTCAGGCCCGGCCACGGACATACTTGCTGCACAGCCCGTATCGAAACCGAAACTGAAACCAACGGTATCGACTACACCTAAAATGGCCGACCCGAAAACTAAACCGAAACTAACGGATTCGAGCGTACCTAAGATGGCGGCCGTTCCACCAAAAACAACAAAACATGTTACCTCATCGACTCCGTCGGCCTCCGGTCCACAGAAGTCGAAGAAAAATGTCGATTCGACAGGGTCGAAGTCGTCGGCAGAGGAGGCGTCCTCTAAGAAGGTCGTCCGGCACGGGTCGACCGGTACGGCGCCGTCAAAGTCCGCCAAAGCCAGTGACAAAACTCCAGTATCGACTGGGACGTCGTTAGTCGGACGCGTGGTTGAAACGGAGCCTGCGAAATCACACGGATCGAAGGGCGGAAGCTCAACACATCGGTCCAAGGACTCTGCGTCTACGGCCGCAGCATCGACGTCTAAGACTCCGAAGGGCCCACAAGACGTCGGATCCGAAAGCAAGGTGAAGGCCTCCTCGTCGGCGCCAAATGTCGCTGTGAGTGACGCGTCCCTCATCGTCTCTTCACTCCAGAGAATTCGGGATAAGGCCTCTGCGATGTCGGCTCCGACGCCGTCGCACCAGAAGCCGATGGACGTGCCGGCAAAGCCTGCTGGTAAACTTCTCTTCCTTCTGCCGCCAAAAGAGGCACCAAAGGCCTTTACGCCAAAGACGGCGCCAAAGACATCGGATTCGTCCACGTCGGCAGCAGTTTCGGGTCGACTACTCGACTCAGGAGAAGATTCTGAGCGTTTTATCGACGCAGACACGGGAAAGCTGACCCTTTACAAGAGGAAGATCACTTCCCAACCAGTGGACTCCTATGTAATCCCACTGAAGAGGAAAAGGCTTGCACAGGACGATTCAGCCCTCATTGAACCTATCCAGCCTCCTCCTAGAAGGAGCCCAACGCCTTCCCCCGACCACTCTGAGGGAGAGGAATACGGAGAAGATGACCAATACACTTTCCCCATCAATGAACCTGATGCACAGCAAGATTCCTATGACGACATAGGTGACCAAGGCACCCAGAATGTGGGGCAGGACCTACAGCCTTTCAGTACACGTGCATCCCCGACAGAAGACTCTGCAGGTTTTCATGCACTCATTGAACGGGCAGCTGCTAATCATGATGTGGACATGCATGCTGACCCAGTGGAGGAGGACTTTCTATTTGACACTTTTTCAGTCTCTGAAAAAACAGTGAAGACACTGCCTATGCTCAAAGGTGTCCTTAAGCATGCTGCGGACATCTTTAAAGAGCCTACCAGGGCGAGGGTGGTCAATCCTCGCATCGAGAAGAAATACAGACCAGCGCCTGCGGACCCTGCATACATTCGGGGACAGTTGCCACTTGACTCTCTTGTGGTCGCAAATGCCCGCAAAAGGGCAAACTCTCAGACGACGGGTGAAGCTCCTCCCCCGGACAAGGAGTCTAAAGTGCTGGAGGCAGGGGGCAAAAGGGTAGCTGCGCAAGCTGCCAATTTCTTGCGTATTGCGAATACACAGGCGCTATTGGCACGTTATGATAGGGCGCATTACGACACCCTAGAGCAAGTTTTACAACACCTGCCTCCGCAGTTTCAAGAGGGTACCAAACTGCTTATAGAGGAGGGTAAACTCATCTCCAACGCAGCCATTAAGTGTGCACTTGATGCCGCAGACACAGCAGCTAGGGCTATTAACACTAGCGTCATGCTGAGACGACAGGCGTGGCTACGCATATCAGGGTTTAAACCAGACATTCAAACAACCATACTCAATCAGCCCGTCAATCCTGATAGACTGTTTGGTCCTGATGTTGACACCACCCTCGAAAAGATAAAGAAAGACAACGAAACTGCTAAGTCTATGGGGGCCCTACAATCACAACAATTCCGGGGCAACACTTTTCGTCGCTCAGGTGCACGTGGAGTCACCAGAGGACAGATGGGTCAACAGTCACAGTTCTCCAGAGGTGGAGCACAGTCCTCGTACCCCAAGCAGAATAAAGGGGGTTATCGAGGAAACAGCACCAGAGGACGTGGCAGAGGAAACAACTCCCGTTCCTCTGCCCCAAACAAACAGTGACTCTCTGTCACTGCCCCCCGACCATTTAACACCTGTCGGGGGGAGACTCCAGCAGTTCCTGCCAGTCTGGACAAACATCACCACAGACAGGTGGGTACGACAACTTGTCCAGTACGGTTATTGTCTAGAGTTAAAGTCCACTCCACCCGACATTCCACCAAGGCAACGGCCTATGTCCGCAGAGCACTTGCACTTATTGCAGCAAGAAGTAGTGGTGATGCTGCAAAAAGGCGCAATCGAGCTCGTGCCAGTGGAGGAGGAAGGCACAGGGGTATATTCCCTGTACTTCCTTATTCCAAAGAAGGACGGATCTCTCAGACCCATTCTGGATCTGCGTCCCCTCAACCTGTATATACTGTCAGAACATTTCCATATGCTTACACTGCAACAGATTCTTCCCTTGTTAAACCAAGGGGACTTCTTAGCAACCTTAGACCTCAAGGATGCTTATTTCCACATACCACTACACCCGTCCCACAGAAAATACCTCAGATTCACTATCCAAGGCAGGCATTATCAGTTCAAAGTCCTACCCTTCGGAGTGACCACAGCCCCAAGAGTGTTTACCAAGTGTCTGGCGACAGTAGCGGCGCACCTCAGGAGGCAGAACATCCATGTCTACCCCTACCTAGACGACTGGCTAGTTCAAGCCAAGTCGGAACAACAGTGCGCCGCGGACATGTCGACTACCATTCACCTCCTTCACGATCTGGGCTTCTCGTTGAACTACCCAAAGTCGCACCTTCAGCCGGCACATGTCCGGCAGTTTCTGGGCGCGACGATCAATACCCTGACGGCCATGGCTCAGCCAAACCAGGTCAGGATAGACAGCATGCAGTCTCTGATCCAAAAGTTCAGACCACAACACTCGCTTCCAGCAAGAGTGTTCATGCAGTTGATTGGCATGATGGCCTCCTGCATCTTCATAGTCCCTCACGCACGTTTACATATGCGTCCGCTCCAGGAGTGCTTAGCAAATCAGTGGACACAGGCTCAGGGACAATTGACAGACCTAGTGTTGGTTACCAGTCGGGTGTACGACTCTCTGCATTGGTGGAATCCACACAACCTTTGCAAGGGCCGACTGTTCCAGGAGCCAGTGCCACAGATTACCCTGACAACGGACGCATCTCTCCAAGGATGGGGAGCTCACCTGCTCAATTATACAGTGCAGGGACTATGGACGACGCAGCAACAGAAGATGCACATCAACTATCTGGAACTGATGGCAATCTTCATGGCGCTCAAGTCCTTCAATGTACATCTGTGCAACAAGGTGGTGTTAGTCCGGACGGACAACATGACAGCGATGTACTACATTCAAAAGCAAGGAGGCACCCACTCGCCACAGCTGTCTCATCTGGCTCAGAGCATGTGGAAGTGGGCTATTCAGAGGAACATTTTCCTCATGGCAGAACACCTCCCGGGCAAGGACAATCAGATGGCGGATCTGCTCAGCAGATACAGCCATCAAATGCACGAGTGGGAGTTACACCCATCTGTACTCCGCCCGTACTTCCAGCAGTGGGGTCATCCGGAGATAGACCTGTTTGCCACAAACGAAAACGCAAAATGCCAACACTTTGCCGCCAGGTTCCCTCACCCACTGTCGCAGGGGAATGCGATATGGATGAACTGGTCTGGCAGATTTGCGTACGCTTTTCCACCAGCACCTCTGATACCGCTGGTGGCAAGGAAACTAAGGCAACACTCGCTGACGCTCATCCTAGTTGCTCCAACGTGGGCACGCCAAGCATGGTACACCACGTTTCTAGAACTCTCGGTGGTGCCGCACCAAAGGCTGCGCCTCACGCCCAAGCTTTTGACGCAGAACCATGGAGACATTCAGCATCCGGATCCGCAACAGCTCAACCTGGCGATCTGGCTCCTGAAGTCCTAGAGTTTGGCTACCTTCACCTACCTCCAGAATGCATGGACATCATCAAGGAGGCAAGAAAGCCGACTACCAGAGCATGCTATGCTGCAAAATGGAAGCGTTTCGTCATTCACTGTACAGCCAATAACATAAACCCGCTAGATGCATCTATCCCTAACATCATTTGCTATCTGTTACATCTTTACAAGTGCAATCTAGCCTACACTTCCATTCGGATACATCTATCCGCCATAGCAGCTTATCTTCAGAACAGGCAACATCTCTCTGTCTTCAGAGTGCCTGCCATTAAGGCCTTCCTTGAAGGTCTGAAACGAGTCATTCCCCCTAGAACACCGCCAGCTCCGGTGTGGAACCTCAATGTGGTCCTCACCAGGCTGATGGGACCACCTTTTGAGCCACTACACTCGTGTGAACTCCAGTTCCTAACGTGGAAAGTAGCTTTCCTTATTGCTATTACGTCACTGAGACGTGTCAGTGAGCTGCAAGCGCTCACAATCCAAGAGCCATTCATACAAATTCATCCAAATAGGGTGGTACTGCGTACTAACCCCAAATTCCTTCCGAAGGTGGTGTCACAGTTTCATCTCAACCAAACTATTGACTTGCCTGCATTCTTCCAAAACCCACAAACGGTGGCGGAAAGAATGCTTCATACTTTGGATGTTAGGAGGGCGTTGATGTACTACATTGACAGGACACAACACTTTAGGAAAACGAAACAACTTTTTGTTGCCTTCTCGCCACAGCACAAGGGCAACCCTATTTCCAAAGCAGGAATAGCCAGATGGATTGTTAAGTGCATCCAGATCTGCTATCAAAAGGCTAAACGCACCTTAACAATACCCCCAAGGGCGCACTCCACACGCAAATTGGGGGCATCCATGGCTTTCCTGGGGAACATTCCTTTAGAGGACATTTGTAGAGCAGCCACATGGGTTACACCACATACCTTTACAAAACACTACTGTGTTGATGTGCATTCCAAACAGCAAGCAGCTGTTGGGCAGGCTGTTCTCAAAACACTTTTTCAGGTTTCTGCAGCTGGCACGGGCAACCGCCGCTAATGGAGGGACTGCTATATATTCTATGCAAAAGATATGAATTTAGCAGCCCACATGCCTCGAACTGAATATGCTACTTACCAGTATGCATCTGTTCTTGGCATGTAGGGCTGCTAACATTCATATCGCCCACCCTCCTCCCCGGTGCCTGTCGCAGCTGCAGACATACTCTTGCATTCAATCATTAGCATGGACATCCTTTACACTTTGCACTCCATCTCTGCCACAATGGCTAAAAACAATCTGGGGATGGAGCCGATGCCCATGCGCACTGTAGTCCAGGGGAGGAGCCACCTATCTCAGGATACTTCGAAGACTCTTCCAGGACAACAATGTGCAATCATCCAGACCCAACACTAGGCGGCGATCTAATGCAAAAGATATGAATGTTAGCAGCCCTACATGCCAAGAACAGATGCATACTGGTAAGTAGCATATTCATTACCAGACATTATTGCCTTGATTCTGACACGAGAGCAGATACCCAAGTAGGCCAAGCCTCGCCTCCTTGCGGAATCTGTTTAACAGCCACTCTGGGCTGTGATGTTGGGTCTTTTAAGGTAGAAGATGTACTTCTCATTTACCTGCAGGTGGTTGTTGGGCTTGCTATTCTATTCAGTGCTTATTACTATTGAGGAGGATCCCCTGGAAGAGAAGGATAAGTTACTTACCTGTAATCCTAGGTTCGAGGCATGTGGGCTGCTAAATTCATATCTTAGCATTAGATCGCCGCCTAGTGTTGGGCTCGGATGATTGCACATTGTTGTCCTGGAAGAGTCTTCGAAGTATCCTGAGATAGGTGGCTCCTCCCCTGGACTACAGTGCGCATGGGCATCGGCTCCATCCCCAGATTGTTTTTTTCCGCCATTGGGTTCGGATGTGGTCTCGACGTCTTACTGTCGGAACCAAGTAAATCTATCTTTTACCGGCCAAAAGGCCTCGATTTTCTTGCGTCGGTATTGTCTGCGCTCGGTCTCGAGTCTTCCGTCTCTTGGAGCCGGAATAAGCGGAGTTTTCTTCGCTTTCTAAACTTTGAGGCCTTCTCATCGCGACACGACTGCAAGCCTTTACGGACATGGAGCGGAGCCCGTTTAAATACTGCCCGCTCTGTGGGTCCAAGTACCCACACATCGATCTACACCCCGTGTGTAACAAGTGCCTTTCACCGGACCACGACGACGGCAAGTGCAAGGCCTGTGCACAGTTCCGCTCCAAGAAAACTCTCAAGCTTCGGCGCGCGGTGCGCTTGGAAGCTAGGCAAGCGGCCCCAGATCCGGAGAACATCTTCGGCGACCAGGAAGAAGAGGTCCAGGGTCACCATCTACAAATCTCCCCATCACAGACGGAGGTCGAGGCGGATCCGGGAGACGACGACGGAGTCGCGGGTCAGGTCCTCGAATACGTCGAAGAGGTAGGAGACGACGATGAAATTTATGGGGCCGCGGCGGATAGCTCAGCGGACGAGCTCTGCCCCGAAGGTTACGAGGATACCGACCGGGACACGGGATCGCCTGTCGGCCTTACCCAGGACCCGTTGCCGCAAGCCACAGCCCCGCCTTCGGGCCCGGCTACGGACTCACTTGCTGGGCACGCAGTTTCGAAACCGAAACTGAAACCATCGGAGTCGTCAACACCTAAAATGGCCGACCCGAAATCGAAACTGAAACCAAAGGACTCGAGTGTCCCTAAGATGGCTGCCGTGCCTGTGAAGAAGTCGGTGCCCGTCACCCCGTCGGCTCCGTCGACCTCCGGTCCGCAGAAGCCGAGGAAGTCTGTCGATTCCGATGCTCCGAAATCGAAACCGACGCCCGAAGAAGGGGCCCCCAAGAAAGATGGTTGGCACGGATCAGCGGCTACGGCGCCGTCCAAGCCCGCCAAGGTCGGCTCCAAAGAGGCTACGCACAAGAAGTCTGCGCCCCGGCCTCAAGATTCGGAGGTGCCGAAGACGGTTTCCGCGCCCAAAACGCACAAGGCCCGAGAGGACGTCGGATCCGAGGGACAGCTCAAAGCATCCTTGTCGGCGACGAAACCCACTGGCAGTGTACCGTCCCCCATTGAGGAGTCACTGCAGAGAATCAGGGAGAAAGCCTTTGCTCCATCGGCTCCGATGCCATTACCGCAGCCGCAAAAGGACGCTCCGGCTAAGCCTTCTGGGAAACTCCTCTTTCTCTTGCCACCTAAGGAGGCGCCGAAAGCGTTTTCGACTAAATCGGCTCCGAAACAGGGTTCCTCGCTGCCTGACCCTCTTCCACGTCGTGTACTCGAATCGGAAGACGATTCAGAGCATTTCATCGATGCTGCCACCGGCAAGCTGACACTCTATAAACGGAAGATCACTTCTGAGCCGGTGGACCCCTACGTCATCCCAATGAAAAAGAAGAGGGTGCCCCTTGACGCCTCAGGCCTCACGGAACCGATTCAGCCTCCTCCAAGACGGAGCCCTACTCCCTCCCCAGAACACTCTGTGGGTGAGGAATATGATGAGGATGAGCAGTACAATTTCCCTATCGATGAACCTGATGTACAACCAGATTCATACGACGACACTGGTGACAAGAACACCCAAGGTGTGGGCCAAGACCCGCAGGCCTTTAATGCACGTGCATCTCCGACTGAGGACTCAGCAGGATTTCATGCACTAATTGAAAGGGCGGCGGCCAATCATGATGTGGACATGCATGCCGACCCGGTTGAGGAAGACTTCCTTTTTGACACCTTTGCCATATCTGAAAGGACAGTAAAGACACTTCCTATGCTGAAAGGTGTTCTCAAACATGCTGGGGACATTTTCAAGGAGCCTACGAGGGCGAGAGTGGTCAACCCTCGCATTGAAAAGAAGTACAGGCCTGCACCTGCGGACCCCGTCTACATCCGGGGACAATTGCCACTGGACTCTCTTGTGGTTGCCAATGCCAGGAAACGTGCCAACTCCCAGACAACGGGTGAAGCTCCTCCCCCGGATAAGGAGTCCAAAGTGCTTGAGGCAGGAGGCAAAAGAGTGGCTGCACAGGCGGCAAACTTTTGGCGCATCGCAAATACACAGGCGCTCCTGGCGCGTTATGATAGGGCGCACTACGACACCCTAGAACAGGTTATACAACACCTGCCCCCACAGTTCCAAGAAGGCACCAAAATGCTTATTGAGGAGGGTAAGCTAATATCAAACGCAGCCATCAAGTGTGCACTTGACGCTGCGGACACAGCTGCTAGGGCTATCAACACTAGCGTTATGCTGAGAAGACAAGCCTGGCTCCGCATCTCAGGGTTTAAGCAGGATATTCAAACAACAATTCTGAATCAGCCAGTCAATCCTGATAGTCTGTTTGGTCCGGATGTTGACACCACCCTAGAGAAAATAAAGAAGGACACGGAAACTGCTAAGTCTATGGGGGCCCTGCAGTCCCAACAGTTTCGTGGCAGCAATTTTCGTCGCTCAGGTGCACGTGGAGTCACCAGAGGACAGATGGGTCAACAATCCCAGTTCTCCAAAGGTGGGGCGCAATCCTCGTTCACTAAACAGAACAAGGGAGGTTATAGGAATAACAGCAACAGAGGTCGCGGCAGAGGAAACAACAGCTCCCGCACCTCTACTCCAAGCAAACAGTGACTTTCTGTCACTGCCCCCCGACCACATAACACCTGTCGGGGGGAGACTGCAGCAGTTCCTGCCCGTCTGGAGAAACATCACCACAGACAGGTGGGTGCGACAACTAGTCCAGTATGGTTATTGCCTAGAGCTGAAATCCACTCCACCCAATATCCCACCGAGGCAAAGGCCTATGTCCGCAGAGCACTTGCACTTATTGCAGCAGGAAGTGGTGGCGATGCTGCAAAAAGGCGCAATCGAGCTCGTGCCGGTGGGGGAGGAAGGCACAGGGGTATATTCCCTATACTTCCTTATTCCAAAGAAGGACGGTTCTCTCAGGCCCATTCTCGATCTACGTCCCCTCAACCTGTACATACTGTCAGAGCATTTCCATATGCTTACACTACAGCAGATTCTTCCCTTGCTAAACCAGGGAGACTTCTTAGCGACCTTAGATCTCAAGGATGCTTATTTCCACATTCCACTACACCCGTCACACAGGAAATACCTCAGGTTCACTATTCAAGGCAGGCACTACCAGTTCAAAGTCCTACCCTTCGGAGTCACTACGGCCCCGAGGGTGTTCACCAAGTGTCTAGCGACAGTGGCGGCGCACCTCAGGAGGCAGAATATCCATGTCTACCCCTACCTAGACGACTGGCTCGTACAAGCCAAGTCAGAGCAACAGTGCGCCGCAGACATGTCGACTACAATTCACCTTCTTCACGATCTGGGTTTCTCCCTAAATTACCCAAAATCGCATCTTCAACCGGCACATGTCCGGCAGTTCCTGGGTGCTACAATCAACACCCTGACAGCCATGGCTCAGCCAAACCAAGTCAGAATCGACAGCATTCAATCACTGATCCAACGATTCCGACCAAGACACTCCCTGCCAGCGAGAGTGTTCATGCAGTTGATAGGCATGATGGCCTCCTGCATCTTCATAGTCCCTCACGCACGGTTACATATGCGCCCGCTCCAGCAGTGCTTAGCGAATCAGTGGCCACAGGCTCGTGGGCAATTGACAGACCTAGTGTTGGTTACCAGTCGGGCATACGACTCTCTGCATTGGTGGGCTCCACACAACCTTTGCAAGGGCCGACTGTTCCACGAGCCCGTGCCGCAGATTGTCCTGACGACGGACGCATCTCTCCAGGGATGGGGAGCTCATGTGCTCAATTACACAGTGCAGGGACTATGGACGAAGCAGCAACAGAAGATGCACATCAACTATCTGGAACTGATGGCAATCTTCATGGCGCTCAAGTCCTTCATTGTACATCTGAGCAACAAGGTCGTGCTAGTCCGGACGGACAACATGACCGCGATGTACTACATTCAAAAACAGGGGGGCACCCACTCGCCACAGCTGTCTCATCTGGCTCAGAGCATGTGGAAGTGGGCCATTCAGAGGAACATTTTCCTCATGGCAGAACACCTCCCGGGCAAGGACAATCAAATGGCGGATCTGCTCAGCAGATACAGCCATCAGATGCACGAGTGGGAGATACACCCTTCTGTTCTCCACCCGTACTTCCAGCAGTGGGGTCATCCGGAGATAGACCTGTTCGCAACAAAGGAGAACGCAAAATGCCGACTCTTTGCCGCCAGGTTCCCTCACCCACAGTCGCAGGGGAATGCGATATGGATGAACTGGTCAGGCAAATTTGCATACGCTTTTCCGCCAGCCCCTCTAATACCGCTGGTTGCAAGAAAGCTAAGGCAGCACTCCATGACTCTCGTCCTGGTTGCTCCAACGTGGGCACGACAGGCTTGGTACACCACGTTCCTCGAACTCTCAGTGGTGCCGCATCAAAGACTGCGCCTCACGCCCAGTCTTTTGACGCAGAACCATGGAGACATTCAGCATCCAGATCCACAACAGCTCAACCTGGCGATCTGGCTCCTGAAGTCCTAGAGTTTGGATACCTTAACCTACCTCCAGAATGCATGAGTATCATCAAGGAGGCGAGGAAACCAACTACTAGAGCATGCTATGCTGCTAAGTGGAAGCGTTTTGTCATCTACTGTACGTCCAATGACATCAACCCACTAGATGCATCTATACCCAACATCATCTGCTATCTGTTACATCTCTACAAGTGCAATCTGGCGTACACTTCCATTAGGATACATCTCTCAGCCATAGCGGCTTATCTTCAGAACAGGCAGCACCTCTCTGTCTTCAGAGTGCCCGCCATTAAAGCCTTCCTTGAAGGTCTGAAGAGAGTCATTCCCCCTAGAACACCACCAGCTCCGGTGTGGAACCTCAACGTCGTTCTCACCAGACTGATGGGGCCACCATTTGAGCCACTGCACTCGTGTGAGCTCCAATTCCTTACGTGGAAAGTGGCCTTTCTAATAGCTATTACGTCTCTGAGGCGTGTTAGTGAGCTGCAAGCGCTCACCATACAAGAGCAGTTCATTCAAATTCACCCAAATAGGGTAGTGCTACGCACTAACCCTAAATTCCTTCCTAAGGTGGTGTCACAGTTTCATCTTAACCAAACTATTGACTTACCAGCATTCTTTCAAAACCCGCAAACGGTGGCGGAAAGAATGCTCCATACCTTAGATGTACGGAGGGCGTTGATGTACTACATAGACAGAACACAACCCTTTAGAAAGACAAAACAACTCTTTGTTGCCTTCGCACCACAACACAAAGGCAACGCAATTTCCAAAGCAGGGATAGCCAGGTGGATTGTTAAGTGCATCCAGATATGTTATCAAAAAGCCAAGCGCACTTTAACAATACCCCCCAGAGCGCACTCCACACGCAAACTGGGGGCATCCATGGCTTTCCTAGGGAACATTCCTTTAGAGGATATTTGCAGAGCAGCCACGTGGGTCACACCACATACCTTCACAAAACACTACTGTGTTGATGTGCACTCCAAGCAGCAAGCAGCTGTAGGACAGGCTGTTCTCAAGACACTTTTTCAGGTTTCTGCAGCTGGCACGGGCAACCGCCGCTGATGGAGGGACTGCTATGTATTCTATGCTAAGATATGAATTTAGCAGCCCACATGCCTCGAACTGAATATGCTACTTACCAGTATGCATCTGTTCTTGGCATGTAGGGCTGCTAACATTCATATCGCCCGCCCTCCTCCCCGGTGCCTGTCGCAGCTGCAGATATACTATTGTATTTATTCATTAGCATGGACATCCTTTACACTTTCACTCCATCTTCTGCCACAATGGCGAAAAACAATCTGGGGATGGAGCCGATGCCCATGCGCACTGTAGTCCAGGGGAGGAGCCACCTATCTCAGGATACTTCGAAGACTCTTCCAGGACAACAATGTGCAATCATCCGAGCCCAACACTAGGCGGCGATCTAATGCTAAGATATGAATGTTAGCAGCCCTACATGCCAAGAACAGATGCATACTGGTAAGTAGCATATTCATTCTCTTCCAGGGGTATCCTCATCAAAGTCATAAGCAACCCACCCGCCTCCCCAGGTAAATGAGAGCTGTACGTTTTTAGATTTGTATTTAGCCCTGACATCAGGGTTATGCAAAGAACAACTGACCTAACTGTCACCCCTGAAGCATGATGGTAAGCCTGGGTTCAGGGCTGCCTTAAAGGCACAGTGCCAGTTTTTTGTTGAAAATGCTTTCATTTTCTATGTTATTGGTTTTCAATGCAGCCTGAGGCTAACTATGTCTTTTTAAGGAGCAATTTTCAGGAGTTATGAGTGGTTTTACTCATTAAAACACAAAATTCAAAGGGTATTTGATTTAACGTGTTCTTTGTTTCCTTTATAATTGCAGTACATATACAAGGTTTTACATGGTGTTAGCCTCTTTTTTGGGGCTGCATTAGTATGAGAAAAATAATATATGTACGTACATATATGTGGAGCTAGATATGTGTTTTTACATATATATTTTTATATTGTTTCCGGGGTCCCGCACATGGGCGGGAATATTCAGTGCTTATGACTTTGATGAGGATATCCCTGGAAGAGAACTAGGATTACAGGTAAGTAACTTATCCTTGTGGACTCTGTGTCAAGCAGCCTTGCATTTCTGGACTTGGCTGGAACACCAGGACATTTCCCTGGTGGTTAAACACCTGGCCAATTCTCTGAATGCCAGGGAGGACGAGCTCAGCCAAAGGTGCCATGCGGATCATGAGTGGCGTCTCCATTCTGAGGGGGTACAAGGTATCTTTCAGTGGTGGGTAGAGCCTTGGTTAGATCTGTTCGCATCTGAAGAGAACGCGCAATGTCAGCAGTTTTGCATGTTGGAGTTTCCAAGGCGGCTCTTGCTTGGTGACACGTTTCGCTGCGAGTGGAGCTCAGGACTCCTATACCCTTTTTACCCATACCACTCCTGCCCAGAGTGCTCAAGAAGATCGGGAGCAACCAGGCACACGTTATTCTTGTGGCTACGGACTGGCCATGGAGAGTTTGATATCCAGAGCTTCTAGACCTGAGCATCGATCCTCCGATCAGGTTGCCCCTAGGGGAGGATCTTCTGTTGCAGCAGCAGGGCAGGTACTCCACCCGAACCTGTCCACTATGCGCCTCCATGCATGGAGATTGAGCGGCGACAGTTCACAGCTTTTGACATTCCTCCTGAAGTCTGTGAGGTTATTCTGGCAACCAGACGTCTCTCACAAAAATTGGTGTACGCCTGCCGGTGGAACACATTTTATAACTATTGTACAGAAAGGTCCATTGACCCCTTATCTGCCTCCCTGACAGATATATTTTTGTTTATCCTTTCTTTGTCCCAGTAAGGCTCTTCCGTGGGCACTGTAGGAAGGTGGATACCTGACTATGGTTACCCCAGATTTTTTGCCTTGTGTTTAGCTGGTTTTCGACTAAGTTGGCCTGGGATCCTGCTATTCAGGACCCCAGGCTCTCTGTAAAATGAACTCAATGTATCTTAGGTACATCTCCAATTGGGAATTGGGTCACCTTATGAGCGCCTGTACAGTGTACTATAGGTAAAAAAATAAATGTAAATGTCGGAATTTGTAAAGCGCACAGCTACCTCCACCGGAGGTGTCCCGGCGCTGTCCGTATACCGCTTAGGAACCCTTCCTGGCTTTCCTGCGAAATGTCCACTCCTGGGCACCCCCCAGGTGCAGCCAGGCATCCCAGCGCTTTTGGGGCCGTTGTGGAGACTAAGCAAGCTATTGCCCAGAGTTGCAGCGTGGGACCCATGATCAGAACAGGCACTGAGGCGAGAATATCCAGTCAGGGGAATTAATGAGCCGGAGACCCGCCGAGGCGGGAATCGAACCCTGGTCCCTGGCCAGAGCTCTGCATCAAGGTCTGCCTGCTCTAACCATTGAGCCACACTTCTGCATAGGTACACAGGGCATAG
This sequence comes from Lissotriton helveticus, assembly GCF_964261635.1. Lineage (NCBI taxonomy): Eukaryota > Metazoa > Chordata > Amphibia > Caudata > Salamandridae > Lissotriton > Lissotriton helveticus. The sequence goes on along the minus strand of NC_136060.1, from coordinate 467,845,242 downwards.
GTGCATCCAAGGCCTACCAGGGGCTGCAGCATGTATTATGCCACCCCTGGCTGGCCACTCAAACTGACACAACTGGCTGATCACTCAGCTGGGGCAAGGTCGTGTAATCACCCCTTGGTTAGGTATAGTATTCCTATATCTACCCTTATATATAGACACACAGTAACCTATAAGTCACTCCTATGGCAGGCCTTAACAATCCTGGAGGCAGAGTGCTTCGTTATGTGTGAGATGGTGCTCTAGCATGAGCTGAGCCTGTCTGCAGCTTTCGGAACCATGCCCTTATAGCGGTTCTATGATATTGCCATACCATCCATATACTCTTAAGTGCATTATGAACCTCGCGGTTAAATGCTAACTCTGGTTTGGCTTTATCAAAACATGTCGTGTAAGGTGTCATACGCTTTGGAATACTACCCCCTCGCCAATTCTGGCGACGGGGGTAGCATTCCACCCTTCTAGAGGGAGAAGACATGTTAGTGCTGACTATCCCGGTTAAAGTTAACCAGAGCCCCTGCATCACAAAATGGATGCTGCTGCCACTGACACAAGTCTGACCTCCTGCTGCTGGGAGTCCTTCCTGTCAGGGAGGCTTGGACAATAGGTTTCCTGCCTGGAGAGGTGCGAGCACCACCCCAGACAGGACTTTGTGTATTGGGACAGGAAGGACTGAATAGATCGAAACACTGCCTGGGGCACACTAGGTGCTTCATGCACACCCCAGTTCAAACCGGTTGCTGGGGCACTCCTGCCCCAGCTCTGGTGCGAAACTGGACAAAGGACAGGGGGTGTAACCACCTCCCTTCCTGGTCCCACCCATAGGAGGGACCTAGTGAGTTAACCAGCCCCCTTTAGTTGTATAAAGGTAGGAGCTGACCCAGGAGACTTTAGATTAATCCTGGAATCGACTTGAAATGAAACTCTGGACCCTTCGACATTCACCTGAGCGGAAGACTGAAGAATCTCCCATGTGGCCAAGGAGTACCCTGGGCAACCAGGCACCATCCAGCAACTCGACGGCTTGCTTTGTCCCTGTTCCCGCCGAAACCAGAGCACAGAGCCTGACAAGACCTCGACTCCCGGACCTCTCTGACCCCACTGCACGACTCCAGCACAGCTGACCCCCGTGGAAGGCGTCGGAAACCCGTGGAACCCGGGAACTTGGAAAGTCTTCAACTTGCTAACACCGCAGCTCCTGAGGCATCCTCGAAGCTATGCACTGGGGACTGAGACACCCCGACACCGAGCCCCACCTGCACCGAAGACCAGCCCTCCACACGATCTGCGTGGGGCCCTTCTGCTTGTGTTCTGCTAGACGCGTTGTCCCGGTTGCTGGCCAGTTGGCTAGTAGCCCTGTGAAGACGATCCTTTGAAAATCCATCGCTGGTCTGGTTGCTCCAGACTGGCACTTGCTTCCCTGAAAAATTGAAGTGCCTCAGACCCTCCTGGTCTGCACCAGAATCTCTTTGTGTATCCTGCGTGGGTTGCCTTTGCTTAGGCTTGTTGGCTCCGATCTTGAAGTCGACCCCTCCATCTGCGAGAACCTTCGTGGTACAGCTCCTCTCCAGCACCTGGTCGTCCTCGACGCCTCCTGGTCCGTATGGCTGCAACGGCAAGCTTCACGACAGCACCTGATTGCTCCTCAACGACATCTGGTTCCTTCCTGGTACCACCCGGTCACTGACTAGTGACCTAGACTCTGTCCCCTCTGCTTTCAGGTCTTCTTCAACTCCGATCCACCCTTGGATCCACCCGGACATCTTCCTCCTGTGTAATCCTAGTTAGACCGGAAGTGTCCTAAATCTTCAATTACTTACCTTTCTGATAGATACATCTGCCGTGTGGATTCCTCACTGTTAGAAAGGCGACCCCGGGGGGGGGGGCAGAAGATGTCTGACTGACCACCCCTAGGTCCACCCCTCCGTCGAGAAGTAGCCGAGCGTTATCGAGAGGCCTCCTGGGTGAGGGTCCTCTTCTAGGATCGTACAGCAGGGTAACCACAACACTACAAACGGACACCACACAAGAGGTTAAGTTCTTAGGCTTTATCAAGAATAACGGTTGCTGGGTCTCAGCGGTATATACAGGCAGATCGAGGGATCTGTAGTGTCTCGTAAAAGGGGCAGGGTAGCGGGACAGTCTCGGTATGGATGCAGGAAGGGATACCCTGCGCCCAGCTCTCAATCCTCGAGCCGGGGGTTCCGAGAGGTTGAGCCGCGGCAGCGCCAGCAGGACTCGACAGGTGGTCTTAACAGCGAGGAGGCCGCGGCAGCGCCAGCAGGCCCTCCAGATGGCTCAGTCGCGGCAGCGCCAGCAGGCTCTCAAGATGGTTTAGCCGCGGCAGCGCCAGCAGGCTCTCAAGATGGTTCAGCCGCGGCAGCGCCAGCAGGCTCTCAAGATGGTTCAGCCGCGGCAGCGCCAGCAGGCTCTCAAGATGGTTCAGCCGCGGCAGCGCCAGCAGGCTCTCAAGATGGTTCAGCCGCGGCAGCGCCAGCAGGCTCTCAAGACGGTTCAGCCGCGGCAGCGCCAGCAGGCTCTCAAGATGGTTCAGCCGCGGCAGCGCCAGCAGGCTCTCAAGATGGTTCAGCCGCGGCAGCGCCAGCAGGCTCTCAAGATGGTTCAGCCGCGGCAGCGCCAGCAGGCTCTCAGGGTCTCTTCAGGTTACAGGCACGGAGTTCTTCTAGTGTCGGCCGTGACCGCGTCAGCAGGGCTTCCAGTCCAGGATACAACTAACGTCCTACTCCGGGGCTGGCCCAGATATAGGACTGGAGTCCTTTGATGTCCGGACCCTCGCGCCTGGGGGGCCAGAGGGGCCGGGAAGATGGTGTCCAGACACCCAGCAGGGGGGTGGAGCCAGCATCCAGGGATGCCGGGGGTGATCGATACCAGGCGTCTGGGGACGGTTGGAGGCCCATCGAAACTCCCCTTCCTCCGGGATCTGTCGAGTGGCCACTCGACCACCTGGGTAGGTCTTGGCGCCTTGATGTCGGGGCTTCGCTGGGGCCTGGGCTGGGGCCGAGGCCACGTGTTCGTGACGTGGTGGTACCAAGATGGAGTCGGGCGAGGCCTCGTGCTCAGGACGTGATGGACCCATGGTGGAGCCAGGCCGGTGTGGTGGCCCGTGGTGGTAACCGGACCGGTAGGGTTGGTGCGTGCAGGATCGGGCGGAAGGGGCCGCCCGGGGCTCTGTGGAGGGCCGATGTCTTCCGGGGCCCGCCACGCGGGAGGGGTAGGACCACGCCACGAGGCCGGGTCCAACACTCACCTTGTGAATATCCCCTTGCGTCAGCAACATTTGGAAATTCTTTTCGTAGCCTCGCGCCGACGTGGATTCGGACGTCATAGAGACACGACATCGCTCGCGACTCCGCTGACGTCACCGACGCCTATAACAGGCCCACGCCGGCGTGATGACATCCGTTCCCTTTTTTCCACGTCGTCGACGCTAACGGTTATCGGGAATCTCAGTAGCCAACTGGTACTTTGTTGCCTTCTTGTTTCTATTTTCTGCTTCTTTGTATCCTGTCTCTTTGACGATGTCGACAAAGAAGACCGGCTTCAAGCCCTGCAGGGAATGCGGGAAAATGATGTCTATTACCGACCCGCACGATGACTGCATCTGGTGCTTAAGCTCCGACCACGACGTCGATGGTTGTTCCTCTTGTCGAAAGATGAACCCGAAAGCCCTGAGGGAAAGAGAGACCAAACTCCTGGTGGCAAAATTGAAAGCTGGTAAAGGAAAATCATCGAGGTCTCGTTCTCGAAAGGCGAGGTCGAAGTCGAGGTCTAGATCTCGAGAGGAGTCATCTTCGAGGTCCCCTTTGGATCATACTTCGAAGTCGAAGAAGAAACATAAGAAGAGGAGACATGAATCCCGACATCGTTCCGGTAAGGAGTCGGACTCGAGGTCGAGGTCACCGAAGAAGGTACGTTCTAAGGTGGTTACTCTGGATGTCTCTGATCCGGAAGGTGAGGCCTCACCTTTGGAGTCGCGTGTTCAGTCACCGACGCCGGCTTCGAATCCGTCTCCGGCCTCTGCCCGAGATGAGGAAGAGGTTCAAGTGGATGTGGATTCCGCGCCTACCGAAGAGCCGAATCCGATTCCTCCACACGACCAGCCTGAGGGTTTCCAACCACCATTTCCAACCCCAGGCGAAGATCCATCCGCGTTTCTTAATGCTATGTATGGTGTATTTTCAAGGGCATGGTACCCCTCTGGCGCACCTTCGGGTCCCATGGGTCCACTGGCTTTCAATCTAGGAGTCCCTCACTCCTATCCTTCTGCTCCATTTATGCCTTGTATGCCAGCCCCGACGCCGCCTTGGCAATTTCCGGCTTCACCGAGGCTGTCGACGCCGGATGTATGACATTACAACGCATGCTTTTACATCGCATGCCTTTGCAACGCAAGTATTACAACGCATAGTGCTTTGGGGTGCTGGATAGTGAATAGTTTAATTTACTATTCCAACTCCAGTCCCCGTGGACACTAGGGAAGGTTATTGGATAGTAAATTAACCTATTCCCTATCCTAGAGCGCCCCCTAGAGCAATGCGTTGTAATAGTTTGCGTTGTAATGGTTGCGTTGTAAAGGCTCTGCGATGTAAAAGTTGCGTTGTAAAGGTTGTTTACCGTTGACGCCGGTTCCGGCGTCACCCGCTCCAGAGCGACCTCGAGAGCATCCGGCTAAACCTTCGGATTCGGTACCGACGTCGATCCCGACTCCGTCGGAGCCGTTGGTGGATCCGGCTGCGAGGCGTGTGAAGGAGAGGTCCAGAAGGGAGGCCCAACGCCTTTTGGAAGAAAGAAGGTATATGGAATCTCAACATGATATGGAAGAAGGTGAATTGGATGAAGATAGTTTTGATGAACTGGCTGATGCTAGTAGCCTGGATTTCTCCCCGGAGTGGGAGTTGCCTTCAGGCTCTGATACACCTTCTAAAGATGTCCGACCTTACCATATGGTTATGAGGAAGGCGGCAGATCTTCTTCAGTTAACTTTACCTACAGTGGAATTTAAATCCAATCTTCTGACTGAGGTTTTACATTCTCCTAGTTCTGTAGTAGAACCATTGCTTCCATTTAATGACGCCTTGACAGAGCCCATTTTGGAAGTGTGGAAGAAACCACTGTCAGCTCCTGCAGTTTCCAAGAGTGTGGCAAGAAGGTACAGGGTTGCACCTGAAGACACTGCTTTTTTGACTTCTCATCATTCACCAGAGAGCCTAGTCATTCAAGCAGCTTGCTCTAAAAAGAGTGTAAGTGACTTTCCCCAGGTTCCTTGTGAGAAGGAAGCAAAGAAACAAGATCAGGGTGCTAAAAAGACCTTCTCCTCTGCAAGCTTGGCATTGAAGTCGACTTATGCCACTTGTCTGATGGGGAGATATGTGTATGCCCTTATGGATTCTTTGCGTGTTCTAACTCCTAAGGTTCCTGATGCCAACAGGAAGGATTTTGAGGAGGTGATCTCAGATGCACAGGCAGCGGCTCGCCAAGTTATTCAAAGTGGTATGGACACTGCAGACTCTGTGGCGCGTATCATGGGCACTGCTGTCGCCACTAGAAGATCAGCTTGGCTGAAATCCTCAGACTTTTCAGCGGATGTTCATGCGACTTTATTGGATCTTCCTTTTGATGGGTCTGGCCTCTTTGGGAAGAAGGCTGATGCAGCCCTTGAGAGATTTAAAGACAGTAGAGCAACTGCTAATTCTTTAGGTCTTCAGATAAGGAGCTCTTCGACCAACAAGAGATTCAGGGGTTTTGGCCGCTCTTCTGTTCGGAATTACCGACAAGGTCAGCAGCAGCAGCAACAACAGCAGCAGCAACAAAATTCCATGTACAGGTCATACAGGGGAAAGCAAAGAGCGCGTCCTCGTGGACGTCAGGCCTCTTCCTCCTCCACTTCCTCCAACCCCCCTGCCTCAGAAAAGCAGTCCTAGATCCGCCATTCAGGATCATGTGGGTCCGGTGGGGGGTCGGCTTACCCATTTTCTACAAGATTGGGAATCGGTTACATCAGATCTTTATGTTCTCAATCTTGTAGAAAATGGGTATGCCCTTCCCTTTCGGGAATTCCCTCCCAATTACCTGCCTTGCCAAGGTTTTTGCACCGAGGAACATCTGTTACTTCTGCAGGAGGAAGTGAAGACTCTTTTAAGAAAGGGTGCGATAGAGGTGGTTCCAGAGCAGAAAAAGGGTCAGGGATGCTACTCCCGGTATTTCCTGATACCCAAGAAGGATGGCAGACTTCGTCCAATCCTGGATCTCAGGATCTTGAATCTCTATCTGAAACAGGAGAAATTCAAGATGCTCACCCTTGCTCAGGGTCTTCAAGCGCTGCTAGAAGAAGACTGGATGGTGTCACTCGACTTGCAGGATGCGTATTTTCACATCCCAATCCTGAAGTCGCACAGGAAGTTACTCCGTTTTACGGTGGGATCGCAGCACTATCAGTTTGCGGTCCTTCCGTTTGGACTTACTACTGCGCCTCGAGTCTTCACCAAGGTGTTGGCAGTGGTGGCTGCGCATCTCAGAAGGTCAGGGATTCCAGTATTCCCTTATTTGGACGACTGGCTGATCAAAGCAGAGTCGTCAGAGAGAGTGCTCCATCATCTGCGAGAGACAACCCAGTTGTTGTACAGGTTGGGTTTTTCGATAAATGTAGCCAAGTCTAACCTGGTGCCCTCCCAGCGCAACCTGTTCATAGGTGCTGTACTGGACACAACTGTATATCCCGCATTCCCTCCTCCTCAAAGGATTCGCGGCATACAGGAAATAATTCCTTTATTTTACAATGGAGCGGTCGTTCCAGTCCTTAAGGTCCTTCGCCTGCTCGGTCTGATGGTTTCATGTATTCTGATGGTCAACCATGCACGCTGGCACATGAGGGCGCTCCAGTGGTGCCTCCGCAGGCAGTGGTATCAACACAACGGAGATCTCGGGGAGTCAGTGAGGATCTCCAGAGAAGCTGCGGCGGATCTGTCTTGGTGGGGCGTGGAAGGCAACCTGTCTCAGGGGAAGCCTTTTCAGTTGCCTCCTCCGGTGGCCACAGTAATAACGGATGCATCCACTCTAGGGTGGGGTGCTCATCTGGGGGATCTGGAGGTCAAGGGTCTTTGGTCTCCAGAGGAAATGTTGCTTCACATCAACCTTTTAGAATTGCGGGCAATACGTTTGGCGCTCAAGGCCTTCCTCCCTTCCCTTCGCGATCGTTCGGTCCAGGTCCTGACGGACAACACGACCGCGATGTGGTACATCCACAAAGAGGGGGGGGAGTGGGGTCGCAGTGTCTCTGCAGAGAGGCTCTTCGTCTCTGGTCCTGAGTTCAGGACCATCAGATTTGTCTGATGGCAAATCTGGCCGGAGTACTGAACGTGCGTGCAGACAGTCTCAGTCGGCAGTTTTCGTCCGACCACGAGTGGAGGCTTCACCTGGAGGTGGTTCGTCACGTCTTTCGGACGTGGGGGACTCCTCGGGTGGACCTGTTCGCCACTCGCGAGAATGCTCATTGCCTGTCATTCTGCAGTCTCCAGTATCCGATGCAAGGAGCCTTGGGGGACGCGTTTCAGTTGAGTTGGGGAAATCAACTCCTTTACGCGTTTCCTCCCATACCTTTTAATTCCTCAGGTTCTGAGGAAGATTCGCCAAGACCGGGCCTAAGTCATATTGGTCGCCCCGGACTGGCCAAGAAGGGTGTGGTATACAGATCTTCTCCACCTCTCCTCTCACCCGCCGCTCCGTCTCCCTCTCAGGGCAGACCTCCTCTCTCAGATGGAGGGGCAGGTTCTACACCCCCACCTCCAGACATTACACCTTCATGCCTGGAGATTGAACGGGGCAACCTGAATTCCTTTTCTCTCCCGCCTGACGTGGTGGATGTCATCTTGTCAGCCAGGCGTGACTCCACTAAGTCCATCTATTCTTATAGATGGTTGAAATTTGTCGCTTGGTGTGGAGGGAAATCTATTGACCCTTTGAGAGCCCATTTGTCCGATGTTCTCCAGATTGCCCTTTCTCTGTCGCAGCAAGGGCTTGCTGTTGCCACAGTTAAAGGCTATCTTTCTGCGCTGTCGGCTTTTCTCTGTTTGCCTGATCAGCCATCTCTTTTCAAATCTCCTGTAGTTTTAAGGTTTTTGAAGGGTCTCACAAATAAGTTCTCTCCTGTTCCTTTTATTTTGCCTCAGTGGGACTTGTTTTGACCTTTTTGATGGGTGCTCCTTTTGAGCCTCTTCATAAATGTCCTTTGAGGCTTTTGACTCTTAAGACAGTCTTCCTCGTTGCAAGAACCTCTGCAAGGAGGGTAAGTGAGCTTCAAGCTCTTAGTTCCAAGCCCCCATTCTTGACCATTCATGCTGATCGAATGGTTCTTAGGACCAGGGCTGCTTTTCTTCCAAAGGTGGTTACTCCTTTCCACCTTGGTCAATCCATTACCCTCCCTACCTTTTATCCTCCCCCCACACCCTTCCAAGGAGGAGAGGTTACACCGTCTGGACCCCAAGAGGGCGGTGTCTTTTTACTTGGACAGATCTAAAGACTATCGTTTGGATGACCAGCTCTTCTTTGGGTTTGCTGGCTGCAAAAGAGGAAGAGCGGTCCTTAAAAGAACTTTATCAAGATGGATCGTTCTCTGTATAAAGATCTGCTACTCTTTGGCCGGTAAGGAACCTCCAGAGGGTATAAGGGCTCATTCTACAAGAGCTAAGTCTTCAACCTCAGCATTGGCTAGAGGTGTTCCTGTTGAGGATATTTGCAACTTGGTCTTCCCTCCACACTTTCGCGAAGCATTACTGCTTGGATTCCGAAGTGAGGGACGGCCACTTCGCGCGCTCTGTCCTCCGGGATTTTCTGGTTTAGAAGAGTGGACGCCCTCCGCCGGGAGTGGGGACTGCTGTGGGACTCTATTCACAAGGTGAGGAATCGACACGGCAGATGTATCTATCAGAAGACCAAGTTACTTACCTTCGGTAACGCTTTTTCTGGTAGATACAATATCTGCCTGTGGATTCCTCACTGACCCACCCGCCTCCCCGTTGTCCACTCTTCTATACAAGAGTTTCTCTAATGTATTTATTTTATTGTCAAGGAGTTGTTTATTTCAAATGTTTTATTGCATTTGCTTCACACTGTGTGTGTTACCTTGATATTTGTACTGCGTATACTGTGTATATGTCTACTGTCATTGGTCCGTCCGTGTGCCTCGAAGGCACGGAAAAAAGGGCGGAACTGATGTCATCACGCCGGTGTGGGCCTGTTATAGGCGTCGGTGAGGGCCTGTTATAGGCGTCGGTGACGTCAGCGGAGTCGCGAGCGATGTCGTGTCTCTATGACGTCCGAATCCACGTCGGCGCGAGGCTACGAAAAGAATTTCCGAATGTTGCTGACGCAAGGGGATATTCACAAGGTGAGGAATCCACAGGCAGATATTGTATCTACCAGAAAAAGCGTTACCGAAGGTAAGTAACTTGTTCTTTAGGTTTCCATTGACTTTCTATTGACTCTCGCGTGAGTGTACTGACACCGCACTCGCCGCCTTTGTGCCTCATACTCCTAACCTGAGGGTCAGATAGTGTAGCCCCAGCGATCCTCTAGGCCCTAGGCCTTTCCTTTTCCCGAGGCGTGGTTCTTATACCACTTGCTTAGTATATGGTTTTACGCGCCCCTAGGGCCCAACTGTAAATTGTGCTATTTAAAGTGTTTCTAAGAGTAACTTGTTATGTGCTTTGGCCTCTGATTTCATAAAGAGTTCAGAGGAGTGTGTTAGTAAATAAATACATATATATTTCATATATATATCCTGTGTGGTGTCCTTTCATTTGGTATTCAAGGGGTTACATATGGTAAAACAGTTGGCTTTACACGCCCTCAAGAGTGTTTTAGCCTAAGACTGTTATGTCCACGCTACCACTAGGATAGCTGGTTTATAAGGTTGACTTACAACCATCACCATAAGGGTTGTTTGGACTGGTGCAAGGTGCTCACTAGAATAGTGAACATCATATACCAGGCCAACTACTCACAGACATCACGACGACTATCTCGACGCGAACAACGTTACACGGAGTCGACCGACGCCACCTACTGGCGCACAGTGGTACTGCAAAACAAAAATCTTCCATATCCAGTCTGATGCCTGGAAGTTCAAAGGTAAGGAATCTGCGGCTAGATCATGTCTCTACCAGATAAGACATTAATGAAGGTAAGTAACTTGTCCAATAATGCATGAAGGATATCCGAGCTGTAACATGACTAAAACATGTGTGCATCAGTCTTTTTGGTGGTCCTAAATGGATGTCATTGAAGCCATTAACAATTTAGTCCAGGAGTGCTATGCATGCGCCAACAGCGATAAGACCAAGATCATGAGGCAGCCACCTCTGGGTTGTGTGGAATTACCAATAGGCCTTGAGAAAGAGTGGCCCGGGTTCCGTGGCCAGACTGAGCATAAGAGACAGGTACGTGATTATCCTGATTGATTATAACACAAAATGGTTTGTAACTAAATCTACTGATCGCATTGGTACAGAAAATGTGATAGTTTTTGAAAGGTGTGTGTTCGAGGCATATGAGCTGCAGATCTCACACTGAGCATTGGATCGCCACTTGGTGTTGGACTCGGATGATTGAATAATGTTGTTGTCTTGGAAGAAATCTTTGTAGTCACGAGATAGGTGACTCCTCCCTTGGACGATAGTGCACATGGGCATCATCTCCATCCTTAGATTGTTTTTTTACGCCACTGAGTTCGGTGCAACTTTTCCGCTCTGGTTCGAAATCTACTTTCCGAATAATTAAACTCGTCAAAAATATAATTAAACTCTTCTAAACAACTTTAGACATCAAGAACCCTCGACTGAATCTCAGCTCGATTCCGGTCGTTGACACGGGCCGTTGGGCCTATCCACCCTGTGAGGCCTACAGCTCATGGAAAGGACGCCGTTCAAGAAGTGCCCCCAGTTTGGAGAAAAATTCCCACACAGTGACCATCACAAGGTCTGTAACCTGTGCTTATCACAGAACACGACGAGTCCAGCTGTCCAGCCTGCGCATCCTTTCGATCCAAGAAGACTATTCGAGATCGGAGGGCTCGTCGACAAATCATGCAGAGATCAGCTCTGGAACCGGAGGGTCCTGATGTCCCTTCGGAAGATTCCAAAGATCTCAAAATCGTATCTGGGGCAGACGACTCTGATAACTCCATACCTTGAGGTCAACACGTGAGTACTACTGCCCCTGCCCCAATCCCAACACCCAAATCGAAGGCAAAGGTCAACACTCTGCCTCTGGGGCCCAGTCGCGACCGAAAAACTACTTCAGAAGCCCCGCCTTCGAGCTTGGGTCCGAAGAAAATACCAAAGCCTTGCGGTAGCTCTGGACCGAGCAAACCGCATGTGCCAATACCACCAGCTCCCTCGGCACCGAAATGTCCCGGTTCCAAAAAGAACTCTGAAACAGTCGACTCCGAAAGACAAACCGGCTCCGAACATAAAAAAAAACTGCTTCCAATGCTTCCAAGCAGACGAAACCAGCTTCGGCTCCAAAGCCAAGATCTTGGGAGCCACGACCTACGCCAAAGGACTCTGCCACGACTCCGAAGGCTAAGGGCACAGAGGACACAACCACGCTCGAAACCGAAAAAATCGTCACCGAAGGCGGTTCCTGAAGAAGAGGAGCTTTTTCACCCTCATCCTCTTTAGAAAAAGATCTATATTGACCCAGACACAGGATATGTTTCTACTGGGCCACACAGAAAGAGGAACTTGGATACAGCACCTCCACCTCCAGTGCCTGTAAAGAAGGACGACTCTGCCACATCACCTGCGCGCCCTTATTCTCTTATACCTCACTCTGTTCCTCCTCCTCTTCCTTTACCTCCTCAAAATTCTCCTCCTCATTTCTCACCACAACATACACCTCCTCATAATAATAATGATGATATTATGGGGAGAGGAAATGACCCTTTTAACTACCCAACAGTTCCACCTGACTGGGAGTCGCCAGAATCCCACCAGATGTCCCATAGAATGTACCAGATATTCCTGATCCTGATCCATATGCATACCCATCCAAACCTTCTCCTCCAGAAGATAATATTGGGTTTGGACACTTACTCAATAGAGCTGCCATCCATCATGTGGTCACAATGCATGGCTTCGGTTAGTATTAGATTCCTTACCTTCGAATATCCCCAGGCGTCAGACTGGATCCGGAAAATTTTGCGAAGCAGTACCCCTGCGCGTCGGTAGGCGTCGTCTGCGGCTCCGCGTCAGGCGTCGTTGGCGCCGGGATGACATCGCCGGAGTACTTAGACGCCGCCCTCGCGTGCTGACGTCTGTTCTTCTTTTTTTCGCGGCAGCAAGCGCACGTCCGGAGGAAATGGTACCCTATAGTCACTTTTTGGCTAAGCTTTTTCGATCCGTTTTGAGTCGTGCGACTCCATCGGTGCCGGTAGGGTGCCCGGGTTCAATGCCTGTGCCGACTGCAAGCAACTGATGCCGGTTACCGACCCCCACCGCCGATGCCTACAGCGCCTTGAGCTCCAGCAGTCGGCCCCGCGCCGCTCGAGGTCCAGGTCCGGAAGGCGGTCGAGGGAGCGGTCGCGGGGCCGGAGTCATCACAGCTCGGCGAGACACCACTCGTTGGGCTCCAAGTCCTCAGGTAAGAGGAACAAGAAGTCGAAGAGGCGACATCGCGCTTCTGACACCCAAACCCCCCCCCCCCCCCCCCCCCCCCCCCCCCCCCCCCCCCCGGCAGGGTTCGGGTGACAACGCCCACGGGGCTCCGCCAGAGCCGCAGGCATCGTGGCCTGCTCCATACCCGCCGGTCCCTGGGCAGAACGCGACGCGGGAGATCGACGCCTTCCTCATGGCCATGAGGTCGCTCTCTCCTCCGTCTGGCTCCGTGGTGCCTGCGGGCCCAGCGGACCCGACTGGGAGCCCAAGCAGGCCGGGTGCTTCGCCCCGCACCGTCTGCGACTTCAGTCCCGACTCCGCACGGCCCCTCCGGATCCGGGTCGCCGCTGGTCGACCTTACGACCCCGCCGGCGCCGACCCCTAGGGTGTCACCCCGGGCGCCGTCCCTGGTCCAACCTTTGGTCCGGATCCGGCATCGGAGCGGCGTCGCTCGACGGCATATTCGGCGGCGGCCGAAGAGGAATTCTTCGAGGATCTGGGTCCATCCTTTATCCCTGGATTTCAGGACATGGATGACGAAGGAGACTGGGGGGGGGGTCTGAGGACCCCCTGGCACGTGAGTGCCAGTCATATGAGGACTGGACACAGGAACTAAGGGAAGCCAGTGGCCTAGATACCTCCCCAGACACTGGTTTTGTCTCTCCCCCTACCGTGGCTACGGAGGAGGGCGCAGCTTATAGTGTGGTGTTGATGAGGGCAGCCAAGGCCTTCGCTCTTGAGCTCCCCGTCGCAACAGTGAGGTCCAACATCCTCACAGAGGTCCTTAAACCGCAGGTAAGCTCCCCAGAGCCTCTACTGCCGTTTAATGTGGCTCTCACGGATGTCCTGTTGGGCACTTGGTCCAGGCCCACTACAGGTCCTCATGTAGATAGGAACGTCGCTAGGCACCACCGCCCAGCCCCCAGGAGACCCTAGTTTCTTGTCCACCCACCCCACCCCGAGATTCTGGGTATACAGGCCTCTACCTCCCAATTCGCATTCCCGACGGCACCACCAGATGGGGAATCCAAGAGGTATGAACAGTTCGGAAGGATGGTCTCCTTCCTTAGTTTGGGGTTGTGGTCAATCAACACCGCGTGCCTCTTGGGCTGTTACACCCACTCTCTGTGGGATACGGTTGCGGGCGTGCTGCCTGAGTGCCCGGAGGGAGCCCGGGCGAAGCTCGCTCAAGCCCTTGCGGAGGGAAGGGACGCAGCGTGGTACTCTATCAGATATGGACTGGATACCACGGATTCGCTAGGCAGAGCGATTTCCACATCTGTGGTGGTTCGCCACCATGCCTGGCTGAGGTCAGCCAACTTTTCGGCCGATGTCCAAAACACCCTTATGGACATGCCGTTCGAGGGCAGCCACCTCTTCGGTGGCAGGCAGATCATGCGCTGGAACGCTTTTAGGACTCCAGGGCTACGGCCAAGTCCTTGGGCCTGTCGGCCCCGCGCCAGCAATCTTCTGCCCAGCGCTCCTTTTGTGGCCACCGAAGAGGTTCTCCCACATGTCCTGCCAGCCACAGGCCGCAGACTAACATTCAACTCGGTGGCGGACGTGGTTACCGTCGCGGCGGTAACAGGGGACACGGCACGGCCAGTCCACATCCACCCCCGCAGCATCTGCCTCAAAGCCTTCCTAATCTGAGCTTTCAGGCCCATTTGACGCCAGTTGGGGGCAGGGTTTGCCATCACCTCATCCACTGGCGCTCACTCACATCGGACAGTTGGGTGCTGCAAATCATCCGAAGGGGCTACTCCCTCCCCTTCGAGGCGACCCCTCCAGCCATGCCACCGCGTGTCGGGGGATCACTTGCAACTTCTGCAAGAGGAAGTTACAGCCCTCTTGGCCAATGGGGCCATCGAGCGCGTTCCTGGGCCAGAAGTAGGGTGTAGTTGTTACTCCCACTACTTTCTGGTTCCCAAGAAAGGCAAAGGGGGCCTACGCCCTTTCTTGGACCTCCGGAACATCAACGGCTTCCTCCGGAAGGAGAAGTTCAAGATGCTAACTTTGGCTCAGGTCTTAGCTGCCCTAGACCCGGGAGACTGCATGGTAGCGTTGGACTTGCAGGGCGCCTATTACCACATCCCCGTCCTGCCGGCCCACCGGCGCTACCTGCGGTTCACGATAGGCCACGAGCACTTTCAGTTTACCGTGCTCCCCTTCTGCCTTACCAGTGCCCCACGGGTGTTCACAAAAGTGATGGCGGTGGTCGCAGCTCATCTGCGCAGGTTAGGGGTTTCAGTCTTTCCCTACCTCGACGACTGAGCTGTTCTAGACTCTGCGCACTTTTGGGTTTATCCTCCCGAACAGCGGGTTCGGGATATTCAGGCTCTGATTCCGATCTTTCAGCCTTTATCCCGAGTCTCGGTCAGGTTGACGCTGCGACTTCTGGGGCTGCTGGCCTCCTGCATCCTTCTGGTGCATCACACCAGGTGGCGGATGCGGGCTCTGCAGTGGGACCTGAAGTTTCAGTGGGCCCAGCATCAGGCCAACTTGTCCGACCATGTCTTGATCTCGGACGACACTGCAAGACAGTTGCAGTGTTGGCTCACGGACCGCGATTGGGTCAGCGGCAGATCCCTCTCCCTACCCCACCCAGAGCACGTAGTTGTGACGGACGCGTCCCTCCAGGGCTGGGGGGGGCCACATGGTAGAGGCGGAGATCAGAGGCCTCTGGTCTCCGTCGGAGTCCCGGCTCCACATCAACCTTCTGGAGCTGCGGGTGATCCGGCTTGCACTGAAGGCATTCCTCCCCTCTGTCCGGGGGAGTGTAGTGCAGGTGTTCACGGTCAACACCACCGCCATGTGGTACTGCAACAAAAAGGGCTGGGTGGGGTCGTGGACCCTTTGCCAGGAGGCTCTGCGCCTCTGGCAGTGGCTGGAACATCAGGGCGTGAGCCTGGTGGTTCAACACCTGGCAGGTTCCCTGAACACCAGGGCGGACAAACTCAGCCGTTGGTGCATGATGGATCACGAATCGCATCTGAACTTGGACGTGGCGCAAGGCCTCTTTCAGCAGTTTAGTGAGCCTTGGTTAGATCTATCCGCCACAGAAGAGAAAGCGCAATGTCATCAGTTCCGGGCGTTGGAATTTCCAAGGCGGCACTCGCTCGGAGACGCTTTTCGTCGCGAGTGGAGTTGCGGTCTACTGTACGCCTTTCCGCCTATACCACTTCTGCCCAGAGTGCTGAAGAAGATCATGTGCGACCGGGCCCAAGTCATCCTTGTGGCTCCGGACTAGGCACGAAGATGCTGGTATCCCGAGCTACTCAGCATGTCTGTCGATCCCTCGGTCCTTTATCTGCCCCTTCAGGAAGACCTTCTGTCGCAGCAGCAGGGGACGGTCCTCCACTCGAACCTGTCCAGTCTCCATAGACCTGCGTGGAGATTGAGCGGCGGCAGTTGAGGCCATTTGACTTGCCTCCTGAAGTCTGTAATGTGATTCTGGCAACCAGGCGTCCCTCCACAAAATCTGTATACGCCTGTAGGTGAAACAAATTTGTGGCATGGTGCACAGCAAAGGCTGTGGATCCCCTTTCTGCCCCTCTTTCAGAGGTTCTCCTCTTTCTTCTTTCTCGTGCCCTGCTCTGGGCACTCTTAAGGGCTACCTCTCTGCCATTTCCGCCTTCTTAAGGCTCCCTGATCAGCCCTCTTTGTTCAAGTCCCCGGTTGTAAATAGGTTTTTGAAGAGCATCACTCATATGTTTCCTCCTGTTCCTTTCGTGATGCCTCAGTGGGACTTGAACCTTGTTCTGACTTATCTGATGTGTGCTCCCTTCGAGCCACTTCATAACTGTCTCTTCGCCTCCTTACTCTTAAGACTGCATTCCTCTTTGCCATCACCTCTGCCAGGAGAGTGAGTGAGCTCCAGGCTCTTTCTTCTCATCCTCCCTTCCTTTCTGTCCATCTGGACAAAGTTGTGTTGCAGACGCGACACACTTTCCTGCCCAAGGTAGTCACAGCCTTCCACATTGGGCAGTCCATCACCTGGCCCACCTTCTTTCCGCCTCCGCATCCCTCGAAAGAGGAAGAGAGGCTCCACCATCTGGACCCAAAACGTGCGCTCTCATATTATCTGGATCGCACACGCCAGTTCCGGGTAGATGACAACTCTTTGTTGGGTACGTGGGCGCTAGGAAGGGACGGGCGGTGCACAAACAGACCATTTCTCGCTGGGTCATCTTGTGTATCAAGGCTTGTTACTCTCTGGCTAAAAAGGAGCCTCCTGTGGGGCTACGTGCCCATTCCACTCGGGCCACGGTGGCCACTACTGCCCTGGGTCGGGGAGTCCCCTTGCAGGACATCTGTCAGACAGCTACGTGGGCCTCGTTGCACATGTTCGCAAGACACTACTGCCTAGACAGCCAAGTCCTGAGAGATTGCTTTTTGGGCCGTTCGTTCTCCAGGACTTTCTGGTGTGATCATTGGTTCGCAGACCCACCACCGGGGTTGGTATTACTGGGGTATCTATTCTAAGATAAGGAATCTAATACTAACCTGTTTCTTTTAGATGCACAAGTTACTTACCTTCTGTAACGATATATCTGTAAGAAACAGTAGTTCGTATTCGATTCCTTACCGCCCCACCCATCCTCCCCGTTCTGCGAACCGATATCTAGGGTTACGGTCATCCCCTTTCAGGGCCCTAGTTTTCATGGCGCCAGTGTTGGTTTTTATCATGGCTCTGTGTTTCTGGCACGGAAAAGCTGTGTACAAGAACGGACGTCAGCGCACGAGGGCGGCGTCTAAGTACTCCGGCGACGTCATCCCGACGACGGACGCGGATCCGCAGACGACGCCTACCGACACGCGGGGGTACTGCTACGCAAAATTTTCCGGATTCAGTCTGACGCCTGGGGATATTCTAAGGTAAGGAATCTTAATACTAACTACTGTTTCTTACAGATATATAGTTACCGAAGGTAAGTAACTTGGGCTTGAAGAACAACACTCTCTCCCAGCCAGAGGGTTCATGCAACTAATACCAATACTAATAACCAGTCGACCCCAGCCGTTTGTGGCAGCTCTCACACAGGGTACTCTTGGTCTGGGAGCTCCGGCCGGTCCGCCCAGTCGACCCCAGACGGGTTCATTTGTCCCCAGTCTGGGAGCTCCGGATGGACCACCCAGTCGACCCCAGCCGAGTGACCCAGTTCCTTGCTTGGGAGCCGCGGAGACCTCCTCCAGTCGACCTCAATTAAGACTGTTTCCTTGTCCCTCCTTTGAGGAATTCTGCAGCTTGGCTCACACGGTAGCCTCGGGATCTCCGCTTGACCCATTACCTCCCAAATTCTGGAAGGCCTTCCACGCTGAACTTTTTCAGCCTCTGCATTCTATCTGTCTCCAGTCTTTGGAGTCGGCATCGGTCCCTGAATGCTGGAAGTTAGCAGTAGTGTCACCTGTGCTCAAGAAGCCAACGCTGGACCCTGCTTGCCTTTCCAACTATAGGCCAATCTCTCTGCTCCCATTTCCTATCAAGATCATGGAAAAATGGGTGACCCGTTCGCTCTCAGGTTTCCTGGAGAACATCGGTTGGTTTGACGAGGCACAGTTTGGCTTCCGCCCCGGGCACGGGACGGAGTACGCACTGGTATCCGTACTGGACACCCTTCGTTCGCGTGTCGACAGTGGTCGGGCAGCTTTTCTAGTGCTGCTCGACATGTCGGCCGCGTTTGACACGGTTTGCCATCAGACCCTTATCAGGAGACTAGAGGAGTGTGGGGTCACAGAGGGGGCAAGAGACTGGCTGACATCTTACTTGGGTAGCCGGCAACAGCTGGTCTCGCTTCCTCCATTCTGCTCTGAGCCAAGGAAAGTTGGACAGGGGGTCCCACAGGGCTCGGCCATCAGCCCTATACTTTTTAACCTGTACCTTCGCCCCTTGGTCCAGCTTATAAAATCTTTTGGTGTTTCGGCTTTTAACTATGCCGACGACACCCAGCTGGTCTTCTCTCTGGAAGGAAATAATGCGGTTCCGCTGGAGACATTTCACCACTGTATGGCAGCCACAGCGGACTGGCTACGGGCCAATTCCCTCCAATTTAACAGCTCAAAGACGGAGGTGCTTTACTGTTCCATAGATCGGATCCCGCGAGCTCTTCCTGAGAACTTTTGGCCTACCTCCTTTGCCGAGCCAGTAGCGGCGGCGGAATCAGCTCGCAATTTGGGGGTGATCTTCGGCCCAAATCTACAGCTTGATCTGCACGTCAATAAAACCATCTCTACGTGCATGATGCTGTTACGCATGTTGCGTAAAGTTCTGCCCCTTCTCCCCGCCCAGGCCAGGCCGGAAGTAGTCCGCAGTACCATTCTAAGTCGTTTAGACTACTGCAATGCGCTACTTCTGGAGGCCCCTAAAAATCTGGTGGGGAAGTTACAACGGGTGCAGAACATGGCCGCCAAGTTGGCTCTTTCTCGTCCTAGGTCCAGCTCTTCCACTCTCGCTTTAAGAGACTTACACTGGCTTCCGGTTTATCTGCGTGTGTCGTATAAAGCCGCGTGCCTGGTGTTTAAGGCAGTACATCAACAGGGCCCAATACCACTGCGGAATATGTTTGCCTGGTACTCTGCCTCGCGGCCCCTTCGTTCCTCTTCGGCACAACTGCTGGTGGTCCCGAGGTTTCAAAGAGTTAGGATGGGTGGCCGCTCATTCAGTGTTGCAGCGGCCACACTCTGGAACTCCCTGCCTCTTTCTCTGAGAAGCCACAAGGACTACCTGCCATTTAGGAAAGCGTTGAAAACGCATCTCTTTCCGACTATTGTCTGAGCAGTGAGAAGTGCAATCGTTCCGAAGTTCAAAGCGCCAGGATGCCCTCTGGGTGACAGGTCTGCACTCTACAAGTACACTAAATAAATAAATAGGCATGATGGCATCTTGCATTTTTATTGTACCATATGCAAGACTGCAAATGCGCCCATTACAGGAATGCTTAGCACAGCAGTGGAACCAGGCTCAAGGACAACTTACAGACCTGGTGTTGGTAGACAGCTGCACATATCGCTCCCTGCAGTGGTGAAACACCAAAAACTTGTCAAGAGGGCGGCAGTTCCTTGAGCTTGTTCCACAGGATGACAGGATGGGGAGCCCATCTCCTACACCATACAACTCAGAGAAGATGGACCACACAACAAAAAGTGCTCCACATCAATCACCTAGAGCTGCTAGCAATATTCCTAGCACTCTAGTCCTTCCAAGTACATGTACAAAACAAAGCTGTCTTAATCCGGACAGACAACATGACAGCCATGTACTACATTCAAAAACAAGGCGGCACACATTCTCTGCAACTATCCCAGCTTGCACAGAACATTTGGAGATTGGCCATTCCAAAAAACATATATCTGCTAGCAGACCACCTTCCAGGGGTTCACAATCAGATTGCAGATCTGTTAAGTCGACAGACAACAGATTCACGAATGGCAACTACATCCGCAAGTTCTTCTACCATTCTTTCACAAGTGAGGTCACCCAGACATAGATCTGTTTGCCACACATGAATGTTTAGGTTCCACTCTCCAGTGTGGAACCTAAACATTGCTCTTACCAGGCTCATGGGTTCCCCTTTTGAACCTTTACACAAATGTGAACTGCAATTCCTCACATGGAAAACAGCTTTCCTTATTGCTATTCCCCTCTCAGGAGAGTGAGTGAGATTCAAGCTTTCGCTATACAAGAACCATTTTTTACAATTACACCGTAACAAAGTGGCTCTAAGAACAAATCCCAAATTCCTTCCTAAAGTCATTACTCCATTTCATCTAAACCAATCAGTAGAATTGCCAGTGTTTTTTCAAAACCCTGACTCTGTAGCAGAAAGAGTTCTACAGACGTGAAAAGAGCACTTCTCTATTACATTGACAGGACCAAATCCTTTCTAAAAACAAAACAATTATTTGTAGCTATCTCGCCACCACATAAAGGCAACCCCATCTCTAAAGCTGGAATTGCAAGGTGGATTGTAAAACGCATACAAATATGCTACCAAAAAGCAAAACATACATTAACAATTCCTCCTAGAGTGCACTCCACACGCAAGCTTGGAGCCTCTATGGCTTTCTTAGGGAACATTACCCTAGAAGACATATGCAAGGCAGCAACATGGTCTACACCACATACCTTCACTAAACACTATTGTGTTGATGTGCAAGCCAAGCAGCAAGCTGCTGTAGGCCAAGCTCTCCTTGAAACTCTTCCAAACTACTGCAAAAGATGGAGGTGACCCCCGCTAGAGGAGACACTGCTGTATAATGTGTGAGATCTGAAGCTCATATGCCTCGAACAGATAATGCTACTTACCAGTATGCATCTGTTCTTGGCATGTAGAGCTGCAGAGTCTCTCACGCTCACTTGCCTCCCCGGGACTTGTATCTGTTCCAGTTCTATCTTAATTAGATATACACACATGGACATCCTTTTTTCTTTCTACTAACGCCATCATTTCCCATCAGGGCGAAAAACAATCTAAGGATGGAGTTGATGCCCATGCACACTATCGTCCAAGGGAGGAGTCACCTATCTCATGACTACAAAGACTTCCTCCAAGACGACAACAACATGCAATCATCCGAGCCCAACACCAGGTGGTGATCTAATGCTCAGTGTGAGACTCTGCTGCTCTACATGCCGAGAACAGATGCATACTGGTAAGTAGCATTTTCCTTATGGATGAGGGTATCCGCAAGACATTGGTATCAGATAACTGAGAATAGTTCATTTAAAAAAAAAAGACCGAGTGGGTGTCAAACACGAGAGTGGCATTATTCAGACCTCAAGCCAGTGGACTATTGGAGCGGGTCAATCCACTTATTATGAAGAACATTCAACTGTTCTTGGCCAGTGGGTTGCCATGGGAAAATGAATTAAGGACATTAATTTGGGCACCACTCTCCGTGAGGGGAGTATCACCTTTCAACTCCCTTAATGGAAGGGAACCAGGTAGGAAGGAAATTCCAGCATGATTGAAGAGTGAAGAATGTGTGTGGGTTGATTGGAACGCAGTCAAAGAAGTTTGGTGGAGAAATAACAGAAATCAAAGAAATATTATGATGCTATGAAAGGTGTTTAAAGAATGGACATTAGGAAGGGTGATTGGGTGGTAGTGAGAAAAGGTGGATTTGTCAGAAAAAGGGAAACCAAGTTCTCTCAACCTGTGTCAAAGTGAAAGAAGTAAAAGAGAGTGTAGTGATCCAGGAGGATTGGTCGATCTGGAGCTTGGGGAGTGTGTGCCAGTTCCCGAAAGGAAATGTGGATGATGAATAATTATATGATGTGCCATTGTAGAATTACTTATGTAAATGGAAAAGTTACTTACCTTTAGTAACAATGTATCTGGAAGAGACATAGTCTAGCAGCACATTCCTTAACTTTTGAATTCTCCCCAGGTATCAGAATGGATCTGAATCTTTTTTAGCAATACCTCTGTGCGCCGGGGGACGGCATCGTACGGCTCGGTGATGAGCTGTTAAAGTCCCCTCCGGCGTGTAGTCGTCGGTTTCTTCCGTGAAACCATCTGCACCAGAACGCAGAGCCACGATAGAAACTGGCTCCGGAAACAGTGTACCAAAAAGATCAAAAATCGTTGAAACAATGACTAGGAAAGTAGCAATAAATGGTTTGTCAATACCAGCCAAGGACTTTAAGGAAAAGACCAAATGAATCACTGAAGCAAGCGAAACCATGCGCACTGGTGTATAAACCAGGCTTGCAGAAGAAAACACTTCATTCTACCAGTCACTCACAAATGGAAATGAGTGGTATGGAAAACCCAGAACAAGACCTATGAGGCAAGACTGCATGATTTGTTGAGTCATACCACAACATGAAACAGTGATCACTGGAGTATAAAACCAGTAGTGAAAGGGGGAATGATACCTACATCAATGTCATTCGAAGAGCGGGGAGGATGGGCAGGGCATTAAGGTATCTGCGGCTAGACTGTCTTTACCAGATAACATGGTTACAGAAGGTAAGTCATTTTTCCATCTGATAGAGACATCTGTCCGCATATTCCTGAACTTTTTAATTAAATACCATAGCTATACCCAACCAGCTGGTGGGGCTGCAAACTAATTCTACAAAAGTGCAGAAAGAGAACTAACTGGTAGAAATTAGCCACAGACCAGACATACATAGGAATTAGATGAAAAAAACCATGACTCCTTATAAAAATCGTGGTAATGGCACAAACAATAAAAATAAGAAACCACCCCACATGTACAGAAAAAAACAAACCAAAGCCTCTAGGGAAACAGGACAAAATCCTGCCAGAAGATCCCAAATCCTACAAAAGGTCTCAGCGAGGACCAGCCGGTCTAAACTAAAAAGAGACCAGACACATGTAGGAAAGACTAATTATATGGACCGTGGCAAGGGCCACAGGAAAGTAAAATGAATCCTCCTGTAGGCACAGTCATATACGACTCCAGAAAGGCTATTAAACTTTAACCTAACATAAGCATCAGTCGTACCAACAAGTAATAAGGATGATGTAGTACCATGAATTAAGACCGAAGGTGAAATGAATGCCAATCCAATGTAGAGTACTTGATAGCAAGACAGTGAGAACTAAGGACTCCCAACGGACCGCGGATCTAGAGGGAAATCGGCAGGAACAGAATGAACAAAGCAAAAGATGCCATAGTCATCCTTTTTTTTTTTTTTTTTTAAATTATGGTGTTTGCCACAAAACTGTAATAAATAAAGTACCCTTTTAAACACAGCTGAAGAAAGATAATCATATTTTGTCATATGTAACAATCACCGGCAGAATAATAGGGCCATAATTCTGAAAGACCCCCACACAAGGGATTTCTGAACCAGGTTATAATGGAACATGGATACAGAAATATCCATGGAAATGTCTGACCGACTAAAATTAAGACCAAGGACTGCTAAAATCAATACCTAGCCCTGAATAAAAAGAATGACCACCAGAGTGAACTGTGAGGCTCACCTAGCATGTAACCCCACAGAGGTGGAAAAGAACAGCAGTATATATAAATACGCTGCAAGCTAGAAAAGACTTATGCCGAATCCAATACCAACTGTCTCCCAACAGAATGGTAATGATTATACCGATATATATCTGCCGTAAACGTATATCCACATAAATACAAAACATCTATGCAAATCTGTATATTCATTGCCCAATGAATGTGTATATCAATATAAGGGTCCCATACATATAAGGACCAGTGAAGAAGACACTCACTATCTCCTAACCAGAGACAAACAAAAAATATTGCTACATAATCTTTACCCTTACAAATAGCAGTATTATATCCAAAATGTACAACCAGAAAACTAAAATATGCACTCCCAAATAGAAAGGAGTTGGAGCTCCACAACAGGCCATAATAATAGAACTCTGATGGGAGGGACCGAATAAAGTTCTTTCTTCAACCGACTACATGGATTTAGCCTGTCAGTAAATTGGATGAGGATCACTCCGAGAAGGAGGGGAAAAACCCTGTCACCTCAAAAAGAGTGTAAAATGAAACCCAAACAACTTGTGTGTAATAGACACCAATGACCACATAGATGGATTCACTCTTTACCCACCAGAGTAGCATGGTAAACCTGAAGTATTAAAAAGACCTTGATACCATACAATGGAAGTAACAAAAATAAATGTCGCAATCGGCAACGGTTGAAGAATACACCACCAAAACAAGCAGAGAAAAAAACACTCCAAAAGGAGGGAACCAAAATCTATGTACCATCACATCTAAGGGATACAACTTGCTGAAATAAGATATCGAACAAAAACTGTGATCCCAGAAACAGAAGTTCCAATGAACTGACAAGTCGGGTCCTGTACCAATAGGGACCAACTGTTAGTGAAAAGAAAAGGCAAGAAGCCTACTGCAAAGGCTTCTACAAGCAGGTAACCTAGGTGATTGATTTCACATGAGAAAGAAACCATAGATCCAAAACTTTTGAGTGAGTATCTCCTCTGCAGAGATAACCAAGGAACCTAACTATGGGTAGGGCAAAACCCATGTAGGGCCTCAAAGAAAAACAACCTGTCATCAACAGCAAGAGTACCATAAGAAATAAGACCTGCAAAGGCAGAAACACCACATCTGGTGACACTGCCCAACAAAAAAAATAAACATAATGGAGTATTAAGCCGAATTACAAACCACCTGCACAGGAACATCTCTTAAAATACAGCAACAGTTGAAAGAAGGGAACAGTGCTAAGGGTCTGAGCCACCAAGACTGTCCCTAAACCAATGCAAAGTGGCATCTGCATGGACATGAAACAAATGAACACCCTCAAATGGCATGTCAATTAAAGCTTACTGGACTGCCTCTGAAAATCCAACCAGAACGAAGCCAAGCTTGCCGGCGTAACACCACAGGAGATGCCATGGCTCGACCAATTGAATTTGTGGTGTCAATTCCACACCAAATGATCAACCTAGCTGCCTGTTGCCCATCCAAAGTTAGCTGACTCAGTTCGTTCCTATTAGCCTCCAGAAACAGTGGGAATAACTGCCTCAGAGAATGCCATGAGGCATGAGAAAAACATCCAAGGGCTCAAGTTGTGTTGATGGAACGTAAAGCATCACTGGTGGAAGAGAACATACGTTTTTCACAAGAGTCTTGCTTTCGCGAATCTTTGTAAATCGGAGTATGAGGAAGACTATCCAGATCGTGGGAATCTGTAGTGGGCTGAACCACAAAACTGTGGTGTGTCGGTCGACTAAGAAGGCAAGCAGGATCCGGGCAGGGCGGTGCTTGTGGGCAATAGAATGGTCCACAGGCGCACAAGTATCAGGTGTAGCCCATGCCACCAGTAAAATATCATATGCCTCATAAATGGGTACTGCTGGCTCAATCCCTGACTGACCCGGATCAAGACCCTCAGTGAGGTGGTCTGTAGATTTCTCCACTGAAGGCAGAGACAGCCACCCTTTTTAACAAATCCGCCAAGAAAGAACTGGCTTCCGAGGCAAGCCAGGTGGAGATAGGCCAGAAGCTGGAGAGGAAAGGAGTCTAGCCCACTTGCTTCGCCTGAATCAGAAATCCAACTGTCTATCATAGGAGGATCTGTAGGCACTGGGTGCTCAAAAAAAAACCCTTCGTCATTTCCTTCCACAAACTGTCCATGTGAAGCTCCCACAGAACCATGAATTACCTGCTCCGTATACGACGTTGATCAAAGCCGACACAGTAATGTATTGACTTCGGCATGAGAAGTTGGACGGCACCGACAAAAGGAGTCGAGGCGATGTCGACTCAGCGGGTTTATGCACTGAAACTGATTTGGAGCGTTCCGGCGCCAAAAAAACCTCTGTCGGAGGAACTGAGGTTACTCCGGAGTCGGTCAGCACTCCAGATGTGAATCCCAAAGGGTTGTGCACCGATGTCACTGTGTCTAAGGAGCTAACTGCAGCAGAGGATGAGATCATGGCTAGGACACAGTCATTGCACCCATCGGCTCCTTGGGACCTGGAGACGCTCCAGCGGAAGATGGGGGCTCAAATATGATATGACGAGCAGCATAATACTTTTTCATATGGGCCTGAGTTGCCCTAGCTCCAGGAAAGGCAGGGAAGCATGGGAGCGACTCTTGCAAGGAGTCCTCGGCATGAGGGGCCGCTTGAAGCCCCGCACGGCGGCAACTTCGATCATTTACGACGACACTTACCATGGGATGTGGACGGGGACTTGGACTGCTTCTGCCGTTCACTGGATGGAGAGAGAGAGACACGCCCATGAGAACGGCCGACCGACGTGTAGGAGAACTAGAAGCCCACGACAATCGCTTCCTTCGTTGCTCTCGCAACGCCTTTGGTTCCAGCCATTGGCATGCGTTGCACTCTTCAGTGTCATGTTGCTCACCCAAGCACATTTGTATGGGATGAGGATCCATACCAGACATCTGCCGAGCACAAGATCCTCAGGATTTAAAAGCAGAAGGCATAGAGAGCTGCCACACGGTTTCAGGCGAAAAATCGTCACAGCAAGCCGAAAAGCAGCCAGAGGTGCTCTTCTCCTGATCCACGTTTCACCAAGGAAAAGAAGAAACTGATGTCCGCCTGCTGGAGGGGACTGATATGGCTCCAGTGGTGTCCGAACCGGAGTAGATGTTGTCACAGAGCCCTATGACACCGGCGCCCAGAGGTACTGCTGAAAAATGTCCGGAACCAGTCTTGATGCCTGGGGAGAATTCAGAAGTTAAGGAATCTGCAGAAAGATGTCTGTATCGGATGCATTTCTTAGCAATGTTTTTCTACAACTCTAGGTACTGCGTTTTGTTAAGTATGTTGCAATAGTATGTTAATTAGTTTCCTCTTTATTGTCTATTTGTATTTTTATGTACATTTAGGGGGAGATATGTAGAGTTGTTAAAATGCTAGCCATGTAAGAGAATTAGAATGTGGTGAGGAATGTATTGGTATACTTGAAGTGGATTATTGGGAGAAGGCTGGGAAGCTGTGAGCTGGAAGTGACTTACAGGACACAATAAACTCCTGAAGTTTCACTCTGTATATACTCTGTGGATCCTTACACTATTGAAGTAAGAAACCTTGAAGTGTAATGGGCTCTATCCTATTACTTGTCTCTCAAATGAGTCAAGTCACTGGATTTTTTTTCTCTATGCAAACACTCACACCTCATGACTGAGTTAGATTTCTTTCGCAAGGCCAGTGTTACCATGGTCATACCTCTGTCACAGCTGGGCCATGGAAACAACCTCTCCCTTGGATCATCACTCTACTTGCTGAAGTAATACCTCTATCCATCTGGGCAATGCAAAAACTTCTAACTTGGAGTTACCTTGGAGCACTATGTACCTGCTGCAAAGTCTTCAAGGAATACTGAATGCAGTAGCTAGATTTGTTATTCTTCTGACTGCATATGACTAAACACTTCAACCTACTTCAAGGCGCTTTGCTTTGCCTATATGGCCATCTGTTACTGGATAAGAATAACTGCTGTCAATCTCTACCTGCAAGAAATTTCATATTGATGGAACTTATTAAATGCCCTCCCAGCAAAGAAAACACATTTAGGCTCACATATAATTCAAGAAACCGATGTATCCAGTCTTAGAAATGAAGCTAGTCGTCCAGATTAACATGGTCAGTACCAGCATGTGCAAAGCTGCCTCTCACTATCCTGAACCACGCCAGACTTTATCGCTGCCATGATAAGAGCACCCATTGTTCATATATAGGCCTTATTACAAGCTTTAACACTTCCAAGCAAGGACAGCCATGAGAAACAAGTGTTTTGTCTGGAGGACAAAATGCTATATAAATGTAACTGCAATATAGTACAAGATGGCCAAGCTGTGGCAAGATTTCTGAAGTTCCAGGATGGTGTTTGCCGCTTTTTTGGCAATTTACAAGAATCCCTTAGAATGCCTGATAAGTATTGTATTTTGCGAATTACTCCAATAGGATTGCTGTTGTATAGTATTGGCAATGTATTTCTCTTATACCAAATATATTTGCTGAAAATATTTGCACCTCTCCCGCCTCAGATATAGATATTGTAAGGTTAGCGAGCTTCCAAGATGTGAACAAAGATATTGGCTGTTAATGAAAACTGTACCTTACACATGCTAATTTTCTTCTG
This sequence comes from Lissotriton helveticus, assembly GCF_964261635.1. Taxonomy (NCBI): domain Eukaryota; kingdom Metazoa; phylum Chordata; class Amphibia; order Caudata; family Salamandridae; genus Lissotriton; species Lissotriton helveticus. Next base: position 467,816,971 of record NC_136060.1, on the reverse strand, counting down.
ATCACAGGGAGTTAAAATGTACATTTTGATATTTTCATTTAAAAGAACCATTGTTTAGCATTATTGTAAAGACTTTTCAGTTGTTATGCTATTGTATTCAACTTTATGGAAAATAAGTTCTCTTAAATATTTTTAATATCTTTTTCCTTAAAGACTGCTTACCCACCAACTCATTATATCCGGAGAGTTCCTCAAAGAAAGATCCACTATTTCACAGGATTACAGGTTCTCCAGCTCATTATCCTTTGCGGTTTTGGAATGTCACCCCTGCCTTACATGAAGATGATCTTTCCTCTCATCATGATAGGAATGATACCAATCAGGTAAAGATTCAGAAGGTGCTATTGTTTTTGGACTTGAAAACAGTAAATCATTGAAGATAAGAGTAATTTGCTGAAGTCATTAATTGGCAAGATCCTCCTTTTGGCACCTTAAAGCAAAACATTCCTTGTCTTCGCACTGTAAATTAGGGAATCCAACCATAGAAGATAAAGTGATGCAATACATCTTAGATACTATATCGCTAGTAGATTCAAAGGCACACAGATGGGCCTGTGTGTGGTTGATCCATATATGTATGTATGTATGTATAGCCTGCTTGTGTCTCTGTGTTGAGTTGGACTGATTTGCATATGGTTGGTCTACTTTCATGAGAACATAGATGCAAAAAAAGATGGACTGAAGCTCAGGTGATGCTTCCCAGTAGCTCAAAAGGAACAACAGTACTGAACTTTCTTTTTTCTTTCCTTTTAAGAATTTCAGTTACCACCTTAATTGGTCAGGATTATCCTGGCATGGACCTCCGGTTTTGGAAGTGCAGATAAATTTAAGTTACCGCTCATTAAATAAGCTGAACCTTCGTGCTTTTCATGCTTATTTTGTATATAGAGAGTAAGACCTAACACTTTAAACCACATTGCCCTATTCATTTGGGGGTTGGCCTGATTTGCTCTTTGTTAGCTCTACCTTTTGTTAAGGCACAGGGGCATGCAGAAAAGGTGAATAAAACTAACTTGGTGTATTTATCCCTAGTGGTTAAGGCATAGTTGATATGAGCTGCAACAGTCCTCATAGTTACTCATGCTTGGGAGGGACCTCCACATATAAGTGATTGTGCAGTGTTACTAAACCTCTGTGTAACTTACCAGATGTATCTGATAGAGACTTCTAGCTGCAGATTCCTTACCTTAAATCTCCAGGCTGGATCCGGAAACTTTTGCGTGAGCAGTACACTTTGCGCACACTGTCGGGTGGTTCTTTTGGCTCTGCATGATGACAGCGTTAACGTCAGTTATGACGTCGCAGTCACCTATATAAGCACCACCCAGGGGTGCGGACGCCGCTTACTTTCTTTCCGCACCAGGGAACGGCTTACCCCTCTGTTGCTTTTTTAAAAACGTACTGTCAACTCGTACTCTTTTTTCTAGATGACTTGTAGGAAGACAGGGTTTAAACCATGTGGCAGATGTCACCTGCCATGTCGGTAACTGACCCCCACCTTGTATGTCTTTGTTGTCCCAAGCGCAACCACAACTCCAAATCGTGCTTGGACTGTCGGCCATGGCTCTGATGGCCTTGTGGGTGTGAGCTTTGAAGCTCTGTGTAGCCCGGCAGTCGAAACCAGCCATAGAGACTCCAGGGAAATCCCGGTCCTGATTGAAGAATTGGTGGTTGCAGTACCACTTCCGGAACCCCAAGTCCTCTTCCTCCCACTCGACACTCTTGGAAGAGGCAGAAGAAGAAAGTCTGTGCGGACTTCATCTTCGTTTCAACTGTGGTCTGTCGGCGAACAAGGTAAGGAGCACTGACGCTCGAAACATAGTGTTCGAGGCATGTGGCTTCTGAATTCATATCTTTGCATAGATGCCGCCTAGTGTTGGGTCCGGATGATTGCACCTTGTTGTCCTGGAAGAGACTTAGAAGTATCACAAGATAGGTGACTCCTCCCCTGGGCTACAGTGCGCATGGGCATCTTCTCCATCCTCAGATTGGTTTTTTTCCGCCATTGGGTTCGGATGTTATTCCTCTACTCCAACTTCGGAATCGAAACTAACCTACTTTCTAAGGCCAAAAGGCCTTCTACCTCGACGGTATTGTTCTCGTTCGGTACTCCTTGACTCGTTTAAACTTTCCATCTCGATCCGGTCGTCGACGCGGGCTGTTGGGCCTTTTCGACGCCACGTGGGACTGCTGTCGATGGAAAGGAGTCAGTTCAAAAGGTGCCCACAATGCCACGCCTAATTCCCGCATACTGACAAGCACACAGTATGCAACAGGTGTTTATCACCAGACCACAATGAACAAACGTGCTCAGCGTGTGCCCAATTCCGTTAGAAGAAAACCATCCGGAATAGACAGGCCGCTAGGCAAGAGATGCAGCGGCCGGCACCGGAACCGGAGAACATCTTCGATGACTAACACGACCTCCCGGAAGCGGCAGACTCTGATCTAGAAATCGTCACCTTTGAGGACATCGAGCTGAAAAAGGTCGTCCAGCACAAAAAACAAGACAAACGTATCGAACCAAAGACTCCGGTCGATCCGAAACAGGTTGTCGATCCAAAGAAGGTTGCCGAACCAAAAAAGACTGTTAAAGTACTGAAGAATGTCGACAAGGACAAAGCCGTCTAACAGAAAAAGGTCTCCGACCCTAAAGCAACAGTCGAACCAGACAGAGCTCAACGACCTAAGGCTCTTGAGCCAAAAAGTCACAACTAGTCACCAAGCCAAACACATCGGCACCAAGTGTAGGAAGGTGGATACCTGACTATGGTTACCCCCAACTTTTTGCCTAGTGTTTAGCTGTTTTTCGACTTAGTTGGCCTGGGATCCTGCTATTCAGGACCCCAGACTATCTGCTTTGTAAAATGCACTCCATGTACTGTAGGTACATACCAATTGGATATTGGGTCACTCTTGTGAGTCCCTGTATAAGTGTACATGGTAGGCCTTGGGGGCATAGGTGCACCCAAGGCCTACCAGGGGCTGCAGCATATATTATGCCACTCTTGGCTGGCCACCTAAATTGACACAACTGGGTGATCAGTCAGCTGGGGCAAGGTCTTGTAATCACCCCTTGCTTACGTATAGTATCCCTATACCTACCTTCTATATAGACACATAGTAACCTATACGTCACTCCTATGGCAGGCCTTAACAGTCCTGGAGGCAGAGTGCTTGGTTATGTGTGAGATGGTGCTCTAGCATGAGCTGAGCCGGTCTGCAGCTTTCAGAACCATGTCCTTATAGCTGTTCTATGATATTGCCATACCATATACTCTTAAGTGCAGTATAATCCTTGCGGTTAATGCTAACTTTGGTTCGCTTTATCCAAACATGTCGTGTAAGGTGTCATACGCTTTAGAATACTACCCCCTCGCCAATTTTGGCGACGGGGCTAGCATTCCACCCTTCTAGAGGGAGAAGACCTGTTGAAACTACTGTACTCGGTTAAAGTTATCCAGAGCCCCAGCATCACAAAATGGATGCTGCTGCCACAGACACAAGTCTGACCTCCTGCTGCTGGGAGTCCTTCCAGTCAGAGAGGCTTGGACAATAGGTTTCCTGCCTGGGGAGGTGCGAGCACCACCCCGGACAGGACTTTGTGTATTGGGACAGGGAGGGCTGAATAGATTGAGACACTGCCTGAGGCACACTAGGTGCTTCATGCATACACCAGTTCAAACCAGTTGCTGGGGCACTCCAGCCCCAGGTCTGGCGCGAAACTGGACAAAGGAGAGGGGTTTAACCACCCCCCCTTCCTGGTCCCACACATAGGAGGGACCTAGAAAGTCATCCAGCCCCTTTTAGTTGTATAAAAGTAGGAGCTGAGTCCTGAGACTTTAGATTAATCCTGAATTGAAACTTGACACGAAACTCTGGACCTTCGACATTCTGCTGAAGACTGAAGAATCTCCCTTGTGACCAAGGAGTGACCACCCTGGGCAACCAGGCACAATCCAGCAAATCAACTGCTTGCTTTGTCGACGTTCCTGCCGGAACCCGAGCACAGAGCCTGACAAGACCCAGACTTCCAGACCTCTCTGACCCTCTCTTCACGACTGCAGCATAGCTGAGATCCGTGGAGGCGACGAGACACGTGGGACCGGACATCTTGGAAAGCCTGCAACTTGCTAACTGTGCAGCTCCTGAGGCATCCTCGAAGCTGTGCACTGGGGATTGAGAAACCCCGAACACGAGCTCCACCTGCACCGAAGACCAGCACTCCACGAGTTCTGCGTCGGGCCCTTCTGCTCGTGTTCTGCTTGACGCGTTGTCCGGTTGCTGGCCCTTTGGCTAGTAGCCTCTGTGACGACAATCCTTTTGAATCACATCGCTGGTCTGGTTGCTCCAGACTGGCCCTTGCTTCCCTGCAAAGGTGAAGCACATCAGACCTTGCTGGTCTGCACCAGAAGCCTTTGTTGTATCCTGCGTGGCTTTCCTTTGCCAAGGCCGGTTGACTCCAATCCGGAAGTTGACCCCTCCATCTGCGAGATCCTTCGTGGGACAGCTCCTCTCCAGCACCTCGTCGTCGCCTCCTGGTCCGCGTGGCTGCAAAGCCAAGCTTCAAGACAGCACCTGATTGCTCCTCAACGTCGTCTGGTTCCTTCCTGGTTCCACCCGGTCACTGGCTAGTGACCCAGACTCTGTCCCCCTCTTCTTTCAGGTCCTCTTCATCCTCGATCCACCCTTGGATCCACCTGGACATCTTCCTCCTGGTCGCCTGCAGCATCTTTCTTCAAAGGCTCCATAGGATTCAACGGCGAAACCCGACACATCTTCACACCTATGCACCCGCCGTCCGTGGGTGAGGTAACGCGAGTACTTCGGTGCTCCAAAGGGTACTGACTATCTAAGTGTTTTTAGTTGTTTCCTCCTGTCTAAACCGGACGTGTCCTAAATCCTTCTAAATCTAACTTCTAAGTTCCCATTGACTTTGTATTGACTCACGCGTGTGTGTAAAGACACTGCATGCGCCGCCTGTGGGCCTCCTACTTCCAAACTAAGGTTCAGATAGTGTAGCCCCAGCGATGCCCTAGGCCTTTCCTTTTCTCGTGACGTGGTACTTATACCACTTTCTTAATATATGGTTTGCTTCGCCCCTAGGGCCTAACCGTAAATTGTGCAACTTAACGTATTCTGACTAAGTATCTTGTTATGTGCTTTTGCCTCTGTTCTCATAAAGAGTTCAGAGGAGTGTGTTAGTAAATAAATACATATATATTTTATATATATCCTGTGTGGTGTCCTTTCATTTGATATTCAAAGGGTTACATATGGTAAAACAGCTGGCTTTACACGCCCTTAAGAGTCTTTTAGCCTAAGACTGTGTAATGATTTCCAGGCAGGTTCCGCAGGAGCGTCAGGAATCCGAAGAATATTCCACAGCCTTCCCCTACGGCCTTCCGACTCTATCAAACACTAGAGTATCGAGAGGCTCGCCAGGGGAAAACAGGGAGACAAAACAAGGAAAGGTTGGCGGAGAAATAAAGAGCTTGACTGTAGTCTTCGGAGTGGATGCGTAGCAACTCACAATGGACTCCTGGTAACAGTGGGGCTGTGAAGAAATATACAATCTATCTAAATAAAGATACAATACACATATATACCTTGTCTATGTTATGTATATGACCACTACATACCACATTTGTTTTGTCTATGTTGTAGAAAGGATATGCGGGATTTGTAGGAGTTTGTCTTGAGCTGTTACCAGTGTGACAAACAAAGAATAGTAATCACTCTCTTATTACCTTGAACATATGAGTGTCAATGTCCTGAAGTATAAAACTCTCTGTGAGAAGTTGGCCTGATGTGCAGTGCTCACTATTCTAGTGATCACTATATATCAGTCCAAACAACCCTTATTGATGATTGGTTGTAAGTCAACCTTATAGACCAGCTATCCTAGTAGCATGGATACGAGCAGTCTAAGGCTAAGACTCTAGAGGGCGTGTTAAGCCAGCTGTTTTACCATCACATTACCCCTTGAACACCCAGTGAAAGGACACCACACAAGTTGTTATGAAAATAAACAGTGTATTTATTTATAACAAGACTACCCTGGCTCTTTATGAGACAGGGAGCTAAGCACACAACAAAACTCTTACGAAAATACTTTTAAGTTAGCACGTTACACAAATGCCCGAGGGGCACGAAAAACCATATACGCTAAAAGTGGAATGCGAATTACTAGCAGGTAAGTAACAGTTCTAATAGGCTTTGGAATCGCTAGGACTGGACTAGGGAATCGTTAGATTACTACTAGGAGGCCCAGGGGACTCGGGTGCAGAGTGTGCACTCTCACGCGGGATGCGGGACAAAGTCTATGGAAGCTAGAATTCACAAAGTTAGTGTTCACGGGCGAACCCGACCTGGTAGGGAGAAAACGACAGTGGATCCTGACCCTTGGATAGTGAGGCTATGCTGGGACACCGGAGTGCCGAAGTTACCTAGCCCAGGGGCTGCAGCTGCATAGGTCTGAAAAGACGTCGGGGATCTCGTTGCCGGACCAGGAGCCTGGAAGGAAGAAGTTGCTGGCAGGCGACCAGTGAAGGAAAGTTCGATGGATCCAAGCCTGGATCAAGGAAGAAGAAAACCTGAAAGCAGAGGGGACCAAGTTCTTGAATCACTAGCCAGTGATTAAGTGGGCACCAGGATGGCACCGGGCGAAGTCACCGCAGTCAGGTGAGTGGGCGCTGCTGGGCTCTGCAGTCTCTCGGACCAGGAGGCGTTGTCGGCGACCAGGATGGAGGTGCGAGCTGTCCCACGAAGGATGAAGTCGTCGGCGTCGAAGTTACCCAGGATTGGGCAACAAGCCTTGGCTAATTCAAGCCCACGCGGTGGACTCAAAATGGCGTCTTGAGTGGACCAGGAGGGTCCGGGGTGCTCCTCTTCTGGAAGGGAGCAAGGGCCAGTCTGGAGCAACCAGACCAGCAGCAGAAATGTCGTCGGGCGTCGTCAGGAAGGCCACAAGCCAACGGGCTAGTAGCCAAACAACGCGGTGAGCAGCGGAAAGCAGAAGGGCCCCACGCAGATCGTGGAGATGCTGGGGGGCTGCTCTTCGGTGCTGGAGCTGCTCAGGGTGGGGGCTTCTCGGACCCCAAAGCACTCACCAGGAATTCACTTGGCGGGCTTGCTGGAAAGAAGTCGTGCAGTCTTGCAGATGGCCGGTCCCTTGAGGTCTCGTCGCACCCACGGTTCTCAGCTGGGCTGTAGAGGTGGGTAGAGGTCAGAGGTGCCAGGGAAGCCGGTTCTCGTCGAGCTGGGCAGTCGGATTCCGGAGGAAGGACTTGCAGCAGACCGCAGTGTTCTTTAGATGGTGCCTGCGGATGCAGGGTGACTACTCCTTAGCCACAAGGGAGAAATCTTAGGAAGAAGTCTTGAGTTCCTTTCGTAGAAAGTAGTTTCAGGATTCAAAGATGATCTGATTTGGAAGGGGGCCAGTCTCTACCTTTATCCTGTAAAAGGAGGCTGGCACGCGACTAGGTCCTGCCCTATGGGTGGGACCAGGAGGGGGGTGGTTACACCCACTTCCTTGGCGGGCTTTTCCCCAGGCCAGGGGCTGGAGTGCCCCTGGAACTGGTTCCAGCCGGCCTATGCACAGTGAGCACCGGGGTGCCACTTGCAGTCACCTTCCTCTAAAGCCCTGCCTACCTACAATACACAAAACCCTGTCTGGGACGGTGCTGGCACCGCCCCTGGCAGGAAACCCTTTGTCCTTATCTCCTGCTCTGGGAGGACTCCCAGCAGCAGGAGGGCAGACTTGTGTCTCGGTGGCAGCATCCATTTTGTGGATGCTAAGGCTCTGTCTGACTTTTAACCGGGTTATAGGTTACAGGCATGTCGTGTCCCTCTAGAAGGGTGGAATGCTAACCCCGTCGCCAGAATTGGCGAGGGGTTAGTATTCCAATTCGTATGACACCTTACTCGACATGTTTTGATAAAGCGATACCAGAGTTGGCACATAACCGCGAGGATTATAATGCACTTAAGAGTATATGGTATGCGATATCATGGAAACGGCTAAGGGATGGATCCCGAAAGCCGCAGACAGGCTCAGCTCATGCTAGAGCACCATCTCACACGATTCCAAGCACTCTGCCTTCAGGATTGTTAAGGCCTGCTATAGGAGTGACTGATAGGAGATCTGTGTGTCCATTTTTAGGGTTAGATATAGGTATACTATATCTAAAGCAAAGGGTGAGTACACCACCTTGCCCCAGCTGTCGTGCAGCCAGTTGTGTCAGTTTTAGTTAGTCAATCCAGGGGTGGCATAATACATGCTTCAGCCCCTGGGAGACTTCTGGGTGCACCTCAGCCCTGGGTACAGGGACTTGGAGAGGGCCCAGTGCCAATTCAGTACCTGAGTACAATTTGGATAGAGAGAACAGCTAGGCTGTGGGTCTGATTAGCAGGCCCACAGCCAGGGAAAGTCGTAAACCAGTGCAGCAAAAAGCAAAAATCTGGGTGATCATAGGATTGCAGACCCTACTCTCCTACACTCTCACTTTGAGTAATGTAGAAGACTTCTGGAAACATCCGCTATTCTGACGAATATGACAATAACATGACGCCAACACTACGGCTTTGCATGGAATTCTATAAATACATAACATACATTTAGAATTCTATTAGTGTTATATCATTAGTCAACAAATGTATGCAGCGCACAGCGCTGTTACCGTGATTCAAAGTCGTGAAGATTGAGCTCTGCACCCCACTCAAGTCCACGCAAGAATCCCCGAATACAATGAGGCAGGCCAAGGAATGAGCGGAAATGATGATGGGACCAGCAGGTATACAGCCAAGAAACATATGAAGGGAAACAAATAGGTGCTCAGCCGGATGGCGGAGAACAAGCCCGGCCGCCGGGCGGAGCACCAAGTAAAGGAAATGCAGCAGAACAGAAAGGAACCTAACTAGCTAAAGGGCCAAGGTGCTGCCCAGCCGGACGGCGGAGACCAAGCCCGGCCATCGGGCGAAGCGACTCACGTGAAGGGGGAAGTTTGCAAAGACGCCCATCCGGACGGCGGAGACCAAGCCCGGCCGTCGGGTAAAGCGACTCACATGAAGGGGGAAGTTTGCAGAGACGCCCAGCCGGACGGCGGCGAAGCGCCAAGAAGGAATGGGAACTGAAGCTGAGCCCAGATGGATGGCGGGGAAGAATCCGGCCGCTGGGCGGGACTCCAGACTAAGGGTAATTCACGTTACGGAACAACCTGTAACGGAACAGAAGCGGACGTCAGGGCTAAGGACGCCCACTTCTCACAAGAACTCTCCGAAGCTCGCACAAGAGCACGAAGGTCGTAGAGACTCCCGCACAACAATCAGAGCTGGAAGAACTAATCAGGAAGTCAGGCAACCAGGAACAGGACGGAACACCTAAGCAACGGAGCTAGACGCAAGAACGTAAAGCGTCGCTCCAAGAGTTCCAGTGACTTATATAGCGGTCTCAGTTAAAGGGACAGTGTGTGGGGATACTCGGGGATACTCGGGGCATGACGGCACACTCCCCCCACAACGTCCCTCCCCGGGTTTGGGTTTGTCAGGATGTTTCTGATGATAGATACGTAATAGTCGAGGTGCATGAATGTTTGACGCAGGCTCCCATGTACGCTCTTCTACTCCATATCCTTTCCAATGGATCAAGTACTGGAGGATCTTCCCTACTCTACGAGAATCCAGTATTGCCTCAACCTTATACTCTTCCGAATCTTGGAGAGTTAAAGGAGCAGGTTTCTGGGGCAATCTGGTACCCGGTTCGACTGGCTTTAACAGCGAAACATGGAACACTGGGTGAATCTTGAATGAAGGGGGAAGTTCCAGTTTCATGGCCACAGGATTAATCATTTTCACCACCTTATAGGGGCCTATGTATTTGGGGTTGAACTTGCGTGGACCCCCCAGAGCTATGTATTTCGTGGAGAGCCAAACCTCCTCTCCTGGTGTGTAAATAGGTTCTAACCTCCTGTGTAAATTCGCCCCTTCTGTGTATCTCACCTTTGCCATCTGAAGACAGTCTAATGCATTCTTATGTACTTGTTGTAGTCTCTCTACTCTGTCAGTGGCAGCAGGAGTTGGACAATCCGTAGGGTTTCCTGAAGGCAACAGCTTAGGGTGATAACCATAAGAACAGAAAAACGGGGTTGTATTGATAGATGAGTGTGGACTGTTATTGTATGAGATCTCAGCTAGCCATACAAGCTCATCCCAATCCATCAGGGAATGCAATACTTGATTACGTATGTATTGCTCAAAACACTGGTTAACCCTCTCCGTCTGTCCATCTGTCTGTGGGTGGTGGCTAGAGGATAATCGGACCTCGATCTGGGGCAAAGAACATAAACCCTTCCAGAATCGTGACACGAATTGAGCACCTCTATCCGAAACCAGGACGGAAGGGAAACCATGAAGTCGAACTATCTGTTGCATGAATACGGAAGCCAATTCTCCTGCTGTGGGTAACCCTTTCAAAGGCACGAAATGGGCCATCTTCGTGAATAAATCTACTACTACTAACAAGGTGTTATTCTTCAACTTAGTGAGTGGTAACTCCACTATGAAATCAAGAGACACAGTATGCCATGGGCCGGGAGGGGAAGCCAACGGCATGAGTAGGCCCACTGGATTGAGATGTGATGCCTTGATTTGAGCGCACACGTGACATGTTTTGACAAAGGTTTCTATGTCCTTCAGCATTTCAGGCCACCAAAAACGATCTCTCACAACTTTAGTGGTTTTCTTGATACCTGGATGGCCTGCTACAGGATGAGAATGGTACCATCTCATAACTTGTTCCTGTAACTCTCGAGAAGGTAACACCACTCCCCCCTGTACACACACCAATCCTCCCCTTGTGGAGATCTCATGTGAACCCACTAGAGTCTTCATGTCCACTGCGGCCTGACTACTCTGAACTTGTGTTAGGAAATCTTCCTCGGTCAGTATACCTCCTATGATATGTGTTCTGGGGATGATAAATGTCGGTTCTGCTACATCTGTAGGGGGTTCAAACCCCAATCGTGAAAGGGCATCCGCCTTGCCATTTCTTCTCCCTGGTCTATATTGGACGGTGTAGTCGTACTCACTGAAAACTTGGGACCAGCGCAATTGCCTCATGGAAAGCGCCTTGGCGGATTTGATGTATTGCAGGTTACGGTGATCTGTATATACTACCGCAGGATATTTGGCACCCAGTAGATACTGCCTCCACTCTTCAAACGCCTTTTTAATTGCTAGAAGTTCCTTATCTCCTACTGTGTAGTTGTATTCAGCAGGGGTGAACTTATGTGAGTAATAGGCTACTGGATGACACTCGCCTGACACCGAATCCGCTTGAGACAGAACCCCTCCCACTGCCACTTGGGAAGCGTCCACCTCCACCACAAAGGGCAGGGCTGGATCCGGATGACGCAAGACAGGTGCGCTTGTAAAGGCCTCCTTAAGTAGCCTGAAAGAGCGATCGGCCTCAGGAGACCATAAGAAAGGGACTCCTTTCTTCAACAAAGCCGTGATGGGCGACACAAGGGCTGAAAAATTCCGAATGAACCGCCTGTAGAAATTAGCCAGACCTAAAAAACTTTGAATTTCCTTCACAGTACGAGGAGCCGGCCATGCCAGAACTGCTTCCACCTTGGTGGAATCCATGCGGAGGCCCCAAGGAGAAACAACGTACCCCAAAAGGGGGACTTCCTGTGTGTGGAAGGTGCACTTTTCTAACTTGCAATACAAGCGGTTCTCCAGTAAACGTTCTAACACGTTGCGTACATGCTGTACATGTTCTAACATTGAATGAGAAAATATCAGAAGGTCATCTATATATGCAATGACATATATGTCCAGCATGTCTTTTAACACTTCATTTATGAAAAACTGAAATGCACAGGGGCATTACAGAGCCCAAAGGGCATCACAAGGTACTCAAAAAGACCAAATTTGGTGCAGAAAGCAGTCTTCCATTCGTCCCCCTCCTTGACCCTCACAAGGTGATATGCACCACGCAAGTCCAACTTGGTAAAGAATTTGGCATTGCGGATTCGGTCAAGGAGAGAGGCGATCAGAGGCAGAGGTTACCTGTTCTTTATAGTAACATCATTTAGCTTCCTGTAGTCGATACAACAGCGAAGACCCCCTTCCCTCTTAGGGATAAAAAAAAGAGATGATGAAGCCGGGGAACGGGAAGGTCTAATGAAGCCTTTCTCAAGCATAGTGTCCAAATATTCTCGTAAATACGCATTCTCCTTTTCTGTGAGTGCGTATACTCTGCTGCATGGAATCCTTGCCCCTATCTCAAGGTCAATGCGGCAGTCATAGACCCTATGTGGAGGGAGGATCTCGGCTTCCTTCGCATTAAAGACTGACTGCAGATCATATCTGAAAGAGACACGTTAGTATTACATTCCTTACCTTAGAATATCCCCAGGCGTCAGACTGGATCCGGAAACTTTTGCGTAGCAGTACCCTTGCGTGTCGGTAGACGTCGTCTGCGGCTCCGCGTCCGTCGTCGGCATCGTGGGCGTCGTGATGACGTCGTCGGAGTACTTAGACGCCGCCTCCGCGTGCTGACGTCAGTTCTTATTTTTTCCGCGCAAGCAAGCGCAGATCTGGAAAAAGCAGTAACCCTAGTCAATTTTTGACTAACTTTTTTGATCGCTTTTTATCATTTTTCGAAGTCCTTCGACTCAGATTGGTGCCGTAGGGATGCCCGGCTTTAAGCACTGCGAGGATTGCGACCGCCTGATGTCGGTGACGGATCCTCACCACTTGTGTTTAACGTGTCTAGGCGTCGATCACGACGACAAGGCCTGCTCCGACTGCCGGGCCCTCTCTTCGAAAGCCAGGCGGGAGCGGTCCCGCAGGCGACTCGAACTCCGGCAGTCGGTCCCGCGCCGCGAGAGGTCTTGGTCCCACGGGAGGTCGAGGGACAGGTCGCGGGCTTGGAGCCACCAAAGCTCCGAGAGTAGGCCGCACTCCTCCGGATCGAAGTCGTCGTCCGGTAAGAGGCACAAGAAGTCCAAGAGGCGTCATCGCTCTGCTGACTCCCCCCCGACGCTCGCGCGATGCGGCCGGGGGTTCGGGTGACACCGCCCATGCGGCTCCGTCGGAGTCGTGGGCGCCGCGTTCAGCTCCACACCCTCCGGTCCCTGGGCTCAACGCGACGCCGGAGTAGATCGAGCGCTTCCTCATGGCCATGAGGAAACTCTCTCCTCCGGGCTCCGCGGCGCCTTCGGGCCCAGCGGATCCGTCTATGACCCCTAGAGGGTTGGGGGTTTCTGCCCCGACGCCGTCGGGTGCTTCAAACCGGCGCCGCCGACGCCTTCGGGCCCGGCGCCGCAGGTTCCCGCTCTCCCGACGGCGCCGGCGCCTTCAGGCCGGGCGCCGCGGGGTCCAGTTGCACCGGCGCCGCGGGACGCCGCTAGACCTTCTTCGGGTTCTGGATCGTCGCCGGTGGACCTTACGACCTCCCCGGCGTCGGACCATCAGGTGTCGCCTCCGGTGCCCCCTTCATTCCTGTTCCGTCGTCGGGACGGCCCCGATGGGCGCCGCTCCAGACGTCGTTTGGGGAGTTTCACTTCTATGAACAGGCCCCATTAGTTGAGAACTCTGAGTTTCAGGAGATGGGTGATGAAGAGGATTGGGAGGGGTCTGAGGACCCTCTGACCCGAGAGTGTCAGTCTCATGAGGACTGGGCAGGATACCTTGGGGAGGCCAGTGGCCTGGACACCTCTCCAGACACTGGTTTCTTCTCCCCTCCTACCGTGGCTTCGGAGGAGGGGGCTACCTACAGCGTGGTGTTGATGAGGGCTGCCAAGGCCTTGAGCCTTGAGCTCCCCGTCGCGGCCGTGAGGACTAATCTCCTCACTGAGGTCCTTAAACCGCAGTCAAGCTCTGCCAAGCCTCTGCTGCCCTTTAATGAGGCCTTGACCGACGGTCTTCTGGGCACTTGGTCCATGCCCGCAACGGGTTCGCCCGTAGATAGGAACGTGGCCAGACGCCACCGCCCTGCCCCGGGCGACCCATGTTTCCTGTCCACCCACCCTACCCCCGAGAGCCTGGTCATCCAGGCCTCTAATTCCCAGACCGCATTCCCGTCGGCGCCGCCGGACAGGGAATCCAAGAGGTACGAGCAGTACGGCAAAAAGATCTTCTCGTCCCTAAGTTTGGGACTGCGGTCTTCCAACACCGCATGCCTCTTGGGCCGCTACACCCACTCTCTGTGGGATACGGTCGCGCAAGTGCTGCGAGAGTATCCGTTGGAGGTACGGGCCAAACTCGGCCAAGCCCTTGTGGAGAGCCGGGATGCAGCCAAATATTCCATACGGTGTGGGCTGGATACCACCGACTCACTGGGTAGAGCGATGGCAACGACGGTGGCGGTCAGACGCCACGCCTGGTTGAGATCCGCCAACTTTTCGGCCGATGTCCAGAACACCTTGATGGACATGCCGTTCGATGGCCGTCGCCTCTTTGGCGACAAGGCAGACCATGCGCTTGAGCGCTTTAAGGACTTCAGGGCTACGTCCAAGTCCTTGGGCCTCTCGGCCTCGCGCCAGCAATAGGCTGCCTTTCATTCCTTTCGTGGCCACGGAAGGGGTGTACCCACACGTGCTGCCAGCCACGCTCTGCAGGGTAATACCCAACGCGGTGGCGGCCGTGGGAACCGCCGTCCCGGCGGTCGGGGACAACGGCGAGGTCAGTCCTCACCTTGCTCCGCAGCATCCGCCTCAAAACCCTCCTAGTCCGTGCTTTCAGGCCCATGTGATGCCAGTGGGGGGCAGGGTTTGCCATCACCTCCTCCACTGGCGCACCGTCACTTCGGACAAGTGGGTGCTGCAGATCGTCCGAAGGGGCTACTCCCTCCCCTTCGAGGCGACTCCTCCAGCCATGCCACCGCAGAACCACCGTGTATCGGGGGATCATTTGCGACTTCTGCAGGAGGAGGCCCTCTTGGCCAAGGGGGCCATCGAGTGCGTTCCTGGGCCAGAAGTAGGGTGTGGTTGCTACTCCCACTACTTTCTGGTACCCAAGAAGGGCAAAGGGGGCCTACGCCCTATCTTGGACCTACGGAACGTCAACGGCTTCCTCCGGAAGGAGAAGTTCAAGATGCTGACACTGGCTCAGGTCCTAGCTGCCCTGGACCCAGGAGACTGGATGGTAGCGTTGGACTTGCAGGACGCTTATTTCCACATCCCCGTCCTGCCGGCCCACCGGCGCTACCTGCGGTTCACGGTTGGCCACGAGCACTTTCAGTTTACCGTGCTCCCCTTCGGCCTTACCAGTGCCCCACGGGTGTTCACAAAGGTGATGGCGGGGGTCGCAGCTCATCTGCGCAGGTTAGGGGTTTCAGTCTTCCCCTACCTCGACGACTGGTTGTTAAAGGCGGGCTCGCCCCAGACAGTCGTCAGCCACCTCCAGACTACGGCAGATCTCCTGCATCGGCTGGGGTTCTCCATCAATGTGCCGAAGTCACACCTGTGCCCCTCTCAGAAGCTCCTTTTCATCGGAGCGGTTCTCGACTCGGCGCAGTTTCGGGTTTATCCACCCGAGCAGCGGGTCCGGGATATTCAGGCTCTGATTCCCATCTTTCAGCCGTTATCCCGTGTCTCTGTCAGGTTGACGCTGCGGCTTCTGGGGCTGATGGCCTCCTGCATCCTGCTGGTGCATCACGCCAGGTGGCGGATGCGGGCTCTGCAGTGAGACCTGAAGTTTCATTGGGCCAGTATCAGGGCAACCTATCCGACCACGTCCTGATCTCGGAGGGCACTGCGAGACAGCTGCAGTGGTGGCTCACGGACCGCGATTGGGTCAGTGGAAGATCCCTCTCCCTTCCCCAACCGGAGCACGTAGTTGTGACTGATGCGTCCCTCCAGGGCTGGGGTGGCCACATGGGAGAGGCGGAGATCAGAGGCCTGGCTCCACATCAACCTGTTGGAGTTACGGGCGATTCGTCTAGCACTGAAGGCATTCCTCCCCTCTGTCCGGGGGAGAGTAGTGCAGGTGTTCACGGACAACACCACCGCCATGTGGTACTGCAACAAACAGGGCGGAGTGGGGTCGTGGACCCTTTGCCAGGAGGCTCTGCGCCTCTGGCAATGGCTGGAACGCCAGGGCGTGACCCTGGTGGCTCAACACCTGGCAGGTTCTCTGAACGCCAGGTCGGACGAGCTCAGCCGTCGGTGCATGATGGATCACGAATGGCGTCTGAACTCGGACGTGGCGCAAGGTCTCTTTCAGCAATGGGGAGAGCCTTGGTTCGATCTATTCGCGACCGAAGAGAACGCGCAATGTCATCTGTTCTGCGCGTTGGAATTTCCAAGGCGGCACTCGCTCGGAGACGCTTTTCGTCGCGAGTGGAGCTGCGGTCTACTGTATGCCTTTCCGCCTATACCACTTCTGCCCAGAGTGCTGAAGATCAAACGCGACCGGGCCCAAGTCATCCTTGTGGCTCCGGACTGGGCTCGAAGGTACTGGTATCCAGAGCTACTCAGTATGTCAGTCGATCCCCCGGTTCGTCTGCCTCTTCAGGAGGACCTTCTGTCGCAGCAGCAGGGAACGGTCCTCCACCCGAACCTGTCCAGTCTCCACCTCCATGCTTGGAGATTGAGCGGCGACAGTTGAGGCCATTTGACTTGCCTCCTGAAGTCTGTAACGTCATTCTGGCAGCCAGGCGTCCCTCCACAAAGTCGGTATACGCCCACAGGTGGTACAGATTTGTGGCATGGTGCACAGCAAAGGCTGTGGATCCTCTTGCTGCCCCTCTTTCTGAGGTTCTTCTCTTCCTTTTTTCTCTTGCCCAGCAGGGCTCTGCTCTGGGCACTATAAAGGGCTACCTTTCTGCCCTTTCAGCCTTTCTGAGGCTGCCTGATCAACCTTCTTTGTTCAAGTCCCCTATTGTAAATAGATTTCTTAAGGGCATCACACAAACGTTTTCTCTTGTTCCGTTTGTGATGCCTCAGTGGGACTTGAACCTGGTTCTTACATTTCTGATGTGCGCTCCCTTTGAGCCACTTCACAACTGTCCTCTCCGCCTTCTAACTCTGAAGACTGCTTTCCTGGTTGCCATCACCTCTGCCAGGAGAGTGAGTGAGCTCCAGGCCCTTTCTTGTACTCCACCTTTCCTTTCTGTCCATCCGGACAAAGTGGTGTTGCGTACTAAGCCATCTTTCCTGCCCAAGGTTGTCACGGCCTTCCACATCGGGCAGTCTATCACCTTGCCAACCTTCTTCCCGCCACCGCATCCCTCTAAAGAGGAAGAGTGGCTCCACCGTCTGGACCCAAAACGTGCGCTCTCATTTTACTTGGATCGCACACGCCAGTTCTGTGTGGATGACCAACTCTTTGTTGGTTACGTGGGCGCTAAGAAGGGGAAAGCGGTGCACAAGTGGACCATCTCCCAGTGGATCATCTTGTGTATGCAGGCATGCTACTCGTTGGCTAAAAAGGAGCTCCCTGTTGGATTGCGGGCTCACTCTACCCGAGCCACGGCGACTACAACTGCCCTGGGCCGGGGAGTGCCCTTACAAGACATCTGTCCGGCAGCTACGTGGGCATCGCTGCACACGTTTGCAAGACACTACTGCCTGGACAGCCAAGTCCGGAGGGATGGCTTCTTTGGCCGTTCTGTCCTCCAGGACTTTCTGGTGTGATTATTGGTTCGCAGACCCACCACCGGGGTTGGTATTGCTGGGGTATCTATTCTAAGGTAAGGAATCTAATACTAACGTGTCTCTTTCAGATGCACAAGTTACTACTTGTGTAACGATATATCTGTAAGAGACATTAGTTAGTATTAGATTCCTTACCGACCCACCCATCCTCCCCGTTCTGCGAACCGATATCTAGGGTTAGGGTTTACCCCTTTCAGGGCCCTAGTTTCAATGGCACCAGTGTTGGTTTTTTGACATGGCTCTGCGTTTCTGGCGCGGAAAAGCTGTGTCTAAGAACTGACGTCAGCACGCGGAGGCGGCGTCTAAGTACGCCGACGACGTCATCACGGCACCCACGACGCCGACGACCGACGCGGAGCCGCAGATGACGCCTACCGATGCGCAAGGGTACTGCTACGCAAAAGTTTCCGGATCCAGTCTGACGCCTGGGGATATTCTAAGGTAAGGAATCTAATACTAACTAATGTCTCTTACAGATATATCGTTACACAAGTAGTAACTTGTGCGATAGCAAGATGGCAAGTCGGAGTCACTCTCACTGCTTGTATTACTAATGGGTACCTCGTCAGCAGATGCTCCTACTGCTTGTGTACCCATTACAGAGGGAAAGGTTACCGTAGAGGTTTCCCAGTTTATATCGGTATCTCAACCAAGGAATACCCAGGAGCACAGGGAATTGTGGAGAATAAATTAGATCAAACATTATGTCTTCGTGATGATCAGGTTCTATTGTCATGTGTAATGATGTAGTATGATGTGTTACAGGACCAGAAACAAGGGAGCTGCCATCAATAGTGGTAACATTACTGGCTATCTCTTTTGTAGTGCTGGGTATCATATTTTCCTTTGCCCATTCCACATCCATGTAGTTCCCTGATGCACCGGAATCTATCATAACCAACACATGTAATCCATGATCTCCTTGAGACAGAAATGCCGACACATGATTTGTGGGGTTGATGTTATAATCAGAGGAAGAGACTGTCAATCCAGACCTACCTGGAATCCTTGTCTCACAGGATTCCAGGCTTCCTAGTTTCCCGAATACTTTGATTGTGTAGGTTTAACAGGGCAATCTTTCAGAAAGTGACCTGCCTTGCCACAATACAAACAAAGTCTAAGTGTTCTTCTTCTCTGTCTTTCTTCTGGTGTAAGGGGTCCCCTTACTATGCCTACCTGCATGGGCTCACTATAGTCACTGGGTTTTTCTATGGTACTCTTCTTTTCTCTAAGAGGAATATATCTTGGTTAGTGTTTTCCTCTTTCTTTCTTTCTTGGATACGGTGATCTATCTTCACTACCAAGTCAATGAGATCTGTACAGGAAGTTGGTAGATCTACTATCTGCTGTGAGAGAGCATCTTTTAAATCATCTCTTAAGCCCCTGTAAAACATGGTGCTGCGTTTCTCTTCAGGCCAGTTGGATTCCACCACTAGCCTGCGAAATGAAGTAATATAGGCAACAAGATCCTGATTACCCTGTTTCAGACTCAATAATTCGGTATCAGAAGAATGGGTATACACATGTCTGTCGAATAATTTGCGAAACTCCCTCCTAAATGCGGTGTAACTATGTAAGAGTGGGTCGTCTCGGTCGACTAAAGGTATGGCCCAATCTGCAGCCGCACCACTGAGGTATGAAATTACAAAGGCTACCTTTGCCTGCTCAGAGGGAAAACAATTAGCCTTACAGGAAAAATGCAATTGACATTGACTAAGGAAAGCGGCACATCTCATGCATACCTTTCAGGGGGTGCTAGAGGTAAGGAAGGAGGTGTAGTGACTTGTACCACTGATGTGCCTCCCCCCATAGCCCCTGCCGAATGTTGTCTTTATAAAGTGTCTACCCTAGAAATCAATGCCTGTGTTTCAATTTGCAAATTCCCTAACATACTTGCTACATCCGATCGGGAAACAGCTTCAAGATCCATGACGCTCGGGCAGAACATACCACGTGGGCTTTACGTTCTGTAATGATTTCCAGGCAGGTTCCGCAGGAGCGTCAAGAATCCGAAGAATATTCCACAGCCTTCCCCTACGGCCTTCCGACTCTATCAAACACTAGAGTATCGAGAGGCTCGCCAGGGGAAAACAGGGAGACAAAACAAGGAAAGGTTGGGGGAGAAATAAAGAGCTTGACTGTAGTCTTCGGAGTGGATGTGTAGCAACTCAGAATGGACTCCTGGTAACAGTGAGGCTGTGAAGAAATATACAATCTATCTAAATAAAGATACAATACACATATATACCTTGTCTGTTATGTATATGACCACTACATACCACATTTGTTTTGTCTATGTTGTAGAAAGGATATGCGGGATTTGTAGGAGTTCGTCTTGAGCTGTTACCAGTGTGACAAACAAAGAATAGTAATCACTCTCTTATTACCTTGAACATATGAGTGTCAATGTCCTAAAGTATAAAACTCTCACTTTGAGTAATGTAGAAGACTTCTGGAAACATTCGCTATTCTGACGAATATGACAATAACCTGACGCCAACACCACGGCTTTGCATGGAATTCTATAAATACATAACATACATTTCGAATTCTATTAGTGTTATATCATTAGTCAACAAATGTATGCAGCGCACAGCGCTGTTACCGTGATTCAAAGTCGTGAAGATTGAGCTCTGCACCCCACTCGAGTCCACGCAAGAATCCCCGAATACAATGAGGCAGGCCAAGGAATGAGCGGAAATGATGATGGGGCCAGCAGGTATACAGCCAAGAAACATATGAAGGGAAACAAATAGGTGCTCAGCCGGATGTCGGAGAACAAGCCCGGCCGCCGGGCGGAGCACCAAGTAAAGGAAATGCAGCAGAATAGAAAGGAACCTAACTAGCTAAAGGGCCAAAGTGCTGCCCAGCCGGACGGCGGAGACCAAGCCTGGCCGTCGGGCGAAGCGACTCACGTGAAGGGGGAAGTTTGCAAAGACGCCCAGCCGGACGGCGGAGACCAAACCCGGCCGTCGGGCGAAGCGACTCACGTGAAGGGGGAAGTTTGCAGAGACGCCCAGCCGGACAGCGGAGACCAAGCCCGGCCGACGGGCGAAGCGCCAAGAAGGAACGGGAACTGAAGCTGAGCCCAGATGGATGGCGGGGAAGAATCTGGCCGCCGGGCGGGACTCCATACTAAGGGTAATTCACGTTACGGAACAACCTGTAACGGAACAGAAGCGGACGTCAGGGCTAAGGATGCCCACTTCTCACAAGAACTCTGTGAGGGAGAAGGGAATCCGAAGCTCGCACAAGAGCACGAAGGTCAGAGAGACCCCCGCACAACAATCAGAGCCGGAAGAACTAATCAGGAAGTCAGGCAACCAGGAACAGGACGGAACACCTAAGCAACGGAGCTAGACGCAAGAACGTAAAGCGTCGCTCCAAGAGTTCCAGTGACTTATATAGCGGTCTCAGTTAAAGGGACAGTGTGTAGGGATACTCGGGGCATGACAGACTGTTCTGTCCACGCTACCACTAGGATAGCTGGTCTATAAGGTTGACTTACAACCATCACCATAAGGGTTGTTTGGACTGGTGCAAGGTGTTCACTAGAATAGTGAACATCATATACCAGGCCAACTTCTCACAGAGAAAGCCTTGGTTAGATCTATTTCCCACAGACGAGAACGCGCAATGTCATCAGTTTGCGCGTTGGAATTTCCAAGGCGGCACTCGCTCAGAAACGCTTTTTGTCGCGAGTGGAGTTGCGGTCTGTTGTACGCCTTTCCGCCTATACCACTTCTGCCCAGAGTGCTGAAGATCAAGCGTGACCGGGCCCAAGTCTTCCTTGTGGCTCCGGACTGGGCACGAAGATACTGGTATCCCGAGCTACTCAGCATGTCAGTCGATCCCCCGGATCGTCTGCCTCTTCAGGAGGACCTTCTGTCGCAGCAGCAGGGGACGGTCCTCCACCTGAACCTGTCCAGTCTCCACCTCCATGCTTGGAAATTGAGCGGCGAAAGTTGAGGCCATTTGACTTGCCTCCTGAAGTTTGTAATGTGATTCTGGCAGCCAGGCGTCCCTCCACAAAGTCGGTATACGCCTACAGGTGGAACAGATTTGTGGCATAGTGCACAGCAAAGGCTGCAGATCCTCTCTCTGCCCCCATTTCTGAGGTTCTCCTCTTCCTTGTTTCTCTTGCCCAGCAGGGTTCTGCTCTGGGCACTATCAAGGGCTACCTTTCTGCCCTTTCCGCCTACTTGAGGCTACCTGATCAGCCTTCTTTGTTCGATTCTTGAGGGGCATTTACTCATATGTCCCCCCCATACCCCCCATGTTCCTTTCGTGATTCCCCAGTGGGACTTGAATCTGGTTTTGACTTACCTGATGTGCGCTCCCTTTGAGCCGCTTCATAACTGTCCTCTTCGCCTTCTTATTCTGAAGACTGCTTTCCTGGTTGCCATCACCTCTGCCAGGAGAGTGAGTGAGCTCCAGGCTCTTTCCTGTAAACTTCCTTTCCTTTCTGTCCATCCGGACAAGGTTGTGTTGCGGACAAGACCCTCTTTCCTGCCCAAGGTAGTCACAGCCTTTCACATCGGGCAGTCCATCACCTTGCCCACCTTCTTTCCGCCTCCGCATCCCTCTAAAGAGGAAGAGCTGCTCCACCGTCTGGACCCAAAACGTGCGCTGTCATTGTAGGAAGGTAGATCCCTGACTATGGTTGCCCCCAACTTTTTGCCTGGTGTTTTGCTGGTTTTCTGACTTAGTTGACCTGGGGCCCTGCTATTCAGGACCCCAGGCCTACTGCTCTCTCTGTAAAATGGATTCTATGTACCCTAGGTACATATCTAATTGGAAACTGAGTCACCTTATCAGTCCCTGTACAGTGTACCTTAGGTACCCAGGGCATAGGTGTACCCAGGGCCTACCAGGGGCTGCAGCATGTATTATGCCACCCCTGGCTGGCCATCCAAATCTGACACAACTGGCTGCACGACAGCTGGGGCAAGGTGGTGTAATCACCCTTTGCTTTAGATATAGTATACCTATATCTAACCCTAAAATGGACACACAGATCTCCTATCAGTCACTCCTATGGCAGGCCTTGACAATCCTGAAGGCAGAGTGCTTGGAATCGTGTGAGATAGTGCTCTGGCATGAGCTGAGCCTGTCTGCGGCTTTCGGGATCCATCCCTTAGCCGTTTCCATGATATCGCATACCATATACTCTTAAGTGCATTATAATCCTCGCGGTTATATGCCAACTCTGGTATCGCTTTATCAAAACATGTCGAGTAAGGTGTCATACGAATTGGAATACTAACCCCTCGCCAATTCTGGCGACGGGGTTAGCATTCCACCCTTCTAGAGGGACACGACATGTATGTAACCTGTAACCCCGGTTAAAGTCAGACAGAGCCTTAGCTCCACAAAATGGATGCTGCCACCGAGACACAAGTCTGCCCTCCTGCTGCTGGGAGTCCTCCCAGCCCAGGAGGCAAGGACAAAGGGTTTCCTGCCAGGGGCGGTGACAGCACCGTCCCAGACAGGATTTTGTGTATTCTAGGTAGGCAGGGCTTTAGAGGAAGGTGACTGCAAGTGGCACCCCGGTGCTCACTGTACATAGGCCGGCTGGAACCAGTTCCAGGGGCACTCCAGCCCCTGGCCTGGGGAAAGCCCGCCAAAGGAGAGGGGTGTAACCACCCCCCTCCTAGTCCCACCCATAGGGCAGGACTTAGTCGCGTGCCAGCCCCTTTTTGCAGGATAAAGGTAGGAACTGGCCCCCTTCCAAATTAGATCATCTTTGAATCCTGAAACTACTTTCCACGAAAGGAACTCAAGACTTCTTCCCAAGATTCTCCCTTGTGACTAAGGAGTAGTCACCCTGCAGCAGCAGGCACCAACCAAGCATCGCGGTTTGTTGCCAGTCTCTCCTTCGGATCAAGACTGCTCCAGCACGACGAGAACCGGCTTCCCTGGCACCTCTGACCTCAACCTACATCATCAGCCCAGCTGTGATCCGTGGGTGCGACGAGACCTCGAGGGACCGGCCATCTTCAGAACTGCACGACGCTTGTCCAGCACGACCGCTGAGTGACCCTCGACCGAGTGCTTTGGGGTAAGAGAAGCCCCGACCCTGAGCAGCTCCAGCACCGAAGTTCAGCCCCCTTGCATCCACGAGATCTGCGTGGGGCCCTTCTGCTCTTTGCTGCCAACCGCGTTGTCCAGGTCGCTTGCCCGTTGGCTAGTGGCCCTCTCACGACGCTCCACGACGACAACCACTGCTGGTCTGGTTGCTCCAGACTAGCCCTTGCTCCCCTCCAAAAGAGGAGCACCCTGGACCCTCCTGGTCCACTCAAGACGCCATTTTAGGTCCACCGCGTGGGCCTTGCATTTGCCAAGACTTGTTGCCCAATCCTGGGTCCAGCGACGTCGACAGCAAGAACCTTCGTGGGACAGCTCGCACCTCCATCCTGGCCGCCGACAACGCCTCCTGGTCCGAGAGACTGCAGAGCCCAGCAGCGCCCACTCACCTGGCTGAGGTGACTTCGTCCGGTGCCATCCTGGTGCCCACTCAAATCACTGGCTAGTGATTCAGAACTTGGTCCCCTCTGCTTTCAGGTTTCTTCTTCCCTGATCCAGGCTTGGATCACTCCGAACTTTCTTCACTGGCCGCCTGCCAGCAACTCTTTCTTCAGGCTCCTGGATCTTCAACGAGGGTTTCCGACGCAACTTCAACCCTATGCAGCCGCAGCCCCTGGGCTAGGTAACCTGAGTACTCCGGTGCTCCAGCATAGTCCAACACCCTAAGTGTTCGGATCCACTCCCGTTTTCGACCCACATAGTCGGGTTCGCCCGAGAACAGTAACTTTTGCAACTGCTAGCCTCCATAGACTTTTTCCCGCCTTACGCGTGAGAGTTCCATCTATGCACACGACGTCCACAGGCCTCCTGCATCTAATCCCAGTGTTTAGAATTGTAGGCCTAGCGATTCCTAAGTCTAGAAAAGTACTACTTACCTGCTAGCAAGTTCGCATTCCACTTACTGAGTATATGGTTTTTCGTG
Organism: Lissotriton helveticus; assembly: GCF_964261635.1. Lineage (NCBI taxonomy): Eukaryota > Metazoa > Chordata > Amphibia > Caudata > Salamandridae > Lissotriton > Lissotriton helveticus. The sequence goes on along the minus strand of NC_136060.1, from coordinate 467,792,296 downwards.
CCCCTAGGGCATTTGTGTAAATTGTGCGACTTAAAGTATTTTCGTAAGAGTTTTGTTGTGTGCTTAGCTCCCTGACTCATAAAGAGTTCAGGGTAGTCTTGTTATAAATAAATATCTGTTTATTTTCATAACAACTTGTGTGGTGTCCTTTCACTTGGTGTTCAAGGGGTAATGTGATGGTAAAACAGCTGGCTTAACACGCCCTCTAGAGTCTTAGCCTTAGACTGCTCGTATCCATGCTACTAGGATAGCTGGTCTATAAGGTTGACTTACAACCAATCATCAATAAGGGTTGTTTGGACTGATACATAGTGATCACTAGAATAGTGAGCACTGCATATCAGGCCAACTTCTCACAGTCATTCTATCTAGATCTCACACGGCAGTTCCGGGTGGATGACCAACTCTTTGTTGGTTACGTGGGCGCAAAGAAGTGGCGGGCGCTGCACAAACGGACCATCGCTCGGTGGGTCGTGTTGTGCATCAAGGCATGCTACTCTTTGGCTTAAAAGGAGCCTCCTGTTGGGCTGAGGGCCCATTCCACTCTGGCCACGGCGGCTACTACTGCCCTGGGCCGGGAAGTCCCCTTGCAGGACATTTGTCAGGCAGCTACGTGGGCCTCGCTGCACACGTTTGCAAGACACTACTGCCTGGACAGCCAAGTCCAGAGGGATGGCTTCTTTGGCCGTTCCGTCCTCCAGGACTTTCTAGTGTGATCATTGGTTCGCAGACCCACCAACGGGGTTGGTATTGCTGGGGTATCTATTCTAAGGTAAGGAATCTAATACCAACCGGTTTCTTTCAGATGCACAAGTTACTTACCTTCGGTAACGATATATCTGTAAGAAACAGTAGTTAGTATTAGATTCCTTACCGCCCCATCCATCCTCCCCGTTCTGCGAACCAATATCTAGGGTTAAGGTCATCCCCTTTCAGGGCCCTAGTTTCATGGCACCCGTGTTGGTTTTTTTTCATGGCTCTGTATTTCTTGCGCGGAAAAGCTTTGTATAGGAACGGACGTCAGCGCGCGGAGGCGGCGTCTAAGTACTCCGACGTCGTCATCACGGCGACCACGACATGGACGCGGAGCCGCGGACGACGCCTACCGACGCGCATGGGTCCTGCTACGCAAACATTTCCGGATCCAGTCTGACGCCTGGGAATATTCTAAGGTAAGGAATCTAATACTAACTACTGTTTCTTACAGATATATAGTTACCGAAGGTAAGTAACTTGTGCTTTAGGTCTCACCTACGCAGCGCTCATGCGCTACATTAGAGGAGACCTTTTGGAATCGATCAGCTATTTGGGCAAAAACATGCACGTTTTGCATTGCTTTGTATTGCAACGCACGCACGTTTGGCGTTTCCCTTGCGGGAGTGAGCTTTGCCAGCATCTGTTTGTAATTATCTTGCAAACAGATGGTGCCCCTGCTCGCTCCCGCAAGGGAAACGCTGTGTATCTCTACAGTCTGAGGGCAATTGGTGTCCATTCCTTATGTGTTCGCTGTGCATTGTGTAAACTTGCACCTCTGTCGCCAGTGCAGTGAGTGTGTATGTGTGTTGCCAATGTATTGACTTTCTGCCTTTGGTTTTGTGTCAGTATTCAAGCTTGCTACACTGCTGGCACTGAAGGGCGTGTGTCTGTTGTGTCTTTGTGGGCGCGTGTGTGTCCGTACAATGGGACCGGGTCAGTCATTGTATTGATAGTAAAACTGACTGGGCCAGACTGACACTGTCTGTGTCGGAACCAGGGAATTGCAGTTCGGTGTCCTAGTGTTTTATGCACTCCTCAGTGTGTTATTAAACTGTTCTGACGTAGACTAGAAATATGTATTTAGTCTTCTGCCGAACACCTGCAACGTACCTCAACATCCAAGTCGATATTGAGGTAAAATAGCGTATACAGACGTCATGAGTGGCTTCCCAGTCCCAGTAAAGATCCATGTATCGATAGACTGTTTATGCTGTTGCAGCTTTATCTATTGATTTGTTTGAGGGACGCTTGCACTGAAATTCCATGCAGTACATCTTCTGTGTTTGTGGGACGCTTGCACATCTGCTTCCCATCTGTTTTGTGAGTCAGTGAAGTTTGTGTGTCAGCTCACTGCTTTACTGGAAGGAAGCTTGCACTGCGGTTGGAAGTGCTCTGCTACTACCCGACCTGCACTTGCTATATATATATATATATATATATATATATATATATATATATATATATATATATATATATATATATATATATATATATATATATATATATACGTATATATTTATATACGTATATATATACCAATAACTTTTCCTCATCAAGGAAAAACGGATCGCACAGCCAGATTTGGTTTTAACAGCAATCTCCTTTTATTGCTCAAAGTATCACAGGGCAATAGCGCAACTGATCTACGCGTTTCGGTGTCTCTCCACCTTGCTCACGATCGTGAGCAAGGTGGAGAGACACTGAAACGTGTGGAAAAGTTATTGGCATATTGAGCGGCGTGGGTTCAGCCGCAGGATAACGCACATGCACGAGCGCTGCATGAATCCCGAGTGGTGAACCAACGTGGAGGTGATATATATATATATATATATATATATTACGAATGGACCCTTCAGTGCTATAACTTTCCTGTACAGCTGTACATGTTTGTACTGCACATGCTGTACCGTCTTTTATGAGTGGAGCTTGCGTCACCCAGCGCTGTGTACATTGAAGCGTAGCCACAGCTCTCTGAGATGGGCGCCTTTTTAGTTTTAGCATTTGAAGTCATCTTGCCCTTAGGGACAGGGGCTCTTAGGGCCCGGCTGAGTGCAGGGCGGGCAGACATTTGCCATGCGGTGTCTGCGGGGTGCTGGCGGCGAGCCTTCATGACACTGTGTATGTACCCAAGAAGAAGAGTAGGGGAGAGGGGTATGATGTCAGCATCACCACGTGGGCCACATAATTACATGCCACATAATTACACTCTACTCAATACAACATGCATACAATCCCCATAATATCACTCAGTGCCACGTAATAACACACCACATAATTACACTCTACTCAATACAATATAAATACACACCACATGACACTCAAAACCACATAATTACACTCTAAATGCAACATACACTCCACATAATACCACATAATTACACCATCCTCAATACAACACAAAACACTCCCTAATTATAATGCACGCAATGCAACATACATTCCAAATACCACTCACTGCCACATTATTACACGCCACATAATTACACTACTAAATGCAACACACCCCACATATACAACTCAGTGCTACATAATTACATGCCACATAATTACACTATACTCAATACAACATAAATACAAAACACATAATATCACTGTGCCACGTATTAACACGCCACATAATTACTCTTCTCAATGCAATATAAATACAATCCACAGAACACTCAGTACCACATAATTACACACCATGTAATTACACTATACTCAATGCACCATAAATACACTCCACATAATACCACTAAGTACCACATGATTATACACCACATAATTATACTCTACTCAATGCAACATAAATACACTCAATATAATAACACTTAGTGCCACATAAGAACGTCACATAATTACGTTCTATTGAATGCAACAAATACACTCCACATAATACCACTGTAGCTCATAAGTGCGAGCAAAAAAACATTTTTTATGTTAAAATCTGTTTTTAATTAGGTTGTTCAGTTGTATATAATGTAGTCTTGTTTTTTTATAAAAGTAACAAAAATGCTTAACACTTTTCAACATAATTCACATCAGCCACAATGCTCTACAACATAGCCAAAACTTCAGGATAAACACACAAGGTCCCAAAAGCAAGACCTATTGGCTATGCCAATGCTTGTTTCATTGAGTCTTTGACTCCTGGTGCAGTTAGAATGCCCGGTTTTAAGTCCTGCAAGGATTATCATCGCATGATGTCGGTGACGGATATGCACCGGGAGTGTCTTTTCTGCCTGGGGCGCGACCACGACCCCCAGTCGTGCCCCAACTGCCGGGCTATGGCGCCGAAGTCTTTTCAGGAGCGGTCCCGAAAGCTGCTGGAGGCCCAGCAGTCTGCTCCCCGCCGTTCAAGGTCCTGGTCCCGGTCCCATTGGATGTCGGGGGACCGTGCGCGGAGTCATCATCATCGATCCTTGGGATCCAAGTATTTGCACTCTGGGTCAGGTAAGGCGAAGCACGCGAAGTTGAGGAAACGTCATAATTCTCCGACTTCCCCTTGCCGGTCTCGTGGCTGAGGCTGTGTGCGAGGCCTCCCCTGCGACTCCGGCAGAGCCTGAGGTGTCTGGTCCGTCCTACCTGCCCTTTCTGGGTCCGTCGGCAACACCGGCCCAGATACAGGAGTTCCTGTCTGCCATGGCTCGCCACTTTGGGCCGTCTGGTCCCGCTGGTGTGCCGTCGGGCCCCACGGTCCAGAATGTGTGTCCTCGCTTTCCATCGCCGGTGGCTCCGGCGTCACTGCCGGCTTTCATCCTAGCGCCACAGGACCTCCATAGATCCAGGCCTGGATCCCAGTCAACGCCGGTTGACCTTATAACACCTCCACCGACGTGTACCCCACCGGCACCACTTCCGACGGCCCCCACTCCTCGGACGACGTCGCCCCCTGTTTCATGTGGCCGGTGTCGGTCGATGCCGTTCTTGACGTTGCTCGTGGATTTCTATCCCCATGTCCCTGCTCTTTATTTCAGGCCTGTGGAACGGCCTGAGGAGGAAGGGGTGGACATGGAGGGGTCTGAGGACCCTCTCGCAGCTGAATGCGAGGATGACAAGGACTGGGCAGAGGAGTTGGGGGACACCAGTGGTCTGGATACCTCACCACAATGTTCTTTTGGGCACCTGGTCTAAGCTCACCACAGGGGCTCCTCCTGTGGACAGGAACGTGGCCAGACGCCATCGCCCTGCTCTGGGCGACCCCATTTTCCTCTCCCAACACCCCACCCCCGAGAGCTTGGTTATCCAAGCCTCTGCTTCCCGGACCGCCTTCCCTTCCGCACCACCGGATAGGGAATCCAAGAAACTGGATCAGTTTGGAAAGAAGATTTTCTCTTGCACCAGTTCTGCACTGCGGCCCGTGAACACTGCATGCCTCTTGGGCTGATATTCCCACTTTCTGTGGGATAAGGTGGTGCAAGTGCTGCCTCAGTGTCCGGAGGAGGCCCGGCCAGCTCTCTCCCAGGCTGTTGCAGAGGGGAGAGAAGCAGCAAAGTTCATGATTCGTTGTGGGCTATACACCGTCGACTCACTGGGCAGATTGATTACAACAACTGTGGCGGTTTGACGCCACGCCTGGCTGAGAACAACTGGATTTTCAGGGGTTTCCAAAACACACTTGTGGACATGCCCTTTGATGGCCGTCGCCTCTTCGGCGACAAAGCAGACATCGCGTTGGAGCTGTTAAAGGACTCACGGGCTACGGCCAAGTCCTTAGGGCTGTCTGCAGTCCGCCTTCTGCTTTTCGCTCATTTCGTGGCACCGGAAGGGATGCCCCGCAGCGTTTGGAACAGAGCCACAAGCCTGCGCTGCAACAATCTCAGCACGGACACGGGGTTCCGCCGTAGCGGACCAAGGGGCCAGCGGGCGGGTCAGTCCACCTCCATCCCGGCCACTTCTCCCTCCAAACCTTCCTAGTTCGAACTTTCAGGCCCATCAAACGTCAGTCGGCGGCAGGCTTCGCCATCACCTCCCCCCTATTCAGGCTCTGGTTCCGATCTTTCAGCCCTTGTCCCAGGTTTCGGTCAGAGTGACTCTGAGGCTGCTGGGCCTCATGCGCTCCTGTATCCTGCTGATCGATCATGCCAGATGGCATATGCGGGCTCTGCAGTGGGACCTGAAGTTCCATTGGGCGCGGCATCAGGGGAACCTGTCCGATCAAATCCAGATCTCGGAGGGCACTGCATAACAGTTGCAGTGGTGGCTCACAAACCGGCATTGGGTCGACGGCAGATCCCTCTCCCTTCCCCAACCGGAGCTTACAGTGGTGACGGATGCATTTCTCCTAGGATGGGGCGGCCACATGGAAGAGGTGGAAATCAGAGGCCTTTGGTCTCCGGCGGAGTCCACGCTCCATATCAACCTTCTGGAGCTTCGGGTGATCCGGCTTGCACTGAAAGCATTCCTTCCCTCTGTCAAGGGTAGAGTAGTGCAGGTGTTCACAGACAACACCACCGCCATGTGGTACTGCAACAAACAGGGCGGGGTGCGGTCGTGGACCCTATGTCAGGAGGCTCTGCGTCTCTGCATGGCTGGAACATCAGGGCGTTTTCGTGGTGGTTCAATCCCTGGCAGGTTCTCTAGACCTCAGGGCGGACTAACTCAGCCGCTGGTGCAGGATGGAACACGAATGGCGTCTTCACTCGGAGGTGGTGCAAGGTCTCTATCAGCAGTTGGGAGAGCCTTGGTTAGATCTATTCGCCACCGAAGAGAACGTGCAATGTCATCAGTTCTGCGCGTTGGAATTTCCAAGGCAGCACTCGCTCAGCGACGCTTTTCGTCACGAGTGGAGTTGCGGTCTTTTTTTACGCCTTTCCGCCTATACCACTTCTGCCCAGAGTGCTGAAGAAGATCAGGCGCGACCGGGCACAAGGCATCTTTGTGGCTCCGGACTAGACACGAAGAGGATGGTATCCCGAGCTACTCAGTATGAGCGTTGATCCTCCGACCAGACTGCCTCTTCGGGAGGACCTACTGCCGCAGCAGCAGGAGACGATCCTGCACCCGAACCTGTCCAGCCTCCACCTCTTTGCGTGGAGATTGAGCGGCGGCAGTTGATTTCTTTCGACTTGCCTCCTGAAGTTTGTGATGTCATTCTGGCAGCCAGGCGTCCCTCCGCTAAAGTGGTATACGCCTGTAGGTGGAACAAATTTGTGGCATGGTGCACAGCAAAGGCCGTGGATTCCCTTTATGCCCCTCTTTCTGAAGTACTACTGTTCCTTCCTTCTTTCTTTGGCCCAGCAGGGCTCTGCTCTGGGCACTATCATGGGCTATCTTTCAGCTATTTCGGCTCCCTGATCAGCCCTCCCTTTTCACGTCCCCTGTTCTAAATAGATTTCTCAAAGGCATTACACACCTTTTTCCTACTATTCCTTTCATGATGCCTCAGTGGGACTTGAATCTGGTTCTTACATACTTAATGTGCGCTCCCTTTGAGCCCCTTCACAACTGTACTCTTTGTCTCTTGACCTTGAAGACTGCCTTCCTGGTGGCCATCACCTCCGCTAGGCGAGTAAGTGAGCTCCTGGCTCTTTCTCGTAAGCCTCCTTTCCTTTCAGTTCATCCGGATAAGGTTGTGCTCAGGCCCCTCCCTTCTTTTTTGCCAAAACTTGTTACGGCCTTTCACATGGAGCAGACTATTACCTTGCCCACCTTCTTTCCACCTCCCCATCCTTCCAGGGAGGAAGAGAGGCGCCACCGTCTGGGCCCAAAGCGTGCGCTCTCATTTTGTCTCAACCGTACACAACAGTTCCGGGTGGATGACCAACTCTTTGTTGGCCACGTTGGCACCAAGAAAGGTTGCGCGGTACACAAGAGGACTATCTCCCTCTGGGTTATCTTGTGTATCAAAGCCTGTTACTCGTTGGCTAAAAAGGAACCTCCGGTGGGGCTGCGTGCTCATTCCACCAGAGCTACTGCACCCTCTATCACATTAGGACGTGGTGTCCCCCTGCCAGACATCTGTCAGGCAGCTATTTGGGCCTCGTTGCACACTTTTACTAAGCACTACTGTCTGGACAGCCAAGTCCAGAGAGACTGCTTCTTTGGCTGTCCTGTTCTCCGTGACTTTCTGGTGTGATCTTGGTTCGCAGACCCACCACCGGGGTTGGTATTGCTGGGGTATCTAGTCTAAGGTAAGGAATCTACCACTATGTGTTTCTTTCAGATGAACAAGTTACTTACCTTCGGTAACGATATATCTGTAAGAAACATTAGTGGTGATAGATTCCTTACCGCCCAGCCATCCTCCCAGTTCTGTGAACTGATTTTAAGGGTTAAGGTCATCCCTTTCAAGGCCCTAGTTTCAATGCACCAGTGGTCAGTTTCTTGCATGGCTCTGCATTGCTGGCGCGGAAAGTCATGTACAGAACTAACGTCAGCGCGCATAGGCGGCATCTAAGTACCTCCCGCGACGCCATCTCAGCGACCACGACGCCAACGACTGATGCGGAGCCGCATGATGCCACCTACCGATGCGCAGGGGTACTACTGACAAAAACTTTCCGGATCCAGTCTGACGCCTCGGGGTAATTCTAAGGTAAGGAATCTATCGCTACTAATGTTTCTTACAGATATATCTTTACAGAAGGTAAGTAACTTGTTCTTTTATGCCACTATATTTTGTGCACTAAAAGTACCCCGAGATGTTTTGTCTTGGTTTTATTGTTGATATGACGGAATGAGACTATATATTTGGAGACTAAATATCATTTTATGCATGAATTTTGTGAACATTTTTCTCAAGCACTTTTTTTTCTTTTTATAGGTATAACCTGCTTCCCAGGATTATTGAATCTAAATATCTTGATGCAATGGATGCAGAGCATTGAAGTTTCACATGCAAAAAAAAGCTTTATTTCAGAAGTGAAAACTGTAACATTTTCAGAAAAAGGGAAGATTTCTCATCGCTGTGTTCAGTTGTTGCTCTGTTCTGTCAGTATTCTATGAAGGCATTTAATATACTGTGGTATGCTGGAAAAGGATTATCCCATTTTCTGCGTGTACAACACAAAAGAAAATTCTCTGGTGCAAACAGACTATCTGAAGACCACGTTAGTCATCAGACCTATAAACTACAAAAAATACTTACTTGAGCTCCTTTTTGTTGTTATCCCTTAATTTTAAGGAAGAGTTTATTTTCTAAAATGTTTCGCATCTTGGAGGAACCAATTAATATATGAAAATGGCATTTGACTTGTGATTTTAACTATTGTGATATTAATCTAGAGTAGCATTTGTATTTCATTGTACAGTGGCATTTCTGTTAGGGAGAGATGTGCCTATTGGCATCACTAAGTCCTGAGGAAAACTAGACCCTTAAAAACCTGACCCCGTGTTTCTGCAAATGTACCCAGGCTATGCATATGTAGAGTTAATGAGTCGCATTGAAGCATTTCTGGCAGGTTTAAGCTATTAAATAGTAAGTTAAACCTTTTCTTGCATGTTACCTCTAGCTTCTTAAATTTAAAATGCAAATTTGCACATCTTGTAGCAATGTTATTTATTTTTTAAATCAACTGGAATCGCATACCAACTCAGAATATATGATTTACATCTGCGTAACATGGTCTAATCATAGAGAATCCAAATGTGCATACTATTGATATTGTGTGCATAGAGTATCTTTGAGCAGCCTACGATAAAGAACCTAGCTTTATTTGCCTATATATAAACCAAGGTTTGTGGGACAGTTTTTATACAACCAATGTAAATGGGGAGTTAGATATTCTCTTCTATTCATTCAGCTTGCAAATGTTAACACATTGCTATAGACATTAAAATAACCCCACACTCAAAATGTAAATGCGCTACCATCTTCTGTTCAAATTGTATATATGGAAGAGTCACTAGTTTTCTAGACATCTCTTCAGAAAACTAGTTGCCAACTGTAAAAAGCAGCTTACTTTTTGCTAATTCAAACCTTGTTTTTTTTTCTTTCCAGTTAGTGCTGTCTCCCGATAGTATGTTTTAATATTTTTGTAATGGGTTAAAGGAGCCTGTAGGACATAATCTATGAAACTCAATCAGTGAGCTGTAACTATTACAAAAATGCCAGTGTTGGCAACAAGGGCCATTGCAAATTAAAACTTTTGTGTTAATGTAGTGGCTGTTCTGGTAACCTGTTCATAGAAATATGTATTATTTGCATTTAGCTTAGTTCATGGTTCAGTATATTAGTTTCCGATTTCATTTAAAATTCTATAGAGCAGTTAGTGTTCTTTCTTGTACAGCACCTGATATTCTGCATAGTTATGTTAGGAACAGTATTTAAAGAAAATATCAAAACACCATCAACAAACAGATTGAATAATATAATACACACACACCATAGATTCGCAACAGGCAAGGGCAATATGATTTATTTACAAAGTCTAAATACTCAGTATTTAGTTAATTGGATAAGTGTTCCCATATTGTTGTTCACTTATTCAAAATGTTGTATTCTGTTCCTTTTTTAATTTAGAAGGTTAGTTAGAAAACACTCAGGTGTACGGCTCTGAAGTTTTAAAGTGTCTGTACAGAATCAGAATTTTTGAGAGGTTACTTGGCGAATGACCAAAAGGTTGTATGGGAACTGTCATGTTACAGTTACTGATAGATTTTTCGCTATAAAATAGTGCACTATATCCTAACTTTGCTTGGAGAAAGGCAGATAGCAGTAATGAAACACCAGCTTACAGTCTACATTGTTTTAGTCCTATCACCTTTCTTTGACTTTTTAAAAAAGAATAATGTATGTTTATGCAGAGACAAGGGGATTTAAAGATACCAAACAGCATTTGTCAAGGTTGCTATCTTTCTTCTTAAAGCATACAAATTCAAAGTGATTATTCCATGATGGTGCTCTTGGGCACATGGCAGTGGTCATCTACCTCTCTCCAAGTTCAAACCTATGAAACTCCTGAAAGGAGATAAATACTGCTCATTTGAAGATTCCTAGTGGAATTTCAGATTAGAATGTACAGTCTGCATTCAATGAATGAAGCACTAAAATGGAGCTCGAATTGTGCAGCGCAATTCGTCATTATGGACTTGCCTTAAGAAGGTGGGCTTGCATATAGCTGTTTTTGTAGCAACCGAGGTGTTGGCGTACTGCGTCCATTTGAAAGTGGACATAAATGCATGACAATCATATATGTAATATAATGTAATAAAACAGTGCCAAATAAGAATATATTCATCATTATTTGCTTGTTTGTGGTTTACTTAACATAGTAAGAAGAATGGGAAATAGGCGGTATATAATTTAGTAGCAGTTTGTCATTGCAAAAAAGAAGAAAGCCAAAAATGTTACCCAATAGATGCAGGATAATATTTCCTCAACGGTGCCTGAGTAACACAATTATTTATCTTCTGGGATCTTGGGATGATCATGTCACCACAGATGTTACAAACAGGCAGAAACTGAAAGGTTTTACGGTCATTAGGTATAATGGTTGTGAATATCTGTAATGTGTGATGTCGCTTAAAACGTATTTTCTATGAAGCAAGTGTGGAAGTAGGGCCATTCCATTTTAGCAAAATCTTTGCAAATAAATCCCCACTAGTAAATGGCCCTACATACAGATGTCAACAATGTTCCTTCAAATCAAAAAAAACTCACTGGAAATGTCAAACACCATTAGCACAATTTAAAGCTTTGGTATAGAGCAACATATGAAGCTATTATGATCAGTAGTTTTTGATTAGATGCTGAATCCATTATAGATGTTTCACAATTCTGCATGTGTTGTAGCCATTTCTTATGTGATACGTTTTTGAGTGTGTTCTAAATTCCCCAAAATCTTGTGTAGTTTGGGGTGGGGTGGAGAGTTCTACTGTTTGGATGTGCAGATTCACTAATCACTGAGTGATATGTAAATAATTTGAGGAGAGTAGGTGTACTTTAATTCATTATGGCACTGTGTTTACCTGTAAGAGACAATGCCACATTCATATGAAGTGATTCAAGTGTGTAGTGCTTTAGTCAAAAAGAAAAGAATTTGTACCTGCTAAAAGCAATTTTGGAGATTCACTGACCTTAGTGTTGTATATGTGTAAAAGAGTGGGGCCATATCTATGGACTTTCTGCAATCTATCACATGACACTGATACCTTAAATGTATATTAAACACAGTATAACGAGGATAAGACTGTTCTCTACCTTGTACATTCTGCAAAGGCAAAATTCCTAATTTCAATGTATTATCCACAATAGACAAATAGCGCATGGTTTAAATAAAATGAGTGAACAAAAAGGATCTCTTGGAGGACTCGATCAAATAACACTCGTTCCACAATCGTCCCTCACATATATTCACCATTAGCTATCATAAAGTGACCCACCCAAAAGCAACTATACAAATCTGTTTAATAAAACTTATAATAACAATTTATACAATTCTATATAAAATTCATATAGACACATGTCAATAAAAGATATATTGCACATACTATTTTAAAACATTATATCAAGAGAGATATGACCAACAAGACATAAATATATTTGTCATTCAAAATATATTAACCACTATTTATCTTATAATTCATCGTTTCTCAAATTTAACAACTTAAAAAAGGGCGTTGACGCGTTTGTGTGTATACAGTACAAAACCACCTTCAGGACAACATTAATCTTTAAAATATAAAGTAATAAAATACAGTACAAAACCACCTTCTTCAGGAAAGCATTTATCTAAAAAATAAAGATTGTTGTCCTGAAGATTGTTGGTTTTGTACTGTATACTCACCGAAACGTGTCGACGCCCTTTTTTAGTTGTTAAATTTGAGGGACGATGAATTATAAGGAAAACAGTAGTTGATGATGATTAATGGTTGATTCCTTCAAATTAACAAATATTTTGAATGACAAATATATATATATGCGTGTCTTGTTGGTCATATTTCTCTTGATACAATGTTTTAAAAATATGTGTGCACTGTATCTTTTATTGATTATTTTTTATATATAATTGTATAAATTGTTATATGTTTTATTAAACAAATTTGTATAATTGCCTTTGGGTCCCCTTATGATTGTTAATGGTGAGTATTTGTGAGTGACGTTAGTGAAACTGTATTATTTGATCAAGTCCTCCAAGAGATCCTTTTTGTTAATACATTGATATAAGGAACCCTGTTTCTTGGAGTAGTAGGGCAGCTCGCCTGTTTGAGATGGTTAAATAAAATGACTAACATAAAAAACTAGCATAGAAAACTACATTTATAAACTGTTCAAACGCACAAAATTGACTCCGCTAAACAATGTCCCTTTGCACACTCAGTCGCTGACATCTATGTAGGTCATCTACAAAATTAATTTAGAAGCCCTCCCGGACTAAAGACATTTGTGTACTACTATGTTTGCATAGTGGTCATTCGGTCATGGACCATCTACAAAAACCAGAGTCACCTGGTCTTTCTATGCCTTTTCCATGCATATAGTAATGTTCCTTGTGTATAGACCTTATTGAATTGAATACTCTGCTCACTAAAATTCACAGGTTGTCCTTTTAAGCTCTCAAATATCACACATGCCTTGTACATGCCTCTGGCTTATCAAGAAGACACAGTAGATTAATGATGTAGCTTGTGTCAATCCCATTCTAAAACTTTGATGAAGATTGCAACGATGTGAGCAAATCGCTTGAAAGAAGATTTGCGCAAAGTTCTTAACTGCCATATCTACACTGTTGATTGGATATTTCCACCCCATGACTGAATGCATCTGCTTTCTTCTTTGCCATTCTACAACTGGGTCGTTCTACATCTGCAGCTGTAGAAATGAGAATTGTTTCAATTTGCTGTTTGCAACAGTGTGCATTTTATCTCAGTAGTTATTTGCTGTCCAAAAGAATACAGCCACTACCCTCAGACATATTTTCATAAAACACTTATCAGGCACATCAATGTATGCCATTTATAATTAGACTGGTGTTTTTTTTGTTCTCTATCCCTTTCATGTACAGGTCATGAACATACATGTTCAGTTGTTTCACAACTTAAGCAATGTAACATTTTTCTTCATGTTCCAATTATGTAGTTTGGACATATTCCATTGATTAAACTTTGTGTGTTCTGTTAGCAGAAATATACTGGTTAAAATAATTTACCTGTCCATTAAACACTTAAAATATGAAACAAATTTGCAATACATTTCTCTACTGTAGTCTAGATTACTTTTCGGGTTATCTGATCCGTTATTGTAAAGGCTGCAACATTTGGTATTAGTTATTTTCTCTTTCCTAATAGAAATAGGAAATCTTATTAAACCTATCTGTACTTCACAACACTAAACCTCAAATAATACTAAAATCTGGCAATTGAAAGTCCTTTATTCACATCTCCATGCTAAGAATATGAATAATAATAACATACCCACTGCACATCAAGATGAGAACCAACTACATATCTAATGAACTCAAAATTTGAGCTCTCCATAGCTGTGTTTCACTTGGTTTATCTTCCATGTTGTCTTTAGAGCAATGTATAGATTTAAGTTACCATCCCAATATAATGAGCTTTACAAGTATGTAATAAATTATAGTTTATAAAAATGGATGTATATAACTTAAAATACTTTCCCTTGAATGTTTTAATCTTTGGTAAAATATACACTTTCCTTATCAAACTTATTTAACCTATGACTTGTGAAATAAGGCAGTATAGGTCTGTTGATATGCGAAAAATGTAGCCATTAGGGTATTTATAAATCCACCTTCGTTTTATTTTCCTCTGGTGGCTTGTGAAGATGGCATGTGGGCCGAACCCAAAAATAATAAAAATAAAAGTAGTGAAATATTTATTCATAGTTTCCTCTTGAATCGCATATCCTTTTCAAAGCAAGTGATACAAATATGAAGAAAAATATAGCTGAATAATCCAAAGGAAGCTCTTTATTATTTATGGCTATATCTGGTTTACAGTGGTGCAATGGACTACAGCTAGTAAGTAAAATACTGTAGCCTTCTGAGACCTAAACGGTTTGCTTTTGCCTTTATTTTTTGTTAGTTGGAATATTTTATGTTTTATGGGAATGAGAGAGAAGTGTTGCGCGCTATAAATATTATTAGTTCAATGTAGGCACAAAATATATGTTGTCCATGGTAAAAGTATGATTTTGAAAGTAAGCCTATTTAGCTTAGATGTAGTCAATACAACAAATGCAAATTTTCTTTTGATAAAAGAGTTGAGTCTTAAATATTCCTTTATTGTAAAAGGAAATGTGTTGTATGTTTAAAGTAAGACTAAATAAACAGATGTGTGTATACAAGTAATACTTGTCTGCTTTTCCTTTTGAATTTTCCAAAATCACTATTCAAGATGCGTATATTAACTAAAAGGTAAGGAGAACTGAGAACATATAGTTAAGTATTTCACTATCATCTGTCCACCACAGCTCTTTGTGACACTTGGCAAGATGTTTGTGTCTTTTTACATCCCTTAGAATAATATTTCATCTATGCAGACATAGCTACAAGACATTTTATTGCACACTCCTGTACTGCTAAGAGCGATACAGTCCCTCTACCAAAAAACATGGGTTCGAGTAAAACTCTCTAGGGACTACGCATCTATCAAGATCAACACACAGAGGATTAAAACAAGGGTGCGTGCTAGCACCTCTATTATTCAATTTATATGCAGCGGACATGGAGAAGGCTCTGACCGGGGCTGCCTTGGCCACCCCGAAGATCGGTGGAAGGAAAATTCACTTCATGCAATATGCTGTGACTTGGTCCTCTTCGACCACACGAGAATGGGGCTACAAAAGGTGTTGACGGCACTTGCCGCATATAACGACAAAAACAGGCTTGTAGCAAACCCAACCAAGTCAAAAGTAATTATTTTTGGTCATCACCCAAGGAAGAAAGCTCTAAAATGGAGGCTAGGCAATCTCTTCTTGGAAACTACGCAGCGGTATATTTATTTGGGTATTTGTTGTCAGGAATCAGGGCTTGCAAGCGCCCACCTTAAGTCAATCAAAGCCAAAGGTAAATCCATCACCTACGCCATCTGCAAGCCTCTTTACATAGCCCGTCCACCTTGGCCATTAACAAAGTTCTTAAAGCCAAGCTTATGCCGGCTTTAAACTATGCTCTACAGGCATTCCCGGGCAAACTGAACAACGAATTAGAACAAATTCAGTGTAGAACATATAAGAAAGTCTACCATCTTCCAAGGTGTACTAGAAATACCATCGTCCGCCTGAAGTTCTCACTCAACCAGCAAAAACTGGAAGAGCTGGCCGTCCTAAGTAAATATTACTTTTTAACAACGGCGGCTCAGGAGAACACATTAAAGGCAGTCTTGAAATGTATATTCAGAGAACCCGGGAACCCCTGGTCGGACACCCTCGAAGTGGCTAAAACCCACCTCAATCTTGCTACGGACTCGTGGAACCCCGAACAAGTCAAATTCTTCGCCATTAAGAATGCGATTAAAAAACAAGTGCGGGCTTGGTCACGGGAATTGGACCTGGAGTCTCTGAGAAGTAAAGTCTTGCATGGTGGATTCCGGGTAGGTGGCAGCTTCCCGGCGCCATTGAAAGAGTGATAGCGCTCAAGGGCGAAATTTGAGAACCTTGATTTTACTTGACTTGTGCTTGCACTAATGTTCTGTTTTATATTTAACTGTGATTAATACGGTTATTTTATCTTTAGTTTCTCTCACTAGCTGAAGGTTTATTCTGCCTGTATCGCTTTAGGCGCGCTGCGCAGCTCAACATCAGAGCAACTTGTCTCTTACCCTTAGACAGCAGCCCCTCTGCCCTGGTCCACCGCGGCTCCCCTGCCGATCGTGTGGAGGGCGGCTCATCTACCGCGGCTCCTGGTGCCGGTCTGGTGGCGAGAACGGGCGCCATATTGGGAGGAGTCCGAGAGCACTGGGACCTGAGGTAGCGGTCCAGTTGCTCAAGGCTCCTTCACATAAAACGCAATGTGTTGGAGGGAGCGCAGCGGGCGCGACGGAAACGCGCCGGAGTCGCGCTAGAGTCAAACTCGTCTGCGCTCGTCCGCGAGCGTCCGGAGCTAGGGGCTAAGGACATTGCCTGCCCCTATACTTACACATCCGCTGATCTACTAGCGTTACGACCAACTACTACGATGTGTCCACCTGTCCCCCACAACACGGCGAAACGTATTACAGACTTGGGCATAGGCATCCCTGCTACCCCTACAGTTGCCCCTGTTCCTAAGCACTCGACGCTCACGACTACATATAGTCCCACCCACAGGTTCAGGTGTCTATACCTAAATACCCGTTCTATGATTAAACACCAGTCAGACATCTTTCTGTTACTTATAGATAAACAACCTGATTTGTTGCTACTGACCGAGACCTGGATCACCCCAGATTAATTACCGGACATTTTAGCTGCTCTACCTGCAGATTACTACATTTTATCAGCAATGCGCCCAGGAGGCAAAACAGGGGGAGGAGTGGCTATTATTGTTAACAAGAAATTTCAACTTAGACAGCTACCATCTCTGCCTCTACTTAATACTGAAACCATTGTTGCCAAAATAGATACTCCTAACGGATCACTTGTATTGGTCCTACTTTATCGCCCACCCCAAACTATGGCCACTTTTCCTTCTACTTTAGCACAGCTATTGGCTCCACTGGTCACAAACAACCCTAAACTACTTTTGGTTGGGGATTTAAACTTCTGGTTTGACAATACATTATTAGATTCCCAAGCCGCAGAGATGAGTGAACTCTTCTGTGATCTCAATTTGACACAACACATTCACACGGAGACTCACCAGAAGGGCCACAGTCTTGACCAAATCTGGTCTTTGAATCTACCACTATCCTCAATAGATATAAAACCTTGCTGTTGGTCTGATCACCACAGCATAAGTTTCTCCTTCCAGTTAGACAAGACCACCCAATATAAGCTACATACTAGTAAAACCATTAGGAAATGGACCTCTATGGATTTGTCAGCCTTTTTAAACTTTTTGAGTGATTCCCTTTCCCTTGACAGTATTAATGTGGAGGAGGCCGACTTCCAGTTTAATGAATGGCTCACTGCAGCGATCAACATCTATGCTCCTCCTACGCGTCTCTGTAGTTCTAGAAATCCGGACGCACATAAATGGTTTACACCTGAGCTAAGAAAGTTGAAACTGGAAGTGAGGCAAAAGGAAAGAACATGGCCCTCTCAGTACTGCCCTTTAGCCAGGGCCACGTATTGTTTAGCCAGGAAGACATATCAAAAAACCTTACACAACTATAAGACTACTTATTACTCATCTAAAATTTTAAATTCTACCAATAAGTCAAAAGAAGTCTTCAGGATTGTAAACGACCTATGCAATGATGACCGAACCTCTCCTCCGGTAGTTCCCACACAAACGCTATGCAACTCCCTGAATGACTTCTTTCGCGACAAGATCTTATTGATCAAACAGAACATCTCTACACTTCCAGCTTGTGCCCCTGTGGACGACCTCTATTTTAATTCTTCAACTCTGCACTCCTTTCCCCCTATTGATTTGCAAACATTCCTGGAATTATTGTCTAGAGTCAAATCAGGCTCTCCCATGGACCTCTGCCCCCCCCCAAATTATGAAAGAAATCGGTCGAGCCATGCCCAACAGTATGATGCCCTTGCTAAACGATTCTCTCACTTCAGGGACAGTGCCCACTAGTTTCAAGCAGGCCTTATTGATACCCCTTATCAAGAAACCTGGCATTGATCCGTTGGACCTCACGAATTACCGGCCTATATCCTTGCTGCCCTTCCTATCCAAAATGTTGGAGGCTCATGTTACCAACTGCCTCTCAAATTTCGTGGAGGAATCGGGCTATCTCCAACCCAATCAAGCAGGATTCAGGCCTGGTCATTCTACCGAGGCCGTAATACTGGCCGTCCAGAACACCTTGAGGACCAATGCTGATAAAAATCTCCATCAAGCCCTGGTACTTCTTGATTTGTCTGCCGCATTCGACACGGTTGACTATTCTATTCTGGTCAACCGTGTCGAACAGGCAGGCCTCAGAGATTCCGCTTTAGCCTGGTTGAAATCGTTCATTTCTGTACGTACTCAGGCTGTCCGCTTAGGCTCTTTTTCTGCTGCTAAAGTCAACTCCTTTTGCGGGGTGCCTCAGGGCTCCTCGTTATCTCCTTTATTGTTTAATTTGTATATGCGGCCCCTTCTTTTTGCTTTGAGAAACCATAAAGTCACTGTATACAATTATGCAGATGACTTACAGCTAGTTTTCACACTTAATTCCCCAAATGCTGTGGAGGACTTTCAAGCTACCATGACTTTAATCCAGAGTTGGATGTCCTCAAATCATCTTAAATTAAACCCGGGGAAAACTGAGCTAATCTTGCCCGGTAAAAGCGAAATCAGCTGGAGCCCTAACTTCTGGCCTGCTGATATGGGCCTTCCGCCTAAAAAATCTCTGACTGTAAAAAGCCTGGGGATTACCATCAATGAGGACCTTACGTTAAAATCCCAAATTGGAACCGTGGTTTCCTCTGTTTTTTTTCAATTGAGGAAAATTAGGAAAATTGCGCACTTCCTCACCCATCCCGCCCTAATTCAGGTGGTCATGGCTTTAGTCCTTTCCCACATTGACTTTTCAAATAGTCTTTATCTTGGCCTACCTGTAGGCCAACTTCGAAGATTACAGTACTTGCAGAACCAGGCAGCCAGACTGATCTGCAATGTACCCAAATGGGAATCGATTAAAATAGGCCTACAGACCCTGCACTGGCTACCTGTGGCCCAAAGAGCCGAATTTAAAGCTGGGTGTATCATCTTCAAGGCTTTGCAAGGCAAGGGACCTCTTTTTATTAGGCAGCTAATTGGAAGATATGCTCCCTTACGTAGCTTGAGATCAGCCCATAAAGACCTACTTGAGGTATCACGCTTCAAGAAAAAACGACAAGGAGGCAGCAGTTTCCAGTTCTTAGCAGCTACCCTGTGGAACTCGTTCCCACTAGTCCTCCGCCAGAGTAAGGACCTCCTTGCCTTCAGAAAGGCACTTAAGACTCACCTTTTTACACAGGCATATCTGAAGTAAAGATTCTTGCACATTTTATCTCTTGTTATGTTACCTCTTTCCAGCGCCAAGAAGCTTTCGGGCGTACGTGCGCTTTATAAATTTTTCATAACATAACATAACATAACATAAGACCCTGTGTCTCCTGCACATTGTGCATACCCCCAAACATCATCTCACGCAGGCTGTGGGCCGCGTTGCCCTTCATAAGATTTTGGCCTATAGACTACATCCACTGCCCCTCAAAGAACTATATTCCGGCGGTAAGGCCAGCTTAGGTGTCCAGGAATGCAGACTCTGCAGGTACAAACGCGAGTCCCTGGCCCACCTCCTCTTTTGCTAGCCGGCCCTCCGCCTGGCCCGTAGTCTTTACCTCAGACCATTATTAAGACAATCGGGGACACGCACTGCAGAGGAGGGGATCACTTACCTTTACACACTGTCCACGGTAGTGCACATGGCGGCTTTTGGAAAGTTCATCTTTCAAGCACGGGCAAAGTTGATGGCTTCCACAGGCCGGTCTCCAGAGCCACCTGCCGGTCAATGATCCCTTTCCTCAGTTCATTTAGCACCTATGAAGCAGCTAGATAATTTGAACTTTTGCAATTCTCTTGGTTTTTAACTTTTGTAATGTTAGTTCTGTATTCTGGTTTTATGTAATGGTTTTTAGTAACCAAAAAAATAAATTCATTCATTCATTCATTCTTATTATATGACAGTATATTTAAATTTGTTTTGAGTATTCTTGTGAAACCACTTCTCAAAATTCTTGACAGTTATGTTTTCTCTGCTTTTAAAAATTGCTTTCATATAGCTACTCTTTCTCTTGGGTTATATGTATACATTATATCATAAAAATCCTTAGCTAAAGTTTTTGCTGGGGTAATACAACCCAATTTTTTTAGATAACCCACACAAAATAATATATGCTTTCATGTCCACTGTATAGTAGGTCTCACCTATTCTCCCCTGCTTACTAGAAGCTTGTTAGGTTATAGCTCAATCACATTTTGTGTAAGATTGGTACGAAGTTGTTCTGCATTATAGGATATTCCGCGATAGTCATAAACACTAGATACATTCTGCACAGCCTGTGTGGACCCTGGAGCATTTCTCTTAGATGTATTGGCCACTAAAGGCTACTTCTGACCCCATAGGCTCTGTGTGCTGCTTTTGCCAAGCTCTCACTATATGAAGTATTGGCTCATCCGTAAGACGACATAGGGAGTGAGAAGACATCCAACTGAGGGGTTCTTGCAAAACCTAAGAGTAGAGGAAGAAATTAAGAAAAAGAAGACTGGATTAATAATTTTCTCATGTATCCTTAGAGAAGCAGTCTACTGCCGACAGACTCACACAATTGGAGATCTAGAGAAAGGAGGTTGTCTTTGAAACATCAATGACCCCTCTCTCAACATTTCAGATCAACGTCAAGGGTGTTGCCGTCATGAGATGCTCTTCCTTCTTATTCTCTGTCGCATTAGGGTTCAACTTCTACTAAACGACGTCATGAAGTTTTGAAATGCCCTTGTGCCAAGATCTCTGTCAAAGAGTACTCTTTGTTCATCAACACATGTCTTCCACTCGTAGTTACTGAAGACGCCAATAACCTGCATGGCAACAACTGAAACACTCCACATTAGTAACTCCACCTACAATGTCTAAGATTGATAACAGCTCGCCGTTGATCCACTCAACAGCAAAGAAAATATACTATAAACGTTATACAAGGCCTTCATCAGTGTCAAAGGTTAAGATTAACTCCAACTCCTTCAAAATCAATAGACAGGAGCACCTCATTCCGGTCTATTATTTCCTTGGCTTCATCACATCTACATTCTAGGCAACTAACATCACTGAAGCAACGTGTAGATACATCTATATACTTATAGATTTTCCACTTCATCTTTAAATACTACTCCAAAAAAAAATGTTAGTCAAAGCCTCCTACTGTCTGCATCACAACCACTTACCCCTAATCCTATTCCATGGCGGTTCAGGCCAATAAACCCAATTATAACTTTTGAGGCTACAACTCCTCTTTACTTACACATACTGTAATTATCTCCTATCAGAATGATGTTGAGACGTACTTCTATGTCTCCAATAAGGCCACTGAAACCTTCTGTGGTATCTTCTATCGGATCACCTGTTTTCCTCATCCTGAAAAAAGATGACGATTCGGGGCTCCTTCAACATCAAGATCACCTTCCTCTGTGTCGGACAGCACCAACTCTTCCTAAATGGCAATGTAACCTGCTGCATCTCAGTCTCGCATGCCCTCCCTCCCCTCTTCAATCATTCACGAGGTTCTAGACATGGGGGTTCCCAAGTTGATCATCTTTCTGGAGGCATCACAACCAACAATATTAGTAATTCTGGAAACACTACAAACAAGGGCTCCAAAGTTGCTGCTTCCTTTAGTTCCTGGACTGCTTGATAGAGCAGACGAGAAATATCTGACCCCTGCCATTGTCAAAATGCCAACACCACAAATACTTGAAAAATAAAAGGATCCACAACACAACCCACACAACTTTAGACCAACTCGGTTATTGTGTCTTTGGTAAGGAGGCATACTTTCCGTGGGACCGAAGGTGTGCAACACTGCTATCCCACATCTAAAAAGGTGCAAGTGCTACTGCATTGTTTGCCATCAAAGAGAAATATGTGAAGGCCTGTGCTTCATAGATGCATTACCAAAGCACCAGTAACAAGGCACCACTGAGTTGTTGCAGGAAAACTCCTTTGTGGTTAATCAGATCATTAGTGCTGCAATTAACTCCACATAATTGGCAGCTAATGCATAGTTCAAGGGCATATCCATTTGTAGATCATCAGAGCTCTGACGCACAACTCTGAAACCAGAGACACAACTAAAAATCATGGATCTCCCATTTTCAAAACCTCTCGATTTTGTCAACTTATGGAGGAGAAAATGCAGACAAAAAGCAGCAGAGACTCCGAACGCATTCTACCATGAGGAAAGAAAAATAATTTTCAGACAACAGTACACGGTGAGAGTGTATAGAATTTATCATCACAGGTTTCAAATCCCTCTGAGGTCCTTTTGGCAGCAACAATACACTTGTGGTAAGAGGTACTTTTACCAGAGGTGAACTTCAAAACCAAAAACAACGTTGAAGCCTTCTTCCTCTAGAGGCAGACACTCAGCTCGCACAAAACTGGAAATTTGATACCGCTCTCTTTACTGGAGTGGACACAATGGGGGAGGGGGTTCTGCCTAACTGGACGTCCATTACAAAAGATAAATGTTAAGTTATTAGTTTTATAGAGTGCATAGCTGTCCCAGCGCTAATCTCAAACTGACAAAGGGAAAACAGAGTGATGCACAGAAGAACACATTATGAAGGGAAAAGAAAAGTATTTGTCTTTACGGAATGATGTATGATTTTGGATATTTATAATACTTGCAGGGAGGTAATACCAAAGTTTAGGAGCGAGAGCACAAAAGGAGTGCCCTCCTACCCTTGCTCTCTGTAACCAAGGGACAACCGCTGGGTGCTGATTAGTAGAACACAGCTGGCGGGTGGGTGGGTATATAGGGCATAAGCAGATTAGCTAAAATGTCAGGAGATTGGAAATTCATGATTCCATGGGAAATACAGAGTGCTTTGAAATGGAAGGTTTCTCCACCGGAAGCCAATGTAATCTGCTGATGGAGTCGGAGATCGAGCAGGTTCTCTGCAGACCAAGGAGCATCTGAACAGCAGCAATCTGAAAGAAACATGTTAGTTATCGATTCCTTACCTTAGAATTACCCCCAGGCGTCAGACTGGACCTGGAAAGATTTTTTGTCAGCAGTACCTCTGCACATCAGAAGGTGGAATCAGTTGGCTCAGCGTACTGTCGTCGGCATCGTGGTCGCCAGGATGACGTTGCGGCAGCTACTTAGACGCTGCCTTTGTGCGCTGACGTCAGTTCTTTTTTTTTTTCACGCCAGCCAGCGCAGATCCGGGAAGAGCGGTACCTCAGTCATTTTTTACTATGTTTTTCTCAACTTTTTATTGAGTCTACGACTCGGAACGTGCATGAGGGATACCCGGTTTCAAGGCCTGCGGTTCCCGTCGTCGCATGATGTCAGGGAAGGATCCACACCGCGCATGTCTTTTTTGCCTGGAGCGTGACCATGACCCCAAGTAGTGCTCCGACTGCTGGTCGATGGCGCCGAAGGCTTTGCGGGAGTGGTTCCGAAAGCTTCTTGAGCACCAGTAGCCGACTCCTCACCCTTCGAGGTCCCGGTCGAGGGACCGGTCACAGAGCCACCACCATTCCGGTTCGAAATCTTCGAAGTCTTTGCACTCTGGGTTGGGTAAGTTGAAGCATAAGAAGTCGTCAAAAAAGCACCGTAGGTGTTCCACTTCTCGTCGGTCAACCGATCAGACAAGGCACGCGGGTGGTGCCTCTCCCACAGCTCTGCACGTGGAGCCCGCATAGTCGATTCAGAGTTTTCCTCCTTTTCCGGGACCAGGAGCAACTCCCGCCCAGCTTCGAACGTTCTACGAGGCGATGCATGCCATCTTTGGGCAGGTCGGCGCGTCTTCGTGTCCGTTGATGGGCGTCGCCTTTCTGGCGACAAAGCAGACAACGCTCTAGAGCATTTCAAGGACTCATGGCTATGGCCAAGTCCTTGGGCCTCGCCACCCGCCCTGCGCAGTCTGCTGTTAACCCCTTTTGTGGCTACGGAAGGGGTGCCCCGATACATCCCGCCCAGAGCCATAGGCTGCGGCAAGTTACCCAAGATATACGTGGGAACAACCGTTGTGGCTCCGGGGGCCAGCGGTGGGCATGTCCACCAAACCCCCCACGTCCCCGTTGTGAGAAGTTGGCCTGGTATATGATGTTCCCTATTCTAGTGAACACCTTGCTCCAGTCCAAACAACCCTTATGGTGATGGTTGTAAGTCAACCTTATAGACCAGCTATCCTAGTGGTAGCGTGGACAGAACAGTCTTAGGCTAAAAGACTCTTGAGGGCGTGTAAAGCCAGCTGTTTTACCATATGTAACCCCTTGAATATCAAATGAAAGGACACCACACAGGATATATATATACAATATATATGTATTTATTTACTAACACACTCCTCTGAACTCTTTATGAGAACAGAGGCAAAAGCACATAACAAGTTACTTAGAATACGTTAAGTTGCACAATTTACAGTTGGGCCCTAGGGGCGAAGCAAACCATATACTAAGAAAGTGGTATAAGTACTGTGAGAAGTTGGCCTGGTATTTGATGTTCACTATTCTAGTGAACACCTTGCACCAGTCCAAACAACCCTTATGGTGATGGTTGTAAGTCAACCTTATAGACCAGCTATCCTAGTGGTAGCGTGGACGGAACAGTCTTAGGCTAAAAGACTCTTGAGGGCGTGTAAATCCAGCTGTTTTACCATATGTAACCCCTTGAATATCAAATGAAAGGACACCTCACAGGATATATATAAAATATATATGTATTTATTTACTAACACACTCCTCTGAACTCTTTATGAGGTCAGAGGCAAACGCACATAAGTTACTCTTAGAAATACTTTAAATAGCACAATTTACAGTTAGGCCCTCGGGCGCGTAAAACCATATACTAAGTGGGTGGTATAAGAACCACGACTGGGCAAAAGGAAAGGCCTAGAGGATCGCTGGGGCTACACTATCTGACCCTTAGGTTAGGAGTAGGAGGCCCTCAGGCGGCGCGTGCAGTCTTTACACACACGCGTGAGTCAATGTTAAGTCAATGGGAACTTAGAGTTTAGAAAAAGGAGGATTCAGGACACTTCCGGTCTAGCTAGAAGGAAACTAAAAAACCTAGACACTTGGATAGTCAATACCCTTGGGAGCACGGAAGTACTTGCGTTACCTCACCCACAGGAAGCAGGTGTGAAGATGTGTCTGGTTTCGCCGTTGAAGGCAATGGAGCCTGTGACGAAAGATGCTGCAGGCGACCAGGAGGAAGATGTCCGGGTGGCTCCAAGGGTGGATCGAGGATGAAGAGGACCTGAAAGCAGAGGAGACAGAGTTTGGGTCACTAGCCAGTGACCGGGTGGAACCAGGAAGGAACCAGACGACGTCGAGGAACAATCAGGTGCTGTCGTGAAGCTTGTCTCTTCAGCCACGCGGACCAGGAGGCGTCTAGGACGACCAGATGCTGGAGAGGAGCTGTCCCACAAAGGTTCTCGCAGAACCCACGCCGGATACAGAGAAGGCTTCTGATGCAGACCAGCAAGGTCTGAGGTGCCTCACCTTTGCAGGGAGGCACGGGCCAGTCTGGAGCAACCAGACCAGCGAGTTGGTTTTAAAGGATTGACGTCACAGAGGCTACTAGCCAACGGGCCAGGAACCGGACAACGCATCGAGCAGAACACATGCAGAAGGGCCCCACGCAGAACTCGTGGAGTGGGGAGGGCTGATCTTCAGTGCAGGTGGAGCTCGGATTCGGGGCTTCTCAATCCCCAGTGCACAGCTGCGAGGATACCTCAGGAGCTGCACAGTGAGCAAGTCGTGGACTTTTCAAGATGGCCGGTCCCACGTGTCTCGTCGCCTCCATGGATCTCAGCTATGCTGCAGACGTGAAGAGAGGGTCGTAGAGGTCTGGAAGTCTGGGTCTTGTCAGGCTCTGTGCTCGACAAAGCAAGCCGTTGATTTGCTGGATGGTGCCTGGTTGCCCAGGGTGGTCACTCCTTGGCCACAAGGGAGATGCTTCAGTCTTCAGCTTCAGCAGAATGTCGAAGGTCCAGAGTTTCGTTTCAGTTCAGGATCAAATCTAAAGTCCTGGGACTCAGCTCCTACCTTTATACAACTAAAAGTTGCTGGAATACTTTCTAGGTCCCTCCTATGGGTGGGACCAGAAAGTGGGGTGGTTACACCCCCTTTCCTTTGTCCAGTTTTGCGCCAGAGCTGGGGCTGGAGTGCCCCAGCAACCGCTTTGAACTGGTGTATGCATGAAGCACCTAGTGTGCCTCAGGCAGTGTCTCAATCTATTCAGCCCTACCTGTCCCAATACACAAAGTCCTGTCTGGGGTGGTGCTTGCACCTCTCCAGGCAGGAAACCTATTGTCCAAACCTCCGTGACTGGAAGGACTCCCAGCAGCAGGAGGTCAGACTTGTGTCTGTGGCAGCAGCGTCCATTTTGTGACGCTGGGGCTCTGGTTAACTTTAACCGGGATAATGAGCAACAACATGTCTTTTCCCTCTAGAAGGGTGGAATGCTACCCCTGTCGCCAGAATTGGCGAGGGGGTAGTATTCCAAAGCGTATGACACCTTACACGACATGTTTAGATAAAGCCAAACCAAAGTTAGCATTTAACCGCGAGGATTATAATGCACTTAAGAGTATATGGTATGGCGTTATCATAGAACAGTTATAAGGACATGGTTCCGAAAGCTGCAGACAAGCTCAGCTCATGCTAGAGCACCATCTCACACATAACCAAGCACTCTGCCTCCAGGATTGTTAAGGCCTGCCATAGGAGTGACTTATAGGTTACTGTGTGTCTATATATAAGGGTAGATATAGGAATACTATACCTAAGCAAGGGGTGATTACACGACCTTGCCCCAGCTGAGTGATCAGCCAGTTGTGTCAGTTTGAGTGGCCAGCCAGGGGTGGCATAATACATGCTGCAGCCCCTGGTAGGCCTTGGTTACACCTATGTCCTGAGTACCTAGGGTACACTGCTACAGGGGCTGACAAGGTGAACTAATTCCCAATTGTGCATGTACCTAGGGTACATGGTTTGAATTTAGAGGGAGTGCATCTGGGCTGTGGGTCTGATTAGCAGGCCCACAGCCACATCTAAGTGGAAAACCAGTAAAGCAAAAAGTGGGGGTGACCATAGGAAGCAGACCCAACTCTCCTACACCACCTCTCCCCCCCCCAAACTTAGGGATATTCAACTAACCTTGACCAGTTGAGTCTTCATGTTCTAAGTGGAGATATCAGGAGAGTCCATCTGCATTGGCATGGTCAGTCCCAGGTCTATGTTCCACTGTAAAGTCCATCCCCTGTAGGGAAATAGACCACCTAAGAAGTTTGGCATTTTCACCCTCAGCTGATTTAACCATAGGAGGGGCTTGTGGTCTGTCTGAATCTTGAAGTGAGTGCCAAAAAAGTATGGCCTCAGCTTCTTCAGGGCCCAAACCACAGCAAAGGCCTCCCTCTCTATAGCTGACCAACGTTTCTCTCTAGTGGTCAGCCTTCTGCTTATGAAAGCAATGGGCTGGTCTTGACCATCTATATTCAGTTGTGAAAGTACAGCTCCCACACCCAACTCGGAAGCATCTGTTTGGACTATGAACTCTTTTTCGAGTAATCTGGACTTTTCAGAATAGGTGCAGTTCACATGGCCTGCTTCAGGTCATCAAATGCCTTTTGACAGCTAACTGTCCACTGAACTTGCTTTGGCATCTTTTTGGAATTGAGGTCATTCAGTGGTGTCACAATGGACCCATAGTTTTTCACAAACTTCCTGTAGTACCCAGACAGGCCCAAGAAAGCTCTGACCTGTGTCTGGGTGATTGGAGGAGTCCAGTCTCTGATGGTCTGGATCTTACTCTCCAGTGGTTGAACCTGACGCCCACCTACCAGGTGGCCCAGGTACACAACCTTGCTCTGCCCTATCTGGCTCTTTGTAGCCTTGATAGTGAGGCCTGCCTTTTGCAGAGCCTCTAAAACATTCCTCAGGTGGACCAGGTGATCCTCCCAGGTGGAGCTAAAGACAGCAGTATCATCTAGATAGGCTGCACAATAGTCATCCAGTCCTGAGAGAACTTGATTCACCAACCTTTAGAAAGTGGCAGGTGCATTTTTCAAACCAAAGGGCATTACCACAAATTGATAATGTCCTCCTGGGGTCGAAAATGCTGTCTTGGCTTTGCATCCTCAGCTAATCTGATTTGCCAGTAGCCTGCTGTCAGGTCAAATGTGCTCAAGAACTTGGCAGAAGCCAATCTATCAATGAGCTCATCTGTCCTAGGGATGGTGTGGGCATCTGTCCTAGTGACAGCATTGAGACCTCTGTAGTCCACAAAAAACCTCATCTCTCTCTTACCATCTTGGGTGTGAGGTTTTGGCACCAGGACCACAGGACTAGCCCAAGGGCTCTCTAAGGGCTCAATGACTCCCAGCTCCAACATCTTTTGGACCTCTGTCCTAATGCAGTCCCTGACATGGTCAGGTTGCCTGTAGATTTTACTCTTGACAGGCAGACTGTCACCAGTGTCCACCTCATGGGTGCACCAGCTTGTCTGACTTGGGGTCAGGGAAAACTGATGTCTGAAAGACTGAAGAACTTGTCTGCAGTCCTGTTGCTGATGATCAGAGAGGCTGTCCGCAAAGACTACACCATCTACTGACCCATCAGGGTTCTGAGTAAGCAGGTCTGGGAGAGGGTCACTCTCTTTCTCCTGCCCCTTATCTGTAGCCATGAGCAAGCCCTTGTCTGCCCTGTCGACCAATGCTTTAAGTCTGTTGACATGAAGCACCCTGTGGGGGCTTCTGGGAGTCCCAAGGTCCACCAAGTAGGTGACATCTCCCTTCTGTTCAACTATTGTATGGGGTCCAGACCATTTGTCCTGGAGTGCTGCTGGGGCCACTGGCTCCAACACCCACACTTTCTGTCCTGGCTGGTGCACAGTCAGCACAGCCTTTTGGTCATGCCAAGCTTTCTGAAGCTCTTGGCTGGCCTCAAGGTTTTTGGAAGCCTTCTCCATATACTCAGCCATCCTGGAGCGGAGACCAAGCACATAGTCCACTATGTCAAGTTTAGGATTTTTGAGAGGTAACTCCCATCCTTCCTTCACAAGGCATAGGGGTCCTCTTACAGGATGCCCAAACAAAATCTCAAAAGGGCTGTAGCCAACACCCTTTTGTGGGACCTCTCTGTAAGCAAACAGAAGGCAGGGTAAAAGGATGTCCCATCTTCGCCTCAGGTTTTCATGTAACCCTTTTATCATCCCTTTGAGGGTCTTGTTGAATCTTTCCACAAGCCCATTGCACTGCGGGTGATAAGGGGCGGTGAACTTACAGTTGACACTACACTCCTTCCACATTGCAGTCAAATATCCTGACATGAAGTTGGCACCTCTGTCAGAAACAACCTCCTTTGGAAACCCCACTCGGGAGAAAACTCCGAGTAGGGCCCTTGCCACAACAGGAGCTGTTGTGGTCCTTGGGGGAATAGCTTCTGGATACCTGGTGGCATGATCCACTACCACCAGTATAAATCTGTGCCCAGATGCTGTTTGGGGGTCCATTGGTCCTACAATGTCTATCCCCACTCTTTTAAAGGGTACCCCCACCACAGGTAGTGGTATGAGGGGGGCCTTTGTGGTGCCACCTGATTTGCCGCTGGCTTGGCAGGTAACACAGGAGCGACAAAACTCCTTGGTATCTTCTGACATATGGGGCCAGTGAAAGTGAGGGACAAGCCTGTCCCAAGTCTTGTTCTGGCCCAGGTGTCCTGTTAAGGGAATATCATGGGCCAAGGTAAGAAGGAAGCCCCTAAATTGCAGAGGTATAACCAACCTCCTGTAAGCACCAGGCTTGGGGTCTCTAGCCTCTGAATAAAGGAGCCCATCATCCCAATACACTTTACGGGTACCTTGAGCATTCCCAGCAGCCTCAGCAGCAGCCTGCTGTCTGAGGGGTTCAGGAGAGGAACAATCTAATTGAGCCTGCCTCAGATCTGCCCTTGAAGGTCCCCTTGTCCCAAGAAACTCAACCTGATCAGGCTCAAGTTCTTCTAGGACAGTTCCTTCTTGGATCTCAGAATCATTTTCCTGGGAGGGCTGATCCTCAACCTGAGGCAGGGGGGAAGGCACTGCCTTAACCCTCTTGCTCTTTCTCTTGGTTGGTGTCTGGTCTATTGTTTAAAGATCCAGCACCTGTTCAGGTAAGCACTTTTTGGCCTATGACCTGGTCACAGCAAAGACATATGCTGAAATTCCCAGCATTTCTGCATAGGTCCTATACTCCACCTCAGACCAAACAGGTTTCAAGATCATTACCTAACAGACACTCTACTGGAAGGTCTGAACTTCAACAACTCTTTTGAGGCAAGTTACCCTTCCCCAGGAGAAGTTAACAACTGCCATGCTATGGGAGGTAGTGGCATTGCTAGCGTTGGTCACTATATAAGTTTCACCTAGTATGGTCTGGTCAGGGTCCGCAAAGCTAGGTGTCACCATGGTGACACTGGCACATGTGTCCCTGTAGGCCTGGGCCATCTTGTCGTTAATAAAAGGCGACTTTCTGTACTTGCTCAGATTACTGGGACTTACAGTAGAGGACATTGCTATGTCCCCATCACAGACAAGAACAGCCTGAGTTGGTACTCTGACTAGGCCAGAGTCCACCTCAGTTCCCTGGGTTAAACCTACTACACCCTTTTGCTGGGAACCACCATGAACAGCTGGATTAGGGGGAACAGTTGCCTTAGGGCAATGGTGGTTGGTGCTGTGCCCTTCTTGGTGCACTCACTAAACCAGTGAGAAACTGATTTACAGTATCCACACCAGGGCTTCTTTGGGCCTTCTTGTTTCTGTTTGTTATTTTTGGAGCCACCCTCCCCCTGTGCCTTTTGGGGGCCTGGTGAAGACTTCTGGTCTTTTTGTTTCTGCTCATTACCCTTCTGGTCTGCCTTTTTCTGATCACCCCCTTGGTTCTGTTTTTTCTGCTTAATCCTGGTTCTGACCCATTTGTCTGCCTTCTTTCCCTATTCTTGGGGAGAGGTCAGATCAGAGTCAATCAGGTATTGATGCAATAGCTGGTTTTGACAGTTGTTAAGGATTTGTTCTCTCATGATCAAATTATACAATCCTGTATACTCCCTAACTTGACTTGCCAATAACCAGCCTTCCAGAGCTTTAGTGGGACAATCAACAAAATCAGTCCAGTCCTGAGTCTGTGTCTTCTGGGTAGCTCTGAACAACCTATACTGTTCAGTGGTTAGGCCAAACCCATCAACCAGAGCACTCTTCAGGACAGAGTAGTTGTTAGCATCCCCATCACCAACTGTGAGGAGCTTATCTGTACCTTTTTCAGAAAAGGAGAGCCATAAGATTGCTGCCCACTGACTTTGGGGTACCTGCTGTACTTTGCAGGCCCTCTACAGAGCAGTTATCCATTTGTGGATGTCATCCCCTTCTTTGTGGGGGGGCACAATCTTGCTTAGGTGCCTATTTTCATAGGACCTATCTTTATCCCTAGGGATATTGCTGCCACCAGTGGGTTCTAACCCGCTCTCTCTAGCACTAGCAAGCTTCTCTTTGGCCAGGGCAACCTCTAGTTCTTGCCTCTCAATCCTCAGAGCAGCCTCTCTCATTTTGGCCTCATGTTCCCTTCTCTGAGGGGAGGTCATCCCTCTCTGAGCAGGGCCATGAGAACCATTTGAAGCCTGAGATTGGAGAGAGTCCCTGGAGTGGGATCTCCCTCTTCTCTGCCTCTGGTTAAGCCCACTTGGGGGTCTGTATGAGGGCTGCCCATACTGACTCCCACGCATGCTTATGTTAGCCTGGCTAAGTCGTCTGACTGGCACCTGGCTGTTTACCTCAGGGTCTGACTCATCCTCGTCCACCCCCTCTTCTTCTTCCTCATCTGGTACTGGAGTATCAGTATTATCATCTGAGGAGGGAAAGACTTCATCTGCACTTCCTGTATCACCTGTCTTAGGTGACTGTTGAGCATCATACTCTTCTAAGAGCTCAACCAGGAATTTGACGGTAGGGTGTGAACCCTGTTTTAGCCTTCTTGAAGTACACAATTGTCTCAATTCTTTGAAGGCTAAGGCTTCATATCTCGATGCAGTCCTCAAGGGATCTACTTCTGCAGGCAGAGAACCACTGGGGTTCACTGTCTGAGACATGTTTTCTAGTGAGGTGTGGTGTTGCACCTACCTACACTATTTGTTTTCCTACAGAACCTCTCTAGGAGTTGTAGTCAGGGCGTGCTAGGTCCAGGCTCTATAACAGCTAAGTTCAGTAAAACTTAAGTATACTAAGACTTTTTTTTATATGTACCTACAGGTACCTATGTGATCTTTCAAATGATATCTCAAGATTACAAGTGGTAAAACAGCAAGCTCTAATCCCAACCGCTGCACACCAATGTAAGAAGTTGGCCTGGTATATGATGTTTACTATTCTAGTGAACACCTTGCACCAGTCCAAACAACCCTTATGGTGATGGTTGTAAGTCAACCTTATAGACCAGCTATCCTAGTGGTAGCGTGGACAGAACAGTCTTAGGCTAAAAGACTCTTGAGGGCGTGTAAAGCCAGCTGTTTTACCATATGTAACCCCTTGAATATCAAATGAAAGGACACCACACAGGATATATATAAAATGTATATGTATTTATTTACTAACACACTCCTCTGAACTCTTTATGAGAACAGAGGCAAAAGCACATAACAAGATACTTAGTTAGAATACGTTAAGTTGCACAATTTACGGTTAGGCCCTAGGGGCGAAGCAAAACATATACTAAGAAAGTGGTATAAGTACCACGTCATGAAAAAAGGAAAGGCTTAGGGCCTAGAGAATCGCTGGGGCTACACTATCTGAACCTTAGGTTAGGAGTAGGAGGCCCACAGGCGGCGCGTGCAATGTCTTTACACACACGCGTGAGTCAATGTTAAGTCAACGGGAACTTAGAGTTTAGAAAAAGAAGGATTCAGGACAATTCCGGTCTAGCTAGAAGGAAACAACTAAAAACCTAGGCACTTGGATAGTCAGTACCCTTGGGAGCACCGAAGTACTCGCGTTACCTCACCCACAGGAAGCGGGTGCATAGGTGTGAAGATGTGTTGGGTTTCGCCGTTGAAGCCTATGGAGCCTGTGAAGAAAGATGCTGCAGGCGACCAGGAGGAAGATGTCCGGGTGGATCGAGGATGAAGAGGACCTGAAAGCAGAGGGGACAGAGTCTGGGTCACTAGCCAGTGACCGGGTGGAACCAGACGACGTCGAGGAGCAATCAGATGCTGTAGTGAAGCTTCTCTCAGCCAAGCGGACCAGGAGGCGTCGAGGACGACCAGGTGCTGGAGAGGAGCTGTCCCATGAAAGTTCTCGCAGATGGAGGGGTCGACTGCCGTTTGGAGTCAACAAGCCTTGGCAAAGGCAACCCACGCAGGATTCAAAGAAGGCTTCTGATGCAGACCAGCAAGGTCTGAGGTCCCTCACCTTTGCAGGGAGGCGAGGGCCAGTCTGGAGCAACCAGACCAGCGAGTTGATTCAAAACGATTGTCATCACAGAGGCTACTAGCAAACGGGCCAGCAACCAGACAACGCGTCGAGCAGAACACAAGCAGAAGGGCCCCACGCAGAACTCCTGGAGTGTGGAGGACTGATCTTCGGTGCAGGTGGAGCTCGGATTCGGAGCTTCTCAATCCCCAGTGCACAGCTGCGAGGATACCTCAGGAGCTGCACAGTTAGCAAGTCGTTGACTTTTCAAGATGTCCGGTCCCACGTGTCTCGTCGCCTCCACGGATCTCAGCTATGCTGCAGACGTGAAGAGGGGGTCAGAGAGGTCTGGAAGTCTGGGTCTTGTCAGGCTCTGTGGTCGGGTCCGGCGGGAGCGTCGACAAAGCAAGCCGTTGATTTGCTGGATGGTGCCTGGTTGCCCAGGGTGGTTACTCCTTGGCCACAAGGGAGATTCTTCAGTCTTCAGCAGAATGTCGACGGTCCAGAGTTTTGTGTCAAGTTTCGATTTCAGGATTAATCTGAAGTCCTAGGACTCAGATCCTACCTTTATACAACTAAAATGGGCTGGATTACTTTCTAGGTCCCTCCTATGGGTGGAACCAGGAAGGGGGGTGGTTACACCCCCTTTCCTTTGTCCAGTTTTGCGCCAGAGCTGGGGCTGGAGTGCCCCAGCAACCGCTTTGAACTGGTGTATGCATGAAGCACCTAGTGTGCCTCAGGCAGTGTCTCAATCTATTCAGCCCTACCTGTCCCAATACACAAAGTCCTGTCTGGGGTGGTGCTTGCACCTCTCCAGGCAGGAAACCTATTGTCCAAACCTCCGTGACTGGAAGGACTCCCAGCAGCAGGAGGTCAGACTTGTGTCTGTGGCAGCAGCGTCCATTTTGTGACGCTGGGGCTCTGGTTAACTTTAACCGGGATAATGAGCAACAACATGTCTTTTCCCTCTAGAAGGGTGGAATGCTACCCCTGTCGCCAGAATTGGCGAGGGGGTAGTATTCCAAAGCGTATGACACCTTACACGACATGTTTAGATAAAGCCAAACCAAAGTTAGCATTTAACCGCGAGGATTATAATGCACTTAAGAGTATATGGTATGGCGTTATCATAGAACAGTTATAAGGACATGGTTCCGAAAGCTGCAGACAAGCTCAGCTCATGCTAGAGCACCATCTCACACATAACCAAGCACTCTGCCTCCAGGATTGTTAAGGCCTGCCATAGGAGTGACTTATAGGTTACTGTGTGTCTATATATAAGGGTAGATATAGGAATACTATACCTAAGCAAGGGGTGATTACACGACCTTGCCCCAGCTGAGTGATCAGCCAGTTGTGTCAGTTTGAGTGGCCAGCCAGGGGTGGCATAATACATGCTGCAGCCCCTGGTAGGCCTTGGTTACACCTATGTCCTGAGTACCTAGGGTACACTGCTACAGGGGCTGACAAGGTGAACTAATTCCCAATTGTGCATGTACCTAGGGTACATGGTTTGAATTTAGAGGGAGTGCATCTGGGCTGTGGGTCTGATTAGCAGGCCCACAGCCACATCTAAGTGGAAAACCAGTAAAGCAAAAAGTGGGGGTGACCATAGGAAGCAGACCCAACTCTCCTACACCACCTCTCCCCCCCCAAACTTAGGGATATTCAACTAACCTTGACCAGTTGAGTCTTCATGTTCTAAGTGGAGATATCAGGAGAGTCCATCTGCATTGGCATGGTCAGTCCCAGGTCTATGTTCCACTGTAAAGTCCATCCCCTGTAGGGAAATAGACCACCTAAGAAGTTTGGCATTTTCACCCGCAGCTGATTTAACCATAGGAGGGGCTTGTGGTCTGTCTGAATCTTGAAGTGAGTGCCAAAAAAGTATGGCCTCAGCTTCTTCAGGGCCCAAACCACAGCAAAGGCCTCCCTCTCTATAGCTGACCAACGTTTCTCTCTAGTGGTCAGCCTTCTGCTTATGAAAGCAATGGGCTGGTCTTGACCATCTATATTCAGTTGTGAAAGTACAGCTCCCACACCCAACTCGGAAGCATCTGTTTGGACTATGAACTCTTTTTCGAGTAATCTGGACTTTTCAGAATAGGTGCAGTTCACATGGCCTGCTTCAGGTCATCAAATGCCTTTTGACAGCTAACTGTCCACTGAACTTGCTTTGGCATCTTTTTGGAATTGAGGTCATTCAGTGGTGTCACAATGGACCCATAGTTTTTCACAAACTTCCTGTAGTACCCAGACAGGCCCAAGAAAGCTCTGACCTGTGTCTGGGTGATTGGAGGAGTCCAGTCTCTGATGGTCTGGATCTTACTCTCCAGTGGTTGAACCTGACGCCCACCTACCAGGTGGCCCAGGTACACAACCTTGCTC
This sequence comes from Lissotriton helveticus, assembly GCF_964261635.1. Classification (NCBI taxonomy): domain Eukaryota; kingdom Metazoa; phylum Chordata; class Amphibia; order Caudata; family Salamandridae; genus Lissotriton; species Lissotriton helveticus. The sequence goes on along the minus strand of NC_136060.1, from coordinate 467,755,977 downwards.
TGCCCTATCTGGCTCTTTGTAGCCTTGATAGTGAGGCCTGCCTTTTGCAGAGCCTCTAAAACATTCCTCAGGTGGACCAGGTGATCCTCCCAGGTGGAGCTAAAGACAGCAGTATCATCTAGATAGGCTGCACAATAGTCATCCAGTCCTGAGAGAACTTGATTCACCAACCTTTAGAAAGTGGCAGGTGCATTTTTCAAACCAAAGGGCATTACCACAAATTGATAATGTCCTCCTGGGGTCGAAAATGCTGTCTTGGCTTTGCATCCTCAGCTAATCTGATTTGCCAGTAGCCTGCTGTCAGGTCAAATGTGCTCAAGAACTTGGCAGAAGCCAATCTATCAATGAGCTCATCTGTCCTAGGGATGGTGTGGGCATCTGTCCTAGTGACAGCATTGAGACCTCTGTAGTCCACAAAAAACCTCATCTCTCTCTTACCATCTTGGGTGTGAGGTTTTGGCACCAGGACCACAGGACTAGCCCAAGGGCTCTCTAAGGGCTCAATGACTCCCAGCTCCAACATCTTTTGGACCTCTGTCCTAATGCAGTCCCTGACATGGTCAGGTTGCCTGTAGATTTTACTCTTGACAGGCAGACTGTCACCAGTGTCCACCTCATGGGTGCACCAGCTTGTCTGACTTGGGGTCAGGGAAAACTGATGTCTGAAAGACTGAAGAACTTGTCTGCAGTCCTGTTGCTGATGATCAGAGAGGCTGTCCGCAAAGACTACACCATCTACTGACCCATCAGGGTTCTGAGTAAGCAGGTCTGGGAGAGGGTCACTCTCTTTCTCCTGCCCCTTATCTGTAGCCATGAGCAAGCCCTTGTCTGCCCTGTCGACCAATGCTTTAAGTCTGTTGACATGAAGCACCCTGTGGGGGCTTCTGGGAGTCCCAAGGTCCACCAAGTAGGTGACATCTCCCTTCTGTTCAACTATTGTATGGGGTCCAGACCATTTGTCCTGGAGTGCTGCTGGGGCCACTGGCTCCAACACCCACACTTTCTGTCCTGGCTGGTGCACAGTCAGCACAGCCTTTTGGTCATGCCAAGCTTTCTGAAGCTCTTGGCTGGCCTCAAGGTTTTTGGAAGCCTTCTCCATATACTCAGCCATCCTGGAGCGGAGACCAAGCACATAGTCCACTATGTCAAGTTTAGGATTTTTGAGAGGTAACTCCCATCCTTCCTTCACAAGGCATAGGGGTCCTCTTACAGGATGCCCAAACAAAATCTCAAAAGGGCTGTAGCCAACACCCTTTTGTGGGACCTCTCTGTAAGCAAACAGAAGGCAGGGTAAAAGGATGTCCCATCTTCGCCTCAGGTTTTCATGTAACCCTTTTATCATCCCTTTGAGGGTCTTGTTGAATCTTTCCACAAGCCCATTGCACTGCGGGTGATAAGGGGCGGTGAACTTACAGTTGACACTACACTCCTTCCACATTGCAGTCAAATATCCTGACATGAAGTTGGCACCTCTGTCAGAAACAACCTCCTTTGGAAACCCCACTCGGGAGAAAACTCCGAGTAGGGCCCTTGCCACAACAGGAGCTGTTGTGGTCCTTGGGGGAATAGCTTCTGGATACCTGGTGGCATGATCCACTACCACCAGTATAAATCTGTGCCCAGATGCTGTTTGGGGGTCCATTGGTCCTACAATGTCTATCCCCACTCTTTTAAAGGGTACCCCCACCACAGGTAGTGGTATGAGGGGGGCCTTTGTGGTGCCACCTGATTTGCCGCTGGCTTGGCAGGTAACACAGGAGCGACAAAACTCCTTGGTATCTTCTGACATATGGGGCCAGTGAAAGTGAGGGACAAGCCTGTCCCAAGTCTTGTTCTGGCCCAGGTGTCCTGTTAAGGGAATATCATGGGCCAAGGTAAGAAGGAAGCCCCTAAATTGCAGAGGTATAACCAACCTCCTGTAAGCACCAGGCTTGGGGTCTCTAGCCTCTGAATAAAGGAGCCCATCATCCCAATACACTTTACGGGTACCTTGAGCATTCCCAGCAGCCTCAGCAGCAGCCTGCTGTCTGAGGGGTTCAGGAGAGGAACAATCTAATTGAGCCTGCCTCAGATCTGCCCTTGAAGGTCCCCTTGTCCCAAGAAACTCAACCTGATCAGGCTCAAGTTCTTCTAGGACAGTTCCTTCTTGGATCTCAGAATCATTTTCCTGGGAGGGCTGATCCTCAACCTGAGGCAGGGGGGAAGGCACTGCCTTAACCCTCTTGCTCTTTCTCTTGGTTGGTGTCTGGTCTATTGTTTAAAGATCCAGCACCTGTTCAGGTAAGCACTTTTTGGCCTATGACCTGGTCACAGCAAAGACATATGCTGAAATTCCCAGCATTTCTGCATAGGTCCTATACTCCACCTCAGACCAAACAGGTTTCAAGATCATTACCTAACAGACACTCTACTGGAAGGTCTGAACTTCAACAACTCTTTTGAGGCAAGTTACCCTTCCCCAGGAGAAGTTAACAACTGCCATGCTATGGGAGGTAGTGGCATTGCTAGCGTTGGTCACTATATAAGTTTCACCTAGTATGGTCTGGTCAGGGTCCGCAAAGCTAGGTGTCACCATGGTGACACTGGCACATGTGTCCCTGTAGGCCTGGGCCATCTTGTCGTTAATAAAAGGCGACTTTCTGTACTTGCTCAGATTACTGGGACTTACAGTAGAGGACATTGCTATGTCCCCATCACAGACAAGAACAGCCTGAGTTGGTACTCTGACTAGGCCAGAGTCCACCTCAGTTCCCTGGGTTAAACCTACTACACCCTTTTGCTGGGAACCACCATGAACAGCTGGATTAGGGGGAACAGTTGCCTTAGGGCAATGGTGGTTGGTGCTGTGCCCTTCTTGGTGCACTCACTAAACCAGTGAGAAACTGATTTACAGTATCCACACCAGGGCTTCTTTGGGCCTTCTTGTTTCTGTTTGTTATTTTTGGAGCCACCCTCCCCCTGTGCCTTTTGGGGGCCTGGTGAAGACTTCTGGTCTTTTTGTTTCTGCTCATTACCCTTCTGGTCTGCCTTTTTCTGATCACCCCCTTGGTTCTGTTTTTTCTGCTTAATCCTGGTTCTGACCCATTTGTCTGCCTTCTTTCCCTATTCTTGGGGAGAGGTCAGATCAGAGTCAATCAGGTATTGATGCAATAGCTGGTTTTGACAGTTGTTAAGGATTTGTTCTCTCATGATCAAATTATACAATCCTGTATACTCCCTAACTTGACTTGCCAATAACCAGCCTTCCAGAGCTTTAGTGGGACAATCAACAAAATCAGTCCAGTCCTGAGTCTGTGTCTTCTGGGTAGCTCTGAACAACCTATACTGTTCAGTGGTTAGGCCAAACCCATCAACCAGAGCACTCTTCAGGACAGAGTAGTTGTTAGCATCCCCATCACCAACTGTGAGGAGCTTATCTGTACCTTTTTCAGAAAAGGAGAGCCATAAGATTGCTGCCCACTGACTTTGGGGTACCTGCTGTACTTTGCAGGCCCTCTACAGAGCAGTTATCCATTTGTGGATGTCATCCCCTTCTTTGTGGGGGGGCACAATCTTGCTTAGGTGCCTATTTTCATAGGACCTATCTTTATCCCTAGGGATATTGCTGCCACCAGTGGGTTCTAACCCGCTCTCTCTAGCACTAGCAAGCTTCTCTTTGGCCAGGGCAACCTCTAGTTCTTGCCTCTCAATCCTCAGAGCAGCCTCTCTCATTTTGGCCTCATGTTCCCTTCTCTGAGGGGAGGTCATCCCTCTCTGAGCAGGGCCATGAGAACCATTTGAAGCCTGAGATTGGAGAGAGTCCCTGGAGTGGGATCTCCCTCTTCTCTGCCTCTGGTTAAGCCCACTTGGGGGTCTGTATGAGGGCTGCCCATACTGACTCCCACGCATGCTTATGTTAGCCTGGCTAAGTCGTCTGACTGGCACCTGGCTGTTTACCTCAGGGTCTGACTCATCCTCGTCCACCCCCCCCTCTTCTTCTTCCTCATCTGGTACTGGAGTATCAGTATTATCATCTGAGGAGGGAAAGACTTCATCTGCACTTCCTGTATCACCTGTCTTAGGTGACTGTTGAGCATCATACTCTTCTAAGAGCTCAACCAGGAATTTGACGGTAGGGTGTGAACCCTGTTTTAGCCTTCTTGAAGTACACAATTGTCTCAATTCTTTGAAGGCTAAGGCTTCATATCTCGATGCAGTCCTCAAGGGATCTACTTCTGCAGGCAGAGAACCACTGGGGTTCACTGTCTGAGACATGTTTTCTAGTGAGGTGTGGTGTTGCACCTACCTACACTATTTGTTTTCCTACAGAACCTCTCTAGGAGTTGTAGTCAGGGCGTGCTAGGTCCAGGCTCTATAACAGCTAAGTTCAGTAAAACTTAAGTATACTAAGACTTTTTTTTATATGTACCTACAGGTACCTATGTGATCTTTCAAATGATATCTCAAGATTACAAGTGGTAAAACAGCAAGCTCTAATCCCAACCGCTGCACACCAATGTAAGAAGTTGGCCTGGTATATGATGTTTACTATTCTAGTGAACACCTTGCACCAGTCCAAACAACCCTTATGGTGATGGTTGTAAGTCAACCTTATAGACCAGCTATCCTAGTGGTAGCGTGGACAGAACAGTCTTAGGCTAAAAGACTCTTGAGGGCGTGTAAAGCCAGCTGTTTTACCATATGTAACCCCTTGAATATCAAATGAAAGGACACCACACAGGATATATATAAAATGTATATGTATTTATTTACTAACACACTCCTCTGAACTCTTTATGAGAACAGAGGCAAAAGCACATAACAAGATACTTAGTTAGAATACGTTAAGTTGCACAATTTACGGTTAGGCCCTAGGGGCGAAGCAAAACATATACTAAGAAAGTGGTATAAGTACCACGTCATGAAAAAAGGAAAGGCTTAGGGCCTAGAGAATCGCTGGGGCTACACTATCTGAACCTTAGGTTAGGAGTAGGAGGCCCACAGGCGGCGCGTGCAATGTCTTTACACACACGCGTGAGTCAATGTTAAGTCAACGGGAACTTAGAGTTTAGAAAAAGAAGGATTCAGGACAATTCCGGTCTAGCTAGAAGGAAACAACTAAAAACCTAGGCACTTGGATAGTCAGTACCCTTGGGAGCACCGAAGTACTCGCGTTACCTCACCCACAGGAAGCGGGTGCATAGGTGTGAAGATGTGTTGGGTTTCGCCGTTGAAGCCTATGGAGCCTGTGAAGAAAGATGCTGCAGGCGACCAGGAGGAAGATGTCCGGGTGGATCGAGGATGAAGAGGACCTGAAAGCAGAGGGGACAGAGTCTGGGTCACTAGCCAGTGACCGGGTGGAACCAGACGACGTCGAGGAGCAATCAGATGCTGTAGTGAAGCTTCTCTCAGCCAAGCGGACCAGGAGGCGTCGAGGACGACCAGGTGCTGGAGAGGAGCTGTCCCATGAAAGTTCTCGCAGATGGAGGGGTCGACTGCCGTTTGGAGTCAACAAGCCTTGGCAAAGGCAACCCACGCAGGATTCAAAGAAGGCTTCTGATGCAGACCAGCAAGGTCTGAGGTCCCTCACCTTTGCAGGGAGGCGAGGGCCAGTCTGGAGCAACCAGACCAGCGAGTTGATTCAAAACGATTGTCATCACAGAGGCTACTAGCAAACGGGCCAGCAACCAGACAACGCGTCGAGCAGAACACAAGCAGAAGGGCCCCACGCAGAACTCCTGGAGTGTGGAGGACTGATCTTCGGTGCAGGTGGAGCTCGGATTCGGAGCTTCTCAATCCCCAGTGCACAGCTGCGAGGATACCTCAGGAGCTGCACAGTTAGCAAGTCGTTGACTTTTCAAGATGTCCGGTCCCACGTGTCTCGTCGCCTCCACGGATCTCAGCTATGCTGCAGACGTGAAGAGGGGGTCAGAGAGGTCTGGAAGTCTGGGTCTTGTCAGGCTCTGTGGTCGGGTCCGGCGGGAGCGTCGACAAAGCAAGCCGTTGATTTGCTGGATGGTGCCTGGTTGCCCAGGGTGGTTACTCCTTGGCCACAAGGGAGATTCTTCAGTCTTCAGCAGAATGTCGACGGTCCAGAGTTTTGTGTCAAGTTTCGATTTCAGGATTAATCTGAAGTCCTAGGACTCAGATCCTACCTTTATACAACTAAAATGGGCTGGATTACTTTCTAGGTCCCTCCTATGGGTGGAACCAGGAAGGGGGGTGGTTACACCCCCTTTCCTTTGTCCAGTTTTGCGCCAGAGCTGGGGCTGGAGTGCCCCAGCAACCGCTTTGAACTGGTGTATGCATGAAGCACCTAGTGTGCCTCAGGCAGTGTCTCAATCTATTCAGCCCTACCTGTCCCAATACACAAAGTCCTGTCTGGGGTGGTGCTTGCACCTCTCCAGGCAGGAAACCTATTGTCCAAACCTCCGTGACTGGAAGGACTCCCAGCAGCAGGAGGTCAGACTTGTGTCTGTGGCAGCAGCGTCCATTTTGTGACGCTGGGGCTCTGGTTAACTTTAACCGGGATAATGAGCAACAACATGTCTTTTCCCTCTAGAAGGGTGGAATGCTACCCCTGTCGCCAGAATTGGCGAGGGGGTAGTATTCCAAAGCGTATGACACCTTACACGACATGTTTAGATAAAGCCAAACCAAAGTTAGCATTTAACCGCGAGGATTATAATGCACTTAAGAGTATATGGTATGGCGTTATCATAGAACAGTTATAAGGACATGGTTCCGAAAGCTGCAGACAAGCTCAGCTCATGCTAGAGCACCATCTCACACATAACCAAGCACTCTGCCTCCAGGATTGTTAAGGCCTGCCATAGGAGTGACTTATAGGTTACTGTGTGTCTATATATAAGGGTAGATATAGGAATACTATACCTAAGCAAGGGGTGATTACACGACCTTGCCCCAGCTGAGTGATCAGCCAGTTGTGTCAGTTTGAGTGGCCAGCCAGGGGTGGCATAATACATGCTGCAGCCCCTGGTAGGCCTTGGTTACACCTATGTCCTGAGTACCTAGGGTACACTGCTACAGGGGCTGACAAGGTGAACTAATTCCCAATTGTGCATGTACCTAGGGTACATGGTTTGAATTTAGAGGGAGTGCATCTGGGCTGTGGGTCTGATTAGCAGGCCCACAGCCACATCTAAGTGGAAAACCAGTAAAGCAAAAAGTGGGGGTGACCATAGGAAGCAGACCCAACTCTCCTACACCACCTCTCCCCCCCCAAACTTAGGGATATTCAACTAACCTTGACCAGTTGAGTCTTCATGTTCTAAGTGGAGATATCAGGAGAGTCCATCTGCATTGGCATGGTCAGTCCCAGGTCTATGTTCCACTGTAAAGTCCATCCCCTGTAGGGAAATAGACCACCTAAGAAGTTTGGCATTTTCACCCGCAGCTGATTTAACCATAGGAGGGGCTTGTGGTCTGTCTGAATCTTGAAGTGAGTGCCAAAAAAGTATGGCCTCAGCTTCTTCAGGGCCCAAACCACAGCAAAGGCCTCCCTCTCTATAGCTGACCAACGTTTCTCTCTAGTGGTCAGCCTTCTGCTTATGAAAGCAATGGGCTGGTCTTGACCATCTATATTCAGTTGTGAAAGTACAGCTCCCACACCCAACTCGGAAGCATCTGTTTGGACTATGAACTCTTTTTCGAGTAATCTGGACTTTTCAGAATAGGTGCAGTTCACATGGCCTGCTTCAGGTCATCAAATGCCTTTTGACAGCTAACTGTCCACTGAACTTGCTTTGGCATCTTTTTGGAATTGAGGTCATTCAGTGGTGTCACAATGGACCCATAGTTTTTCACAAACTTCCTGTAGTACCCAGACAGGCCCAAGAAAGCTCTGACCTGTGTCTGGGTGATTGGAGGAGTCCAGTCTCTGATGGTCTGGATCTTACTCTCCAGTGGTTGAACCTGACGCCCACCTACCAGGTGGCCCAGGTACACAACCTTGCTCTGCCCTATCTGGCTCTTTGTAGCCTTGATAGTGAGCCTGCCTTTTGCAGAGCCTCTAAAACATTCCTCAGGTGGACCAGGTGATCCTCCCAGGTGGAGCTAAAGCAGCAGTATCATCTAGATAGGCTGCACAATAGTCATCCAGTCCTGAGAGAACTTGATTCACCAACCTTTAGAAAGTGGCAGGTGCATTTTTCAAACCAAAGGGCATTACCACAAATTGATAATGTCCTCCTGGGTCGAAAATGCTGTCTTGGCTTTGCATCCTCAGCTAATCTGATTTGCCAGTAGCCTGCTGTCAGGTCAAATGTGCTCAAGAACTTGGCAGAAGCCAATCTATCAATGAGCTCATCTGTCCTAGGGATGGTGTGGGCATCTGTCCTAGTGACAGCATTGAGACCTCTGTAGTCCACAAAAAACCTCATCTCTCTCTTACCATCTTGGGTGTGAGGTTTTGGCACCAGGACCACAGGACTAGCCCAAGGGCTCTCTAAGGGGCTCAATGACTCCCAGCTCAACATCTTTTGGACCTCTGTCTAATGCAGTCCCTGACATGGTCAGTTTGCCTGTAGATTTTACTCTTGACAGGCAGACTGTCACCAGTGTCCACCTCATGGGTGCACCAGCTTGTCTGACTTGGGGTCAGGGAAACCTGATGTCTGAAAGACTGAAGAACTTGTCTGCAGTCCTGTTGCTGATGATCAGAGAGGCTGTCCGCAAAGACTACACCATCTACTGACCCATCAGGGTTCTGAGTAAGCAGGTCTGGGAGAGGGTCACTCTCTTTCTCCTGCCCTTATCTGTAGCCATGAGCAAGCCCTTGTCTGCCCTGTCGACCAATGCTTTAAGTCTGTTGACATGAAGCACCCTGTGGGGGCTTCTGGGAGTCCCAAGGTCCACCAAGTAGGTGACATCTCCCTTCTGTTCAACTATTGTATGGGGTCCAGACCATTTGTCCTGGAGTGCTGCTGGGGCCACTGGCTCCAACACCCACACTTTCTGTCCTGGCTGGTGCACAGTCAGCACAGCCTTTTGGTCATGCCAAGCTTTCTGAAGCTCTTGGCTGGCCTCAAGGTTTTTGGAAGCCTTCTCCATATACTCAGCCATCCTGGAGCGGAGACCAAGCACATAGTCCACTATGTCAAGTTTAGGATTTTTGAGAGGTAACTCCCATCCTTCCTTCACAAGGCATAGGGGTCCTCTTACAGGATGCCCAAACAAAATCTCAAAAGGGCTAGTAGCCAACACCCTTTTGTGGGACCTCTCTGTAAGCAAACAGAAGCAGGGTAAAAGGATGTCCCCATCTTCGCCTCAGGTTTTCATGT